>NC_136813.1:50953194-51635685 GCF_951394365.1 Tetrao urogallus
GCCTTCAGGAATGGCGGCAGTGAGCTCACCTGAGAGTCGGAGCTCTCAGCAAAAAATACCGCCTAGTGCTTGGTATCTTACACTCCGTGAAGCAGAAGGAATTCTATCACTGCTCACACACGCCTTTGCGTTGTCTTGGTGTCTCTGGTTTCAACCCCAGCAGAACTTGAAGCTGATGCAGTCCTTGCGCTGAGGCTCACCAGCAGGCTGGCTGCCTTAAACACCACATTGGTAATGTCAGCAACACAACAGCACATTGCATTTCTTCTTTGCTGAGCCTACCAGCTAAAGGAAAAGGAAACTTTTACATAGCCAGCCTTGGGTGAACTACAACTGCAGGCCTACAGCCCATGTTTCTGTGCGCTTGTGTGACTACTTACTAACTAGAGGCTTCTAGACCTTCTACATTTTAGGCCGTGTCTGGAACACCCAGCTCCAAAGATTAATTTAGGACAGTCATGAGCAATGAAACCTAGTTTTTGTTTGTCAGGTTTGTATGATTAAAGTAATGAGCTCTCACAGTGACAGTGGACACATCAGCAGTACAGCCTGTCACTTCCCCTTCCCCATTAAGGGATTTCATTCCTTAATTTTCCATGATTTGTGCTATGTAGTATATTATTCCAGAGGTTCGATTGGCTTGCACTGCTCCAAAGCGAGAAAGAAAAATACTTTAAGAATTTCTATCCGTTAAGTGTGTGTTAACCACTTGAGAAACCTCCCTCCAAGGAAATACATCTGAGTGTCATTTAGGCACAGCTTGAGCTCAGCAGCTGATCCATCCAGGCACATGTCAGCGGGATTCTGCCCTCATAGAGCAGCTTGTGGGACTGGGACTGAAGATTCATTAAAACCACTCAAATATTGCAATCACATGCAGAAGGAAACAAAGAAGGGCAAAAGGAAGCCACAGTATTTAAAAAAAAAAAAAAAAAAGTGTTTTCACTGTGTTTTCAACTGACAAGTTTTTTGTTTTGTATTTAAAAAAAAAAAAGCAATTGCAGATGTGTTCTTAGATTTGCCAGACCCAAGTGTTTAAACGTCCAGTTGGAAAGACATAAAAATCATGTTGGTAGTTCCTGTGTTCCTAAAAATCTTTTTTTCTTGGAGCTTTTAAACTTTCTCTGACCTTCCTGGCAGGCATATATGACAGCTGTAAATTGAAACACTCCACTTTGAGTGCATACAGATTATTCTTTCTTAGGTGCCTTCCCTGTACTTTCATGGGTCGTAATGTGGTAACACCCGTCTGTCTCTTGCCTGTGAAAGGATGGGTTGTTACTGGGACTTTTCTCCTCCAACGTAGTGAGTAAAGGGCAGTTCACTTTACTGCCACCAAACTCAGAACTGTGCCTACTTTGGAAGTGGTCAGCGTGGAAGCCTGTCCTGGTTGCACAGGAACACTTTACTCTGGTATCTGCCTGGCACACTGAACACAGTTCTACTCTACGATGTAAATTGTGGTTTATTTGTTTTTTTCTCATCGATTCCATGTCTGATGCTGTAAACTAGAGCAAAGAAAATTGACTTGTACATTACAAAAAGTGCTTGCAAAGAGTGATGATTTATGGTGTCATAAAAAGTTCACCTATTTTTGAAGTTTCATGAAATTTTCCTGCAACAGTAGCCTTTTTGTGCCATTGTCACTGCACCATACTTATTCACATATGCACAGTACTTTTCATTAAGGCTGTTTTCCTGACCCTGAAATTGTCCCTGAATATTTTCAGCAATAATAGTTCATGAAGTCATGTAAAATCATTTAAGTAATGAGGTGCTGTGTATCATCTTAATCATGTTCTTGTTTATCTTCCTAGTTTTCAAAGCATAATTTAGATATGGAGGCTAGTCTGAGTTTTTGGCTAATAACTTTTATTCTGTGGTCATGGCAACATGAATTCTGAGTTGTGCACTAGAAATACGCTTTGCTATGCCTGTTAATTTTTCTTTCTCAGTGTCACAGTGCACAGGGCCTTGGAATTTGTGAATGGAAAGCACCCGATTTGGAAAGGGTTGTCTCAGCTGCTTGACAAGCACTAGCTAATGTATCCTCATGTTGCCTAACTGGTATGAGATTGTTCTTTCTTTCATTTGGCTGGAGAACTATATGAGAGCACCACACAAAACCATACTCTCTCAGTTTTGGTCTTAACTCAACTGAACAGATTTTTCCATGCAATAGAAAACTATGTCTTGACAGCTGCTCTCAATCTCAGGCAAAGGACAGGATAGGAAAGGGTGCACTAGGATGATATTCAAGCTCTGTGCAGTATTTAAAACAAGAAAATCAATCCCCAAAATGAGTTAGTTAACTGAGAGAAGGGAATTTTGGTTCCTTCTCTCAAAACAGAGTTTTCCTTAAACACTATCTGGACAAAATCCTAAATCTGAATTAATGTTTCTATACATTCGGTTGTATATCAGAAATCAAATATTGTGATTTTAATGTCTTTGAATTATTATGACCTTTGTTTCATTTCCCACACATTTGGATTGACTGTTCTTGTGCTTGGAGTAAGACCTCCCGGTTGCTTTTGTTTGAAGAAAATCAAGATCTGTTCCTCCAAGCTCAAGACCATCTATCTCAGTGTCAAGCAGTGTTAAGCAAGAAGCATACATGGATGGACAAGAAGCTTCTTAGTAAATTTGGCTGACTGGCAGAGCGCTGGCTGAGCGCAGAGGGTCGTCATTGGCGGTGCAGAGTCCAGTTGGAGGCATGTAACCAGCGGTGTTCCTCAGGGGTCGGTGCTGGGTCCGGTCTTGTTCAGCATCTTCATCAATGACCTTGATGAGGGGATAGTGGCCACCCTCAGCAAGTTTGCTGATGATAACGAAGTTGGGAGGATTGGCTGACACGCCTGAAGGCCGTGCTGCCATTCAGTGAGACCTGGACAGGCTGGAGAGCTGGGCAAAGAAAAACCGGATGAGGTTTAACAAAAGCAAGTGTAGAGTCTTGCATCTGGGGAGGAATAATTGCATGCACCAGTACAGGTTGGGGGATGACCTGCTAGAGAGGAGCTCTGTGGAGAGGGACCTGGGTGTCCTGGTGGACGACAGGTTGGCCATGAGCCAGCAGTGTGCCCTTGTGGCCAAGAGGGCCAGTGGCTTACTGGGATGCATTAAAAAGAGCGTGGCCAGCAGGTCGAAGGAGGTGATCCTCCCCCTCTACTCTGCCCTGGTGAGGCCTCATCTGGAGTACTGCGTCCAGTTCTGGGCTCCCCAGTACAAAAAAGACAGTACAAAAAAGGGATCTCTTGGAAAGAATCCAGCGAAGGGCCACAAAGATGGTGAAGGGCCTGGAGCATCTCTCCTATGAAGAAAGGCTGAGTGAATTGGGTCAGTTCAGCCTTGAGAAAAGAAGACTGAGAGGGGACCTGATCCAGGTCTTTAAGTATCTAAGGTGTGGGGGGCAGAATGGCGAGGCCGGACTCTTTTCAGTGGTGAGTGGAGACAGGACAAGGGGAAACGGCCGGAAACTGCAGCATAGGAAGTTCCGCACAAATGTGCACAAGAACTTCTTTACAGTGAGGGTGACGGAGCACTGGAACAGGCTGCCCAGGGAGGTGGTGGAGTCTCCTTCTGTGGAGATGTTCAAGACCTGCCTGGATGCCTACCTGTGCGACCTGCTGTAGGGAACCTGCTTTGGCAGGAGGGTTGGACTCGATGATCTCTGGAGGTCCCTTCCAACCCCTACAATTCTGTGATTCTGTGATTCTGTGAAGTACAAGCTAGGTAAATGGATGATAGAATGAACTGAAAGGTCTGAAACATGTCTGATCTGCTGCAGGCAACTTACTACTTAATAGTGGGAGTAATACTGCTGAACATCCTTTTTAACTATCTGGATGATGGGATGGAACTTACCCTCAACGAGTCTGCAAGTGATGCAGGGCTGGGAGAAGTGGTTAATACACTGGCTTCTTGAGCTGCCATTCTGTTGTACCTTGACAGACTGAAGAGGTAGGCCAACAGGAAGTTCAGCAGATGCAAAGTCCTGCTCCTGGAGAGGAATTACTTCGTACACCAGTACAAGCTGAGGCTGTCTGCTGGAAAGCAGCTTGCAAAAGAGGACCCAAGGGGTCATGGCCAGCAAATTGAACGTGGATCAGCAATACATCACTATGGCAGAGAAAAATCACATTTTCCTGTGAGTGCAGTCAGACAGTAGAACAGGTTGCCCACAGAGGCTGTAGCATCTCGCATATGGAGGAACAGAGCACTGAGGATCCTGACCAGACTTTGAAATTGAATTTAACTTGGAAGTTGGCCTTGCTTTGGTAGGACGGGAGGGAGGCCAAACCAGAAGATCTTCAGAGCTTCCATCTGATAATTCTTTGATTATAGAAGAAATATTTTAAATAGCACTCCTTTCCCCCCAAAAGGTCCTGGGGGAAAACACAGGCAATGATCTTTCATGTTAGTTTGCTGCAACATAAACTAAATCAAAACATATGTTTCTGTGGCTTATAGTTTAATAAGGATTTTCCCACGTGCTGAAGGCATTCAAACTAAAAATATACAGTTTACTTCAGTGTCATCTTCAATCTTACACAGTTTCTTTGTTGCTTTCTGTGTTTAAGCTGTGCCAAATGCTGTTCAGGTCACTTTTTTTTCCTTTCTCATGGTCAGTGTGCTCTTCACTTCTTGCCTGTACATTGTTCTGTTTGAAGGAATTCAGTTTTATGGTTCTCCAGGACACAATTGCTTGAATTGTTATTACAGTTACTTCTCAATCGGTACAAAGGCACTACTGTACTTTCTCTGCTAAATATGTTGTAAACCATGCTCCCCTCAGTTTTTGCTGCAACTTAACTTTAATGGGGAAGTACAGCAGACTACAAAATTTTCTCTCATGCTGATCTTGGACACTTTTTTTTTCGCCCCGGTCATTGAAGTTACTGTTTTTATCCCATTCTTACTATCCAACTTGAGAAAAGGAGTTCTAGATGATCGCTTGACATTCAGCTGACTTGAGTCTGAAACAGATAAAAGATACATGTTTACTCTTGCGGGCAGGGATGTACTTCTAATATTAAATAGAATTAGTCTCAGTCCTCCATAACGTTGTTTTCTGCATTTGCAAAGTCTTAGTAGTATATTTTGCTTAAGTGTGATTCTCACCCTTGGTTTTCTAGATATTTAAGTAGCTAAGAAGTTTTACAAAGGAAAAATATTGTTTGGGAACACTAAATTTATTCAGTCAAAACTAAGATGTGTTTGTTTTAATCCAGAAAATTCCAGGTCTGCTAGATTTGTAGCCTGTCTAGATCTACTGGTCTACTGATCTACTGATACACTGGTCTGTCTTAGGGCTGGATGTGAATGACTAAGATAGAAAAAAGTATTTAAGATTCTAGCTTTCCTATTGATCTTGTTTTAAAATTACTAGCATTTGTTTGGACTTAAGCCAGTATATACATTATTTTGCTTTTGACAGGAAATAACATCAAAATTCCTGAGATGTCTGAGGAATGGGGTGTAAGGAGTTTGCATAGACTTGCTTTGTTTTATTTATTATTATTATTAATTTATTATTAATTTAATCTAGAGTTATATTTACTATAAAGAAGAAGAGGAGGGAAGGAGGAGTTGGCCTGTGGATTCTAGAAGTAGTTCGTCTGAAATTATTCTAGTGGAAGAGATGGAATAAGGATGTTTGGGATGTAGTAGGTGCTCGCTCACTGTGAGATTAATCATAAGTTTGTATAAAATATGTTTAATATTCCCGAAACTGAATCTCAAGGGTTGCTGGGAGTCAGCCACTGTCAATAAGAAATCTAAGCCCTGGGTTTTGCAAATATTAACTTGGAGATTCTATCTTTGCCTGTGAAAAGTTTTGTTTTAATATAAATTCAACCTTGTGCATAACCCTTTGAAGGCTCTCGGCCAAAATGTCACAGTTGAAGCCAATAGGTTCTAACATTTTGGACTGAAAGGAATCTTAGAGTCTTTTGGAAACCTAAGGAATAAGCGTTGGTGAAGAAAATACTTACTTTTGTTTAAAAGAAACTGAAGTCTGGATGTTTCTTGTACCCCCCTGACAAGCTAATGATTTGTAGAATGAACAGGAGGCATGCTAAGCTTCACTGCTCAGTCATGTCATTTCTCATCTCCTACCTGCTCATCCATACTGATGTCACCCTAGACAGTAACCAGTTCAGGCTGTGGACCTTCTAAGTTAATTAATACTCTTCTGTTGGTGTATATAAATACTGTTTTATTTCTGACCCTTTGACACACCATTTTTTTTTAGATGATGTTTTAAGAGCCAACACATTCTAACATTCCAGTTGGTATTTATATTAATTTGAGTTCAAATTGTTCCCTGTGGTTTTGCGATCAGCTATTTTTATTATGGTTTCCCGAGGAACTGAAGTTTATAGGATGGCTGTATCTATCCATCTGTCTTCCACAGAGGTTTTTGAAGCCAATGTTGGTTAGTTGGGAAGGAGGTGTCAATGATACAAAGCTCTGGCAAGTTTCACTTATAGCCTTGGTTTGGCAGAGAAGAAACATGCAGATGACTGCCCTATTGAAGAATAAAACGTTTAAGATATGTTCAGCAATTGTGTTGCGTGTGGTTTGGCAAGCACAGCTTAGTGGTGCTTCTCACTCACCAGGCATTGAGATCATGAGAGACAAGGTACTGTGGCTCTGGGGAACCTGAAAGTATTGGAGGTGCCAGACATGGGACTGTGGCTTGTCTCAGCTGGGGATGTGTGGAGGTGAGAAAAATGCATGAGGATGTAACGAGAAGTCTGGAAAATAATTTTTGCTGCTCAGAAAACGACTTGCCTTAAACAAAGGAAGCTATTATATGAATACTGGCAGATTCTTGGAGGTCTGCAAAACATACAGTTAATTTTTAGTGTCAGGATAGGGTTCCTGGACGTAGCAGAGAGGGTTTCATGTGGGGAATTTGCACCTAGAAAACAAAATTGTTTCAGAATCTTATAGAAACAAGCTGGGCTTTGTTTCTCCTAAGCCCCTGTATAAATGATGTTAAGGTTTATTTCTCTTGGAGAAATTGTGAACAAGGGAAGAAATAAGATCCAGAATTTGGGTTAGAAATGTTAGCATGATGGTGGAAAATAACTTCTGAGCTCCTAAAGTCATCTCTGAAAGACATTGTGCCTAGTGATAATTGAGAAGAAAAAGGGAAGTGTCCTAGCAGAGGTTGTGCCAATATAGTTTGTTGTCTGAAGATCACTCACTGATACAAATAACTGACTACAAACTATTATGTACTGAAGTAAAGCAGAGATTTTAATTTTTCAGAACGAGTTTGGTTTGCATTATTCTCTTCGGTATTTAAACACTTCTTGGGAAGTTCAGTGTCAGATAAATCAATGTCTGTGATTCAAGTAGATGAGATTGTTTGTTCTTTAGACTCCCAAATTTAGCACTGTGGTGCAGAGAGTGGGAAGAGCTTTGTAAACACCTTAGATTGGTTTTAGATTTTTCCCTGGGTTTCAGGAACTAAGTGGAGTTTGTAAACTGCAAGCCTCAGATATGAAGAAACTGAAACGCTCATCTCCATGCTGTCAAAATCTACAGGTTCAGGAAAAGAAAGTGGTGGTTCTTGTAGAGATAGCTCATGGAAAGATAAATAGGCACAGTTCACAGGTACTTCAGCAGATTGTCATGCTCTGCTTAGGGCATTCTGTGGTTCTGTGAGGTCATGTGCAAGTGCTGAGTTATGTGTTGTGAGTGTGTTTTAATACTGAGAGCTGATTTGGAATCACAGAATCATTATGGCTGGAAAAGACCACTAAGATCATCCAGCCCAACCGTCAACCTACCACCAGTATTGCCCACTGAACCATGTCCCTCAGTACAACATTTACTCTTTCCTTAAACATCTCCAGGGATGGTGACTCCGCTATCCCTCTTGGAAACCTGTTGCAACACTTTTTCCTAATATTGAACTAACCATCTCAAACCTTCCCTGGTGCAGTATGAGGCTGTTCCCTCTTATCCTACTGGGAAGTTAGCTGGGAAGAGGTCGACCCCCACCTTGCCACCACCTCCTTTCAAGTCAATGTAGAGAGTGAAAAGTCTCCCATGAGCCTCCTCCAGACTAAACAACCCCAGTTCCCTTAGCCGCTCCCCATAAGAGTTGTCCCCTGGGCACCTCATCAGTTTCATTGCCCTTCTCTGGACACTCTCCAACGTCTTTCTTGTAGTGAGGGGCCTGAAACTGAACACAATACTTGAGGTGCAGCCTACCAGAGCTGAGTACAGGGGAATGATCACCTCCCTGCGCCAGCTGGCAGCACTGTTTCTGATACAGGCTAGGATGCTATTGGCCTTTTTGGCCACCTGGAAACGCTGCTGGTTCATGTTTAGTTGAGCATTCACCAATGCCCCTGGGTCCATGTCCTCAAAGCAGTTTGCCAGCCACTCTGCCCCAGGACTGTAGCATTCTCTGGGGTTGTTATGGTCAAAGTGCAGGACCCGGCTCTTGGTCTTGTTGAGCTCCATCCCATTGGCCTCAGCCCAGCTATCCGGCCTGTCCAGATTGCTCTGTAGGGCCTTCCTACCCCCAGGCAGATTGACGCTTCTTGCCAGCTTGGTGTCATCTGCAAACTCAGGATGCACTCAATTCTCTCATCCAGATTATCAATAAAGATATTAAACAGGAATGGTTCTCAGTTCCCAGTGACCCCTGGGGAACACCACTCATGACCGGTCCTAGTTGGATTTAACTCCATTCACCACCACTCTCTGGGCCCAGCCCTCCAGCCAGTTCTTTACCCAGCAGAGTGTTCTTGTCCAAGCCATGTGCTTGCACACTTGCTCCAGGAGAATACTGCAGGAGGCAGTGTCCAAGGCTTTGCTGAAGTTTAGGCAGACTACATCAACGACCTTTCCCTCATCCACCAAGTGTGTCACCTGGTCATAGAAGGAGATGAGGTTGGTCAGGCAGGACCTGCCCTTTGTGAGCCCATGCTGACTGGGCCTGATCCCCCTCTTGTCCTGCACATATGTGTGGTCGCACTCAAGATTATCCATTCCATAACCTTCCCTAGCACCAAGGTCAGGCTTACAGGCCTGTTGTTCCTCAGATCCTCTTTACAATCCTTCTGAAAGATGGGCATCATGTTAGAGAGTCTCCAGTCATCTGGAACCTCTCTGGTTGATCAGGACCAGTGATTTAGTAATACTAATCATGGAGTTCATGCCACAGTTAGATGATGATCCTCAATTATTTCTTGTTAGAGGAAGAACATTTCCTCTGCATGGCGAAACAAATTAAATAAGTTCCACATGCTCTTACAAATGGAGGATTAACACTAAGAATCATCACATGGCCTTCTGTAATTGGGCTCATAGTGAAAGATAGGATTTAAGTTACACTGAGATGCCCGTCAACTATGATAGTGTGTTTCATAAGCTGTTTTATCAGCAAAATCTTTTCAGCTTTAAATCGCAGAAAGTCTTTCTTGGGTTTTGCAATGCCTACTAGTTTAATGAATTCCTGCAAACAAAAGCATGTATGTATTTATCTGTCTAATTACAGATAAGCCTGTAGAGAAATTTCTGCTACAGGTAGCTGCTGTCTGTTTCAGCTTGGCTTGCTAAATTTTCTTTTGCTTTACAGAAGTCATTTCTCAGGGGAAAAAAAAACAAACACTAAAACCAACGGATACTATTTACAGCAAACTAGAAAACCAAAACAATCTTAGGTTTCAATTTCTGTTCTTTAAAGCTGATTAACTCTTCAGAATCCAAAACAAAACTCTTCCTTGTAAGTCTAAAGTCAGCTTGTGTATCCATTAAACTTGATGGAGAGCTGGATAATTTCTAACGGAAACTTACAGATCTGGCAGTAGTCAGCTGGAATGCAGAAAATGGGGCCCTGTTTTTTTGACCTGCAGTTGATGCTGCATTCCCCTGTGGCATCACTTAACTGCTTTAGTAGAACTCGTGGCATGTATAGTTTCAAGTGCTCGGAGTTTTTTACTTCTTGTATTTTATTGTTTATTTCTGCAGTCACATTTGGCGTATTTATCCTAATTGACCTTTATGTATACCTAATGTGCAAACACAGATTCTGTAAAGCATTAACAAATTGATCTCCTGTACAGATCTGCCTGCAGTCATTTGTGAGCTTGTCCTTTGGAAAAGCTTTTCATTTTCGGTAGTGACAATATATTGGGAGCTATGTTGTCAGTGTGCCAAATCCGATAGTTGGTAGCTGTTCTGTTGTGCTAGCAGAGCTGCGAGCCTGATCTGAAGTGGTGAAATTTCATGAGAGTGAACTCCAAGAGCCTGGGAGCTGTGGATGTGATTGCTGACCTTGTTCTGCCGTTGCATTGCCTGATTTGTTGAGTGAGCTCTTGCTAGAAGATAGCTTTGAGGAGAACGTCTAACTGTCCTTCTATTGGAGTTGATATTTACTTTTCTGGGAATGTAGAGCTGTGGCAAAGCAGCAGGAGCTGAAAGGAGTGAAATGTGGCATTAAGCCTGGAGGGCTTTGGGTAGCACCACCCTGAATCAGAAAACCATCTGCAGCTGCCTGCCTTGGAAGTGGCAAGCTGCTTTTTTGGAGGAAAGAAAGGGATGCAGAGATGCTGAACTGTATGGAGTGAAGTGGGGACTATGCTCAAGGCTTTACGTGCTCAAGCAACTGTCATGGTATAGAGGAACACTAATCTGTGTGCTGTGCTGCCCTGTTCTGCTGTGGTCCGGAGGCTGGCAGGATGCAGTTGAGGTGAAGGACAGGCAGCTGTTTGGCAAGGGAAGAGGCTGAGGATCTTCACTGCCTGGATGGGTAAAGAGCTCAGCTGTGGAACAGAGTAAGGAGAAGCACAGAAAAGTATTTATTGATTTATTTCTTCTGTTCCTTCTTTTTCCTGTCTTAAAGCTAGAGTGTGCTGTGTTTTCGATTTTATCTCATTCGATTCTGTAAGCCCAGAAAAAAAATCATGCCATATCATTAAAGTTGTTCCTGGCAGTTACTTTCAGGCACAGTCACATTGCAGGTCCCGAAGATACCAAACACAGCAAAAGGAATGAGGGCACCAAACAGGAGTAATGTGGAGGAAAAGGAAGGCCGGGGATGGGTGAAGTGTTAAGTGTGAGAACTGTTGGTTCATGCACACCTACGTCAGGTGTACTTCTGTTCCACAGAAGTGGCTTTCTGTATTTAGGAGGCACCATAGCCTGGAGGGCTGGGGATGGGATTTTTGCTTTTGCCTTGTGCCATTTTCAAAAAACGCTTTGCTTATCAGCAGGTGTTAACAATTTCTGCTGTGTATTAACAATTTCTCCCATTCTTGTGTCGTGAAAACTCAGTTAACTGAAACTTTTATTTGAATTCCTATTTGAGAGTTTATTGATCAAATTCGCAGTGTACCAACTTCATTTTTATAAAGAGAATTGAATATGCAGAAAACACACCTATTTTCAGAGCTGCTTGATTACATAGAGAACTTAGAAAAACATTTTCCTTGTTTTTGTCAGGTAAATATTGCAACAAAAGGAAAAAAAAAACGATGTGCAAACACAGTGGCAGTTCCATATAATTACAGATGCGTACTGAGTTGCAGTTGCACAAGCAGAAAATAATATTTAAAGATATGTTGAGAAGCAAGTGCTAAATATGTACTGATAGCAGTGCGTTTGCCACAAAATCATATTAGCAGTGCATACAGACTGTAAATACTAGCAGTTAACACAAAAATGAGGAGAAACAAGGATGACAGGTAGGAAAGCTTTCTGGTCTTAGCTCAACGTTTCCTTGTTAGTGAGTCTCTAAGCATGCCATCATTACTTTATTTCACAAGCTGTATTTGCAATATTTGATAGGCATCAAATCCATTGCACTGAATTTCTGTTGATGCATTCACTGAAAATGTAATTTGGCCCAGAATTTGTATTTGAAGGCCACAGCTACTCAAACCTACAAATCAAAAACCACCTAAAAGTGAATTGCATTTCTATATCAAATACATCTTATATGTTGTATGCCTCTACGTTTCTTTCATGCTGTTTTCTGCTCTGAAGCTGGAGAGGCACTTAGCAGAGCAGTACGATATAAGCAAGAAGTTTTAAAGCTCTCAATAGCCACTACTTACATTTAATGCCATTATTAAAATCTTTGCCCTCCTTTCTGGGCTTTAAAATAACCCTTTGGAAAGCTCATCTGGTAAAATTAATTGTATTTTTCCTATTGTAACACTCACTGCTAGAGGAAGATAAGAAATCAAATACTCTTCTGATTTTTTAAGAGCTAGGTAATTTTGACTATATCAATAGCTACGGTAATTTTAATCAAAATTTAATCAAAATGAGCCAAGGCATAAAGTAGTCTTGTTAAGGAGGCCAAGAAGAAATGTGTGTTCTGTTGGACCCCAAGCTCAGTAAATGACAAGCTGCTGGGAGGCAACCGGAGCTTTTGCAGGATCACATCAGAGGCAGGGTGCTGAATTGGATTGACTGTTGATAGGATTTGCCATACTGGATCACGCTGTCAGCTGTGTGCTTCTTTTCAAGCCCTCCTATTACAGACAGGCAGACTGGACACAAAGGCTGTGTTGAAATATAGGTTAGCTTATATATAGTACGGTGGTTAGGAGCAGCCTCCCTTTCATGAGAAGTACAGTTGGAAGGTGGGGTTTTTATTGTCATCTGCAATAAAGATTGCTTCAGACTTCATATTGAGGCGTTTTGTGAGGGGGTTTCCAAGTATTTCAGAAAATTAAGAATAGCAGCAACATAAATCCAAAGGTTGAATAGAATTGAATTGATGTTTCAAGCATTTGAAGCTTATTCCATTGCGCTGGAGAGTAGATGAGGTTATATGGGAGGGAGAAAATAATAGTGCATTGTATTGTTTTCTGAAAAAAACCCTCCCCATCCCCTAGTTGTTCTTCCTGGAGAGAATATAAAATGCTGGTTGTAGCTTTAAAAACTGATAGAATGTACTTTTCAGGCAATTTTTGGATTTAGTTTAAAAGAAAATCCAGAACCAAGTGCTTTCATGAAGTTTAGAGATGACAGAATTTATTTCCTTATCTTAAATTGTTGGTCAGCTTCATCAAGTTCAGTAATTGAAAGAAATATCAGCGTGGCAATACAAAGCGGACTTAGCAGAGCAATGGGAGAGCGCATTGATTTGGGAAGGACTTTGAGATTTTGAATGGGGCTGCTGTATTCCTGCTGTCTGTCTCATCAGCATTTCAGCGGTGGAGCTCCCCGGGATAGTTAAGTTCTTTTGACAGGACAGCTTTTCCACAGGTCACACTTATCTGTTTTCTGCCCATGCATGCAGCCCCTTCTTCCCCCCCATACATACCGCATCCTGGCTGCATTTTTATGGTATCTTATAATTCTACAGTGTTCCAACAGATGCTCAGAGATCACATTCAGACATGCTTTTCAAAACAGTCATTGTAAATAATTTGATGGTGATCCAGATGCATTCAGCCTTTTGAGGCTCAAAGCAATAAGCAAAGATAATGATGTGGGAGCAAATGACCACCAGTAGAAGGAGGCCAACTATCAGTGGCGGACACCTGGGGTACGGGGCTGCCTCTTGGCCCTTATCTGGCCGGAGGCTCTAACCTTATTGCTCTTGCTAAATAGAGACCCCAAGAGATTCTTCTGGCTGAAAACATTCTTAGGAATTGTAGCAACAACGAAAAGGCTTTTCTGACAGTTTGCTTAAACACGCAACGCGTTTTAGAGAATGAGAGGCAGAAATAGCTTCATGAGAGGCCAAAATGTGTGTGATCTGCTTAGATGAGCACCGCAGTTCTTGTGGGATCTAACAAGGTAATTGGATAACAGGCTTCCAGCAGTTGCTCTTGTTACACCTAGTCACGAAAAGAGGAAGAGGTAGTCTATAGCACATCAAGAAGAACATAAAGATAAAAACAAGAGGCGGAGGACATCATGGAAAGGATTGCATGCAACAGTGCTGAATTCTTTGATTACTCAGCATTATCTTCTTGTCTGCTTGTCACTTATTTTACTGGAGGTCAAGATGACAAAGCCAAGCAAATTACTTTCAGTCAGGGAGCATTTAAAAGCCAGATTTTTAAGGACATCACAGATTATTACTGAGAAGGAAAAACGAAATTTCTTGTGTGCTTGTGTTAAAGTGGCAGATTTTCTGTGTGCTTGTTTTTAGGAGAATGAAACATTAGCGGTGTAGATGAAAAAGATGAAGACATTGGTAATTCCCGTCTGCATATATTAGTAACTCCCTCTGCCTAAATGCCTTACAGAATACTGAATTTTCTGATCTTGAACCAAAAAAAAAAAACAACCCAGTACTGCAATAAGCAGGTTCTGTTACCTGTTTACCATCTTCTTTCCCTAAATTTCCTTGCAGGTTTTCTTTAGTCACATTCTCACCATTTTGTGTATTTCTATCAATTTATTCTGTTCAGAACTCACGTGCATCATGCAGTCTGTCTGCTGGGACTTTGTTCTGTCTAAGTTTAGTTCACTGAAACTGAACCTTCCAAACTGTTCCATTTCCCTTAAATTACTTCTTGGTCTAGTTTTGATTTATTTTAAGACAGTAGATCTCATCTTGAGAAACTAGAAAGACCTTTGTGTGTGTTGTTAACTTACACACACTGATGGAGGAACACTCAAGTGTGGTCGAGGCAATGACTGAGTTGTTTTCTGCTGAAGAAAAGGAGATAGCAATTGTATGCCAAGACAAAGCTGTTCGGGTCACCATGATAATTTTTCTAGCAGGCGGAGTTGGTTGAACAGATTTACCAGCTGCAGACGCAGTAAATGAGACACGGGTCATGGCTCCTAGGATGGATGGTTTTGGGGAGAAGGGTGAAATTTGCAGTGATGCTGCTGCTTGTGTTAGCGAAACGCTCCCTTCTGTAAGAGATGAAATCTGCTCGCAGCTCTTGCACTGTGAGGAAGGCATGTGTGGGGACGTTACAGTTGTCACAGTGAGTGAATTGTCCCAGATATGTGATTCTGAACGTGCATTTCTCAGATAATTTAAGAAAAAACGGAGAACTTTCTTTTTTCCCCCACAGAAATAATTTGTTACCTGAGGTGGCTGGTGCCACTCGGTAGTTATGAGCTGTTGCCTTGATGTCGCTTTGAGGTTCCTTTTCAGGTCCAGGGTGGTATTTGAAGTTTGTGTTTCTGTTAGCTCCTGCATCGTGTCAGTCACCTCCCAGCTGCCTACAGCTGCTGCCAGGAATGACCCCTGCTGTCGTTGGGGCAGATTCTCTTGTTGATGAACCATTTCTTGTCCAACTTGATCGTCCAGCCTCAGGAAATCATTCATCCATGTCTGTTTACACTGTAAACATTCACACAGCTTTGCTGGGCTAAGCACAGGGGGAACTTTCATTCTCTGTAACCCATCCTTTGTAAAATGCTTCTCCAGAGAGGTTTGGCACTGCTCACCTGTTATCTCCTGCTCAGACTGTAGCTCTCGATTATTTAGATTCATTTAATGGCTGAGCTGTGGTTTCGTCTCCACTGGAGGGTTCCTCTGGGAGCTCTGCTCAATGCAAGTAAGATATATGGCACTCTTTCGAAGAGGCTTCTTTTGTAGTCTGCACATTGTGTGTGACAGCTCGTGAGCCATTCAGCTGCAGTAGTTACATATTACCTCAGTGACTTACAGCATCCTGGTGTTATGTATAGATCACTTAATTACATTTGAATGCCGTATATTTACTGGCTTGAGAGATATTTTGCTTTCAAGAAACCACTAGGAGAGAAAAGTTACTTTCAAATTCAGAGCCCGATTAGGTTTCTTTCTAAACTTATGTTGAACCCTACCCACTGCTGGAGAAGTGTCATTTGTTTCAGATGTTACTGCATGTACTGAAGCCTTTCTCAAGCGCTACATGAAAAGATGATATTTTGTTCTGATCTGAAGCTGGAATACTTGGGAAAAACCTTTTCTGCATGAAATGAAGAATCGTTCTTCATCAACAGGAGGAAAGCAGAGTAAGAGGAGAAATTTTCTTCCAGTCTCTTAATCCATTATACAAAACACTTATGGTGGCCCAAAAGCGTAAGATCAGGTCTATAGATTATGTGATTTTTGTTATTGTTTATCCATGAAAAGACTTGAGGGAAAAGTCTGATAGTGTTTGTTGGTGAGATCCTTTTCTCTTGGAGTAGAGCTGAGCCAGAGCCTAAACTAAAAATATTATTTTCTCGTACTTGTTTTTTCAATGCTTAATAGCAAAATGTCTTTTCAAACATGGAAGAATTAAATCAAATTTGCGATAGCAGGTTGTAGTAGGCAGGAATGTGACTCTGGTTTAAATGTGATGCTTTCAGGTTTAAAAAAAAAAACCAACAAAACAATACTCCAAAGCTGGTGAATTATTCCTTCTCAAGCTCGGTAAATTACATTTACTAGTAATATGGGCAAAAGTCTCGGTCTTGCTGATGTAAAAACCGGCATTAGTCTTACTGTAAAGATAGAGCAGTATTTAAAGGGTTCCAGGCAGGATGAATTCCCACTTAGAAGCAAAGTTTTTTGGGGGTTGGAAGGAGACAGAAATATAAATAATTGCCTCCTGATCTGGAATTTCCGGCTGGTTTATGGCCAGCTGGAGGAGAGGATGTCGTGAGGCAGGACAGTGTATGTTAGTTTTTCTCGTCATTAACAGTCAGGAAAGTTTGTCCATCCACTTGCTGCTAGCTGAGAGATCTCTAACAGTTAAAAATTGAGCTGCTCATGGTTCCCTGCTTACACAGGAAACAACATTTTTAAAATGCATTATTTAAAACAAGTCATTAAAATTGTTACTTTTGACAGGAGGAAGCATTTCATCTACAGTGTTTCATTGAATATGTAAGACATATTTTACTATGTATTTAAATAATCATGTAACGTAGGACTGATATCATAGGTTTTCTAAACTGCAGGTGGGCAGCATGTATGAAAGCGCGTGCATCAATTCAGCCACAGTAGTTACTGCACAGAATGGAGAGGAGCTGTTGAATTGGGACTGTGGAGCAGATTGTTCATTAGCTCTGAAATAAACAAAAATGATTCTTACTGAAGAAAATAGCATTGCCATTTTCTTTGGTAGAAAGCTGAGGAGTAAGGCAGTTGGGTTTGTGTGGGTTGGATGCAGCTGCATTTGCTCCATAACCCTCAGCAAACCGACACGCATGGCAAACCTTGTCTGTGTTCTCATTGCTGGTGAGCACTGAGAACACCAGCTTGTTGCCCCTGTGTTCAGCCCCTCCGTTGTGTACAGCTCATGGTGAGACAGTGGGACTGGCTGCTCCTTGGTGTGTCCTTTACAGCATCACCTCCTGTTTTTTCCAGCCATTTCTCACTTCCAGATCTCTGGAGTGCTGATGGAGGAGCCATTATCATTTTCCTTCTCCATTTCACAGTGGTAGTGAGAGGAAGTGGGGTTCTGGAGGCTGTTTGCTGTTGTTGCACAGTGTTTTCTGTGCTAGGAGGCCCACTCAGGCACCTTTCAATTGATCTGAGTCAATGTCTGACTTACTCCTGATCCACTTCTGTATAATCCTTCCTGTGACCTTAAGGAAAAAGTTGTCTTTCTTCTCCACTACTCACCTCCCCCATGCCTCTTCAATGAGAACTATTTCACATCTGTAGCAGAACAAAGAGAAGTTTAAGAGACTTAATTACCAAAGCTGTGCTGCCATGAATACAAATATAATTGATACCAGAATTAAACCTTGGTGAGTGAAAACACTTGCATTTCATGTGTGGAAAAATGAATGCTGTATGATTCTCAAACAAGGACAATTGAAAAGAAATCAGGGACTCCCATAATCACTACTGTCTGCTACTAATCAACTGTTATTTTAGAAAAAACTTTGCACTTATTAAAGAAATCACTTCCTACATGGCAAGACACTATCTTAAATAAAAAATCTACTCATACTCCTTATGTAGTTGTCTACTGCCAAAGCTCCATGGATTCTGTGTAACAAAAAAATAAAACATGCATAGTGATGTATTTAGATACTGTGTTGTGACATAACCCCAGACAAGTAATGCACGAGAGACTGTGGTGAGTGACAACCTTTCCCTCTTCCTCTTTGTTCAAACTGTGGAAATTCTAATGCTAATTATGGCAACAAATATGCACTTATCCAATTACACTGGCAGAAGAAGAGACCCTCAGTGTATTTCTGTCTGCTTTATGCCTCCCTATGGGGCATAACACATGCTTAAGATCTCAATATGAGGAACCTGCTCTTGCTGCACATGAGATTTACGCAGTAAATTCTACCTGGACCTGGAATACTTCTGTTCCTAATGCTAATCCTAATATAGTGTTCATGGTGTGAGAGCCCATCCACAAGCAGCACTCACATAACCTTGTGAGCAGAAAAATGAGTCGTACCGTGGAAATGAAAGAATGTTTGTGGCACGCTGTGAGTGTGGGTACAGCCTTTTGGGGACAAGCCATACCAGGAGCAGTTTGCTGCTCCCCAAAAGCAGTTTGCTTTTCCCCATCCTTATCCCTTGGCCTCTCACAGCAAGCTGGAACCTTAGTGGGCGTCTCTTAAGGCCATGTTTGTCTACCGAGGGACATGGTGTCCTTTGGGGAAGCATGTGGGAGATACGGTGAGGTAATTTTAGCTCAAACAATGGGCTCCCACGTCGCCTATCTGATAACAGCCATCCTGCTTGACGGAGATTACTATCTGCTTTATGCTTCGTGCGCTGTCAGTCTTTTACACGTTGAAAATCAAACGCTGCTTATGTAAAGATAGAAAGTGGGGAAATTAGTTTTGTCCATGTTGAGATTCTGCCAATTTCTGTCACCGCTGGTTCGTGTGTCTTTTCTGCTGCCATTTTACTGCTCTGTGGCCTTGTGGGCAGTGGGGCCGGCTGGCGCGTTGGGTGATGGAGGCTGCCCCAGCACGTCTCCTGGCGGCCTGTCCTCATCATGTTCTGATGTCCCCGCCCTGCCCCTGAGGACTGTCAGGCTGGGACACACAGTGCCGGCAGGCCGGGCCCCACAGGTTTTGAGGGGACACTAGCAAAGAGCTCCAGCTTGCACTGCAGAAACTGCTGAGCAGCAGCCCTGTCATGCTTTTGGACCATCTTTCAGTAGTTAAAGCCAATCTTACAGATGCCTTAAGTAGCAAAAGGAAAGCTAGCTCTCCTGTCTGTAAATATTGTTTTTTAAGTGACTTTGAATTACAGTGTGGCATGCCTTGAAAATTCCTTTTTCTAATGCATTCTCTGCTGTTTGACTGCTTAATATGTATCCCATCGGCTCACTACATGTTGATGCACTGACAGCTTTAGACCTTTATATGATGCGTGCGAATATTTTGCCAGTGTGAAGCAATGGCAGCTGTGTTACAGGTCTGCTCATTTGGAGTCTCAAATTGTGTTCCTGTCAGCAAGAGCGTAGCATTCCTTCACTGCCTTTACAAAGAGGAAATCAATTCTCCAACTCTTTACATTTCTAATATTAAAAGATGGTAAAGTTCTACTGTGAATTGCCTCAAGAGAAAAAAAAAAAAAAAAAAGGCATCCAGTCCTTTTTTCATCTACCTGAACATAATTATTTAAATACCCATTCGTTGTTGGACAAAGACGGCAGAACCAAGCTTTAGGCCTTTGAAACTCTACTGCAATATCAAGGTGCAACGTGATGAAATCAAGACAAAGAACATCTCACAGTACCTTTTTCTGTCCGTCTTTTCCTTGGGATTCATTGTGGCTGAAGTAGCACAGTGTTAAGTGCAGTAAATGCAGTCTATTCCTCATCATTACAACTCTAAGAATAGATTCTAAAAGGTTTCTCAGCTCTGTGAAGGCTATTGATCTCACAACTGTATGTGGTTTTTCATTATTTCATCAGTACATTTCAAAAGGTCTGTAGGAGAGGTGGATTTACTGTGATGGCAGCTAAGTAGTTTAACTTAATCCTGAATAAACAAACAGATGCTCCCACGAAGGACCTGGCATCTGGGGCTGTCAACATTTATTACTGCAAGGCTCAGAAGAGATAAAATTATCATTAGCCTTCACAGAAAGACCAGGGATGCACTTCAAAAGGAACGTACGTAAAACCACAAGCTAGTCGCTCATTAGGTTGAGATATTTACATATGTGTATTAGTAGTGGCACAAACAAATTCTTGCTTTTCGTACTTGATTTGTGGTTCAAAGCTTGCATTTCGTGTGTTTGTGGCTCTTCTGTGAGGGCTAATGCTGAAATAAGTGTGCATTTACAGTTGTATGTGCGCTTCCAGTCATGTGTCTGTGCCTCCTGGTAGGAGTTTGTACCCAAAGTTTTCTATACAGTTTCTGTTGGTTTCTTCTAGAACATCTCAGTTAAGGAAGCGAGTATTGTTTAGTAATTAGCTGAGCTTTGGTTGACTGTGGCCATAGGGTAACGTGCTGCTGATAAGAAGGCTGGGGTGCAGTGGCCGGGTCCAGGGGACTGTTCAGTGTCTTTGTCACATTTGCCAGTGTAAAATAACAGGGTATAGGACCATACAAGTTTTCAGACCATCAGTTTTAAACGTGCCACTGTCAGAACCTCTATATCCAAAGATACATACTAAGAGTAACATCTATGCTCGAACTTCTTTCACACAGTGATGTGGGGGTTTGGTTTTCCTGTTATCATTGTTCTCATCGATGGTTTTAATATTCAAGAGCTTCAAACCCAAATTTCATCCTGTAGGAAGGTATTCTAGCAAAATGCGTGTATTTGAAAGCTAATTTGTAATAAAAGTAATTGGTTTTAAATTGACTCTATGTGTTGTTTCCCTGAGTGGGAACACTCCCTATCCCAGCCCCCAACAATACTTAGAGTTCAGTAGGTGGAATGAAGTTCTTTATAAGCATGGGCTTAAGAGCTCTGCTACTATTCCTCTGAGAGAGAAAATGTTTCTGAAGAAATTCCTTTTCCTCCAAGCCATTTGATAATATTACTAATATTTGGGGGGCTTCGGTATAAATCCCCAAACAGGAGAATTGGGTGCCAAATGCTTGGTGGAATTTCATGTCATCCTGTGTTTTCATCTCCCAGTTATAGTTGTCCTTCCCTAGAAAATCACATATATGCATCACAAAGCAGCACTGTTCTTCTGAAAGGTTGGAGAGTCACGTGTGATATATTCAGACTGTGAATTCCAGTGAAATTCCCCAATAATACATTAGCTGAATGGGTTTCAGAAGGGTCAAGTTATCCATAAGACAGAAGGGTGACTTTCTGGTCAAGCTTGTAAGCTTGTTATAAACAACTACGCTTGATAGAGTGGAAAGTATTTTTATGAAGAATTCTTCACCAAGATTGGCCATTGTTTTTTACAGAGTATCTATAGCAAGAGTCCAAATACTGAAAAATGGATTAACTTGAAAATGTTTCACTGCGTTTGTGGATTTTGGTTCCTGATTTCCTATGAAATACAGATAAAAATTTGCTTCTGGACTATTCCTTTCAAATCATGACCACAGAAAACAGGGTTCAAATTGAGCAGATCAGAAAAAATTGGATGAAACGCATTTCGAAACTTCATTTTCCCCCCAACATCTTCTGAGAACTATCCAGTTTGCGTTGCTTCTGTTTATTTCTCGCTTGCTTTTGGCAGTACCTTATGCCAGAGGTAGCTGAATTAAAGTCAATAGGCTAGATTATGTCCCAAGGACTTGACCCCAGTAATTGTGGGATGTTGCTCAGCAACCTCACAGAAGTCCCAAGGAACGAACTGTGCTTAGGAAGTCACCATTTACTCTTTTTTTTTTTTCCAAGAGTTTTAGCAATTTGTTGCCAGTAACTACTTCTGCTTAACATTTTTTTTCCTGAAAGCTTGCCCAATTCTAAACCTTAGCTGTTCTCTAGCTACCTATTCTAGGAGAAGCAAATGAGGACTCGTCAACCCCACGCACTTGTGTTCCTACAAGGAGCAGAAGGGGCTACTTAGAGCTCTTGCTCAGAAGCCCACTGCATCAAAATCAGTCTTGAAAGGATTGTGTTGTTCGTTACTTGTAAAAAGACATATTACAGGCTGGGTTAACATTCTGATATAAAAAAGATTTTTTTTTTTTTTTTTTTTTGTGCATGACTATCAAGGCAAGCAACCTTTTAGACTTCCTTGAGCAAGTGATTTGCATGAAGTTCATATTCTGTGGTTCTTTGTGTTATGTGCTGAAAAGAGAGCCAGGTCTTTCAAGGCCAGATTTACCGCTGAGCTTTGTGAGGGAAATAATTATTTTCAGAATAAAGTGACTTTTATTTCAGATCAGTGTGTCTGCAGGGAGAATGGAACTGTTCCAAAGTAGTTTATTTTTCAATACCTATTCCCATCAACTTCTCCGTGAAAGCAGGCATCCGTTCTAGCATTCTTCAGGAGTGCTGCCACAGCCATTTAAACACTGCACTCATATTGTTCAGGGGACAGTTTTTAGAGCTAGTCAGCACTGTGGTAGACATGCAGAGTTGTGGGACAGAAGTTACAGGTATTTTTCCACAGACAAATTGGTATTTTATATAGCTTCAAGGGAAATAATTTTATTGCAAGTAATATGCAGAGATTTTTTAGGCTGTCATCATGAACTGAACTGCTAGGCAGAGGAACAATTTGGCAGTAGGGCCTTAAAATTTTGAAAGTAATGTTGCAGCAAACCCATGGTATGTGCTGTTAATGTACAGGGGGAAAATAAACCTCCCCAATATTAGCTGTACTTTTGGTTTCAGTTATATCTATTAAGACCTGTAAGTAATGCATACTGTGAAGCTCTTCTTTCATCCCGTAACTGCTCATGCATCTTGTCTCTATAATCTGCATACACATTCAGGAAGCCTTTATCTTGTAAGAGTAGGCTTTTACAGTGGCAGGTATGAAATTTGTGCATGTAAAACGTGAAGTCTTTCCTTTGATGCCTTCCCCTTGAGAAACAGTGCCATTAAGCTGCTCCAGGTGAGCCTAAGTAGTGTTGGGTGCCATCTGGCTGGGTGTGAATTTTAGTCTACAGCACATTTGCTATAAATATTGGTTCAGGCACCTGTTGGGAAGACACAGAAATGATCTGAGAAAGATCTTTTCCCACAAAACAAAGTTTGAAGGGTATAAATGAGAGTTCACTGGTCTTTTTGTTTCCTAATAATATAATTAAATATTAAAACTACTGCTCAGTGTGCTCACTTTTTCTTTGGAACAGCAATTTGCATTTCCAGGCTTTAGTAAAGAGTAAGCTAATAGACAATCGAAAGAGACTGAAAAAAAAAGCATTTTAGGCCCTTGAATTTAGCAAATTGATTACCAGAGAATGTAACAGCAGAAGTAGTGGAAGTGAAGTGTCATTAACCAGTTCCATTGAGGTTGGACTTGTGTTTCCTGCCTTGACACGAGATGCTATAAGCTGAGCATGGTGAATGTTGTGGGCTGCTCTGATCGGCTGCTGAAGTAGGCTGTGAGTCCTCGCAACCTGAGGAGCGCTGCAGTTGTTTTCAACAGCAGGCTGTTAATCATTATGTACTCTTATCAGGTTTGAGTTTGGGAACCTGTAATTCATCAAACTGGTTTTATCTTCAGCTTTGTCTACCAGCTGGTCAGTCATCCCAACTGTCACACAGAAAACACAAGGTGGTTGGCTTGGCGTTTCTCAGCAACCTCCAGTCTCATTCTACAGATGCAAGCTGTTGTGCCTGAGCTGCTAAATGTCTTTTAAATGGATGAAGGATGAACTTATATGTGTATCTGTGTACTTGGAGGAGAGAGAGAAATGACAGTTTACTGACCTCTGTGAAAATCTGTTTATTTAGTCAATCTTAGTATTAATAAAATTCAAGAAAATAGTTGGAAAAAACTGCTCACAGTTTTTCTGTAAGCTTTTTACTACTGTATTTTTTCTGTGCTAAGTTACCCTCACCAGTACGGTCAACAGAAAACCAGAAGCCCACAAGATGTAATGCAGAATTATGGTTGATAGATGAACAGAAACTGCAAGTATGGTTCTTCCTTCATGACATCTTCTATACTCCATCAGTGGAAAAATGCCAGGCTGGTCTGCCAGGCTGCATTACATCTGTGCTACGTTTTAGAGAACTACAGCTGGAGCGTTGTGGACGGTTTTGATACTCAGTGTTAAAGAAGAGAGCTGATTAGCTTGCGAAGATTTTGAAGGATTGCTACAGTGAATAAAGGGCAGAGAAGGAAAAGCTCACTGGAAAACAGGGGGTTGTCTAGCAGACAAGGTTTGAAGTGATATTTGGGGTTGTGGTAAAAGAAGAAACAAAGTGTGAAGCATTATTCTGCAGTGAAGGAGAGAAAGTGTTGGCATACAGCTGAACTGTAAGCAGCAGGTAGACCTATGTGAAATGTTGCACAGGGATTACTCAACATCAAGATCAGAGGTAGTAATGAGGATTTGAGACATCTGCAGAAAGAAGCTGATGTTATTCCAGCAATCCATCACAGTTTCTCATTACACTTGTTAGAAACCTGTTCCCATCACTCTGAAATGAACCAGGTCTTTTCCAACCAGTGTCACTTTAGCAGGAGTTCACAATTACATTCATAAATTGTATTCCATCTTTGCTTGGCAGAACTCCTCTGGGTTGTCTGGCTTCTGCAAGCCTAAAATGATTAATTGGTTTCTTGCTTCCAAGTCTTCAGTCATGCTGAAATTCAGTTGATTTGTGATACCACTAGATACCGAAGTGAGAATCCATCTGCTCACCATGCAGAGAAGAAACAGAAGAAAGTACTGAGGTAAAAGCTTAGCAGCTGAAGGGGATTGGCAGCTGAAGCCTTCTTGGTGGTATTTCTTCTCAGGTTCATCTTTCCACGTGCATGAGTCCTTTTTAACATCCTTTCTTTGTAAGATTTTCAGCGCTGAAGAGAAGATGAACTGGAGGAGCAAACGAAGTAAAAATCTGGCACTTCAAATGAAGAACACTCCCCAAAAAAGCCCACAAAAGAACTCGTGATTCTATACAAGTAATTGAATTTACAAGATTTGTTTAACAGTATAAATTGTTGTTGGCCATATTGGCTGGAAGCAGATGGTGATTGTCCCTCTGAAATCCGCTCCTGGATGTAGGTTTTGGAGACATTTCTTGGCAGCCAAGTTTGTTGTTGTTTTCATCTGAAAACGATTTGGTGAACTCCTCTCTCCTACTCATGCTACAGTAAGCTTATTGGATATTGTCACATCACACCTTGCTATGAAATTCTTAGTCCTGTGGCGGTCTCCTATCACCCATGCAGTTTGCTTGTGAAAGAAACATTTGTGTAAAGCAATAAGGACACTAAAATCCAAGGACAAGGGGAAACAGATGCTTTAGTGCAGCCATTCCAGATTTCTTTCTGATTCGTACGGTTCCCAAATAGCTTGACATTGAATTGCTGATACATTTTTGTTTTGTCTTACTTTCTATATGTTGCCAAAGGAGGTGGGAAGAAGGCTATGTTTTACTGAACATCTCCCCTGAGAATGTACGACAGCAGCATTTAACAAGTTAAACTTATTTTTCTTCCAGCATCTGAGATGTAAATGTTGTAGGCTATCTATGCAAAGGTCTAAGATAAAAGCACCTCTGAAGCACAGTGTGATGCTTCTGCTCTGATACGCTGTTTTTAAAGTTATTGTCAAGGAGGATTTCAAGGGCATTTTCACTTCCATCCTTCATAAGCCTCTCTGCATCTAAGTTAACTGTAGAGAAAAACTTTAACGGAATCACAGATAACTCTATCTTGCATTGCTTTTTCCATAGCTCCTACCTATTAATGTGGTAGCATTTTAGGAATTCTCGTAATTTTTTTACTCATTACTCAATAACCAGTGTGTTTTGAACTCATGCCCTACCAGTGCAAATTAACCTTCTAAGTATAGGTGAGTCCTTTCCTTAACCTCCTCAGTTGCATGAAATCCAGATATGAATGAGTCAATATGTTCTGCTACTTTCATTACTAAGTATGGTAGTTGTGCAGTTTAGTTTTCTATGTGGTAATTCTTTGCAAACGGTGTGGCTTTTCAGGAACGGACAAGGTGTGACCAACCTTATTAATGGCCTGTTATTGCAGTAATAATAATGAATAGCAATTGTAGCTTATCTTCAACTGTTTTATAAATACAGAAAGTAAATGGAAGGTTTTGGCACTGATTGGTCCTGGATTTTACAGAACAATGGCATCTACTTTAGTGGAGTAAGGAGTAGAAAGGCAGGTTTTAATTAAAATTCTCCCTGCTATTCCAGGGAAAGTTACGTCTCTAATAGTTTAGCATCCAGCACAGAAAAAGCTTGATGTGAAAACAAACCAGAAAGCAACGCTGCCTTAGGAATGCTGTGAAAGCTGAGGTTCACCTATATTACACAAGCAGAAGTTATATACCACTGTACAGTGTAATCAAGATTGATGGACATTTATGTGCCAGTATAACTGGAGGTAAGTTGAGAACACTTGTGTGTGCAGTGCATCTAGAGATTGGGAAAAGGCAACCTTGTAGCATGCTTTTTATATATTGGAAAAATGCAATCTTAGAACCACTGAAAGGGTTTATTCAACCAACTGTTGAAGTGAACTAAGCCAGCAGGATGTATCTTTAATGATAGTTCATGTTTCAAGCTGAGAAATCTTGTGGAGCTCATTTGAAAACAAATTCCTGCTCTAAGCCCCCAAAATTTAGCATGAGGCCCAACTTTTCTGTCCAGAAAATCTTTTCCACCTGGACTAGAATGCGTGCAAAACTGACTTCCTGCTTACTCTTCTCCCTTTCCATTTTCAGTAAAAACAGACAAGCTTAGCTCCAACAAAGGAAGATGAGCAAGTGTAAACACCCCTAGGCACATTCTGGCAAGCGGGCTTTTTGATTTGAAAGATAATCAGATGGTAGGAGTTTGGGTAAAAATGAAGTCATGTAAATTAAGAAGATAATGATTTTTGAAAATAATTATGGGCTATAACTAGCATGCATTGACTGTAGAATGTTACCAGAATTTTGTCTTAGTTGTTTGCTGATGTTGAAATTAGTAGAGGAAGACATTAATGGAGTTTCAAATGGTCAGCTTTAAGCTGGAATTCTTCCTTTATCTGTTGTGCATACTAAAAGTGCTGCCTTTACTAACGAATATGCATGTTAAACCCTCTGACCTCAGTGCTACGGATGACTAGCCACAGTTTGAGACACTGGAAAATTACAGAGACAAAAGAAAGCTGAAGAAACTGCTGTTCTCATTCTCCATGGCCTGAATTCTGCTGCATGCACAGCCTTGTCATTTTTTAATTCTTCCTGTAAAGACAGTCATTTCAGTACAAAGAGGAGCACCTTTATGCTGTATGTGGCAATATAGTGGGGAACAGTAACCTGTTGAGATCAGGTGGCACTAAGAAAATGAAATCATTTTATTCTTAAAAGAGGGTTGCCTAGGTTTGTGCACCCAAGCAATAGTGTGAGTATAACAGCATGTTCTGATTGTTTTTTTCCCAAACTTACTGAGTGTCCATTAGTGTCATTGCTTTCAGTGACAATTGATTCTCATGGCTGTGTGCATTTTGAATTCCAAACTGAGATGTTTTGTTCTAGAACTTTGTCTGAGTTGCCCCAATCTTAATGCATTTTCAACGTTCCACTTGAGTCTTCCTTGCAAAAAACATTCCTGCAAAATAGGTGATCTATCCAGAATGAAAATTGAGATTATTTTTTCCCCAGTGCATTATCAGATTTCCGTTTTCTGTCCTTGCAGTGGAAGATAGAGGCACTGAGCTTTTCATTTTTGCAAGTGTGCGGTAATGCCACTGCTTAGGGGCACGTTGTAGATAGCTGAGCACCTCCTTGTTCACTGTATTCCTACAGCAGAGAGACATCCACTCCAAGTGTGAGCTTTGGTCTGGCGTTTAAATATAGCACAGATATTCAGAAGGGTTCTTCTCTTCTCATGCCCTCCTACCCTCAAGCAATCCTCTTGGATGGTGTTACTTTCCAGATGTTCTGTGAGAAGCACAGAGAAATCGCTGAGGTTTGCACAATGGGAGATAAGCTGGTTTTTTTCCTATTAGCTCTGACAGGCAACCTGATGTACGAGATGACAGCATTAGTGCCACGCTGGTTTGGCGTTGAAACTGCGATGAAAGAGAAGGGGCAAATAATGTATCAATACCAGAAATAACTGATGTGGGAGCCTTGTTCTGTAAGCCTTTTTTGATCACTGCTCTTATCTGTGCAACAGTAACCACTGGTGTGAAGACTGCAAGGAGTGGAAAACTTAGATACTCTCTGTAGGTCATTTCACATTCTGTGTTTGCAACTGAATTTAATTTTGCAGCTCAGTATAAATTTGAGGGTTTATTTATGCCAGTCCTGAGCTTCTAACGCATGAGTCCAAACCTTAGCAGTTCATTGGCAGGCTGCAAGAACAGCAAGTTGTTCTGCTGTCACTGAGGTCTTCCAAAGAAGGAGTGGAATACTAATGGTGGAAACAGGACAAATCCCTTTTTGCAGCTGAGGTGTTATTGGGTTTCCTTTCTGGCAAATTGACTCTTTGAAAAACTAGACGTTTTGCTTTTGGAATAGGTAACATAGCCTGATTGTTGAAAAAAAATTTCTAAAATAAAACTCCTGCTGTTCGGTTTGTTCTTCCCTGCAGTTTGGAAGGTGTAATGGAGAACCTGCTGACCTAAACCATGCTGGCTCTTCCCTTTTGCTGTCTCATGAGCTTGTACAGAGGCTGAATTGCTTCTTTGATACTCTTGACTTTTCTCTGGGTGTACCTACTTTGCTAAGGTCATTGAAGAAGTGATAATTCCACAGCACTGCAGTCTGAGTTGATATACAACACACTCATTCATTTTTGCCACCTTTTATCCGCTGCCAAGGTGTGCAAGGTGGACAAATGAACCTTTGCATTCTAATTTTAACCATAGTTAAAACAGGTAAGATATCAAATAGGGAATGAGAACAGAGGAAGTGTCCTGTCTTGCTGGTGTAGATTTTTAGCAAAATAAGAAATGAAAAATAGATGACTGACTGTTTTATTATGGCTATTGTGGTAGAAATGGACATTCCAGACTTTGGCAAGGTTGGTACTGTCTAGAAAAAGGAAAGTAAAAGGGTAAAGAAGTTGAGAGAAATTAACGAGTGGGCTGTTACAGATGGAATTAATAAGGACCTGTGTCAATGTTAAGATATGTGATTTGGCTGGCACAGTGGGCCTTCTGCAAAGAATCCTTCTGGTTTCTTACGGGCTTTCGAGATTTCCATTGATTACCATTAGAATTTTCACTTTCCATCAGTTGGAAACATGGAGGAGTTTTTATGCTCATAGAACGCTTTTTCAGAAAAAAAAAATAATAATAAAAAAGAGTTCTACACATGAATTCAGTATTATTTTTACTTCTCTCATTTCCGAAGTTTCAGTACTTTCCAATTGAAGTGGCCACATAAGTCAGATGAGTGCTTCTGCCTTTGGGTTTGGCCCTGAAAAATGTTGAGCACCATTAATTTCAATTGACTCCAAGTGGGAGCAGAGACAACACAGGATCGTGCAATTTCTGGTCTTTAATTGGAAATGAATGCAGTGCTTCTGATGTTGAGTGCTCGGGGGTACATTTCTTTTTATAGAGTCGATAATTACTTGATTCATTAAAAGTAGTGCTGTATTGCTGTAAGTGCAAGTTAAGTCTTCATTTCAAACATGTTGCTGAACTTCCCAAAAGCATACTGTTTAATGCCACTCAACTCATGTATCATTTAACCTAATGATCGAATGGTTTCACAGGAGCTTCCCACCCTTCTATAAACTATTTGGCTAAGCAGCTCTAATACTACTATACGCATACTTGATATACTGTAAAACAGCAATTCTTTTTTATGTAATTTCTTCATAGAGTGAAAATGTTAGAGACGGATTTATTTGGAAGACGATGGTGAAAGGCCATCTTCCTTCTCTTCTTGTAGGTTTTTTATAAATTTGAAACACTACTCCTCTCTAGCTGCTGTTCTGTCTCTGTTTCCTTGTTCTTGCAAGAAAGGGTCCTGCAGGACTTCTCATTTACTTCTTACTTTGATACTGGTCCTTCCCCCCACAGCACTGTCTTGCCACCTACTGTGTCTGCTCTTATTTCAGTTATGCAGCTTTCAGTGTTAAACTGACATAGCTCCCAACTGGTTCGTTTTTGACCAAGCAGTCTGTATGTATAGCAACAGGTGTGTTACTTGGTGTATTGATAATTCCATACTGTAACCCTCTAACAAAACTTATAGAAGCATCACAGCATAGAAATTATCTCATAGTCTGAAATACGCCATTGCATTGGCATGTGCTTGGTTGAGTACCTTTAAAGCCATTTTGCAGCTATGAGAAGCCACGAACAATCCTAGGTTTTGTAGAAATGAGTGTGTTAGGTTAACTCATGCAGCATGCAGAGCTCCCAGTTGGAACTTGTGATCTGAATTTCCATGCCCCTTGAGTGATTGTTGTCAGAGCAATGCCAATGTGATCTGCAGCAGTAAAAACTGGTCATGCAAACACTGTTCAGCAGAAAATAGCTGTGATAGTACAGGTAGTCTCGTGTAGTTGGCATTTAGATCATTTCTACCCTGCTGCACAAGTGTTTTTTTACCATCTCTTATATTGTTCTAAGTGAAAGGCAGAACTTTCATTTGAGCTCAGCCATTGGATCAGTTCATGCAGTTGGTCTGATTTATCTTCTGCTGGCTCAGCTGCGTACTAACCTTTCAATTGCAAACAAAATGTGCTTAGAGTAAGTCTAAAGATTACTCTATAAAAGAATAATATGTGGTTGTAAATTTGCAGCAGGTGAAGAAAATTACGCCTTAGTAATGCTGTGGAAGTGATAGAGCAGTAAGTAGTGTGAATCAAAACTCATAGGTTAGTTTCTGGATTTCTCTGCTACTAAAAATTGTCCAAAGATGTAATGAGGGCTGCACACAATAATATTAGTGTGGGAGTCCGTTCATCACATGGTCATTAGATTGAATATGATTCATATTGCTGCTATCCCCAAGTGCTGTAGTTGCCTGGTGAGTTTAAAAATACTGAGCAAATTACTCTTTTGATTTGCTGTCTTGGTGAAGGATTCAAGATATTGATACGTACATTTTAAGCACCATCTAAATGTATCGTGTTTCCCTCTCACACATTTGATCTCCCTGGACTAATGACAGTGCAGTATGCTGCATGCTCCCTTTCTCGTGCTGACGTTTAACTGGGGGTTTGTGAAGACCTCTCTCCCTTCTATACTTCCTTAAAGCGTTTCCAGATGACTTTGCTGTTACGTAGCACCATAGCCTCGTGGTATGTCTTTATCCCAGAGGTCAGAGGAGTAAGCTTGACTGATAAGCCTTTTAAGCTTGAAAGCACTTTCCTCCCTGCTGGGAAGCCACATGATTACATTTGCGAGAAAGATTTTTTGGCCTTGAGGAGTTGTGTGTTTGAGAATCATGGCGTTGGAGTTCACTTGTGGACCACGCATGCCTCCTCCCCTGCAAGCCCTATGGAGGTGTGTGTGACCAGGTAATAATACTCACTCTGCTGTGGACAAGGAGAGCGGTACCAGTGTCTGCTTACGCTCAGTGTGCTGGCTTTGATCTGGTGAGTGGAAAGGAAAGGTTACTGGCACCTGCAGCATCCCACTCCCTGGGATCAGTGAAGCAAGGGAGCCCAGCTCTTTTTCAGCCATGCCCTGGAAGAGCCAACATTTTTAATGCTGCTACAGCCCTAAGCTTCCCCAAGCTGAAGGTTTGGTTTGTAGAGGCAGGCACAGTGCCTCTCAACAGCACGTAACCCTGTCATACTGCCCTGCATGGTTGTGTTAAACTCAAAACTACGTGCTTTTGTCAGTTCTGTTTGCACAAAGAATATGCAGGAAGGGCTTCTTCTGCTTTTGGTACGAGGCATTGGACTGTGGGGCCATGCGACCTCGGTGAGGCCATGGCCTCCCTAGTTCTCCTGCAGGGTTATTGGGCACGGTGGTGTTGGGTTGATGGCTGCACTAGATAATCGTAGTGGTCTTTTCCAATGTTGATGACTTTATGATTCTATGATTTTCCCCCGGGAGAACAGGTTTTCTTCACCAGTGGAGGCACATGTTGCAACTACACCCAGCATGAGTCAGAGCTCATGTTCTTGCATCCTTATCAAAAGATTCCTTGTGTTGACCTCTACTGCTCAGGAACACAGAAAGTTAAACAGGGGTGGCCCAGCCATTTTAGTGCTTCAGTGGCAGTCAGTGCTGCTGGTCAGAAAAACAACGCATGAAGCCATAGTCAGATTAATTTTATTTACCTGAAGTAGGTAAGTGTTTGCTCAACTGCCCAGAGCCTGTAAGAACAGGAATGGGATGCAGAAAACATTCTCCTCATAGCAGGAGTGCTTCACATGGTTGTGAGGGAGGAGAGGAGCTGCACTGCCTTCTGCAAAGGGCCTGGCCTTAAAGGCAGGGATTTTTAAACTCTTCCCAGCACAGCGTACTGTGTTTTAATATTTTCCCTCCTCCTCTGCTGTCAGACTTCAGCTGATTTTGTTTGTTTTTGGAGAACAGAGAGATTTTGGTGTCTCTTTCACTTCTGTTTGAATTTGTTCCCTCACCTTGCTCACTTCCAACTTAGAATTTGCAAAGGTATTTGTATGTAGTTGCTGTGAAACACTTCTTTTGACGAGAGGTGCTTGTTCTGTGTATTTGAACTACACAGAATAAGTAATTACATAAATATGCCTTCACGACAGTCTGCAAACCATGTTTTACACTGAGGTATTTTCTTTTGATCTCTCAGTTATGGCAGATCTTGGATAAAACCCAAATTTCTGTATTCTTTTTCAAGGATGCTTTACTCAGTCCTTTCTTGTTAGACTCCTTGTTAGGAAGTAAGGTTGGGGGCTACAGATAAGATGCTGTTTGACAAAACTTGAAGTTTTGTCTTTTTTCAAAATTTTTTAGGTTTGCATGATTAAAACCAACTCCAACACTGCAAAGGCTGACCTACATCCAGTTCATCATGTTGTGTGGATTGCAAATTCATCTTCATGAATGCGATTTCTTAAGCAACTTCTTATTTTATTCCACCATTATGGCTTAGTGTGTGAACTTTATTCATTGAAGGGCTAAAGACTTTGCAGAGTCTGTATAAATCCCATTAAAAAGAAAACAAAAATTAAAACATAATTACTGGCCTTACTGGTCAAGGAAAAAAACCTCGAATATAAAAACTGCATTGGTTTTCCTAGATCAGCAGCCAGAACAGTTGCTTAGTTTATACAGAAGGCAGATTGGATGTAAAAAGATGGCAAGGAAGCAATGTATATGGAGAAACGTACCACCTCTCCCATAAATGTTTTTCAGATATTTCTGAATTGTGTGCGATCAGCCTTTCCAAATGAGATGCTGGTAAGAAAGACACCCAGTTCATAGCAATTACTTTTTACCTGCCCCTGAGATTTTCTTCCATCTGCCTACACTTCTGCCAGTACTCCTGTTTCTTTCTATTTTGGTAACTCCTCTGCATTTTCTTTTAGAAAAGTTCTTTGTGGGACAAAAAGAGAAATCAGAAGCTCTTGGCTGGTACCATAAAGGAAAATCTTATTGATTCATCATATTCTCCTTCCTTCTCTTGTGATGCTATGGAAGTTTATATGTGGTAGACCATTAAAATCATGTACTCTGCTTTTATGAAGTGTGCTTGCATTTGTTGTCACTATTGGACACTGAAACTGTATTGCAAATTCTAATACTTTTTTTGGATTTTTCAAAATAAAGGCATTTTTAGCTTTCTGTTGGTGTTTTTTTTTCTTTTTTTTTTCTTTTTGTCTAAATGCGCAGGGGATCAAATAGATGCATCTGAATTTGTTGGTTTTTTTTTTTATTTATTACAGATTATCATCAAACAAGCAACTACTTTTCTAGTCAGTCTGGAGAAATTTGTGTGACATGTTCAGTCTGAAGAAGAAGAGGTTCAGGGTAGACCTTATCACTCTCTATAACTACCTGAAAGGAGGTTGTAGTGAGCTGGGGGTCAGCCTCTTCTCTTGTGTAGCTAGTGATAGGACCAGAGGGAATGGCCTCAAGTTGAGCCTAGGGGTATTGAGGTTGGATGTTAGAAATAGTATTTCTCTGAAAGAGTGGTCAAGCACTGGAATGGGCTGCTCCAGGTGGTGGTGGAGTCACCGACCCTGAAGGTGTTCAAGGAACATTTAGATGTTGTACTAAGAATGTTTAGTGAGATTTATTGGTGATATGCAGATGGATATCTTGGAGGTCTGGATGATCTTGGAGGTCTTTTCCAACCTTGGTGATTCTGTGATTCTATGTAAAATATTCCGTGCTCAGATAAAGGACTTTTTGAAATACAGTGACTTAAACTTTTCATGATGCATTTGCATCAGTGTCTTTATCTTCTTAAAAAGTGACAGTACCTTTTCAATTTGTATCTCATGTTTTTATATGACTTGTTATGAAGTGTTTTCATTTCTTTCATTTAAACTTCACAACCTCCATTTTCTGGCTTTTGCTGTGAAGGTAGAAAATGCATGTCCTGGGAATGTCTGAATAATCACTTAATCTTGAAAAACTCTCTGGATTGTAATCTATTTTTTGTCATTTTAGAGCTACCAACTACCTGCTTACATTTTCCCTTACAGGCTTCTGTGCTGGCTAAATAGAAGAAATCAGCCTTTGACAGCAGGCTGCTGTTTACCAGTGATAAGGTGCTTCTTATTTCAGTGGGAGAAGGAAATCTTGCTTCCTATGCTATTGCATTCCCATGGAACTGATTTTCAGTCGAAGTAGTGGGGTAGTGAGTCCCCATGACAAGCATCTCTATGATGTTTTATCTGCTAGCTGATCTTGCCTGTGTGAATAGACCAAGAAAAAGCTGAGCTCAGGTGGCATCATTTGAGGTGCCTCTGGTGCTGAGAGCACTGCTACGTTCAGAACTGAAGGTCATCTTGATTAGTAATTGCCTATTAGCATTTAAGGTAGTAAAACACCCTGTATGTGTATGTATGTGCGTGGGGATCCAGGTACCTCTTGGAAAGATGTTCCACCAGAAGTCTTTGATTGCTCTTCTCCTGTTCCTGGATGCCTGGAAAATCCCCAGTGCTCTCCTTACCCTGTGAGAAATAAGGACACATCTCTCATTCTCTTTCCCGCCCCCAGCTTTTATGGATGGCTGCTTGCAGTTACTGATGGTGAAAGTCACAGCAGATGAATAAGGCTGAAGGGAAGTCGCTCAGCTTTCCAATCCAGGGAAAGGCGAGCCGCTCTTTGAAGTTGAGCTCTGAGTGGGCATCTGCACAGGCTAACAGGGCTGCGAGTTGTTCACCCTGGGACACGTTCCCCATGCCATCAAGCTCCACAAGGGCTGTGCGATGCTGGATCACATGCTACAGCATGCTGCTGATCAGGGCCTGCCACTCTTAGCTGTGAGTTGGCTGCCATCATAAAGCTCTCTCAGAAATCCTTTCAACTCTGTGATAGGCGTTCATTTTCTGTTACAGCATCTGTTCTGGCAGGTCAGTTACTTTGTGGAACTTTCTGGTGGGTCAGGTGTCCTAACAGAAAGAAAGCTCCTTGCTTAATTGTCCTGAGAAGCCCAGGGCATTTGGCAGAAACCCAACCTGTGGTTGTTTTCAATAACATGTTAACTTGAGTCGCTTCATTCTTTGCTGGTTGCTGCTGCTCAGACAGGGAGGCTGGGAGCATCCCAGCACAAGTAAGTCAGAAGCAAATGAACGCTTAAAGTATGTGGGGATACCTGGTGACCTCCTACATGTCTCAAACATAATGGTAAAAAAGATGAAGCCAGATTTGGAATTAAAGCCTGTATGTTACCTGCAAGCTGTTAATTATTCTGGGTGTGGACAGAGTATGTGTAAATAGGACATGAATCTGGATGAGAACATAGGACGTGCTTTTGATGGAAGTAATAGCGTAGTGAAATTGTATGTATGCCACACTGGATGCCCAGCTAAAGCAGCCATTCCAAATGCCTTTCTGCTAGGAAGATGCCTCCGTCTGCCCACTCTTCAGCACGGCTCTGCAGGGATGGAGCTGTGGCACTATGTACTCCTGCAACAGGGCTTTTCCCACCAGAGAGAGGTTGGCTTTCACAGAACACTGGATATTTTTACCTTCTGTTGCTGAAATGAGCCCAAAGCTGGAGTGGTATTTCAAGCCCTGAGTGGATCAGTGCCGATCCTGGGCCACCTGATCAACTCTTATTTAGGTCAGACTTCCTTAGGGTAACCCACAGAGAGCAGCATCTTAGGTCCTGCTGCAACATAGTCCAGCTCCCTGAGCAGAGTAAGCCAACCCTCTATAAATGGATTAATTAAAGAGTTTTTTAGTAGGCCTGACTGCAGACAAATGATTTTTTCTTTAATGAGCAGACAGCTCTCATGCTGAATCCATGCTTTCTTCCTTCTTAGCAAGATAAAGACTACCTCCTGTTCCACACAGTTACCCTTTGCTTGCTCACAAGTATTGTAAGGACTTTGGAGGAACAAGGGGTGCTTTGCAGTGCAACCTTATCTCTAACTGCAGCTCTGCCTCTTTCCCAGCCTGAAAGCTGCAGGAACTGAGCAAGAGCAGGGTAGGCAAACGCTGCTAGAAGCATCAGGCATTAACTGCAGCCTCTGTCACTGGAATACCTACTTGCTGCACGTCGTCCTGCTTTGAAGATGATGAATTTTCAAGAGCTTGAGCCAAATTTCCCAGACCCAAGCACCAGGGAGCAATACATTTGCTGTGAACGGTGAGGGCACCCTCTTCCTGACTGGAACAGATTGAGCTGCTTATGAGTACAGAGCTTCTATTGTTCTGCCCTGAGAGATTGTGCTGAAGCTTTGAAGCAGCGTTTGCATGTAGGTGTCAGTTTTCTAAGCAGTTTTTTTTTTTTTTTTTTCCCCTTTACTTGTTTGGGGTTTTTTTGTTACTTTTTTTTTTTAAAAAGAACAAACCCTGCTACCTTCCCCTCCCAGCCTTTTCTTCGCAGTGACTGACTTGGTAACTGTTTATTTTATGATGTGTTGTTTAGGCTTCCCTGTTTTTCTTCAGCCTGGCTATTTAACAACTTCTTTATTGGATGGAAATCAGGGTATACCCAGTGACTTAGTGCAGGAACTTCACCATTATAGTTGACGGTGATTTGTAATGTTACATTATGCAGTATATTGTATGGGATATATGATAAACCATTGTGCTCGTCCAGTACTTGTGTTTTTAAAGTCCTTTTTGAAATCAAAATGTTAATAAAATGGCTGCAGTATGATATGCATGCTGGAGTCAAAGGACTTGCGGTCCACTGTACTGCCAGTGTGCCTCAGCCATGCAGTGCAACTCCTGGGCTGCTGGAACCCACCTCCTATCTATAGGGTCAAAGTCTGAATCTAATGAAGAGGTGTCATCATGCTCAGCCTTTGCATAAATCTCAGTCAAGTGCTAGAGGAAGCAAACAAAAAAAAATTAATCTAGATGCTCAAGTCAGATTTAATTGTGCTGTAAAGTTTCAGGGCTGGTGCAATTAATCTAGGAAAACCAATAATCTCGTTCCTGTGGGACTTTCCCAGTCTGCTGACCTGCACCTGACTCATGTTGTATGGAGAACAGAAATCTAGGAATGTTTGAAAACATCCAGATTAAACCAGAGTTTGAGGAGGGCTGAGATAACAATTATTTTCTTCTTCACCATGTCATAATTTCTTGTTATCTCTTCCAAATTGTAAGATCCTACCCAAAGTGGCATAGAGAAACATCTGATTACAGACAAAGACCAATACAATAAGTTGCTGGGGGGTTAGTGTAGAAAAGAGCCCAGCAGATCATGCATTGCTACTCTTATCCCTTTCAGAAGGGCCACAGGGATGGTTAGAGGGCTGGAGCACCTCCCCTATGAAGACAGGCTGAGGGAGCTGGGCTTGTTCAGCCTGGAGAAAAGAAGGCTGCAGGGTGACCTCAGTGCAGCATTTCAGTACCTACAAACAGGAGGGGAATCAACTCTTTGAAAGGGTTGATAACAGCAGGACAAGAGGAAATGGTTTTAAGTTGAGGGAGGGGAGATTTAGGTTGGATGTCAGGGGGAAGTTCTTTACAGAGAGAGTGGTGAGGTGCTGGAACAGGCTGCCCAGAGAGGCTGTGGATGCCCCGTCCCTGGAGGTGTTCAAGGCCAGGTTGGATGGGGCGCTGGGCAGCCTGGTCTAGTATGAAATGGGGAGGTTGGTGGCCCTGTGTGTGGCAGGGGGGTTGGAGATTCATGATCCTTGAGGTCCCTTCCAAGCCATTCCACGATTCTATGACAAGGCAGATCTAGAGTGAGTTAGAGCAAGCATGGAAAGAGCGACCTTTCTTTCTCCAGAGAGCCTGTGGGATGGTTGAACATTGGAAGAGCCTCTGAGCAGCAAATGGCATGAGGCAGGTATCAAAGGACATGATGTTGCTGTTCTCAAACACCAGAAAGAAAGGTTTAGACACTTGAAAAAAGTCATTCTCATTGTGTCTCTTTTCAGACATTTTTGGGTTGCATATCAATCAGGAGTTTTAATCTTCCGTATGAAACTCTAGACTCTGGGATTTGTTCTTATTTTGAACGAACTGTCAATGTATTGGACATGGGATTCCAGATTTCATAGTTCCAGGAAAATCATCAGGATGTGTGAGAGATGTCAGAGTGGGATAGTATTCATCAGTGGGGAGAAGAGGAGGCAGCAAAGGAGGAAAGGAGCGGAAGAAACTGTGAAGCCATCCAGAAATACAGTACAGAAACTGAAGAGAATTTATACCTAGTAAAACCAGGAAGAAAGAAGAATGCACACCAGTGAAGGGTGTTGAAATAACAGCATTGGAAATGAGACTGTTCACCACTTTCAAATGTAAAGGTTTTGTTTTGTTTTGTTTTGTTCAATAAATTATTCAGTAACCTCTTAAGAGCTTTAATGAACCAGTACCATAGTGGCAAAGTTAAGTTCTTTATCATCTCTTTTAATCTCTGCTAATTTGCTGTTGCAGGAAGTATAAGTTGTCCTTGAGCTGGAGCTCTTGCACACTGGTTGCGGTGCCAAGTGTTTAACTGCCGGGATGTGAGACAGGCGACAGTGGTGGAAAGGGAAGATCTTACAGTACACTTTTAAAGGGGAGTTCAGAGGTTTGGGGTGGGGCAGACCTAATTATTTGTCTCTGCTGTTACAGGAGAAAAGAGGCTTGGAATTGGGGAGAAAGTTGATTGAACTATTTGGAAACAATAGTTCGCAACCCAGCAAAAATAAAACAGTGGGTGCCAGTGCATGTGTCTGCCATTTTGCACATTTAGTTGGGCACGTGTGCCCAGAGAAATGTGGTCTGGAGAATGGAAGTGGCTGTCCTGGATTGGAGAGGTGTAACTGGGCTTGGCAACTGTCCCCAAATGATGACCTGGTTGTGGGGGAATGCAGTAGCTTCTAGGATGCAGGGAGAGCTGATCAAAGCACAGAGAGAGAAAGTGTTTTCTGCAGATGTGCTTAGCTTTTTGTCCCTGGAGCTTACTTGATAGAGCCTTGTCTGCTTCACATTGTAGAATGTATAAATCTAGATTTGCTAAAAATGCTCATCTTAAATTGCTCCTTCGTTCTTTAATCTGGCTGATATTGTGTAGGTTTCAAAACATCTCCGTAAACAATCTGTTTAAACTGTAATAAAAGAGAATTTCATAGTGTTTGAGTCTCTCTTCCCTGTCTCTGTCAGAGAATGTGGATGAAGACTCTCCAGTGAGCTGTGATGAAATCAGGTGGCAAGGTGGAAAGGGGAGAACCAGGGTGCTGGCAATAGAGATGCTTGGCAATATGTGCCTGAAATAAAGAAACAGAAGCATGGAGAAAAAAAGTGATTCTGAGTATGTCTGAAGTCTCAATTTTGTATTTGATATATCAGAATTCTTAATTTTTCAGATTACATGGAATTTACGTCAAGTGACCTTATAGAACACATAGCTACTTTTTCTTTTTCCATAGGAAAAGGAAGGCAAGATTTCAGTGATCCCAATATGCCATTCACAAAATCTGTGTAAATATTTGTCTACCTTTTAGTTGACCATTCAGAATAGTGAGTACTTTTAGGAAAAAGTTGAGCATACTTCAGACTCAGAAATGTTCTCATTTCTACATAACATGGCATATAAGCCTCTTAGCACCCTATCCAATTGGAGATTGTAGCAAGGTGGGGGTTGTTCTCTTCTTCCAGGTAACAAGCAATAGGATGAGAGGAAATGACCTGAAGATGCACCAGGGGAAGTTTGGATTGGATTTTGGGACTAATTTCTTTTCAGAAAGAGTGGTGAGGAGTTGGAGCAGCCTGCTCAACAGAGTGGTGGAGTCACTGTCACTGAAGGTGGTCAAGAAACCAATAGATGCGGCACTGGGAACATGGTTAGTGGGAATGGTGGTGATTGGTTGACAGTTGGACTAAATGATCTTAGTGGTCTTTTCCAACCTTCTTGATTCTATGATTCTATCTTAGTGAGATATTTAATGGTAAACATAAATATTTTCTCCTGACAGTTGAATGAGGAATAAGGTTATGTCATTCATTATGTTAAATTTAACATTAGGGAAATTAACCTGATGCTTTTCAAGATGAATATGTGGTGGTTCTCGTCGTGCCTAATTCAGTCCTTGGCATTGTAGGTTCTTATGAATGCTTAAAAGAGAAAGGAAAATAAGCCCATAATAATGAAGTGTGAACAGCTTCCCTCCAGCACATCAGCTGGGCTTCCTGTGAGGTGAGAGAAGCAAGACACAGCTGGGAATGTTGCTTCATTGGTTGGTGGCAGTTCTGAACGTCACAAGGCTCGCTAGTGCGAATTTAAGGGCTTGGTGCCCAAAGAATTATAAAATGTGGCTCCATTTCCCTCCCCCTTGTAATTGCAGAATAACACAGGAATTTTGTTTTTCGCGTGCTGTAGCTTTCTTGATGAATTAATAGATGTGCAGACAAATGCTAGGCTGCTTGTGGTTGCTCTGCAATAGGAAAATAAGGCGTAGCCCTGCAATTAATTAGCAGTTTGCAGTCCAAGTTTGTGTTGATAAAGATTTTGCACATTTCTTTTCCTTTTTTGTTCCCTTTTTTAGGAGAGTAGAGAAGAGAGAAAAGAAGACTTGTGAACTCCGTTAAGAGTAGGGTCTTTGTAGGAAAATGCATCTGCTCCAGTAACATTACACATTTTTGCAACTGAACACGCAGTAGGCTTTGTCTCATAAAAATCACTGGAAGGAGTGTATCAAATTACACACAAAGTATATGCTGAACTACTTGTGCTTATTTTTCTGGCCTCCATATAAATCTCTCTTCAGACTGATAAACTCACCCAAAAACTGTTTGTAGAGAAGTCAGGTGAGAGCGTTGTATAGTGAAGTGGGGAGGGCGTTTGCATGCTGGGACAAGAGGATGTACACAGAAAAATGGGGAAAATACCACCTGGGCATCTTGGAAGTATCTCTTCCAATGAAAGTCTTGCCACTGCCCGAACAAAGCTATATTATGCAGAAGAAAAATGGTTTTGCCATTGTGTAAAAAAAGTATGGTTTGGAGAGGGAGGCTTTCTTCTGACAGATTGCTTCTTCTTACTTAGTTAAGCACTGAGCAGTCTTTCTCTTGTTTTGTTTACCTCAGAAAAGACCAGACTGTTTAATCCCACCCAGAAGAGCATTAACGTTTCTGCAAGTTCATTGAGGGCAGGATGTAATCTATCAGGAAAAGAGCGTTCTGGTTAATGTTCTCGCTGTCCTTCTGAGGAGCTAAAGATTTGGAAAGTTACGAATGAAGATGAACACTCAGGAAGATTCATTTGATAGAATGTGCAGGCAAACCCCAGGACTTTGGGCAAGCCTACTGGTAGGGGCAGCACTTCAGGCTTGGGAGGTGCTGGTACAGCAGCATCTCTTAACTCTAATCTACAGTGCAGGTAAAATCAATGCTGGTCATCCTTCTGCTGAAGAAACTATTGTCACAACCCCCAAGTGTTCTTGGGGTTGAGGTTGGATGAAGGAAATTTCAACTGTGACCCTTTCCTGTTGCTAGGTTGGTTTCAGGGCAGCTGTCAAATTCAAAGACCTTCTGTTTTGCCACAGGTGTGGGACGTTCGGGTGCCTGGCATTCCAGCACAGCTCTCCTGGGTATTCAAGAGATGGTACACCAACAAGCCGCAGTCCCTTTGGGGACTTATTAATGCAAGCTTCTCTGTGACTGAAGTGACTTTTAATGGGATACAGCAGTGTCATCGCAGGAGGAGGGAGAGTTTGTAATATGGATATCTCCTAAGGGATTTTGAACAATATCTCAGTTTGATTTTGCATGCTTGCCTGGGTATATGCAAATGACAGCTTCAAAATAATTTCAGTATGTGCTCCTTTCTACTGCCAAAATATCTGATGCTGCAGCAGATTCCACAGTCACAAAGCTAAATCATACATTAGTTTCAGACTATAGGATACTGAAGTCATTAAGTCCTTCCAGAAAACAATATTGGACTCAAAGGGAAAATGATGATATGATAATCATTTTTTCTCTGTTCAATGTCTGAAGCTCTCAATCATTTTTTTGGATGTTATCTGGTGGTAGGGAGTGCATGCGTGTTTCTGTTAATTCTTTTATTGAGAAGCACTTTGGTTCACTGGGATCAAGCTTTCACAAAGGTGATTAATTAAGAAATAATCTTAAATAATTGGATTAAGACGTCTAAAAGAATCTTTCCTTTCCTAAATTCAAACATAAATGCATTGCAGGATTAAGGCTGCAGCCATCTTCTGGACACTGATACAGATTTATTATGCCATGAACTGGAACTTTCTCAGTAATTCTTCCTGGAATAGTTCTGACTTTAGACTGTACTTTGTCTAGATTTTTAGCCTCTTCTCAGTAGCGCGACATCAGCTGAACCTTTGCAAAGAAGTACATGCACAGCCATAAAATGAGGAACCAGTGTTTTGCTTTTCTCCTGTTCAGAGGTTTGCCTAAACTAATGTGGATAAAACTTTAGTAAGAACATCTACTTGGTGTAGAATGTGATGTAGCAAAAATGTGAAAGTAACTAAAAACAGTGTTTAATAGTAGAAAATAAATGACCAGCCCAACTGTAGTTTGCACTGTCTACTTCTCCTGTGGCATGTAGCAAGTTTTTCTAGCATTGACTACTTAAGATAAATTATCAAAATAAATGTAGGACTTTTTGTAGGCTTTGTAGCATGTATTATTACATCTACCAATTTTGCTTTTGCTTACAAGAATCACTGCATCCAAACTGAATTCAAAATGAAAGTCTTAACACTTGACTCTTTCCATCTGTCTCCAGTCTCCTTCAGTAGTAGTGCCTACCTAGAGTTGGCATCTTGAAGACAAAAACATTCCCTACTGCTAACTCTACACTATTAATGTTTTCCAGTAGCTGCTGGTTCAAAAACAAATGCTAAAACAATGTTGATTCTGTTGGAATAAAGTATTTTCCTTTTGTTTGTCTTAATCCAGTGAGGAAGCTGTATTTAACTGGAATTCTGAGTATCTCTCTCCTTCACAGCTGAAATCATAGAATCATAGAATGGCCTGGGTTGAAAAGGACCACAATGATCATCTAGTTTCAACCCCCCTGCTATGTCCAGGGTCGCCAACCACCAGACCAGGCCCAGAGCCACATCCAGCCTGGCCTTGAATGCATCCAGGGATGGGGCAAAATGCAGGCTTCTTCTTAAATAGTAGTAGAAGAGTCCTGGGCTCCACATTAGAGCAGTCTTGTGTGGACTTTAGGTCCTGTAAGCACGAGCAATACGTATGATTGCCTTCACTAAAAGCATGCATATCAGTACACAAGCAAAAAGACTGTTTTATGGGAGAACTTTTGGGATGGACTGCTTGTAGAGATTTTACATAAAGCGTAATTTTCAAGGAAACACAGTTAAGTAAGAAGACAGTGAGAAATGGAGAAAGAATGAGAATCAAAGTAATGGAATTGTGACCTGTAGGCTCTAGTTACAGAAAGAGCAGTCAGTGTTGAATTGAATATTTCTTGAAATGCACTTAACTGACTATTTTTTAACTGCGTATTTTAAAGTAAGTGGGAATGACTCAGGAAGTCGTTGTACGCATTAAAAATTCATGGCAAATCGATGCATTGCTGGATATTAGGATTGATGGACATAGATAAGCAAACAAAGTAAAACTGGAGGCTAGAGATGGTAACTTTAACAAGTGGTTCAACTACTTTTTCTAATTTTAAAGAAAAAAGAAATTCCAAACTGACAAAAAATATTGCTATTTATTTTGTTATCTGTTAAATGTTGTGCTAGTCCATTAATTTTTAAACTGTCTACATACCCAGCATAACTCATAACTGTTGTACCTTTAAAATATGAATGTGAGATGCAAGAATTACAGACTTTAAAGGTTGTTGACATTAATTATAGATTAAAGACATTAGCAGATTTTTCTTCTGCTAACTATACTGCAGTTTGCTTTTCAGATTGGAAAGAGGACAGGCAGGATTATGCTTGTGCAATTTTCTTCCAACAGTGCATTCAAAAACAATGTTTTAAAAATATGGAAATAGATTTGAATTCTCATTTTCTGGACTGCGGACGTAGCAAGCTAATGCAGATATGAGATTTCAAAGAGTTTATGTTATGGAAAAGTAATTTCTGAGTAATTTATAAAGAAAATCATGACCCTTGGGATAATATAAAACTGTTACTCACAGGACAGTTTTTGATTGTTTTTTTCCTTTTTTTTTTCTTTTCTTCTTTTCCTTTTTTTTTTAACCTCTAAAATATTTAACCTTTTCGTGCAAATTCAAGGGCAGCACCTGCTTCCAAGGTTCAAAGCAGCAATTCTGCTACAGCAGTAACAGTGCTTTGGGGAAGCTGATGGCTGAGAATGCTGTATTAGCAGCCTTCTTTCATTTGTTCACAAGCAGTAAGCAGCTAACAAGAATTTAAAAAATAACCTCATTTTCTACTTTCATTATTATCGTCCTCTAAAATACAGAGGGGAACTGGAAGGTCAAAACAAATACATAAATCATAGAATGGTTTGGATTGAAAGGGACCTTCAGGATCATCTAGTTACAACCCCTCTGCTATAGGCAGGGACACCTCTCACTAGATCAGGTTGCTCAAAGTCCCATCCAGCCTGGCCTTGAATGCCTCCTGGGTGGGAGCATCCACAGTCTCTCGGGGCAACCTGTTCCAGTGTCTCATCACCCTCATAGTAAAAAATTTCTTGCAAGTCTAAATCTACCTTCTTCCAATTTAAGACCATTTCCCCTCATCCTATCGCTACATGCCCTTACAAAAGTTCCTCCCCAGCTTTCCTGTAGGTCCCCTATAGGTACTGAAAGGCCACTATAAGGTCCCCCCAGAGCATCCACAACCTCCTTCCAGGGCAACCTGTTCCAGTGTGTCACCACCCTCTGTGTGAAAAATTTCCTCCTAATATCTAGCCTGAACCTCCCGTCTCAGTTAAAAACCATTCCCCCTTGTCCTATCACTGTCCATCCTCGTAAGCAGCCGTTCCCCTCCTGTTTCTATGCTCCCTTCAAGTACTGGAAGGCCACAGTGAGGTCTCCCCAGAGCCTTCTCTTCTCCAAGCTAAACAATCCCAGTTCCCTCAACCTTTCCTCACAGGAGAGATGCTTCAGCCCTCTGATCATCGTAGTGCCCTCCTCTGGACACCCTCCAAGAGCTCCATGTCCTTCCTGTACTGGAGGCCCATGTACTGGGGCCTCACAAGAGCTGAGCAGAGGAGGACAACCACCTCCCTCTCCCTGCTGGCCACCCCTTTTTTAATGCAGCCTAGAACACAGTTGCCCTTCCAGGCTGCAAGTGCACACTGCTGGCTCATGTCCAGCTTCTTGTCCACCAGGACCCCTAAGTCCTTCTCCACAGGGCTGCTCTCAAGGAGATCTTCTGCCAGTGTGTATAAATACCTGTCATTGCCTCAGCCCAAGTGCAGCAACCTGCACTTCGCCTTATTGAACCTCAGTGGTTCTCATGGGCCCACTTCTCCAGTGTGTCCAGGTCCCTCTGGATGGCTTCCCTTCCTTCTGGTGTATTGAATGCGCCATTCAGGTCCTTCTTGTGCTGGGGCCCCCAGACCTGGACACAGTACTCTAGATGGGGTCTCATGAGAGCAGAGTAGAGGGGCGGAATCACCTGTCTCAGTCTGCTGGTCACGCTTGTCTTGATGCATCCCAGGGTATGGTTGGCCTTCTGGGTTGAGGGTTAATCCAAAAGTAATGCCTCCTATTTTATTATGTTAACTCACAGTGTCAGTGGCAGATGGTGGTGGTGTGGCAGTAAAGATTGAACCTTCTCATCAATATTCCATTCCATTTTGTGCCTTGTGACTGACGGAAGCAGAGGGTCAGTCTCACAAAATGATGTCTGGCATGGAAGAGTGTATGAAGCAAAGAGGTGTCATTGAATTCCTCCACGTGGAAAAAACTGGCACCTATTGACATTCAGTGACACTCGCTGATCGTTGATTGTTGAAGGAGACCAAACAGTGGATGTGAGCACAGTGAGGCAGTGAGTGATGTGTTTCAGCTGCAACATGAAAGATAAGCCACATTCTGGATGACCGTACACAGCTGTCACACTGCAAGATGAAGAGTGTCTCGATCAGCTCGTCCATGTGAATTGCAAGTGATGACCAGGGAACTGTGTGCATAGAGCTGAATAGCAGCCTCAGTGCACTGGAAACAATTATGGCAATGTTGGTGTATTGCAGTTTATGCCTGATGAATGCCAGGAATGCTCACGCAGGAATGGTCTGCAAGTTTTTCAGGATCTGTTGAACAAAAATGAGGCTGAAAGTGACGTTTTCCTGGATTGCATCATTAGCATTGTTGAGATACGGTGTCACTACTACATGCCAGCATTAAAATGGCAGTCCATGGAGTTTACACGTGTGAATTTCCCATCAAAGAAGAAGTTAAATCACAGCCCTTAGTGGGTAAAGTAATGTGTGCCATCTTTTGGTAAGGAAAGGGGTGATCCTTCTGGATTTCCTGGATCCTGGACAAACCATGAACTCTGACTGCAATATCATGACACTGGCTAAGCTGAAGGCTTGAACTTCCAGAGTTTTTATTTAGTCAGCCATTCTCATGGGATAGCAATGGGACACTTATCCAGTGTAATATTAGTCTACAATTTCTTCAAATTTGTCATGTGATTTGTTTGCCAAGCTTGCAGTGTAGTAGGCCAGAGAAGAAGATAGCCTTTCTCTTGCAACACAATAATGCCATAGCAGTTTGAAGACTGTAAAAGCACACTGTCAATTGTGGCTGGACTGTGTAGTCTGGATTTGGTGTCGTCAGATTTCCATCCGTTTGGGATGATGAAAAGATGGACTGTGTAGGCAATGTTTTCCTAGCAATGATACCATCATAGCAGCTGTGAAATGGGATCACCTCTGCTGGTTCAGATATTTATGAGCGTGGCATGCAGGCTCTTGTGCATGGCTGGCAAAAATGCATAGCTAATGGTGGTGACTGTTGAGAAATAGTGTTTTGTAGATGAGAATTTGCTGTATCAAACAGTATTACTATGTTCTTTGTATTTGTTGCAGCTTCCATGCAAATTAAAAGGAGGCATTACTTTCGGAGTGACCTACATATTTCTGTTCATGGATGTGTCACTGTTTTTTTCTGATTCTTTCGGCGATGACTTTTCATTACAGATTTGCTAAGAAACTTTTGTTTTGCTTTACCGGTCTAGGCACCTAGATAGCATTGACCAACAAGAGTGGAGTGCTGTAAGTGTGTGTCATTCCTTGCGCAGAGGTGATCCTGAACCCAGCCAGCAGAAGGAGCAAGGAAAGGTTTAGATGCTTATCTGTGTTCTTGCCACCTTCCTGTTGAAAATGTTTCAGTTGCAAGCATGAGTGCTTCTCCCCAAGTCCAGATGTATTTTCTAATTAAACTTTAATTTGATAGAAAGCATGCTTGGTGCTGGGATAGAGAAGACCAAAGCCTGAGTCAGTTGTATTTGTGAAGGAATTTAGAGGCAGATGTTTGTTATTTCTTGACTCATTGCCCATAAGGTGGGATGAGAGTGGAAAAGTTTGGGTATGACTTGGCATCTTCCAAAAAGAAAAGAAGCATAGAGCAATAGGTTACTGTTTCACTATTGGCACACTGAAGTGTTACCTATTTTGTAGCCAAATTTGTAAGGGAATTTTCCAGTGCCATCTGATTGTCAGAGCTGCTTGAAATATCTTTCTAAAACTTTAGAGCATGTAAGAGTATGTTCCTATGCTTGGTGTCAGCATTTTTGTACTCTTTTTGTTTAGACAGCCATTTTCATTGGATAGTAATGGGATAGCTACCCAATGTCTTAAGTCCAGAATGCCTTCACAGTTGTCAAATCTGATTTGTGTGCAAAGCCTACACTGTACTACCTGTATTGCATGAAATCCAGAGTAAAGTGAAATTGTTACAAGAGAATGAGGGGTTTGGAGGTTCAATTGACCCTTCAGAAACCTAATCACCTGTCAAAGCAGTTTCACTCTGTAAGTAATAAAGGGTTTGCTGCTGATAGTATAGCAGATCGTATTGGTGTTTTTTACTTTTTTTTTTAACTATTATTTGTAATTACGTATTTCTGTTGCTGCTGTTTGTTCAGGCAGTTAAAGGTTTTACTGTGCCCTGATCTTGTAACCTACGAAGAGATTCCTACTTCTGTAATGTGTCAGGTCAAACTTAGCAGATGGGAAGTATAAAAAAGCAGTTAAGACTGGAAATAAGAAAGTTTGAAGGGATGAGACTAAAGAGCCAAAGTAGCTACAGAAGTACTGCAGGCAGGTCAGCAAATGGAGGAGGGAGTTCTTCAGTGACCCTACATTGATGCTTGAAACCTTTGTCTGCCCCCTCCTTGAAAAATAAGAGAAATCTGAATGATCCTAATTTCTAAATCCCTGTGTTTGATTCTGCCTCAGATGCTGAAAAGTAGTTCCCAGGAGTCTGTTGGGAGCAATAAATAGAAATTAATTTTTGAAGTAAGCCAATGGCTTACTGGGGTGCATTAAAAAGAGCGTGTCCAGCAGGTCGAGGGAGGTGATCCTCCTCCTCTACTCTGCCCTGGTGAGGCCTCATCTGGAGTACTGCGTCCAGTTCTGGGCTCCCCAGTACAAAAAAGACAAGGATCTCTTGGAAAGAGTCCAGCGGAGGGCCACGAAGATGGTGAAGGGCCTGGAGCATCTCTCCTATGAGGAAAGGCTGAGTGAACTGGGTCTGTTCAGCCTTGAGAAGAGAAGACTGAGAGGGGACCTGATCCAGGTCTATAAATATCTAAGGTGTGGGGGGCAGAATGGCGAGGCCAGACTGTTTTCAGTGGTGAGTGGAGACAGGACAAGGGGAAACGGCCGGAAACTGCAGCATAGGAAGTTCCGCACAAACGTGCGCAAGAACTTCTGTACAGTGAGGTGACGGAGCACTGGAACAGGCTGCCCAGGGAGGTGGTGGAGTCTCCTTCTGTGGAGATGTTCAAGACCTGCCTGGATGCCTACCTGTGCGACCTGCTGTAGGGAACCTGCTTTGGCAGGGGGGTTGGACTCGATGATCTCTGGAGGTCCCTTCCAACCCCTACAATTCTGTGATTCTGTGATTCTGTGATTCTGTGAATTATAACAAATCATTATTTTTAATATTGCTGCAGTGCATTGGAATCATTTGAGTGCAGATATGCAGAATAAATGGAAGTGGATGCTATTTAAGAGCTCTGTTGTCTCTTTAAAAGAGAGAAGAAGCAATCCCATATCTGAAAAGTGCATTAAACTGGCTATAGTTTTATGAATCCTTTACTAACAGGATTTAGTCTGTAGTTTTCTTTGTTTATCAGTCTAGTTTTACAAGTTTTTTCTTAACAAGTCTATTGAATTTGGCTCAAAACAGCCAGCTTTTAAAGGAGAAGGAGCTGTAGCTGGCAGTGAAACAAAACTAATGGAGAAGACCTCAGTGCAGCTGAAAAGCAGAAAGCATTTTAGCCAGACAAAGACATCATGAGCAACCAGAGGGTTGTGGTTGAATCTCATAGCTGCTCACTGCTCCAAAGCAGCAGCAGCAACAACAAAGAAGTTCAAGAAGTCTCACTTGAATGTTGAATGTTTAAATTAGTCATCTATCCTCTTCCATTTTTAGGCATTCTAGCGCTCTTGTATGTTGAGTTTTGGACTCCTTCACACTTTACTCTGCTTCTTTGAATTGTCAACCTCAGCATTTAGAAATCATGAATCAGCCTCTCTTTGCCCCCAGTGGCTTAGAAACCACGAGATTTTAAGAAGTAACAGATGTTTTGTTCTTTTTATTTGCTTTCTGGTTTTTGAGCTTGCTGAGTTCATATTTTAAAAGTTTTTCTCCTCAATCCCCAGACTAACACTTTATGTATTCTCTTTTTAAATTCAAAACAGATTCTTCCCCCAGCTTCAGTAATGGGGACTAAAAGAAGAAAAATTCCATGCTCATGACAAAATCATAAGTTGGCATGGCTTGGTTCTTTCAGATTGTCTTTGGGAATATGGGGTGAGACTTGATTTTCTGGGTTACTGAGCGTAGCCTCTTATTGCAAGCAGCCGTGCTATGTAATCCCATCTGAAATTTATTCTGTCTCCATCTTAAATATACTTACATTTACTGCCCCATATCTTCTGTATGAAAAACTTTTCCAGAGCCTCACTAATTGGCCAGTTATAACATTTCTTCAACTTTCTAGTCTAAACATACTGATTAGCAAGTTAAAACCCGTATGTTATTTTATTAACACCATGCCTTGGCTGATACGAATATATACCATTCCTCGAGTTTTATTTTCACATGTGCTGTCTTTCCTGACGCCTGGCTTTGTTCAGGTGTGGTCAACATCATCTTCATAGTTGCAAAGCTCTGAGAAGGATTCAACTATATCAGTGTAGTCTCCAACTATCTTAAGATTGCAGACCATTCCCATAGTGATGTTTTCAGCCCATGATCTTTTCAGCCCATGGGTTTGAACAAATTCTTACTTGTTTTACTGTTCACTATGTAACTGCTTTTGGTTTTGACCATTCTTACTTTGCCTCTTAGGTACATGGTTGCCTACAAGGCTTTTTTTAACTCTCTATTTCCTATACGCCATTTGTTTACCTACATATCTACCCAACAGTTCTAAAATTGTTAGGAATACACATTTCTGGCAATAGCATCTTTGCTATAAGCAGATGTTACGTATTTTGTGCATTTGAATATAATGCTCAATTGTTGACTCATTCAGTTACTGTAAGTGTAATGTTACCTCGATGAAGTTACACTGCACCTAAGAAGTAATGTAATCAAAAATATACATCTGCTTCTATTTAACAGTTGGTCTTAAATATCAAGTTAATATGTAAAGTGATTAAATTGCAGTATGAGAATGAAGTGAGGAAAACCTGCTGCTTGCCTCCCAGATAGTGTAGTCTAGCCCAGTATGTAACTAGTGTTAACTGGTGATGTATGGGAAGCTAACGTGGAAGTAATGTAAACATTCAGGCAGAATGCATGTTCTCTGGGGATTGTCAGAGCTAATCATTATATTGTTTTACTTAATATTTCAGCCTTACTTTGAGAACATAGGAGCAGAATAATGGAATCATAAAATCATGGAAAAGATTTTCAAGATCATTAAGTCCAACCATCTACTCAACCAAGTCCCATCACTAAGCTGCATGCTTTAGTGCCGCATCCATACGTCTCTTAAATGCCTCCAAGGATGGGGATTCCACCACTTCTGTGGGCAGCCCCTATCAATGCTTGACCACTTTTCCACAGGGAAATTCTTTTTAATGTCTGATCAGAACAAACTTAATAGGGGTTCACTCAGTCTTCTCATCCAGATCATTCATAAAAATGTTAAACAGAACTGGCCTCAATACACAGCTCACGGGAACACCGCAATCCTGCTTACATGCTGCCAACTGGATTTAATTCCATTCACTGTGACTCTTTGAGCCTGGCCACCCAGTGAGCTGTACACCTGTCCAAGCCATGAGTAGCTGGTTTTGCCAGGAGAATAGTATTGGAAATAGAATCAAGCAATTTACACAACAGGTAAACAACATCCAAAGCCTTTCCTCATTTACTGAGCAGGCCATCTTGTCACAGTGGGAGATCAGATTAGTCAGGCAGGACCTGCCATTCATAAACCCTTGCTGACTGCATCTGATTATTTGATTGTCCCGTATGTGCCTTGCAGTGGCATTCAAAATGGTCTGCTCTGTGACCTTCCCTGGTACTAAGGTCAGACTGGCAGGCCCTTACTTCCTTAGATCCTCCTTCCTAACATAGGATTAGAGTTACATTTGTTAACCTCCTGTCATCTGGGACCTATCTGGTTGGCCAAGGCTGCTGTTAAATTATTGAAAGTGGCTTGGTCAGCACTTCTGCCACCTCCTGGATGAATCCTGCACAGCCCCATAAACTTAAGGACATTGGAGGCGATCACTTGCAGTTTCCTGTTGGATTGTAGGGGCTTCATCTCTCTTCATGTCTTACAGCTTGGAGTCCTGAGAACAATTGGCCTTACTAATAAACACTGAGGCAAAAAAGACATTAAGTACTTCAGTCGTTTCCTCATCTTTCGTCACTGCGTTTCCCTTCGTATCCTCTTGAGGATGCTGATTCTTCTTAATCCTTATTTTTTGCTGATATATTTATAAAAATGCTTTTAATTGTCTTTTAGTCCCCATCTAATTTTCTGCACAAATAATTTGTTGTATAAATGAACGGTATTGCAATCTCAGCATCCTGGAGTATTTGAACTAGGTTAATTGCATGGCATTTTACTGTGTCAGATTTTCTGCTGTTGGTTTGCTGAGTTTTACAGAAGTCTTGAGCAATAATAAAAGGGTGACATTTTTCTGGTTGGATGGTATGGTTTGTTTCATTGTTTTTGTTTTTGTTTTTTTGTTTTTTGTTTTTTGTTAGAGTTGAGATAATTATCACTATATGCAGAAACTGCAGTATGTGATCAGACGTGGTTGATTTCACACATTCTTTGTGGAAGAATAGTTTTGCCTTTATCAAAAACATGTTTGTTTGGGATATTTTGGTCATACTGGCTACCATTTTTTTAATTACTTCTCCAAATGATTTGTTTTACTTTTGAGGAGATTCCCTCTATTTTGAATTACATGTAGATGATGGTAACAGTCTGGAAATCTTGTTCAAGAAGGCATAAGAGTTTTTTTTTTTTTTAATTTATTTTTTAGGCATCAGTCTCTTTGGGAAAATATTTACTTCTTTGAAGATAAAGTGGCAGGCTGAGGAATAATGAAAACACATTGTGCATGCTTGTTTTTTACTTTTTTGTTTCCTTCCCGCCTCAAATACAGTTTGTTTGATGTGTAACTCTGTTCTTGCTCAACACAAGTCTTCTCTGAAATGTGTTTATCCTTCCTTCTTTCCTTTCCACCTTCAGTAAAGGAATACCATTACTGTCACACTGCTTTGGCTGTGAGTCACTAAGCCTTATAGGGAAAAAAGATGATTTTGTGGTTGATGCTTGCCAGCCCTAGCTGGGGAGGATGGCAGGTGTCCCCTCCTTGCCCTTCCGCTTACAGCTCAGCAGACCCAGAAGAAATGTATTGCCTACACAAGTCTGCACGCCTGGAATTAGTTAAGAGGCTTTTTGTAAGTTCTGTGGCGGGGTCTGCTTTTAGTCTTCACCTTTTTGTGAGATGAAAAACAAAATTGTAGCTCAGAAACTGACAACAACAAATTGTCAAATATCTCCTGTCAGAGCTCCAATTTGGACTCCTGTTCACCTTTTGGGGAATCTACAGTAAGTTGCTTTACTTTGGTGGTTTCATGCATTCAGATTTTTGAGGTGAAAATGCTAGGCAAACTCAAGATGATGCTTTGGCTGTTCATTCTCTTCATTGGGGTACTTGGCTACAGGGGTGGTCAGTTTTTTGTTAGCTTGCTTTAACCATATGAACAAATATCAAGGAAGGAAGAAGGTGTATTTCCAGGAAAAACACAATGTTTACGATTTCAGTCCTGACATAATCAGAGGCGAAATTTTCTTCCACTGGCTGCAAGCTTTAAACTGTGAATAAATGGCTGTGGAGTGGGAGAAGCTGGTTTCTATACAGTTCTGAAATTTGCTGGGCTTTGATAGTGTGTGCATTTCTGTAATGACACCTATTTCGGCTAAAATACTGGAGGTTGCTGTTTATTTCCATGGAAACTATGACAGATACAAAGAGCACAATAACACTATTTGATTGAGCAAATTCTCAGTTACAAAAGACTGTTTTTCAACAGTCACCACCATTAGCTGATAGGTGCAGATGAGCTGAGACACTCTTCATTTCGTGGCGTGACCGGAACGTGGCTTGCCTTTCATGTTGCTGTCACCATTGCTGAAATGTACCACTTCCAGCCTCACTGTGTTCACATCCACTGTTTGGTCTCTACAAATGTTCAGCAAGTGTCGATGAATGTGAGTGGATGCCATTTTTTCCACATGGAGGAATTTAGTGACACCCCTTTGCTTCATATACTCTTCCATGTCAGATGCCATTCTGTCAGATTGCCCCCCAGCTGCCATCTGTAATGGAATATTGGTGGAAAGGTTCAACCTCTACTGCTGCACCACCATCATCTACCTCTAATGTCGTGGCCAATGAAATAAAATGGGAGGCATTAGTTTCAGAGCAACCCTCGTACAAATGTACACATATCAGAGATAAATGGGAACAACCATTGCTGAACGAGCCTTTGGTCCTTTCACTGGTCCTGTGAGAGTGTAGGGGAATATTTCATTATGTGCCTCAATTCACCTGTTGTTCTCCATAAGTGCTAGTGGACCTAGGAGCTTCCCTCTCTTTCCTCCTCCATGCTCGTTCTTGACGTCAGGAGATAGGCCAGTTTTGAAGCAGGGTGTAAATACATCTAGCAGTGTTTCACTGTGAACAGTGGTGTTTCTCACACTTTTGCTGCCCTCCAGGCAGACTGTGCCTAACTGGGCTGGTGCGCAGGAGTATGTGCAGCTTCATTGATGAAGTGCTGGAAGAACATCAAGCTGGTGTTTTTGCAGCTGTTCTACCTATTACTGTCACTTAGCATTACAGGTGTGGACAAAGTGACCTCATGCCTTCGTGTCTGTAAACTGTGTGTTTCAAGACCAGCCATGTGGTGAGTAACACAGTCATTGCAAGGTTAGAAGAGAAGAGGCAAAGTCATAAAGGAACTTGCAGTTTCAATAGAAAGTTAAGTTCTTTACTGTGAGAGTGGTGAGGTGCTGGAACAGGCTGCACAGAGAGGCTGTGGATGCCCCGTCCCTGGAGGTGTTCAAGGCCAGGTTGGATGGGGCCCTGGGCAGCCTGGTCTAGTATTAAATGGGGAGGTTGGTGGCCCTGCATGTGGCAGGGGGTTGGAGATTCATGATCCTTGAGGTCCCTTCCAACCCTGGCCATACTGTGATTCTGTGTAATAGGGCTGAGTGTGCTGTTGAGTCTGAGAAGTCCGCTGCTCTATGAAAAGAATGCTCACAAAGTAGTTCAAACATAGTGATATCCTTGAGTTAGAAGACATTAAGAGTTTCTGTTTCAGGCTGCATGCTCAACAGGGACTGCGGTCTATGGTTTTATTTTTTTCAGTAGGTAGTGAAACTCATCAGATATGTAAAACAGAATACTGAGTGTTGAAAGGGGGGTTGGAATACCAAATGTCTGTTAATCTTGTATGCATAACTGACACTTTAAAACTCTAATACTTAGTGTTGTACGAGTGGCTTGTGATTCCACAGAAGTAGTGGCCCATTATTTCACTGTAGAAGCCATCGGAAATAGTAGCGCAACAATGTACGCATTGGTTGATCTAACTGCAGTATCAAGTTACTTGCCTTTGATACCTGTTGAAAACTTAGTGAGCAATACTTTTCTTTCTCAAGCATGATTCTTAGTATCCTAGCATGTAACTGTGCTACTGCATGGTTGGCTGTTCTTTCTAAGAACATATAGGGGTTAGAGTTACAGCCCTGCTAATGACATGGTGCTGTAGGATTTGGATAGATTAATTTTGTTGTCAGCTTTAAGCAGATTCAGACATTCTCAACAAAGAAAGGAAAGCCTTGTTTGTTTTTCCTTAACTTCTTTATCTACTTATTTATGCCGTATGGGTTTCTTTGATGCTAGGAATCATGATTTACAGTGTAGCATTTCAAACATATTGTGAATTTCCAAATACTTCAGAAATGCTACTGTCCCTTTAGAAATTACTTAGCTAATAGTGACTGCACAAAACGTTCTAAATGCAATACACAGTAACAGTTTTCACAATTCACTTGTCTGCAACATAAAAGATTAGTGCATGTTTTATGTTCTTTTTTTTTTCTTTTTTTTTTTTTTCTTTTTTTTCTTTTTACACAGAACTGGCTGTTTATAGTAAAGTAAACTATTTCTAGAAATAACAGCAAGCAGATTTTTGCCTTTGGCAAACGCAGTCATTAAAACATGGCTGTGAATTGCCCCCTGTGTGATTGCATGCATTGTACAAGCCATGGCTATTTTTCAGTTACTTTTAAGAGGTGAAGGAAAAGCTATGCAGACATAAACATATATTTTCAATATAATAATAATTATTATATAGCTTTCAACTGGACTTTAGAAGGTATACTTTTCCAGATTACTCATTGATGTTTTTATGGAGATACTGGAGTGAGAGACTCAGCATATCAGTTACTTAAGCGTTTCTTTTAATTCATAATACCTGTTCTTCCTGTTTGGAAAAGTATTGCTATTAGACAAGCATATTTTTCCATTATTTGGCATCTATTTCCAGATCTTAAGCAGCAGCTTACACAGAAAACGGTATTATCTCCATTTTTCATGGTTGAATTCCTCTTTGTTCTTGAAGACCACTGCTGAGCAATTTTCTGCTAGCAAAATTTTGCCCAGGGGGCCACACGAACTCTCACAAGTCATATGAGCCATTCAGGCTGTCTGGCCTTGCGAGCTGTGCAGTTCACAGAAACACAGAATGGCCAGAGTTGGAAGGGACCTCAAGGATCATGAATCTCCAACCCCCCTGCCACACACAGGGCCACCAACCTCCCCATTTCATACTAGACCAGGCTGCCCAGTGCCCCATTCAACCTGGCCTTGAACACTTCCAGGGACGGGGCATCCACAGCCTCTCTGTGCAGCCTGTTCCAGCACCTCACCACTCTCTCTGTAAAGAACTTCCCCCTGACATCCAACCTAAATCTCCCTTCCCTCAACTTAAAACCATTTCCCCTTGTCCTGCAGTTATCAACCCTTTCAAAGAGTTGATTCCCCTCCTATTTGTAGGTACTGAAATGCTGCACTGAGGTCACCCCGCAGCCTTCTTTTCTCCAGACTGAACAAGCCCAGTTGCCTCATCCTGTCTTTGTAGAGGAGGTCTTCCAGTCCCCTGATCATCTTTGTGGCCCTCCCCTGGACCCTCTCTAACAGCTCTCTGTCTGTCTTGTACTGGGGGCTCCAGACCTGGATGCAGTACTCCAGATGGGGCCTCACAACAGCAGAGTAGAGGGAGACAATCACCTCCCTGTCCCTGCTGGCCACCCCTCTTCTGATGGAGCCCAGTTCCTGAAGAACAGTATTGCAGTGCTGAGGACTCAGCACCTTGCAGGTCTGCAAAGTCTGCATTTGACCTTATTCTGTAGGGTGATACTGGGTTGTGAATCTCCTGAAAACTATTATTTGAAGGCTAAAAGAATATGGAACTTGCTCATTTGATCATAGTACTGCTGCTGAATATTATGCTGTTGGGTTTTGGGTTTTCTTTCATCAGTGCTCTAGATGCTTAGTAGAAAACTGCTCATTGTTTGTGGTTTATTTGTTACAAACTTACATACTTTCAGTATTGGCTGCAAGACAACACTGAACAGAATCAGTTATTTTTACTGAGATGTAACACGTACATTTGGCTTTTAGTCCTAATCTGTAAGTGTGCAATGCATTTAGAAAACAGAGGACTCTGCTATTGCTCATGGCCTGTACCATAGCTCAGTTCTGGGGACTTGTCCCAAGTTTTGTAGGTACATCTTCTCAATGCTACCTTTTTTATTTCTGCTTTGTCTGTTATTGCACTGGAGCCCTTTTGTGATAATTATTTTGCTTAAAACAAACAGCTTTATAAGAATCTTCCTTCTATTCTCCTCCCCCAAGAGAAAATTTTGTGTGTATCCTCTCTCAGGCAAGTGGAAAAAATTGCAAGCAAAAAGTGTGTCAGAGCCTGAAATCTTACCTGTGCTGAAGTTCCAGAGTGAGATCAATTTCACTTGATTTTTGTTATTTGGATGTCTGATTCAAGAGGAGAAGAGATGCTCACTCCTTTCAGTGAGAAAGGAGAGGTGTCCTGCTGGGCATTCCACCTCAAGTGTGCTACGCGTCTGTCTTTAGGTGAGGTGTATTTTCTCTTGTAAAACTAAAGAGAAACAGCATAGATGGTGAGCTCATACTTAGAACGTAACTTCTAGGCAGCCTGAGTACAGTGCCTTGAGCTCCTCCTTGGCCCCCCAAGATCAGTGGGGTGTGTGCTTTGCATGAGCCAAGTACTCAGCTCACAATTTACCTCAAGAGAAATCCATTGCTTTTAGTGCACTTGTTGCCTTAGTTAAAACCGCATTTAGGAGCATTTGCAGACACTGCTGGAAGGAGTTAGGAGGAGTGCAATGGATTTTAGTAGTAATTATTGGAAGTGGAGGAGATCCTGTTATGCTTTTGTTGAAGACATGTTGTTGATGGGGCTCCCCAGTACAAAAAGGACAAGGATCTCTTGGAAAGAGTCCAGCGGAGGGCCACGAAGATGGTGAAGGGCCTGGAGCATCTCTGCTATGAGGAAAGGCTGAGTGAACTGGGTCTGTTCAGCCTTGGGAAGAGAAGACTGAGAGGGGACCTGATCCAGGTCTATAAATATCTAAGGTATGGGGGGCAGAATGGTGAGGCCAGACTGTTTTCAGTGGTGAGTGGAGACAGGACAAGGGGAAACGGCTGGAAACTGCAGCATAGGAAGTTCCGCACAAACATGCGCAAGAACTTCTGTACAGTGAGGGTGACGGAGCACTGGAACAGGCTGCCCAGGGAGGTGGTGGAGTCTCCTTCTCTGGAGATGTTCAAGACCTGCCTGGATGCCTACCTGTGCGACCTGGTGTAGGGAACCTGCTTTGGCAGGGGGGTTGGACTCGATGATCTCTGGAGGTCCCTTCCAACCCCTACAATTCTGTGATTCTGTGATTCTGTGAAGTTCACATCTCCACTGCTTTCCAGATGAATGACTTTTTGCATATCAGCGAACATCTGGTCTCTTACATTTTGATCTAGTGTATTGAATACACATGTGATGTCAGAGAAGTGACCTCAGCAGATCTTTTGATCTCTCAAGCTTTTAAAATTACTCAGTGTAATGCTAACCCTAATAATAAATCTCCAGCAAGGACACATATCCAGATCTATCCAGCATCACTCAAAAATAAGCCTTTATTTGATTTAATGACAGGATATCCTGCAATGGCTAGTGTTGAGAGTAGTTTAATGGGTATGAATTACATTTTTTATTTGTCTTTAGTAGCTCAGTGATTTTAATTCAGTTTTGGGAGGCAGTTTAAAATATCCTGATGATGTCAGCTATGCATAATATCTTTTGTGTAAGCAGTTATCTGGTTCCTAGCAATGAAGTAGACAAAATACCTCATGAATGATAATGACAACAAGAAATAAGCATACCAACAAGTTAAAGATAGCACAGTCCATGGGGGGAAACGAAAGCAGCAATGAGATGAAGGCCAAGCTCAATTTTGGCCAGTCTGAGTTTTTCTCTGATACCCTTTGTACTCTTTTTTTCGTTTTGCTGCAGAGAAAATCCAGTGGAGTTAAAAAGAGAGCAAATCTCAACCCAAATGAAGCTCTGTGGGTCACGGAGAAACATCAGTCTTATTAAACAGCATCTGCATGTATACTGATTAGCACCACAGTTGCAGTGCTGGAGAACCATGCTACTTTCTGCTCAAGATGGAAGTGTGCGCCCTGTGAAGGAGCAGTTTCTGACTGTGATATCATAATTCACCTTTTCTTGGCTTTAATTATTTGCAGCCTGCTGGCAGTTACAATATGTTGGATGGAATGAATTATCCAGGAGGGGATTGAATTCTTATTTTGGTTCTTGGTTTTCAGCCTCCTTTTCAGTTCCCAGTAGGCTACGGAGAGCAATTAGATGCAGCTTGTGGCTATAGGCATGTGGCAGCACACGGGAGGAGCAGCAAGTACTGGCAGTTGGCACTTGCAGACTTTCTTAATAGCAGGTACCTATCCTCTCTGAGACAAAAACAGGTGCAAACTACCCATTGCATCCAATGTTGGACTGATCTCTGTAATACTTCCACAGAGTAAACCACACTTTGTTCTTGGAGAAAATTCTCTTTGGTATAAGTATCCATAATGCACATTGATTCCTTAAGATTTTGTTACCAGCAAAGATGTTGAAACCTAAATTCCAGTGATAATATATTCCTCCCTTTGCTTGTCTTTGCAATTTCTCAGCCTGGTTTTAGGTCCACTGTGCTAGTACAGTCAGGAAGACTTCTTTTTGGTACAATCTCTGGATGGCTAGAAGCAGAACTGCAGTGTCTGTGCAAGATTTGCTTGGTCATTAGGCCTTAGGCTGATGTGGGATGTAGTGGCCACCTTCCTCATCTCCCTCAGTGTTTGCTATGCAGCAGTCTCCCACTGGGATTCAGCAGTCACTACCTTCATTCAGCTTGTGTGAACCTGCCAAGGCATACTGATGTGCTAGTGAGAATTAAGCCAGCAGCATGCCAGTGACACATGGGTGCATGTATCTTTCTCATCCTTCGAAGCTTATGCCATGCCTCAGGCCAAGACATTGTTTGACGTCTCAAGTTGTTCAGTACTAAGTAATTGTAACCCGCATTTTACTAAATATTTACAGTCTAACAAAGCAAAAACTGATAATAGTGCTGCATCAGGGGTACAGTTCTCTCTGTTTTAGTTGCTTGATGTTCTTTGTCAAGCATTAGGAGACATTTTGATTAGAAATGTGTAAAAAGACGTGCCAAAAAGTATGCAGACAGTGATCGTAGTTCAATGCCACTGCAGTCTTTCTGTATGCAGAAATTCTTTCCTTGTGGTGATCTGTCCTTAGTCTGATAGAATCACAGAGTCACAAAATAGCCTGGGTTGAAAAGGACTACAATGATAATCTAGTTTCAGCTATGTGCGGGGTCGCCAACCAGCAGACCAGGCTGCCCAGAGCCACATCCAGCCTGGCCTTGAATGCCTCCAGGGATGGAGCATCCACAGCCTCCTTGGGCAACCTGTTCCAGTGCATCACCACCCTCTGTGTGAAAAAGAATAGGATGGGTAGTCTGACTTCTCTAAGTAAATTAGGATAAGGAAGGATAATTTCTGAAATTGGTAGTGAGATAGTGCTTAGTGGAGAGGACTAACATGAGTGTATATACTAACCCAGAATTTCACTAGGGAGCTGGTGAGAACAAAGATGGAGGATATTTATTAAATCTCATAATAGGGACCAAAGTGCCTGTCTGTTTAGAAAAAAAAAGGCGTACAAGCCTGGAGCAATCTTATGATGAGCCAGTTAATGTTGTAAATGATCAGTGTTAAATTGTAAGCAACGTTCTGCTGCCCTTTATCTCCAGATATCCATGATCTCCTAAACAATTAGCATTTAACAGGAAGGGCTGTACGTGAAGTTTATCACAAGGTTTCTATATTGTTAAAGCTGTTCATAGGGAAAAACAATATCATTCTTTTCAGTACTTTGGCAATTCCAGTCTCAGCAGTGTGTGGCAGAAACAGCACTAAGCAGGCAGTTCCGTGCTTCTTAGCAGCAACTGTAAAGAATACATCTCCATGGAAAATTGCCTTTCAGTTAGAGGGTTTGTATCAACTGTAGTTACTCTAGTTTATAAAAAAGTGGACAAAGAGGGACCACCTCCCAAGTGATTCAGATTTGAGATTGACTGACTCTTAGTCTGAAAGTGCCTGTTTCCCCTCTGTTGATGAGGAAGGATTCTAACAAAATTACTCTTGTGCCTTCGGCAAGTCAATTAAGTGCTCAGAGTTAGGTAGGATTAATCTCGATTTACCCTATAAATAAAAAACATGAGATGGAGAAGTTTGTTTCTGATGGATGCTTAAACCCTGACAGTTAACAATTCTGTGATAGTCTTAATTGATACACTCAGATGGCATCCCTGAAGTAATCACTTGTAACATCCAATTACATTGTTACGCTGTAAATAAAATTATCACTCTTCCATAGCCTAGGAATTTGGAAAATTACATGAATATTAACAATGAATAAACACATTTGTAAGTGTGAATTTAAAATGAGATGTATGGCATCTTCAAGCACATTTGGTTTTCATCTCTAAAAAAGAAATAATGAATTAGATGAAATCAAAATGTTGCCCAGTTTCACACGTTATCCTTAAGACCCAGTGAATTGAAACTCTTGTCTCTGGAGGAACTCAACCTAAGACTGCAAATGTATTCAAAATAGTGGTGTAGTGTCAACCCGGTGTTTGACTTTTAATAGCACATCCCCAAAGAGTTCTCTTTGATGTATCCCAAACAGAGGATGCTTGTTTCCCATGAAGCCTGTTGTTTCTGATGAAGCTCATTTATGTCAGAGCATTATCTAACACCATAGCACTGTATTAAGGCCTTAAAAATAGCTAAATTGCTCCTTTGCCTTTGTAAATCTGCACCTAAAGATTGATTTTAAATATTCTGTCTAAAGCCCAAATGACAGTACCTAAGCCTGTACAACACGTTTTTAAACAGAGCGTGAAAAAAAAAACCGTACACAACAGGATAGCACTTTAAAAACAAAACAGGCCATAAAAGCTGCTTCAGAGACACTGTTAATGTACTCGTGATAATAACATGGTGCCACTTTCCTTTGATATTTGAAGCCTTTATCTGAGTGACAGAAAGCAGATACCTTAGGAATCTCCAGGCTCGAGCATTGTTAAATGGGAGTGAAGTGGGAGCATGTGAGCTCTTTCTCAAGTGCTGCACATCAGCTGCAGGCACAGGTAATCTGCAAGGCATGCATGTGCACACACATGTATGCAGAAGAAATGGTTGGGAAGTCAGATGAAAGTTGCATGTCCTAAGTTCACCTGAGCTCTAGAATAAAACTTTGTTCCTAGTCAGGGGAAGCACCCTCAGGATTGCTCAGAGGCTTTTTGCCCAGCTTTTTTCTGCTGTTCTCAGCCAAACTCATATGCAGCTCAGAAGTCCTGCTGGGCTTTCTTCCACCAAGGCTGGAGAAGGCCTACAAGATCACCCAGTCCAACCATCCACCCATCACCAGCAGTTCTCACTAAGCCATATCCCTCAACACAACATCCAAACATTCCTTGAACACCTCACGTTGGTGACTCCACCACCTCCCATGGGCAGCCCATTGCAGTGCCTGACCACTCTTTCAGAGAAGTAGCATTTCCTAACGTCCAGCCTAAATCTCCCGTGGCATAGCTTGAAGCCATTCCCTCTATCCTGTCTATGCTTTAGGATAGTCTGCACAGTTGCTGTTTAATGCTGGATGGGTTCAGTCCCATCCCATCAGCTTTAGATCTGAGGATGTTTCTGAAGAACTGTGTTGCTGTGTTAAAAAGGGAGTTATTTTTTATTTTCCCATGAAAACATGATTTAACCTGTATCATTGTGAGGTGCCTCTGAAACTTGCTAGTATTAGAATTTATTACTCTACCACCCACTACACTGATTCCACTCCTTATTCTTTTCTCTCTGGTTTATTCGTCAACCGTTGATGCTTGTGCCTTCTACTGCAATCCAGTAAACACATATAGGCAGTTGTCCATGTCCCCCCGTTGTCTGATGTATTCTAAAGTTGTTTCTTTACATGTTAAGTAGACCCTTTAGATTCCTGATGTATTCATCAATCTCTTGAGGCTGTTCAGAGAAATGTTGAATGTTTTCCTGTCATCCATGGTGAAAAGGTTACCGAGCTGTTTGAGTCTGTCTGGTTGGTGGCTGATCTTCAAGATCAGACAAGAAACTCTTATGTATGGGGAACCTGGCTGGTAAAAAAACAACTCAAAACTTCTGCTTTTTGGGTCCCTAATGGTTAGGTAGTTTTTGAGGCTTATGTTTTGCACATGGAAGTTTCAATTCTTCAAAAACATTTTGTGGCTACGTTTGGTTCATTAGAAACAAACCTGGGACCATTTCAGTTTTATGTTGATACATAAAATACTGTATTGCTCCACATCTAATTTGGAGGAATCACAGCATGCTATGGCCGAGCTTTTCCTTAGCCTGACTATGTCAGACTTGCAAGACAGAACCAAGCAGATCATATAGAAAGTCCTAATTGTTTCATGCAGGATTACCTTCCTTGTTCTGCCTCACTTTGTGGCTGGAGGTGTACAAGATCCTGTTGGAGCAATAGCCTCACTGAAGGCAAGAAATAAGATGAATGCATTAAGGTTAGCTGCAGCCATAGCCTGAAGGCTTCATCTAAGGTTGTACTTCCAAGTTAACAATCTGGTCATGAAAAATTCTGTGCCCTGTTGTTAAAATGTGTTTCCTTGCCCTGTTAAAGCAAAAAGTAAAATGCGTGGTGCTTTGGATGGTGTCAGGTCTTGCTCAGATTAATTAATGGTCGTGTTGAGGGTGCTGCAGTACTGAAGAGGGATTATCAGAAGCTTTGGCTGTTAGTTTTGATTTTGCTTTCGATTTAGGATCTCATATTTTGCCTGTTATTTTTTTTTTCCTAGGCCTGAGTTCTCACACTGAAATGATTTCTTCATAGGGCTTTTTTAGAATCGTGGCTAAAATAAAATGCATCCAAATAAGAATAGTAAATAGCCTCTTGCACCTCAGTCTGGTTCTGGAGTTAATAGCTCCAGTATAGTAATAATTTTCTGTAATCTCACATTTCAGGTCAACATGTAACAGTTTTGCTTTTCACATGGATTGGATTCAGAATTGCCTATTCCTTCAATTCAGTAAAGCGATTATTTGTAGCTGAACAAAGTGAGGAAAAATAAAAAAGAAAGCAAACCAGAAAAGAAAGGGGGCTGATTAATTGAATGATTTTACTTTCATCTCAAAACACTAATTAATGTTTTTTTTTAAAAAAGAGAGCCCTAGAAAGTGATTAGATGTTTTTTTGCCTTGAAACATAAAGCAGTGGAAAATTAGGAGGCGAAGGGTAGAGGGGTGTCACAGAGATTGGGGTTGCTATCCCCAATTATATGCTGGCTGCTACACTGCTGAATTACACCGAGAGCACTGAATGGTACCATTATATTCCTTTTCAAAAGTTCTGGGCTATGAAATTCAATCCGAGGTATTTTTAATGAGTGTTCTGAACCTCAGTTTCAGCTCTTCTGAAGAAACAAGGAGCACAGTGTGCTGCTAAATAGCGCTGAGGCCAAGGGTTAAATTCATTCAGTTTTTTGCTTGCAGGGAGGGAAAGTAATATCAACATCTATTTGACAGGTATATACTTACTTCCAGAGCTCAGCTTCAGGAAAGCAACTTTCCATAAAGCAAACTTTATGAAAAATGAGGTTGTATCAGCTTCACATCAAATTCTCTCTGAAAACAGGGCTTGTGATGTGTATTTTCCAAAGCCAGCGGCCGCGGTGCACACGCTGTGGTTGGGCTGCGGGCATCCTTGTGCTGCAGCAGGCTGTGCCCGTAGCTGTGGGACACAGCCAGTGCCGTCCTGCTGGAGAAGTCTGCTCAATCACACCTCTTGGCCCTCAGTGAAGCGTAGATTATGCAGGAGCAGTCTCTGTCAGAGAGGGGCCTCTTGGCATCCCTTGATCTCCACTAAGGGTTTTGCTGTTGTGGTTGGGATAGTTTTGGGGTGGCCTCCTCACTTGTCGCAACCCTCAGCAAGCTTCCCCTTAGCCAGAGTACCTCTTCAGGCAAGCTTTGTTAGCTTATAACAAAGCTTATAAAAGCCATTTAGTGTCACCTTCCATTTTTTGCAAAGTTATTTGTTTCAGATCGTATGTTTCATGCACATGCCCTGCGACTCACTTCAAGATCTGAAATTCATGATGGACTGGTTCTGGCTCTTGCAAGTCATCCCCATTCTGTGTCAGCTCTGCAGAAAGGAAAACAGTCTCTTCCAGCAGTGGATGTTTGCCTTGCTAATGGGAGAAAGTGCAGCCACAAACCACGATTTAGCTTTGCTAGTAGAGTTAGGCAGAGATGACTCAGCAATTGCCAGAGCTAATTTTAGGGAATAAGATGACGTATTTTTAGTAAGCTTTTTCATTGTTCTTTTAATGCCTCATTTTCTTGTGTACAGTGTGCTTTTGAAATGATGTTAAAGAAAAGTAATTTGGTTTTAGTGAGCTGTGGCTCTGGCAAAAGTCTCCCACTGCAAGTCTCCAAAAATGAAATGGTCTCTGTGAGAAATTCTGCAGCTTGGAACTGTTGCGTAGAAGACTTGTTCTGCTTTTGCTGAAATCCTACAGATATTTTACGCTTATCTTTAGAAGCTAGCAATTACAGTTGTACTACCAGAAGCAAAGTTTGGGGTTTTGCAGGTGTGCTAATTAATAATTCTTAGGCACGTATGTGTGACATGCAGTTTTTATAAATCAATACAGAAGATTTAAGATGAAGCCATTTGAACTTGTTAGCTGAGGGCAGAATTCAACCGGTTAAATGCTGTAATGCAGGTAAAGGATCTGTGGAACAGGGAAACTGCTCATGAAGTATTTTGTTTATGCTTTTCACCAGAAATCTTGCTTTGGAATAAGCAGATGTGTACTTAGACTACAATGACTAAAGGATGAATAGTTTTTGGTCTGTTGAGTTTGTGGTGTATAGCTGAGGAGAAGTTCCAGATCATGACATTGGTGCAAAATGAATTCTTCTGTGGGATTGTGTTTCTAAAGCTGCCTGACAAGGAAGCTCTCCAGGCTACAATATTTTGCCCCTGTCCAGAGACGCTTGAGAGTTTACTGTAGCTGAATGTTGTATTGGTCTGACTCTGCTGTAAGAAAAAAATTAATCAAAATCAAGTGAAAATACCCTTATCATGCTACTTTGTACTACGTCTTTTCCTTTTTACTCCCGCAATATTTAACTATTAAAGAAGAGTCTTTAAAAGCAGCAATAATATTCTGCTTCTTTTCATGTTAAGTGTTTAATTTTCACCTGAATTTTACAGTTGGGTAATTGTACTAATGTTGATTTGGGGAATCAGAAGAGAGTTTAAAGTCTAGTGAGAGCAATCCTTCTGCTTTTGACAAAAGCCAGTTTATCATAGGCAGAAATCCAAGAGCGTGGCTACAGTTACAGATCTATGGATATTCAAAAGCAGAAAATTATGTGTTTCTTTTGAAGAAGGTGCTAAAAATGTGAGTTTATTAAATTCCTTCTCCTTGTATTTTTGCCTCAATAATTGCACGTCAGACTGTGAAAGGCAAGCACTGGTACTAAAGGGGGTATAGGTGATGTGGTGAGTGTAAAGTAGGGAAGCAGTCCACTGAAATGTACAAAGAGAGGAACGCTAAATGGTCATATTGTACACACATGGCAGATGATCAATTGCCTTTTTTAGTGTAGTATAAGAGACTTATTTTGTTACTCCATTTGGCCTCAATCCTGCCTTTGAGTGTATGCACACAGTCTGTGCAAAAACATGTGGGATACGTTCCAGGAGTGGAGCCTTCAACGATGTCATAGTGGAAGCATTTTAAAAGGAATGAGTTGCCTTTGGTTTATCAAACAAAACTTATTTATATAATTAAATACATAAAAAATAAAAATAAGCTCCTTTTGCTTCATCCCTCCTAATGGGGTTGATCCCTTGGCTGTCTGCAAAGTGAGGGTCTGCATGCCTAGAAGTAGTCCTTCGAAAGGTAGGACTTAACTTCTCTGCCAGCACATAAGGGTATGTAGGGTGCACACCCTGAGCACCCTGAGGCACCATCTTTTGGAGTAAAAAATGTGACCACTGTGGTGTTTTTCTTAGACCCTGATTCTTGTGTTCCAGCAGGAACAGGCTGCTGCTTGGTCCTGGTGCACTGAAGGTGGCAAAGCCCACTTCTTCAAGACTTCCCAGCCTATGCTGAACAGTAAACTAAAAACAAGCAAGCTCAGGTTTAAGAGCTATCTGTGTGATCTAAAGCTATTTTTGTAGTCATCTAATCCTTCCTATAGGATTAACACCTACACTTTGAAAGCGAGGTGAGGAGAAAAAGGGCAGAGGATCTCCAGGTACCTTGGCAGTGTTAGGTCCAGAGCAGTGATATCCAGACCAGTGCTTATTGCTTTTAACTCACACTTTGTGTAGTAGACTTTTGTTAAACATGAAATATGCATTTCATTTTATGCCAGAAAAGAGAACTGGATATAATGTGAAATTTGTCTTCAGATGCTGTTAGCGTTGTTCAGTTACAAGCAGTTTTCAAGACTACTTTGAAATACAAATTTTTTGCCAGAATTATTTAAGAACCCTGTTGCTCAGTGTCATCTTTGAGGTTATTTTTAGACTGTTTGCTTATCATGGACACTTCTTGTTTTTTTCTTCCTTTAAGAGTTGTAAATACATATATAATTTTTAACAGTTCTGAATAACTGAGAAAATTCATACTGTTAAGAGCATGGAATTGTTGTTTTTAGTATTGACTGTGACTCAACATAACTTCGGACACACTTAGGAAAATACTGGGTGAAGTTTTCATTATCATTTCAAGACAGTTGTTATACTGAAGTACAAAATACTTTGGAAATCACAGTAACCTGAAGTACGTAGTTTTACCAAATTGCCCCATTTTGGTTCTGAGCACTCAAAACGTGACAAGGGCAGGGCCTTAAGGAAGGAAGGAGGAAGCGAATAGAGAGTGCTTCCTCATGAAGCTGTCTCTTGCTCTGACCAGAAGACTGATGAGACCACATTTTTAGATGTTCCAGATAAACTGGTTATTGTATTTATGTTTTGGTAGAGATTTTTGTTATTGCTTTAACCTGATTTTACTGGTCAATAACGTAAAAACAAACAAAAAAGCTTTCAATGAAATTTGGCTAGACAGATAAAAACAATTCATCACTGCTTGGTCCTAAGTTGACACATTGGTTTGGTAGATGGTTAGTGAATTGACTGCTGACTGCTAAATTAATTGCTGGGAGGGTGAGAAAAACATGCCTCAAGCCCCTTCTTTTAAAGTTTTGGACTGTGGGACTGTGTGCTTGCATTTTCTTAACAAAAAAAAAAGAATCAGTATTTCAGTCTGTGCCAAAGAATGGTCTAAACCTGTGTGTAGAGGGATTTTTTTGATGATTGGAAGTCTCTGGAATGTTAAATTGTTAAATCTATTGAAATTTTAACCAGTGAAAGATCATAAGCAACTTATGTTTGGGATTTTTGTGCAATTAGAGGGAAGTTGAATTGAATAAGGCTGAAATAATGAGCAGACAGCAAATGCTGAATACATGATGCTTAAGGTAGGCTACTTTGGGTGTCTTCATAGCTTGCAGCTAAATGTGGTGATGTACATTATTTATGATTTAGAAATTAGTGGCCTGACATTCCCTGAAAATGTAAAGTGACTTTTAAAATGTAATTTCATGGAACTGAATGAAAGGCCAGTTCAAAATACATTAAGCAATAAGGATGTGTAGCTTGAAATCAGTGAGCTTCTTTTCACTGCAATAAATTAGAGTGTTACTTTAGTGTAGCTAAATACCACCTCAAGAGAGTAATGGCAATTCCCTGCTGTCAGTATGGCTGGGATTCACCTCTATCAGGTACCTGGACTACTCGTTATCAAGAGTGAGAGTACAACTGTTTTGCTTAGAAAAAGTTCACTGCCAATGTGCATAGATAGATATTTTGGTAGGAGGCATTGCCCTTTGAAGTTGCAGTCTGTCTTTGTTGTCTGACAGTCTCAAGTTATGCCAGGGTAAGATTAGATTGGGTATTAGGAAGAATTTCTTCATGGAAAGATGGTCAGTCATTGGGACACTCTGCCCAGGGAAGTGATGGAGTCTCCATCCCTGGAAGCATTTAAAAGATGTGTAGATGTGCCACCAAAGGAAATGGCTTAGTGATGGGTCTCAGTAGGTTGATAGTTGGACTTGCTGATCTTGAAGGTCTTTCCCAAACGAAATTATTCTATGATTCTACGGGAATCTGGCTGTCAACAAAAATAGGAACAGGGGACTGCCACCTTCTGCAGATGCTTCTCTGCTTCAGGTTGTTGCATGACAACTTCTCCCACATATATGCCACCAACATACTATACTTTTCTGCTGCTTTTCTCTCACTGCCTTTCAGCTGTGGGAAATCACAGCTGATGGTCTGGAGGTATGGTCTTGCCACAAGCCTTAATTATGGCAGCCTCCATTTCAACATACCATTGTGTGCTTTGTCTTCTTCTTTATCATCTCTTTCAGGTCAGCTCTTTTTCTCCTTGGTGTGAACTCCCACTTGATGAGGCTCAAGAGATCAGGAGGTGGGTCTCCTGGCTCCTCTTCTCCTGCCCCCAGCATCTGGCCACATCAACAACCTTCTCAGCCCTTCCTCATCTCAGTATTTGAGGCTTTCATGATGGTCATCTATCAGGAAATGGCTTGTGTGGCAAGGATAAGCACTCCTATGACATAGCTTTTCTCTGCTCCACACCCTTACATGGATGCAGAGTTACTGGGAGCTCATAAGACCTCATGAGTCAGGCCAGCAGCCCACACCAGCACGGAGCAGGGAAAATGGCCAAGCTGTGGCTTGTGAGATGTGGGTGCAGTCACAGAGCCAAGAAGCTTTGCCTCGTGGGTGAGACAGACGTGACAGCAAGCTCACGTCTGGCAGCTGGAAAATGCCTTCCATGTTCTGGAGAAAACTTGTGTTGTCCCATAGGCCTTGTAAGCACATTGAAGTCAGACACTACTGTGGGCTGCAGATGCTGTCACTGGTGCGGCACATTCATTCCTGAATGCTTCCTCTGTCAGTCAATGTTTGCTGCAACCCCAGTGACTGCTTTTTCTGTTCCCTACCCAGCAGGCTGAGATTTTAATTTATTGTGTTTAAATTTTTTAGTAAGGATGTCATGGAACAGCACTGAATCAACATCTCTGTAAGACCAGAGAGTTCCTGGATGTTTGGATGTTCCTTTTCCTTCTGGTCCTGCAAGGCTGGGAGTGTCATCAGGCTCTAAGTCTCAGCAGTTTTTATATGTGCAGTGTTTCCCCTTGAATAAACTGTCAGATTTTATTTTGACTTAGACTGATCAAAGCTAACATGAGTTTAAAATAATTGTTGTATTTCCACATACTTGAGTAAGAAACATTTCATGTTACTGAGGCATACTTCAGAGAAAATGCCAAGCGATGTAAATACTACAAGACTGCTGTTTTGTTGTCTAAATGCATAGAAGGAAAAAAAAAAAAAAAAGAGGAAAAAAAAACCTGTATGAAAACAACCAGTAGGTTTTAATCTGCTGCTTTTACTCATGATCTGAGATCAGACAGTCTTGCTTTCTTCCACTGACCTTGTGTGGTGGGGTAGCACAGGTGCCAACATACCAGTTAATAAAGCACTGTAAGGGGACATTGCTTCCTGGTTGCATAGGTCTGTCAGAGGCAGAAACCTGCTCTGCAAGTTCTTTCAGAGGTGGGCTTGGCTTTTCCCTTGCAATTTCACTCTCAAAGTTGGCCAACCACGATGGATTGTGTGATTGTGTCACCGTGTCCTCCTGCATCACCTGGGTGGCAGTGCCACCATGGCGGCATGTTCCTGCCTCAGAAAATGGATGTCCTTAATTTGCAAGCTTTGTTACTGAGTATTGAGTTTTCACAATTCGTATGCTAGATAAATTTCCTTTGGAAAGGTATTTTGTACTTAGAGTTGTGGCTGGAAACCAGGAATTAGTGGTAGAAAATCACCTGGTGGAATTAGGTGGAAAATTGTGAGGACTTGATTCTTTTGGTATGGTGAAACAGAGACCAAACCCCATCATGACAAATTTTGGATTATAACAGCAATAAGCCTGTTGGAAATGCAGCAACCTAGGCTTATGATTGTCCTTTCTGATTCAGCTAACTGGCTTGGCTACCTTTATGGTTTTGTTTTGTTTTGTTTGCTCTTTTACTGCTGTTTCATCTTGATCTCATAATTATTTACTGGGCAGAAAGGAAAAGGACAAGTCTGTAAGCTGAGCACAAGGGTGCTTGGCTGGGGTGTGATCAGGACCACGGGTCTCTCATAATGGAGGAGTTTGTGCTATTTAGTGGTGGGCTACTATTTATTCTCAAGTGACTCGAGATCTCCTTTTCAGGAACCTTTGATTTAGAATACACATATTTCTGTAGAGAACAAAATATTTGATTTCAGTGATTGGCCTTTATATACTGAGAAAGTGTTTTGTTGTTTTTTTTTTTATTGCCATGGAACTGCTGGTGAGCTGTAATTTGCGGTATTGGCTGCAGGTGTGGATTTAACTGATGTGCTGATGAGAAGAATCCTCACAATCAGCAAGATTGTGTCTCTGGGAGCTAATATTGGGCTGAACATCTGGTCTTTGTAGTGGGAAGATGTTTACAGTGTGAAAGGCAATGTTAGCTCTCAAATCCTCTGATACACTCATTAACTCTCGTGAGAGTAGCACAGAGGAGCCTTAACCAGCTTCAGTGTTTTATAGATCTTTTCTGTTTTATAATGTTTTCCTCTTAAAACCAAAAATGCACTAGAGGTTGATTGAGAGCTGCCATCCAGAGATGAATAGATATTTTCCATGGCTTTAAAACTAGTGTAATTATTTTCAACTGCCCTGTGGGTATGGTTGGAACAACTGCTGATTTTGTTAGCTGCATTGACAGTGTTGTTTGCAGGATGACTTCTTAGCACAGTAATTTTTCTGCCACTAATTAAAAGCATCTTTGTTGATTTGCAGCATTTTACCCTAGGCTTTGTTTTCTTCTTACAGCAAAGAGCTCCAGGGAAAGTTTTGCATGACGCCGTTTGCAACCACCTGAACCTTGTTGAAGGTGACTATTTTGGCCTTGAGTTTCCAGACCATAAAAAGATGATGGTATGTAAAGAGTTAATTTTCACCTGGTTTTCATCTACATATGCTCTTTATTCTTTCTTCCAGCTCCTTACTTATAAGCTATGTTTAATCCTGAATTTCAAAAAGGAAAAAAAATACTTTATTTAAAAAGCTCTTGCCTGCTGGATTTGAAGAAACGTTTTTAAAACCTGATTATTCCTGTCAAGTTTCATCTGTGTTGAAAGTAGCAGCCAATTCAAACATGAGTTGGAAAAGCATTTTATTTTTATCAGTTGCAGTAGAGCAGCCAGCAGCAGGACTGCTGGAGAGTCTCAGCTCTGATTTTATAGTCACAAGTAATTTGGAGCGTGGAGTCTGCAGACAGAAGTTGCAGCGATTGTGATGGAGTTCAGTGAAAAACATCTTGGGACAAGAAGACGGTTAGATAAAATATAATGAGGTTAATAAAAAAGAAAAATAAGGCAAAAAAAACCCCCATAAATAAGCTGTTGAAAGTCCTGTATGTGGAGCCATGTGGCACAAGCAGGTGTGCTGGTCCTGACACTTTGGACTCTGAGAACAGCTGCTGGCAACAATCAGACATTGCGCTAATGCTTCCAGGGTGGGAACAGTATCCTGTAGCAGAAAAAGCCGAAGGCGAGTGACTTCCCAGTCTCATATGGCTTTCATTCTGAGGTTTACTTCACTTCAGTTTTTTGATGTGACCTCCTGACATGTATGCTTGGTATCTGGGTTGTTTGACTGGTACTTTCTGGTGCACGCTGAATCTGCTGTCTGTTCAGTGAATTCTGCATCAGTAACCTGGCTGATCTAAAGGAGGTGACTTTAGGCAATTTCAGAAAGATCTGTTTCTATCGATATACAATTTTTCTTTAAGGAGGAGTATTTCTTAACCAAAGGCCAGGGAGGATTTAGCTGCTGCTGCTGCTGCAGTAACCTGTTGTCATGCCGTAGTGCAGGCTTGTGTAGGCACTTAAGCTGAACAGTATAGGTCATAAAGCTTTATGCTTAACTATATTTAAGAGGAAATTTTGAAAAAAATGGATGTTGACCTTTAAAACTGATCCACTTTGTAGTTTGCTTCTGGATTTACATGAAGCACGGTTTACTACGATGTTTCATATTTTGCCAAATATCCTTGACTAATGCTTTAGGTAACTTGAGGGAACATAACTCTTCAAAACAGTGTGACTGCAGCTATTACAACAGAGGTCCCTGTAGCCATGTTAGTACATGACATACTGACATTCCTTATATATGTAGATAAAGCTGGGAGAAATGTACAGTTGCGTTTTAGTTTTTTAAAAAATAGTGAAGGTCACCTGACCAACCTTATCTACTTCACAGGTCATTAAGTTTCAAATAGATGGCCCTCTGTGTTTTGCTCTGAGACCTGAAATAAACCAACAGTTTTCAGTCTTGTGAAAACAAAATGGTTTATTTGCTTGAGGCAGAACACGGGAGGGATTGAAGTGCTGCCAGTGCCTGAGGCTGTTGCAGTGGCAGGCTGGAAGTATATCCAGATGATCTCAGTGGGGGATCTACGGCTCTGACGAAGAGGAAGGTAGAAAGAAAACCCCAAGGCTGTTCCCGCTTTGACCTAAAGGAAAATGCCTCCATGCATCAAGGATGGTATCTCCTATTGCTCCTACTCCTGCTAAAGAAGGTATTAGCCAAGTATCTGAAAGTGCTGGTCACTGTATCCACCAATTGTTTCACTATTTGCTTTTCAAAAAGGGGGAGATCCCCCAGTCAAGCCTGTGTCTAGACAGGTGTGCCTCGGCTGTGAAATTCAGAGGAATTCAGAAACTCCATGATACAAAAAGGGTGCTAAGGTTCTTGAAAGCATTGAGAGGAAATCAGTGAAGATGGTAATGAAGCTGGGAGGCATGTTCTATGGGGACTAAGGACACCTGATTTGTCCATTCTGGAGGAAAAAAAGGTGCAGAAGCAACTTCATTACTCTCTGCAACATCCTGAGGATGGGAAGCGGAGGGAGTTGCTGGTTGCTGCTCCCTGGTGACATGATCCTCTGCTAGGCTCCTGTTTGATGGTTGAACTAGATGATCTTAGGATCTTCTAGCCTTAATGATTCTATGATTCAGAGGATGCATGGGAATGGCACAAAGCTGTGCCACAGGATGTTCAGACCGGATGTTATGAAAAAATTTACCATGAGGGGGGTCAAACACTGGATCAAGGTTCTTAGTGAAGTGGTTGATGCCTCATGCCTCTAAGTGTTCAAGAGAGACTTAGATAATGCCCTCATTAATATATTTTAACTTTCGATTAGTCCTGGAATGGTCAGGCAGTTGGACTTGATCTTTGTTGTTCCCTTCCTACAGAGCTATTCTGTTCTGTGTTCTATTACATTCTAAAAGCAACTTGCAGAAGCCGTTGCAGCAGCAGATTTGATTATGAATCATTGCTTTAGTGTGCAGCAGCTTTCTGGATGAGAGTGATACTTACATTTACATTGTAATTCTCAGTTTCTATGATGCAGCTGAGACAAATGCTCCTATGGGATTTAAAACTTTTTGAGCTTCATAATGGCCGTAATGGAGAATTCAAGCATTGCGCAAATAAATAAATTGTGGTTAGTTCTGTATCTAAGAAATAAAACACACATACATATTTTACATTCTCATCATCTGAAGATAATTAATTGCTTGTCCAGGGAAGAGGGCAATGGCAAAGGAAAAATAAATATTTGCAGTGTATTTGTTTGGATGTAATCATGTGTATGTGAAGTTACATTCATAGTTCAGCTGTGTTTGTTTCAGCGTGCCAGGCTCCAGACTTCATGTATTACATGTTGACAGTTGTATGTCATGATGCCCAGCAGCTGTACATGTTCAAGTGTGCTGTATATGCAGAAGAGAAGACATGCACGAGAGATGAAAATGGAGGGTCTGAGGGCTGCACTTTCCCTCAGCGTGAGGAGAAATGAGGCATTGTTGCTAAGCCTGGGGTTTTACAGTTTCATCATACTTGATGTCTGCCCCAATTCTCCAGCTGCTCCAGTCCAGTCACTGCTGCTGCAGAATGCCAGACGTTGTTTCAAAAATAAATAATCTATCCTTTGTAGTTCTAAAGAAAAGGGAAAACAGAGATCCTAAGTCAATATTCATATTATTCTTCCTTTCCAGCTTATGAATCAATCTCAGATCGGCTGTGTAGAAATACAGTGTGAGAGCTGCATGGTGTGCAAGTTTTAATTGCCTGGGTTTGGTGATGGTGATGGTGATGAAGTCTTTGTCTTGCCCCATCTTTCTCGTCTCTCCCTACATACATTCAGTATACACTGGCATTCAACAGTCTGGTAAAGAATGCTGCAACTTGTAGAATGATTGGAAAAATGGAGAAAGGAATGACATACTTTCTGTGCTCATGCTGTAACACAAATTTCCTCTGGAAAGAAAGAGATTTTGTTTTGTATCAAGGAAAATATATGCCTCCCATATTCTTGCAAATTAGCTTTTTCATATTCTGGCTTTTTTTTCTCCACTAAATCTGGCAAGGTCCCTGACCCTTCATAGTAGATTATGTACATGCCAACTTTCTGAAACAAAACAGTTGCAGTTACTGAAATGCCAAAAAGTGTCAGAACCAGTTTAACAGGCAATAAACCTTATTTTCCTATTCTTGTGTAACCAACTTTCCTTAGCCCTTCCAAAGAAAAGAACTTTCCCAGGCTGAAAAACATAAAAAGAATTCCATTGAGAAACATTAGTGAGTTTAAAAGGGCAAGAACGTGAGGACTTTGCTAATGGGAAGCCCTCATAAAGTAATTACAAAAATAGCAAACAACATTGGCACAGATGCAGCAGCCAGACCTGTTTCTGTCTGGTTTCTCAGGTGATCTTTGAAAACTGATATTTTTAGGATATTTCAGTATCTACATAACCTGAAATTATTCAAGGCCAAAGGTGTATTCTTTTCAATATATGTTTTTTCCCCAAAGAAAGTCTCAGTTAATTTGTTTTTTACTGCCTTTAACCTTTGTGAAGGCTGCAGGATGTTCCCCTACAAGTTCTAGAAGTCTCCAAGGAAGGCTCCGTGCAATTGAGATTGCAAAATAAAAATCTTGGGCACAGTTGTCAGCTGGAGATGGTGAGCTTTCGCACTTCCCTAGTTTCTGTGAGTCATTTGGCTTTTATCTTCTGCAATCCAATGAAGGAGGATAGGTGATTTGTCCAAGCCATTTTAATTGAGACTACAAAGTAGGCTTTTAGGTTTTAAAGATGTTATTTCACTCCATTTCTTCTCTTTTGCAATCTAAAGGAAAGACTCAGGTAAGGTTATTAAAAAAAAAAACAACTCAGTTAAGGAAAACCTCAGCCTGATCTCCCCACGTTTGTAGAACAGAGAAAATGTCACACAGTCAGAAAGTAAGCTTGCTTTTAGTCATGCTTGAAGCTGTGTCTGCCTCATGGTCTTGATGTGAGAGAACATTCCTCCTTAAAATGGTGGTGGTGAAGGGTTAGGGACCTGTCCGGGAGCTCTGCCATTATTGCTGAGCCTCATGGTGGCCTTTCTGCTGGGTCCCCAGGTCCAGGTGGTTGTCTTGTCATTTCTCTCTTTGTCCACTACTCCCAGCTCAAAGGCAAGCATCAGACCCTTTCACTTGCACTTCTGTAGATTATTGCAGTGAGAACTACAAGTGACAGCACAGGAGTGTCTCTTTCTCAGTTCCTTGTTTCGCTTTTCCACAAAGTGAATGGCTGTTGGCCAAACTTGCTGTGATTGTTGCTTTCTGAAGCAGTTATGATAAAAAACAAATAATCAGTTTCCCAGCTCTCTGAGTTTGTGTTGCTTCAAAAGCAATACAGCGGCAACAGCTTATTAGCAATGCTGTTTCCTGAGCATATTCAAGAGTTCTGGAGAGAAGACCCACACTTGAAGAGCCAGATAAATAAATGGAAATCCAAATGGTGCAATAAAAAATGCTCTTTTGCAAGCAGTAGTTTGTTCAGAGCTGATAACACCACCTTTTTTTATTTTCAGGTGTGGCTTGATCTTTTGAAGCCTGTTATGAAACAGATTAGAAGTAAGTACTTCCTTGCTGTTGTTTATTGTGCCAGTCCACAGGTGGCTGAGTAAACGAGGAATCTGTTGATTGGTATCTTTATCTTCTCAACCTCCTCTACTGAGTTTTGTTTGGATTGTTGTTTCTTTTTATTTCTGTTCTGACCTCAGAAGATTTATGCTGTATTCTGTGAAGTCATGTCCCAGCTGCAAATTCTACTAAGCACACAGACATTGAACACCTGTGGTTTTACTCTTTATACTGAAGAGGCTGAACCAGCAGCAAAATTGAGAAGGTTTAGTCAGGCCCAAGAAGCACTGAGGCAGTGGTAGCAATGAAGGCTACTGCTGCCTCACTGTTGTACCTTTTTTGTTGAGAAAAAATCATGCAACAGAGGAAGGCTATGAAGGAACGTACATTCCTGAATGGTAGCTGTAATGAAAGGTGAAATAAAAAGAACAGGATGAAGAAAAAAAAAAAAGAACTAGAAGAAATTATTAATGGGAAGAAGCTAGCAAATCTATTACTTTCAGGGATGTTGCTTCAGAACTTGAAAGCATCTTAGACCTAGAGGAGAAAGAAGTCACGGAAGTCAGGGAATGTTGTGGTGGGAGAGAGAATGGAACTGTACATAGCCATCAGCTTTGGTGAGAGTAGAAGTGAACAGGAAAGACTTTGGTGGCTTTGTTTCTCTGTCAAATATCAGTGGAAGTCTTCATTTACTGAGCTTTACAACTGAGATTAATTTTTCCTAGATGTTCTTCTGATCATGTTAGTATGAGTTTGTTCTCTGGAAGCACTCCCTCTCATGTGAGAGATATGTTGCTCCTTTTGTCACTGGTTGTATTTGTTAGAACAAATGTGCTGCTGTTAAAACAGAAATAATGATTTGCTGGTGGACTTGAAAAACAGACTGTATTCTTGCTCCCTCCTGTTCTGAAGCAAGTGTAATAGATGCACATAATATATTTTATTGCAACAACTGATGTAATTACCCAAAACAGACTTTATTTTGGCAGAATGTCCCTCCACCAAGTGACTGTTCTGTTTTATGGTGCATATGTTTTATTTTGTCATTTGTCAGTAACCTGAAGAGCATCAGAACTAATAGCAAAGGATGGAAGATTGGTTTATCTGTGTGCACTGGAGATCCCACATACCCCTGTGCATCATTTGTGACATAAAATTTGGCCAACACATTACCAACAGATCACTAACTTCTTTTGGCCTTTCCCCTAGGACCGAAGCACGTTGTTGTAAAATTTGTGGTAAAATTCTTCCCACCTGACCATGCTCAGCTGCAGGAGGAACTGACAAGGTTAGTAGTTGTCTGACTATTTTTTTTTTTTTTTTAAATCTGAAATCTCCAGTGAACAGAGTGGAGAATGTGGGATTGGAGATGACTGGGTGAGAATCGATGACTCCCTCTCAATGTTAACTTGAAGTTATTTCCCCCCACCATTGAGTGCCCCGGGGCGCTCCTCTACACTGGGGAACATGTGTGACTGCACAAACATTTGGGACAAAGCTGCTCTGCAGGAATTGCCAAATTGCAGCACCTGGGGGACTCTACTGCAGTAGCCAGTATTCCAGTGCAAATGCCAAAGGTCTGCACGGCTCCATCCATTTACAGATGGAGAAATGGATAGGAGGGGGAATTAAACGAAGAGGAAGGGACGGAAGGATGGAAGGGTGGACGTATGTAGAAAGAGTGCCTAAAGGGTGTGTTTGTTTTCAGTGCTCTTTAAAAACTTGATTTAAGCTCTAAATTTCACTCTGGCATAAAGACATGAATTGTATTTCTCTGTAGGTGGATGTGTATGTGAGGGGAAAAAACATACTGCTTCATGGCAGTACTTCACTGAAACTTTTCAACTCCTGGTCTAGAATTATTATTCTTTGTAATTACATTTTTCTGTTCTGATTCTCTATTTTCTTTATTCGTTTTTACTTTTAATCCTCCCATAAGATGGTATTCTCTTTTACAAAGAGCTTTTGTATCTGCCTAAATGGCTTTGTAAAGATCATGTTCACCTTTGTGGTGTTTTGTATTTCTCTGTCTTGGTTTGATAGCAGAGCAATGGAATGTAAAAAAAAAATGACTGATAACTGTTACCGACTTGGACAGAGAAAACTGGAAAAGTGAAATAGGAAGAAGGAATATTTACTTAAAAGACTGAGTGAAAATAATAAAGGACAGCTCACAGCATTGTGTGGAACCGTCTCTGAGTAGATATTCTGCATAGCAGTTGCTTAGTATGTGCAGTGTAAATTGATTTTTGGTGATCTCTTTCTGTGCCTGGAGGCATATCTCTGAATCTTAATGACTTTTTTGTTAGATTTTAAACGTGTGTGCTGGGGATCTTGAATGTATGTACACAGCAGTGTGTAGGATGTGAAAGCATATCCACAGGGAATGGTTTTATCACTAGGAGAAGCAGAGAATATAATACGTCTGTGCTTTTCGCTTCTAGTAGGGTGAATTTTGTATGGCAAGGCAGATGTCTGCAGGATTCAAAAGGACATTATTTAGATCTGCTATATTATTTCATGTATTCTGTATTTTGGCATCCATACTCCTCTGCTCAGTTTGCATTTTTCATTTAATTCACCTATATCTCATTCAGAAATTCACTGTTCAAATGCGAGTTCTCACTGAATATATTAAAATCCAGTGTTAGTAAAAAGTGTTGAGATTCTTGCATGAGTTCCCCAGAGGATCTGTGGTCGCTGCAAGGCTTGTTAAGGTGCCTGTCCAATTTGGATTACATTCCAAGTGTAGGAGAAACGCCTGCTATGAGGTTATTATTTTTTTCTAGGTAAGAATTTGATGCTGAGTGAAACTAACCTATTTCAATTTCTGTTGAAGCAGAAATAAATTTAAATGTTGAAATAGTGCTGTGGACCTGTGATGTCGGTGCACATAAGCTGTGAATGTAGAATTGCCCTCAATGACTAGTTTGTAAGTGAATGTGTTAAAAATGGCTCTTAACAGTGCAGGATTATGTGCTGCAGAAGTATTGGAGCTAGATAAAGTCATTCAGTAAAGACCTTGCTCCATATTTCCAAGTGACTGCCAAGATGGAAACTTAAGTTCCCCTTCTGTTCTGGCATTTCTTCTTGGTTGCAAGTAGGTCCATTATCTTGAGATGCAGTTTCTGAGTGTGTAACAGCTGTCACATTTGCTTTTACTGTCAAATTGCTTCCGTATTTCATTGATCTGGTTAAGAGAGATAGAAATGGAGAAAGAAAAAGGGATATATTTTGATTCTGATAAACAACCAGCCAGTATGTAAGATGGTAAGGACTGTCATATAGTACTCGTTATGATTTACTTATTACTAATATTACTTACAATATTCAGATCACTTCTGTAGATGCCAAAAAGTAAAAGGAATGTATTGCAAAAAAAAATGGACCTGAAGTTTAAAACTTCTCCATCTTTCCCTCTTGCTTTGCATAACTCTGTCTTTGTTTTGCAGGTACCTATTTGCATTGCAAGTGAAGCAGGACCTGGCACAGGGAAGGCTAACGTGTAATGATACCAGCACTGCCCTTTTAATCTCACACATAGTACAGTGTAAGTTCCCTCCTTCTGGGAGGATTAGACATGCTTTGCTGGGTTACTTGTTACAGTCTAGTAGGAGATGGCTTGAGTCATGTTGCCAATTTATTATATTTCTGTATAATAGCATTTAAATGCAGAGAATTTACTCTTTTAAATAAAAATGAGCTCTTGGCCGTTGGATTTGCATTTTTAAAGTACTCATTTGATGGTCTGTGTAGGATCCTTTTAAAAGCAAACTTTGCAGGCAAGCAGGTTGAATTCTCCTGAATTTTTGCTTCATTATTTGTATTTAGCATTGTATTATGTCAGCAGAACATTCAAATTCCTGGAGATCTGAATGCTGTCTAGAGAATGTAGTAAATAAACATGCTTAGAATGCCAGACTAAGTCACGTTCCTAAGAGGAAACTGATAGGGAAGAGGAAAACCCAACAGATTTCAAGCTTTTTTTTTTTAAATTGCAGTGCATCTACAAGAAGACTGTTCAATGGACTTATTTATTATATCACAGCTTCTTTTGACTTCAGAATCACTTGGAAAGCATTGTATGTTTTCCACTTCGAGACTGTGGGTATTCTTGTTGAGAGTAAGAGTAGGAAAAAATACTTAACTCACATATATGATGGTCAGCCAGATCTTTGTTCTAAATGCTGTTGTGTGGAAATTGCAGTCAACAAAGGTGTTCAGAAGTTCTTCAGTGTTGAGTAGATAAATCTCATGATCCTTTCTCATAGTCTGAGTGTTAGGGTTGTTTCTTATCAAGTGTTACTGGAAAGGCAGATATTGTGTGCTTTTCTATCTGCCATGGCCATCATTGCCCAATGTGACTAAGTAGCAGTAAAGTACAGCTGCCTTTGGAAAAGTCTGGATTTTTCAAATCATTTCAAAACTGAGTGTTTTCACAGCACAGGCTTAAAAAATAAATCCTTAGCTAGCAAGCTTTTTGTATATTTTAGTTTTGCCTATTAACAGCATTCAGTACACCAGTGGTAGTTCTTTCCTTCTTTAAGCTAGTTCTAATTTTCTGTCTTTGCTGATAAAAATGTCTTGGTAACTTTGGGGAAATTGAGCATCATTTGTTACACTGCATTCTAGGAGAGTGAGTCTTCCCTACCAGATGTCTTCGTACCAAATAAAGATGTTGGGGAGAGAATACCTTAGTGCATATTTCTGTTGTAGAGGTGCTGCTTCATGATCATCCCCTCTTGAACTATTCTATTGCCTATGTATTATTTTCTTATGACTTCTACGTAGATCTTAGTTGATGTGTTGCTCATCTCTTATTGATTATTCAATTCAATTCTTCACCGAACCCTCTGCAGCTCTGGTGCCTGGGCTGCTGAATGCAACTACTAGCTTGTTTTCCTAGCATGAAAGGATAAAATCCCAGGATGTCCTTACACTTATACAAGCCTTCTTTTTCACTTCTGTGCACAGTCAAACTCAAGTTTTACTGAATGTTTTTCAAAATTTCTCCATCGTGCACTTGGCCATCCCCCCTGACACACAAGTACAGGAAGGCAAGAAGCTTTCCTTTAAAGGTGTACAAAAATGTCACATCACCACCATTGCTCTCATGCACTGAGATGCGTTACAATGTTGAATGAAATAGTCTTCCTTTTGAAATCTTTTTAGCTCTTTGTCCCCTTCACCTTTGAGCTTTATGTGCAGGCTTCTGAATTGTTGTTTTAGGAAACAAGTAGTACTCTCCTTATGGATGGTAAAGTAAGATACTTTTATATTGGGGAGAAAAGAAGTGTTTTTTCCATCTTATAAAAGGAGAGGGGCAAGGGATTCATCCCGCAGAGGTAAGATAGTATCCACAGAATCCAAACTGCTGCTTTGGGTAGAGAGATTTTATGCCTTATGGTGCCTCTTCATAGCTCCCAGCTGCAACTTGGGCTGTTCTGGATGTTTATGATTTTCACCCTCCCTCTTTTTTGTGTGTTTGCTAGAAACCTCAGCTAAAACTTTGTGACCGTCTCATTTATTCTTCCACCATAGTCTCATGAACATTTTTTCTGTGAAAATTGAATCTGATAAGAAGCTATGACTGTATCTTACCCATGTGACTGTCTTTTGTTATTTATTTTCTCTCTGCCTTATTATTCAGTAGCTAAAGAAATATCGCATAATTGTCTGCTACAAAAATAAAACTTGACAGCTGATAAGAGTAATGGTATCAAAGTGGAAAGATGGAGAACATAGGAGTTTAGGTATTGTATGTGTTATCAATGCTGTGCCTACCAGCGGTTTCCATGGGGGATATCTGATTTCAAGTGCCTTTATATTATGTATACAGGCTTATAGCAATGTTATGGACTGTTGGTTTTTTTGTTGTTTTTTTTAATATGAAATCCAATATGATAGCAAATAGGCTTATGTTAAATTAGCAGGTATGTTACAGAACAAAATTTATAAATGAAACATTCTATTTAAAAGCACCTCAGAAGCACTGTAGAAAGTGTTGGATGAGAGGACACTGATACAACAAATGATGCAATAAAGCAAATGTGTTAAGTAAGAAGACGGTCTGATTAAACAAAAAGAGCTGAAATACAAAGCATTAGACATATCAGAAGTACTAATGCAGGCAGAATACAGAGAGTGTGTAATTCACTTGCAAGCTAAGAGAAGGGAAGCCTCAATGAAAATCAATCTTTAGCTAAAACAGAATGTAAAGAGGACCTATATGCAAGGCTGATAATATTCAAGATGCAGCTCCTTTGTAGAGGGAGTGATAGCGGGGCTGGGGTGAGAAGAAAGCAAAGATGCTTGGTACAAGGTCGTAGAGAATGAAAGTAATTAGAAAGCCTGGAGGACAATTTTGATAATGAATTTGCAGTTGACAGAGAACACTATAAAAATCATGTAGCAATAGAATAAGTCATATGTTCTCTGAGCTCTGGAGAAAGCCCTACGTAAGGTGGTTAAGTGCTTCTGTGTAAAAGGTCTACAAGGTATGAACAGCATTTTAAAGAGTCTAGTTCGTGCCTTTTGAGGTGCTGCAGACTTAGACAGGCTTATGGCCCCTTAAAGAGGAAAAGCTTACTTTTTGTTTTAGTTAGGGTTAAAAATGCAACACAGATTAGAATCACTGGAATCAAGTGAAATGGGAGTGATGGACCTGCTTGAGACATGGGAATGAAAGAGACTTTTTTACAAAGGAGAATTCTCAAATAATTTGGGATGTGTTTGTAGCCACACATCTCAAGGAATGACTCAGAGTGGATGAAATGAGGAAGGGAATGGAAATCAGACACTGTTCAGTAGCTCTTTTCCACCTCTGCAGCCTGGTTGGGTTGAAAGGTTACTTTTCTGTCGTTTGTAGATACCTTGGTCCTCATCTTCTCTGTCAGCGTGAGTTTATTGATTCTCATGTTTGCAAGTATGTTTGCTATCAGGCAAACTTTTGCCAGAAATCACTTTGCAGTGTTACAGGCATCTCCTTAAACCTTTCTTTTATCGAAAACCAGCTCATTTCGGACAGAATGTGTTTAAGAGGTCACTTACATGGGCAGAACTGAAGTGAAAGTGAGGCAAGGATCTGAGTCTGCATTCTGCCTGCTGCCTGGATTTAATACAGGGGAGCTGCATTTTAATTTCACTTATATTAATAAGATAGCAGCCTTTTGTTGCAGCGTTGTTTGTAATGTTCTGGCAGATCTGCAGGCAGAGGTTGCTACATCACTCTGTGAAAAACCCAATAGCAAGATTTTTAAGAAGCATTCCAAGAATAGCAGGCAAGAAGATACTAATCTGGCAGCCACACATAGATTGCCTGACCCTCTCTCCCCCTAGATGGAAAGGAAATCTCTCTGAATGGGCTGCAAAATGGAAGACGGGTGTGGCATACTGTTGCACACACATTGCTGAGTAACTGCAGCAGATGGGAGCAACTTTGAGGAGGAGGGAGACAGAATGTGTCTCAAACTGCTGCAAAATTGTGGAAGATGAATGTTTCATAACCTGCTGATTACGTGCCTGTGTTCAAACACACAAACGAAACCATCTCACTTCAGATTTCCCCTGAGATTAGAGTGTAGGGCATGGGCCTGGGGAGGAAGCTTGTGTTTGCCTGCTCTGGGGAAAGGTACCTGAGCGCTACCGTGCATAAGAGAGACGGATGTGATCTGCTGAATTAATGCTGTTCTCCCAGTTACCCTTATTTTATTCTGCACATAAATCAAAGCAGCACTGTGATGATTTCATTTGTTCAATTAACATCTGACATCTACGTACATGATTGTGGGTGGGAGGAACCCTTGGGTTGCAGGTACTCATACAGATGAGAAGGGAGGAATGTATAAAAGATAAAATAGCGTGAGTCTGAGTCATGGCTTCATGTGATTGCTTCTCTACCCTCTTCCCAGCTATCTGTACCTTTTGGATTGCCTGAATAACTCAGATTTAATTTAGTGTTTTAATAGACTTTTCTTGAAATTCTCCATAGCTGAGATTGGGGATTTTGATGAAACCATAGACCGTGAACACTTAGCGAAGAACAAGTATATACCTCAGCAGGAAGCACTAGAAGACAAAATCATGGAATTTCACCGTAATCACATGTAAGACTTTTTTTTTTTTTTTTTTTTCTTTTTCCTTTTTAGTCTTCTTTTAATTTAGTGTAGTTTTGTTAATACTTGCTATGTTGTGTATGCAAAAGAGATTTGGGTCTCTGAGTTTCTCAAAGTTTACTTGTCAAAAAACATCCAAGCCTTTGAATTTACAGTTGCCTTTCTCCCATCGTCATAATAAAATGCTTAAAGAACAATTGATTTTGATATTCATTCAAGCATGTCCTTATTTTACAGTCTATTTCATCCAAAATGCTTCACTGCTGATTCCGTGCATGCAGATACGATTGCAAATGATAACTGATCAGTCAGGCACTTGTGACAATGCACTTCTTGATCTCAAGGACATTCAGTGTTGCTTTTTCACGTTTCTATGCTGTATTTAGAGATGGTTAAAGAAGAGATTTAATGATAGTTTTGGGAAAAGCAAAGAGTGCTTGCAGAGCTAGGGATTTGAGGGGATCAGCACTCAAGGTGATGGTGCACATTAGTGACTTGGTCTCCTAAAGTCTTGAGGAAAAAAGGTACAATTGTGAAAAAATTTGGAATAAGACATAAAAGGGTTTTTTTTTTTTTTTTGCTATGAAAACACCTCAAGACTTGAACAGTTTCATTCTGAACTAACTTGAATTGGAGATGAGTGTAGGGAGCTCTACTCTGCTGATAATTGGAATTTTTGCTTAATTCAGTTGTAAGAAGTTTAGTGCTTACGGGTTTCCAATGTTTATGTTAAAGTATCTCCTGTTTCACTTCATTTCTGTTTTGCATTCGCTTTTACAATGACACCATTACAGACTTCCATTTATTTGTTTTCATTTTGTAGGAATATATTATGTTTTTTCAGTGGAAAACAATTAGAATTACTTCTGTTAAAGCTAACGGCTCAAAATCCAAGTTTCAGGTGTCTCAGTACTGGAGTGGCCAAAATTTCTAGTAGATTGTAAAAACTGAATACTTTGGTATTGGTCTATACTATAATGCAATATTTTTTTTTATCTGATTAAAAAAAAATTCTGTGGAGATAGAAAAAAACAATCAGATGTAATAGCTCTGATAGCTTTTAGTCTCTGGTAAAATGTCTATTTATGCACTAGAGGACCCGTTGTTTTCTATTAATCGGTGTGAATAGTTTGTGTGTCTTCTCTTTTGTTTCTCAAGGGGACAGACACCAGCAGAATCTGATTTCCAACTTTTGGAAATTGCCCGTCGGCTGGAGATGTATGGAATCCGCTTGCATCCAGCCAAGGACAGGGAAGGGACAAAAATCAACCTGGCTGTTGCCAACACAGGCATTCTGGTGTTTCAGGTTAGAGCCGCTCAGCATATGACTTTGCTCTTTTTAAAGCAGTGAAATCTCTTAGAGCAATAAGAATCCAAGGCCTTAACCATATCGGGAAGAATTTGTTTAAGAAGATTTAGGAATTTCCAAAGCTTTTCTAACAATAGCCTCAAACCTTATATAGCTCCACTATGTACTTTACTTCCAGGGACTCATACCTTGTTTGCACACACAGGCTAGAACTCAATCTTGAACTACAATGCACTATTCAAAGTGCAAACTGATCTGCAGCTCACAATTTGCAAGTTGGTCACGCTGACACCTTCTGCATAAAGGAGCAAACAGGTCTTGTAGGCATGGTGCATAATAATAGTTGTGAAACAGGGACGAATAAGAGACACCAGGAGTACAAGGTGAAGAATACAGTAAGTGAGTGCAAGCTCTCTGTAGTGTTGCAGTATCCTTGACCAGCTTTGGCTGTTTTACCTTTGTTGAGTTAGAAAGCATTTTCCTTAGATTTCGTTGCTCTACTGCCTCAGTCAGCCTTGTTCATGAAGCATTATTAGCAAATTTATTGAATTTTTGTTCTCCAGTTCTCCTTAGAGAAATAACAAATTGGAATTTTATAGATGTGAAAGTACAGATAGTCAGCTTGCATAAGCTGGTTTCACTTCAGTTGAGTTTATATCTACTAGCATCCCAAATGCCTCTTTCTGCACAATGTCAAAAGCAGTAAGTAAACTATTCTTTAAAATGTCCATTTACAAGTATTTACCACCATTCATTTGACTTCAGTTAAAATAGTACAGCGTTTCCAACCTTGAAGAGTACTTTGTCTTTTTATTAAAAGAAAACAACAAAAACCAGCAGCAAAAAATGAACTCAGAAATGTCTAATCACAGAATCACAGAATTGTAGGGGTTGGAAAGGACCTCCAGAGATCATCGAGTCCAACCCCCCTGCCAAAGCAGGTTCCCTACAGCAGGTCGCACAGGTAGGCATCCAGGCAGGTCTTGAACATCTCCAGAGGAGACTCCACCACCTCCCTGGGCAGCCTGTTCCAGTGCTCCGTCACCTCACTGTAAAGAAGTTCTTGTGCACATTTGTGCAGAACTTCCTAAGCTCTAAATTAAAAAAATAAAAAATAAAAACTCATAGCAGTTAAACAGATTGACAGTACAGCTACAAAACTGAAGCATAGATTGAAGCAGGAGAACATGAAGTTATTGTGAAAATGTACACAACAGTATCACAGTTGTATTTACAGACCCTTCCCTGCTCCCCTACAGCACTTTCATCAGTTGAATTAACGAATTGCAAACCTTTATAAATTAAGATTGTCTTACAATTGAAGGAACATATCCAAAATAGTATGGTCATCACTGAATCCCAGCAGAATGCTGGGGTCTTTCCGTATCGATGCAGCTGCCAGCTGAAGGCCCAAAGTCTGATTTGTACAGCTCTAAAAGTCTGTTATCTCCCCTTGTTGTAGTCTTTCAAAGAGAAGTGGGTTGTTTTTGCCCACTTGGAATTTTTGCTGGAGCCAGCTCCAAGACTGAGAGCTGAGAGAGAAACTGAGGTCAGGCTCTGACCTGCTGGAGTCTGCCCAGCAATTGGAGCCTTTCGTTCATCTATTTATTATGGGTATAGCTGAGAGAAATTGAAAATGTAATGACCACATTAGAATGACATCGATGTAAAAATCAAAATAAAGGTTCGCTGACAAATGGCTTAAACAGTACCCACTCAGACTTACTTTGAAGTCTGCCTTTTATTAAGAAATCAGTGCCAGTGCTTCTGAGTGTTCTGAAGGAGGTTAATTATGTGATTCTTAGACAGCAAACTGACTTAGCAGAGATCATCACGCTGTTACTACTCCTACGTCCGTCTGGTGACGGAGCCCAAACCAACGTGAGTTTCTGCATTCAACCATCCTCAAGTTGCTGTTCTTTGAAACCTCTGTGCTGCACTGTAGGCATGTGTGTCTTGAAATCTTTACTGAGCAAGCTGGTGTAATGAATGTTCTAAAACAGTGTCTCCACTTCTAACATAAAGACACCTCATCTACAAAGAGACTGAGAGTGCTGAGGTTGTTCAGCCTGGGGTAAAGAAGGTTCTGGGGAGACCATATTTCAGTAAAGTGGATCTACAGGAAAGCTGAAGAGGGGCTCTTTAGCATAGGGCGAGGGATAACTTTTGAAGTAAAAGGGTCGATTCAGATTAGAGGTTAGGAGGATGCTCTTTACTCAGAGGGCAAATGAGGTGCTGGCACAGGCTGCCCAGAGAAGCTATGGATTCCCCATCCCTGGATGTGGTTGAGTCCAGGCTGCTTGTGGCCCTGGGCAACAGATCTACTGCAATTTGTCACTGCCCATAGCAAGGGAATTGGAACTGGATGATTTATATAACCCCTTCCACAGTGATACTGGGGCAAAGGGCTAATGATGCTCTCATTGAGAATAATGGTATTTCAGAAGGATTTCTCTCAGGCTTACTGTTTGTTTTTGCTGCATATATTTTTTAAAATATTTTCTTACATTTCAGAAACAGGTAAACTACTCAGATTCCTTTTATTTAAGTTGCTCCCTATGAAGAGACAAAATAGGCTGCTCTGCTTTGTACAGTGATACTGGATTTCATAGTTTCACATCTAGTCAGTATGCCTAGTCCTACAGAAGTTCAAGAGCTATAAGTGCCTGCCTTCAGTCTACTACTACTGGGTGCTTATGCTTAAGAATGTATGTTGACATTTGCAGCACTGGGGGGTGAATGTGAAGAAACACCGTAATCACAAATAAAGAGAATAGATGATTAATATTTTCCAGACTTGTAGTGGTTTGAATTTCTCCATTCAGAGCTGTAATGCATAAATTCTGCTGCTCTGTCCTTTGTAGGGCCACACCAAGATCAATGCCTTCAATTGGGCTAAGGTTCGAAAGCTGAGCTTCAAGAGGAAACGTTTTCTTATCAAACTACGGCCTGATGTGAATGTAAGTCTGTGTCAGAGATTGGTGAAGCTGACAAAATGTTATTTGGTAAATTTCTACTCCCAGATTAAACATATGTTTTTGACACCTCTTGAGAGTTTTTTAATTACTTTTGTTCAGCTTTGGTATGTTACTGCATGCATCAAACCAGCATCTCAGGTGAGCAGCCCAACTAAAGGAAATGTAAACTGAATGTCACAGAGTCTTCTTCTGACTGTGCTTCTTGAGCTATATCATTGGTTCTTAACTATGTAAACCACCTCTTCACATGTTTATGCTTGTGAGACCCCTTCTTTATCTCTGTCATACTTGTCAATGAAAGAAAGCTTAAGCAACAGCTGTGATATTGCTAGGCAGGTCATTGATGTCTAAAAGGCAGAGTAGGGTCTGTTCATACTGAAAGCCAATGAGTTGGGAAAAATCTTCTTTTTTTTTTTTTTTTTTTTTTTGTAGCATAGGGCTTGCTTTGTTAGGGTGTCTCTGTAATGTGTGTTGCTTGCTTGCTCACATTGTGAACATTCTCTCAACTTTCAGAGTTCATTCCAGGACACTCTGGAATTCCTTATGGCCAGTCGAGATTTTTGCAAATCGTTCTGGAAGATCTGTGTGGAGCATCATGCCTTTTTCAGGCTGTTTGAGGAACCTAAACCAAAGCCCAAACCTGTTCTTTTTTCTAGAGGTTCATCATTTAGGTTCAGGTGAGACCTGCTTTCTTCTTTCCACCTTTGTTAACTTCATATTTCAAAATCACATGCATATCCTTAATGATGTAGGATTAAACCCACCATTTTCAGCTCCTATATATTTTTAATTGTATCTTCTCAGCCAGAATAGTGCAGAGAACACTGGGGAAAAAGCCTGCGTTCATTTTGTAGTAGCTGTTAAAAAGTAACTGTCTAGAGGTAAGGTATCAGGTGTATTGGTTCCAGCTGATTTCACTCGAGAAAATGTGTCCCAAGTTGCACCAGCTAACAATTCTTCAGCAATCCTTGGACTCTCTGTCTCTAGGAAAAGATCTTTTGTAGATACCAGAGTAGAGACTTGCATTTTCATGGTGTGGCCCTGGGGTAAATCCATCCCTACACAGTTTAGGAGATGTCTTTTCTCTATGCTTAGCCCACGTGCTTGTAAACGGTTTATACGAGATGATAACTTATGCTAAGACCAGGTCTACCTGCAGTATTGATAAGAGATGTAGGAAGAATTGAAGAGTTAGATGGTTGGATTTTTCAGTTCTTGATGTTTTGTTGTTGTTTTCTGTTTGTAGATACAGTATTGTGCATGTCAGGGGCAAATACCCTTTCATTTTGTTCGGGAAGTTGATACAAATTGAACAACCAGAAACACCTTCTCTGTTGAGATAATGTTGTTGGTACGCTGTACCTGCCTTGAGCATGTACCCAGTAGATACGGCCATTGTGTCTTCCCACTTTGTTTCCTACTGGCAAAATAAATTAATTAAGATAGAAAGAACTAGGGTAAACAAGCTATTAATTTTTGAGTTTCTGACAGAGTAAATAGTAAAACATAAATGCATTCAGCTTATCTCTTGCTTTGGAGAACAGATTTTGCCTACATCTTGCATTCACTGTGAGCTGTGCTGCATATGCATATGCATGTGGTTACTTTTTTCAGGCCTTTCAGTAAATCGGTTGAAATGAATGGAAAGGTGCTGGGTTTTTTTCTGTTAGCAAACAATCTGGAGGTGCAGGTTTCCTTTGCTGTTCCCAGTTCCCTGTGGAGTTTTTATCTTTGCACAGTAGGAGATGTTGAGCTTTCTCACTACAATTTTATGGTGTGTAGCATAAGGAAAGTGTGCAAGTTCCAGCCTAAATCTTTGCAGAGACTGTGTGTATGTTTAGCTGACGTAACTGAGTTATGTTACAACTGAAATGCATTTTAGCAGCTTTCTTTTTGGTTCCAGCATACGAGGTAAGACTGGGATTTGAATCCTGGAAAGCTTCAGGGATGTTTTTTGTTCATGTAAAACTTAACCTCTACTTTGCTTTATGCTGGGTGATTTCCCAGTCATATTGCACAAGGGTGAGTCAAGGGCACATAGCTGAATTTAATTAGTTCTGACATAACATCATAAGGTATCTCCGTAATAAAAAAAAAAAAACAACACATGGTAATATGCCAAAAGGTAGAAGCTTGTGAGTATATGGTCATAAAGAAAGAGACCTTCTTTATGATTTTACGTGAGTTTCTACTGATACTGACAAATATTTTTCTGGTTGCCATGACTTCGTTTGCAGGCCACATACGTATTTATGATGACCAGGTGATAGGAAGTATTTACTGTGAGAAATTCAGTACCTCAGATTAGTAGTGTAACCATTTTTTTTCTTTCAGTGGCCGGACTCAGAAGCAAGTTCTTGACTATGTTAAAGAAGGAGGGCACAAAAAAGTACAGTTTGAAAGGTGAGAGGAAAATAAATGAGCTTTTTTTTTTAAAAAAAAAATTAAAGCAGCAGCCTCTGTTTATTTAAAAGAGATTAGCATTATTCAAAGTAAAAAAATTCCTTCTCTGTTGGTTTCACAGTTTATCACTTGTATGATATCCTGTTGGTCCTGAATGTTTGGCAGAAGTTTGCATAACCAATCTATAGTTTATTTAAAATCTATAGTCTTCAATTTGATTTTTCAGCAGTGAATGTCCTACTATTACAGGTAAACTGTTCTCACATTGATTTGCACCCTCTTCAGTAGGATGTGATTAATATATGTGAGCAGAAAGAGATTTAAATGGGTTTTAAATGAACATACTCATCTGAGAATAAAAGAGAAGGTAGCAGGAGTAGGTACAAACATCCTCAAGGGAGAGATCTCCAGGGAAGACATCTAACTTTGCTAGAGTGCATTTTATTGGAACTGATCTTATTTCTAGTGAGCTGAAATTCATGGACAAACTGCCGCAAAGATTATGACAATTTATTGCTAATGACTCATTTTCTGCTGATGGACCATTTTTTGTTCAGTGCCTCTCTCTTTTCTTACGATAATATGTTTCCAACACGTAGCACATTTAAGCATTACAGAAAGGAGGATCTGTTTTGGAGCAAACCTTTTGTGAATGGTGCTATTCAAAGTTTTTGTTTTCAAGTAGGCGTGTCTCTTTATTCCTTTTCGTGGTAAAACTGAAATGGCCTCTTACTGTGATTTTGCTTTTATCTCCAGGAAACACAGCAAGATTCGTTCCATCAGGAGTCTGACAGTACAGCCTTCAGAACAGCATACAGAGGTGCCAAAACAAGTCAGTGATGTTGATGAAAGCCTGCATCATGCCTTTTAAACATTTCTTATTACATTACCCACTTCCAATTGATCTTTGGAAACTTCAGGAACATAGGTTTCTGCTCACTTTCTATTTAAGCGTGAGCTCAGGATCTCTGGATGTTATAAAGTTCAGCTTTTTTGATGTGGAATGTGTTCATTTCCACTATGGAACAGAATTGTTTCTAGACAGCAGCACAAGCATAAATAGTGAGCTTGTCTGAACTGTGCTAATGGCCACCTGAAAAACTGCAATCCGCAGTGTTACTGCCGGGATTCCAAGTTTTGCAGGTGATTGCACTTGGGAAAATGTAATTTTTTTCCTGCACTGAGGAGCGTTGGCTGCCCAGGACAAGATATTCCATTATATTAACATTATATTAATTTCCTCAGAGAGATTTCAGCTGTGTCCTTTTAAGTTATTATGTCTGGTAGATACCAAAAGTATTTGTCTTACATTAATAGTTATTATATGTTTGGAGTTTGCAAATCTGGTAGTCTAGTCGAGGTGAAGCTGCAGCAGCTGTGTGTTTCCAGGTCCAGCCAGTGGCTGAGCACGTATTTATAATTGGCAGCCACACAACCACGCAGACTCATTCACACACATGTATACACGTGCAAATGTACACACAGCCAGCCATACAGATGAAAACAAACAGAAAACAATACTCACACGAACACAAATAGCACATGTTCCATTCAGACTGATCAGAATGAAAGTCTGTTAGTGAAAAAATATTTATACGTGTATACAGTATGGAATCCCTTCAGTTACTGGTCTTAAAGATGAAATCTATCCGTTAATGGATCCTTAAATTTCTTCTATTCATGTTACTTGGACATATAAGCTCCAAGGCTAACAGCCCTTCTCCAGTTGCCACTACTCAGATCAGTACATGTGTAAACGCACACACAGTCTTTCTCAGTAACTCATCTTAGACATGCAGTGTGCCCCATAGCTGAAGCCTGGTTCCCAGCTACCTCACAAAGAAATGAACATGCAAATGTGCTTGTCCAGTAGCTAGCTGCTCCCAGACTTACGACATTACGAGCACACAGTCCTTAGGCCCTCTTGTCTCTCCAGTACCTGGATTGTACCTCTCCAGTATCCATGTCCTCTCTATTTTTCCAGTGCTTGGCCCAGATTTATGGCTGCTCCCATATGTGGTTCCCAGCTCACTTACCCTACTCAAAGACTAATCCAGTTTGATGATTTCTGGTATTTACGCATTGACCTACTCATGCAACCAATGTGCACGTACTCTACTCTTTGGCATCCCAGAGAGACCCAGCCACATGCTGATTATTCTCCCAAGACAGTCTCCAGAGGAGCTCTGTTTCTCTGAGAAGGTTGTTGGGATTATTATCCCCTCCTTACACTTTCTTTGTGCTCATCTGTGTTTTATCAAATAACCTCATATGTGGTAGAGCTTAAATAGCAGGTGCAAACTACTAGGTTAATATATTCAAGAATGTTACCCAAACTTTCACATTGCTTCCTTTTGATATTCACAAGCTCTTTCATTCCTGCAAATCTGGGGAATTTGGATAATTCTGCTATACATGCAGCCTATTTCAAGTGTCTTTTAGCATTTTAATATTGCAAAGACAAGCTCAGGTAAATGGTGCATAACTACTGCTGGCATATTTGTTTGCAGAAAAGCCAGTCCCCAAAGTAGAGGCAGATAGGCTCCAGGGGTTGAATGCATTGTCTTCAAAAACCCGTGTATGACCTTTTGGGCTTTTTTAGAGATTAGAAGTAGGCCATGCAGAATTTGTCTTTACATGGTTATCTTTTTATCCCTCCAGCTTCAGAGTAGTATAAACAGTTTGATGTTCTCAGTGTTGATGGCTATCTTAGAACATGGAAATATCTGGAGTGCTCCTTTTTACGTGTTACCATGTTCTGTCTTCCTTTTCTTTCTTTGTTTAGCTTACGTGTTTTCCCCCATCATCTGTTCTTCAGAATCAGACAACTCTTTTTTCTTTTTCTTTTTTTTTCCTTCTAATTCATTTTGAAGCTTCGGTTACCTCCTCTACTTTCAAGAGATCCTATGTTACTGAAGGATGTATTGTAGAATTGTAGTGCATAATTACACCTAGCCTTTTCCCCCTGACTCCCTTCCCCCTCAACCCTCTCTCCCCCTTTGCCTACCCCTTCCTTTTCCTCCTTTGTCTTTCCAGAGCTCCAGCTTTGCCTATGGAGATGACAATGATGCTGCAGCAGTGCAGAGCTGCCAGCAAGGAAAGGAATTGAAAGCGTCAGTGGAAGACACTGGACAGCACAAGAGCCCTTCATTAAAGAAGAGCCCAAAAGAAGGCAGAAAAGTGGATGGAGCAGTGGTGTCAGCAGTGGAGGAGGAAGAGGAGGCTGCTACAGACAGGATGCAGCAGAACAGACCTCAGTCACAGCAACCAAGCACAGGTCCAGCATCCAGGGCTGCTCATGGCAGCAGCACCTCCATTCCTTTCATTGACTGCAGTGATGTAGATAGCGAGTATGATCTCCTCAGAGAACAAATAACCCGGTCATATTCCCAAACAAATGACAATCATGAGGGTGATTTGACCAGTGGTGCCTATATTCACTATAGAGATGAAAATCTTAATAGAAGTAGATACAGGGATTCCTCCGCTTCTATAAAATCTTCCCAGTATCTCTCTGAAGAGTACCTTGATGATAACCCAGCTAATCTCTCCTTCTACACTGTGGGAAGCCCCACGGTGCCAAGGCACAGCTCACTGGTTGATGAAATGTTTAGAGGGCCAGGGAGCCGTAGTCCACTGGCCACTCCTTTGCCTCCCAGTAGCAAAGGATCAAGCCCCAGCATGAGCCTGAGTAGAACTGGCTCTCAGGGTTATATCTCAGAAAACGGGCATGACAGCAGGACTAGGACTGGAGAGGAAGACAGCTATGCCAGCAGCTGCCATGGCTATGGCAGATATTCTCCAGGTTCTCAGCGGCCTCATGCACGAAAAATCCTAAATCTCTGCAATAAATCAGCTACAGACCCTTTTATCTTGAGCCAGATATCTTCAACCCCAGGGCAGGAGTATAGATCTGAGAGACATTGCAAAGGGGGTGGGATGGCCAAGATGTCTTCTCCAGAAGGCAAGATGATGGCCAATGGTATGCCAGCTGGGGGGCAATCAAAGCAGAGCCCAGTCATACAGTCACTGCATGCCAGTGGCATGATGGATCATATGGCTGCAATCCAGGTGATGGAAGGCTCCACCAGCAGTGGGACAGAATCTAGTGATTCTGACTCAGAAATCATTAACCCCTTCACTCACCCTCTGGTGTTTGGAAATCCTGTTGTGCTGAGTTCCTCTCCTATGCCAAGAAATAAGTACTCCTTTGGAAGCCTTCAGCTTGATGAGGAGGTAGAAGAGGATGTGTCTGTGGGCCTTAGTGATGAAGATGGTGTGCAGGTCTTCAGCTGCTAGGAAGCAGGGCGTTTGAGACCAGTGGATACAGCAATTGCTCATTAGAGTGATGGCATCTTCTGGGGCTTGTGAGGAGTGGCTGGTATTAAACTCAGAGCTTGGGCTATTTTACATATTGTCCTTGTACTGACCAGCCAGATGAAGGAGGTGCTGAAAATACAATAAGAAGGCTAAGTTTCAATTCATCTTAACAGTAATTTATCTGCTCTGAAGAGCAATAGGGGAGGAAAATTATTACTGATTTAGGTACCTTTGTAAAACTCTATACGCTCATCTGTTCTTTGTACGAAGTCATGTTTTAGGTATATGTTGTAGCTTCTTTGACACTTGATTACTTATTTTTGCAAAACAACAGAAATGTTGTCACATAGGTACGTTGTACTCTTTTGGATATCTAATACAATTATTTTTCTCTCTTGTTTAAGGAGAGCTACTTAAGAGTGCCTCAATAGAGTTAGGGGAAAAAAAAATAAACTTACAGCCAAATACAGGCAGCTTGATACTCAAGACCAAGGCTTGCTGAAATCCTGAAAAATGCTGGCAAATCTTTTCATAGTAAGAATGTGTTTAGTCTGCTCATCTTCATAACCCATTTTATAATCTTAACTGATGAGCTGAGGAACAGTGACTTCTATTGGCTTCTTATTTAGTGAATTCAACAGGTTGATTTGTTGATGGAGATTTTGAAACTCCAAACTCTTCCTTAAGCAGGATGGAGAGCAAGATGAAAGATAAAACTCAAGTGAATGAAAAAAACATAGATTGAATTGGCTCTAATTACAAGTGGTGTGAGTATTATTTGCAAGGCAATCCTTTCTATTCATTATCAGTGTGGTAGAAAGATTAATTGCAAGAGAGTAGGTTTGTATTTTTCCCCTTATTCTTTCAGTGTTATTATTCAGAGAGGCATCAAAGTTCTGTTGTGGGTGATTTTTGGTGGGAGGTTCAAAGATGGTGGCTGTTGGGGGTTTTTTATTATTTCTTTTTTTTCTCTTTGATCATGAAAAATCTTCATCTGTACAGGACCCAATTAGTCTGTCGTAGGCTATTCTTTTTAGTTTTGCCACCTCGTAAATTTTTCATTCCCTGACACAGAGAATGGTGGGACTAACTGTGATTCAGGCTGATTGTTTTCAGTAGTGTGTATAGAGTAGCAAGATTCTGACACACACGCAGAAAGGCAGACTAATTACTTGTAAACTTCTTTTCACAAGCTATAAGTATTGAGAATTAGGCTGTATCCTAATAAAATGTGTTTCTAGTTTCTCCAAGATGACAAAGAAAATCAGAGGAAAGGTCTCCAATATGGAAAGTATCAAGCAGTTAGTAGAGCTGGGAGACAAGATGTGCTCTTTAACATTAGCCTTACTTTTAACTTTCACTGATATTTTTTATATTTTCTTTTTGGGGTATGGGAGGAAAGGGAATTAAAGTTGAGAATGTTAAGTGATGAACAGCACTTACTGTACTGGAGGTCACTTGCTGTGATCTGCTTCATGCAGTACATGTGTACATGGATGGTGGATCCACCCACTGATGAACAAGCTACAGGACTTGAAATGTAGACAATTTTTGAGATCATTTTTACAAATGTAATAAAATATGAAGTCTTTTTAATTTTTCTAATGCCTTGGTCTATGCACATTTTAAGAGTTTAATCTGAGTGAGTGATATTTAAAAGGATGCATTAGTTTGCTTAGATGTGCTTTACATTGTTGCAGTAAAATATGTCTGTGTAAATATGAGTTTTAATCTGCTCATCTACTTTAAAGTGCTTGTTTTTAAAGATTAGATAATTCATTTTTTAAACTGGAATGATTTTAAAGCATCTCTTCAGACCGTGATGTTTTGGCCACGGTCCTTTCTTCCTGTAGTTAAAGGCATGACTCTAGAAGCAGGGAGATTGCCTATTAGGAGAAAGCTTGCTTGTATATTATTATGAAAGAAGGTGATTTGTGTTGTGGATTTAGAATAGTGCTAAATAATTGCCTTGAACTTTGCAATATTTAAGAAGAGATGTAGATAGCTGAAGCTTATGTTAACAGATGGTATGAGCATGGGGAGTACGTGCATGAGTCTCCTGTTGTTGTTTTTTTTTTGTGCCTGTACAGCAGAAGAACCAGGAGTTGTATTATACTACATATGTAGAGTAATAGCAGTCTGGACATATCCATTAATTGCTTTGTTAGCTAGTAAAAGTAAAGCTCAAGTAATGGGTTTCCACTGAAAGGATTTGCAATCTTGTTTCTGTCACTTCACTGAAAAGTGAATAGATTTCATAATGTTTGGATTTGAGTGAATATCAAATTTTCTAAGTGATGTTTACTATTTTGCATCCTTTCAAATACTGTTTTCTGGCCTATTTTTCTTCTCTAGCATGTCTACAGAGGTAATGGATATATACAAGAGCAGACCTGCTAATAGCTGGAGTTAGCTTAGTTGCTGATAAAGTATCTCAACAGCTTTTTATTTTTTCCTTTTGAGTACTATTCTCAAAAGATAAAATATAAGGATTTTTTAGCAACTTTTTTCTCTCATCTGGCATTTTTTCAGTTTTAGATGTTTGCGGTTCATTTTGACATGTGGAATTTTTCTATTTTGAAGGAATAAAGTTTGTAAATTACATAGGAAATCATTTAGTTTAGGATTAAGCATTTTGCAGCATTCTTACATTGCTGAAGCTCAGTTTAATATTGGTAGACAAGCATTTAATTGAAAACAATCTGTGGGCCAAATACTTCCACCAGAGATGTGGTTGACCTCTTGGTGCTTGCCAAGAATGGTAAGCAAGAGAGCAATTTTACACTACTATTTCCATATAGGATCAGGTCCTTCAGAATGCATCTGAGAGTTTGTTTCTGTGGAACAAATACAGAGACCTTAGAGGTGAGAACAGAAACCTTTGGGGCAAGACTGGCGATGACATGGGGAAATTCTTGTGCTAGGTCACAAAATACAAATCAGAAGAGAAGCCTGTCAGTTCAAGTTAATCCTTGCAGGGATTGATTAATCTGCATACCCTAATCAATGGCAGTGGTGCCATTAAGTGCACCTGTGTCTCAACTGTTTGGAAGGTATTTGTTGGTCAAGCGAAAGATGTAATTCTCTCACCAATTACAGTAGATTTTGGAATGCAGCTGACTGGCACTGTTGATTCATATTTCCATATTTTTTGTTCGCAACAGTTAACTTCGTAATTCAGTACAAATTCAAGTCCAGATATCCTCAGACAGTTGCTGCAAATGAATCACAGAAAGATCTAGCAACTACTTCTTTGTCTGAATGAGTTGTGCTGCACCATCCTTCTCCTGTTCTTCCGAAGAACATGGAAGAAGCCTGTGGTTGGGCTGTCCAGACTGCTGAGCCAACTCTGTCCACAAGTTTGGATGAACATGGATGAACATAGTTGCAAAAGCAGCGGAGAGGTTTCTCACAAAATAATGTGCAGATGTAGATAGAAATTAATATATGCAACCCTATTCTTTTTTTGCTATTATAAGTACTTGACCACATTTAGTAATTTGCTGCAGTGAATGAGAAAAGTCATGTCAGACAACTTTAAGTTTTCTCCATCCCACCAGCAGTTCAAATGTGCTGTGTCCTCTTGGGTTCTTCTGGAGTTTCTTCTCCTGTCAGCCTTTCCTGGAATCTGGTTTACCTTCGTGATCTGGGATATAAAATTTGGAAATAAATTTCTAGATTTAGGAAAATTTAGTAGTGGCAAATTGATGGAGGAGACAGGATTTACGCAGGGTAGAGCTTTGAATAATTGTTATCTGTGTAGAACACTTTGCATTGTTTTGGAGATAAGTCTACATGCCCCAGCAAGAATATTCCTTGTGCATGGAGAGAAGGCTATATTCTCTGAAGATGATCGATGCCTGCTGCTGCCATTGTCTCACATCACTCATAGCCTAACATGTACAGCCCATTAGCCATTGTAGTGCATGCTAAATATCAATTATACCAAATAAATACTGTAAGAGAATTTTCCACATATGAAAAATGCTATGTAACTGAAAATTGTTTTTGTTATGTCTGAATATATATTTCATGAGTTATATGGAGTTGAGATCAGTTGAAGTAGATGAGTTATCACAGTGAAAGAGTTGCATGCTAGTAATTTGAAAAATCAAATCAATCTACCAGTTTAAGAGTAAGGGGAAGGCAAAATTAGGTAGAATTTTCTCAAGCAGCAGCAGCAATGCTGAACATAATCATCAGAACCCAGTGAAGGGTGAAAAAACAATGTTTTGTGAATTAGTTCCCTAAATGGGGCTCATCTCATTAGCCCAGACTGCTTCAGAACCCATTTTTTTCCTCCCTGAATATTGGTGTTGGTGGGTTCAGTTTGCACAGATGTTTGTGAAACAGCTTTTATTAGTAGAAGCAGTGGTATTCATTCTAAGGAGTACCTTTCATGCCAGAAGTTCCTGTGTGGCCCACTTATCTGGATATGCAATTACTTGGTGGAGGCTGGAAAAAGTCAAATGGAAAATGGGATAGACAGATCTAAAACCCATTTACAGCTCTCTATTTCATTTAAAAGCAGAGATGTTTCAGATGGTCTTCTTCTGTCCCATAGTAAACGTACACACTTGAAGAGTCTCCATAGACAACTTCTTGAGGATTTCAGGCGTAAGAAGACAAAGGGAAGGAGAAGAATAGGAAATATTTTACTTACACTTAAAATCTAGCCTTGTTTATTTACGGTCCCCTTTGGCATAGCATGCTCCTTGGTATTCGTGACTTTAAGGTCCCAGTGATTTCTCAGGGTACTCAGAGAGCAGGAATTGTGTCAGTTCAACTGATGAAACTGATTTTGAATATTGAAAACCAGTGATTCAGATCTCCTCAATATGATTTATATGCAATTATCTTGAAGCATGGCTATTTCTGGAGCGATTCTTCAGCACAAGAAAGATGTCTGGCCCTAAATCATGTCACACACCATGTTTGTTTAACTGGTCTCATTTGTCATAATGAGGCACTAGGCTGCTGTCAGAGGTGACTTTAGAATGATATTTTAATTGCACCAATTTAACTTGTAATGACTAAACTAATGATGCAAGTTTTTCTCAACTTCCACATGCATGTGAAGCAGTTGCAGTTGGGTGTTACTTACCTTTGTGGGGTAAACGTGGATGCCAGAGATCCAGCTGGAAAGGGCAGTGAGCACGAGGAAAGGAGGATCTGTGTTCAGGCATGTGTAGAGTGAGGGAAGCCAAAGTTCTTTTCAGTCTTTCAATAATGTGTATCTCTCGGAGTGATGTAGTTTCTTCAGGCGCTTCTGTGTATTTTAGCATATTTCTTTGCTCTCGATATACAGTCCTTTTCTCCATGCCAAATAAGAAAGACCCTATGTATATGAAAGAAAACTGAATTTCTTGGAACAGTATATACACACCTTTCTTTGTTAGCTGCTGTCAAAGACAAGTGGTTAGGAGAACACTCCTTTTGTCAGAAGCCCAGCAGATTGTGGCTGTCTCCTACTTGATGATGATGGTTTGGTTTGAGCTCTTCTGATTGATAGTGCCTGATGCAGAATGTTCCCATCAGGGGGTCCCAAAGGTTAGGCTGATGTGTAACTTCTCGTAAATGGGGATGGCACCTGGCGGGCTTCAGTCAAGCTACATCAGGGAAGATTTCTGCTGGTGCTGTTAGGTTCTAGAAAAAAAAGGAATACAAGTTCCAAGAAATAAAAGTGAGCAGAATCTTTCTTACTCCATTTCAGTAATTTCTCTGCTTGCTGAATTATGCCTAGACAAGGACACATATGTTATTACTTCTAAGGGAAGCAGCTCATGTGCTGCGTGCAGATCCTGAACAAAACTGTCTTCTGTGTCATTCCCTACAGCTGGGCTGCTGAGCTGCCACTGATATTTAAAAATACTTAAAAGAACTTTGCTTAAAAATCAAAGGCTCAGTGTGAATAAAAAGCCTAGATTGGATGGCATGCTGCAGTTCTTTAGAGTATTTTGTATTCTGTTCTGCTTCTGTGGTTATAGACATACACATATACTCATAGAGTATACACGCATACAGAGCACATAGAGTAAGCAAGATGCTTGTTTTCTGTTGTTTGTTATAAAAAGCAGTGAGCACTTTCTTTTAAATGCTATGAAATTCGGGAAGCTTGTGTGCCTGGCTGAGCTGTGTATTCACAGGCATGTTTTCCACAAGCGTGAGTGTAAATAATGATATTATAACAATGAAGGAAGTAAAGATCTTAAATTTGCATGACATGAAAGTAAATACTTAGTTTGCTCTAGAATTATTCGTTTTAAGGTATAATTTAAGTTATGATTTCTTGGTAAAGTTTTGGCCCCTGAGAACCATAAAAATCTAAAAGCTTTACTCATAGAAATTAACTCTTAAGTCCAGTAATGATATAGCTGTCAGTGGCTGAACAAAGAAAACTGGAGGAAAATGAATGTTTTCTAATTCGAGAGCTTTTCAGCTCGTTAAAATTAGATTAGATGCTTTCTTTAAGACACTGCAAATCTTGTCTTGAGAAGAAAACGGTTTGCCTTTGATTTTTACAGCAAGATCAGAGGTAGGTCTGTGTTTAGTTCAGTGAGTGTTAGTGCTCATGCCTGTTGCTTTTCTGTGAGGCACTTCAAACCTTTGATTAGCTAAATTCTTTATTATTCCCCTTTCCTGCTAAGAAACTCACCTGAATCCACTAACAAAAGTTCGTAAGCTTGGCTGTGTTTCACCTATTTGGCCCTTTCCTGATTTCTGTGTGCACATGCATAGCTTTTTTTAAAAAAGTAAGTCTCAATTGTCAAAATTAATTTTTAAAATTGAAAATGCTGGGGACTTCATTCTCATTTTTGTCATTTGTTTAATACCGTTTAAAGAGAAACATTTTTTGTTTCATTGTATGCACTGTTTTGTCAGCATGTACCTCTCTGAGAGAAAAAGCCTTTTCAATGTTCTGTCTTTATCCTCAAAGCATGGTGTATCTTCTGTTCCTTGCATTGTTTGGAGCACTGTCTCAATGTCCTTTTACTGCTGAAATACCTATTTGTACTGGGAGTACCTAATTCCTCTTATTACAGTGATCTTGTCTCATAGAGCACTCCTCATCTCAGAACTGGAGAAAACAACCCCTCCACCCCCAGGCTGTGAGTTTCATGTTGAGATGCAGAAGAGCAGAGGTGGGGGGGGAAGAACGTCTGTTTTCCAGGGCATTACAGCTCCATTGAGCACGATTGTACTGCCTTTCATTTCTTAATGAAGGCTGCACCTAGTGATGGTTAACTTCATCTGCCATAGCTTGTAAGCAGGATCACTGCAAGTCATGGGGAGATGCCTTGTTGAAATGGACAGTATCTGTGGCTTAAGCTTACATGGGGGCTGAATGTATCATGATATTTTCAGTTTGATTGGAGCTCCAGGTCGTGTTAATTTACAGACAAACAAACTAACCGTAACCCTGCGTACAGCAGGGGATCCTTCTATTCTTCACTCTTATTTCTGTCTGGGAGAATCAAGGCCAGACAAAGGACTGGTGCCACTGACACAGTTCTTCCCAGGCTGCAGCATTCACTCCTTGTTCTTAAGATCTGAGCATACCCTGATGTAGGCCTCCAGCAGCTACTGTCTGATTTCACACTCACCACTGTCTAATACTGCAGTACACCAGTAAAGCATGGACCTTTACCAGCTGGGGAGGTTGCTGGCTACTAAAACAACACCAAGCTTAATGAGAATATAAGCATGTCAAGCCATTTAACTGTGTATGCATGGAATTAATTTTCTTTTTTCTTTTTTTTTTTTAAAGTTTTACCTGTATTGAAGGCTTTTACTCATTCTGACTGGTATTTTGCTGTAAAACTATCCCTGATTTAATTGTTCTGTCCATTTGCTGGCTGATGCTTTGTCCTGTGTCTGAGGAAATTGGTTCATTGAGGAGGCACATAATTCTCCCAAACCTCTCACTGCCACTCCTGCTATGGGCACATGGCAGTTTTGAAGGTGTGAAGTCAGCAAACCCTTCACCTTGCCATGTTCTCTTTATGCCAGGCAGGGTTATTGGTTTTGTGTGACATCGCATCTCTTCCTGAGATATCTTTTTCTTTCCATTCCTGCTCAGTTTTTGTAGTACTGCATTAAGGGATGTTTACGTGGATTTCTGATGGATGTGTAACTACTTTTCAAAATCTTTAATTCTAACAAACTGTATCCAGCACTCCTGCTTATTTTGTTTAACGGAGAAGAGAAGGACAGACTGAAGTACTGGTCCCCCAGGGAGCTGGGGAGAGAACAGTGGACACGCTTCTTAAACTCTTCTCCAATCTAAGGTACTCCAGTCATCAGCAAAACAAAACACATGGGAAAACTCTTGCCCATTCTTCTGGCGCTCTCTGCCCCCCATGTCATTTTGAATTACGTGTCTTTCTCTGACCAGACTTTAAGGTAGAAGCTAGAGGTAAGCAACCACTGTGACAACGGAAAGTTAAGCTAGCCTCATCTGTGACTAAAGTAGCAGCAGATTTGTCAGATGCTTTCTTACTGAGGAGCTTCTGTAAGTAATACATTCAGTAATGCAAGGGCAGAGGGGCACTAGCTTAGGTTTCATTTACCAGATTGAAGTGTAGAAGAAACTCATCTGCCCTTAAAGCTGAGTAGTTAGGATTTGGTTGTCACATCTCCCAATTTAAGTAGCTATGGAATAAGACTAACAGGTATCCAGCAACATGCCAGGTATTGAGAAAGGCACTATTCTAACTCTTAACACATCTACATTTCTAATGACCCGATAAACCTTGAGAAGTGTATAACCCTTACAATTGAATTTGAATGGGGCTGTAACTGTACAGAAAACTTTCCAGCAGAATTTCAGTCATTTTCAGTTATGGCTGATACTTCCATAATTGAATACTTTTCACTTGGTGGTGCTGCACAGAGAACACAAACAAAAACATCTTCACAATTCTGTAATTTTCGTTGCTGCTGAAGCAGAGTTTGTAGAGATGGGAATTATTCCATTTGAAGTAGATGCAGAATGCTAAATGGCAGAAATTGGGTTACTCATCACTTTCAGGAAAAGGGGAATAAAGGAAGAAGGATATATTGGGCTCCATCTTCCTCAGAAAGAGATGAGCCTTCCCTTGTTAAGCTAAAGCCTCTAACTTGAGATTTTCGGTCAATTTATGTTGTCTGTGTTGCCAGCATAGAGGCAGCACACAGTTCAGCACACCTACTGTTTGAATTGACGTGTGAGAGGGACTTTCTTCATCAGCTGAAAAGCAGTGATAATGAACATTTTTTTCCCCTGGTACTGGATATATTTTAAAGCAGCATAGCTCAGCTAGCCCAAGTCTCCTTGGGTGCCAAACTGAACACCAGTACCTTTGGCTTAATATCTATGCATGATGGGAGCTTAGGCAAAGCAAATACTGCTGGTAGGATGAATTGCAGCCAGCCAGGCTGCGCCTCTCCTCCTGGGTCTTAAAACAAAGTTCTTAAATCCAGGCAAAGTATTTAAGCACTTGTTTAATTCCTGTCAACTTCACCAAGGATATCCTTTTAGTATGTTCTCAAGCCATCTGGAGATAAACATCCTTTTGTATCTGTCTTTTGGTTTGTGTGTATATAGAGCTAGCTCCATTATATTTAACAGATGGCCCCAAGTTGAAGGCTCAATCTAAATAAAAATGACTTGAAGTAAGAGCAAAGAGGATTCCATGTTACCAGCTGCAGACCTTTCAGGCCTCTAAGGTGCTGAGTGGTCCCATTTCTTATCTGACAACTGACATGCTAATAATTTGCTGTCAATCAAGGAACTCTTGTGGGTAAAATGGGAGGAATTTCAGTACCTTGTAAGTAAGATTGGTCTTCCCTTTGCTTCTGTTTGTATTCTGCAGAATGTAGTTGCTGAGTAGAGCATGTATGGATATACTGGATATACTCTTCTGTGGCAGGAGGTCAGATGAAACAAGGAGGAAAAGACCATTTGGTTAATGTCGATTATTTGTTCCTCGTCTCCATAGAGAAGAGAAAATCACTATGCAGCACTGCCTTGACCCATCAGCATGACACATGTCCTGATTGGTGATGGTGGGGAGAAGACCTTCAGTTTTCATTTCTTTGTGATTTATTGAAATTCTCACAGCACAGCAAGTTGTTTTCCCACTTTTCACCAGAACGTCATGTGATGTGTTCATCTTTATGGCCACGTTGGTTGTAATTATGCCCCAGAATGTGCTAAAATAACAACATTTTGAGGCCCTTTGTCAACATAGTCACCTTCTTACACCTAGCTTTAGTTTTCAGTTGTTTGGCATATTGGCTAATGGGGTCTAGTTTCTTGCTTGTAGGTGCTGGTTTTGAACTTGGCTTGCATCCACTTTCATACCAAAAAAAAGAAGAGAATGTAGCATTTTACCTTGCTGCAAAATAGCTCTTCGAGTGGCAGTGATGTATTGGTGTGCAAGTCTGTAATCAGTGAGGTTACACGCGATACTGTGAGCCACCAGGTGCAGTTTTTCTTGATATTTTTATAATACTTTTCTGAAGTTGTGTCTTCCAAGTGTGGATTAGGAAGTCTTTTTAATTCATTGTATGTCTGATATGTTATAGTTTTCAATTCTCTACTTGTACTGATAAAAATTGCAGTACACCTGACGTTAGATGTAGAATTACAAATCGGTAGATAGATATGTTGATTTATCTATATCTGTCTATCACAGATAGGTGCTATTTAACTTCTAGAATATAATGCCTGTGAACTTCTCACAGAGGTGCAAATCATTTATTATGCTGTCATATGACAGGCATAGTGCCAGAATTTCCTTGTTTCCATGTTTGAGGTGATATCACTTTTCTTATGTCTTTTGTAATGTAGAGTGTAGCACTCTTAACCTTACAACCTTGCTATTAATCTGTTTCATTCTTTCTCATTCATGAATTCCATTTCTTTTGAAAACACTGTATACAGTTGTGTGCTAGAGTCAATAAAATTGACATTTGTGTAACAAGCTGTGGCATTTTCTCAGATTTCACTGAACACTGATTTAGTGTGAAACTGTTGATAAAATCTTTCTTGCTAGCTGTAATAATACAGAACTTTATTTCATATCAAACAAATAACTGCTTTGACTTTGATTTATAATAGGCTACATAACTGTCATGATTACGTAAACTGATGACTGTATTGTGTTTTTCTTTCTCTTTTCAAAGGAATGATATATAAACATGAACTGCTTTGGAACTGGAAAACATTCATGTTCTAGCAATAAATCTAAGTTCTTTCAGAAAATAAATAGGTTTTACTACTGGCCTAATTATATTTATTGGTGCCTCTGTTTACTGGAGTGTCTCACCTGTGTTGTACTAGCAGAAACATTTACCTATCATAATCTTAGAGGGGGTAAAAACCCATCCCAAGACAGTGTAATGTATTTGCCCTTAAGTGTAAATAGCAATGTATATTTTACCGTTAATCCTAGACAGTCTGTTAGCTGTGGTAATCAAGAGCTTGTCACAGATTGGTTTTTTTTTTTGGTTGGAATTTAAGGTATGATGCCAAAACTGTTCAGACTGTAAGTGTTCCTCCACATGAAAGATCCATCTTCTAAAACAGGTTTAGATTTTCAGAGGTTTGGAGGAGGGGATGACTGGGAGAACAGTGGGCATTTTTGGCAAACTCCTTTGTGCAGTGGGCAGTCCAACTGCTTCCCAAAAGACAAAATGCTCATTTCATTAATACTTAATGTAGCATATATAAATCCATGAAAGTGTAATTAACTGTCTAATTCTTTACTATTTTAAATCCAGAATTAAATGAGATTTTATACGTGTGCTAATCAAAAGTTGTCATGCTGTGTGCATTAAAAATATTGCTTTTCTTATGTAAATATAATGCTAGCATTTCCATCCCAAACAATCAGAGGAGCATGGAAAGAGCTACAAGGTATAATGTACATACTTGTGTGTAGCAATTGGGGAAGTAGTAGTTTTCTCCTTTCGTGTTAGATATACGTGGTGTTACTTAGCAGAAATACTATTGTAGAAAGTCTTTGTTTCTTTTTCTCTAGACTTCCACTAGATAAACTTGTATCCTGTAGCTCCCTATGGAGTACTGATTTGAGTCTTTTTAGTTTGCTAGGAAGAATGGCGCTCCTGGGGTGATTTCCTTATTGTTTTATTTATTCTCTCTAATAGAATAGGTGACAGCGGTGAAGAACTTGGTATTAATGTGATGTGTCGCTGTAAACCTTGCAGCTCAGTCATGTATGCCCTGGTCCCTTCCTTACACAGACACTAATTTAAGCCAGTTTATTCATATAAGGGAACACTAGACCCTTGGTTAATGCAAGTGGATTCAGCTTCTCTGACTTCAGGTCCATTTGGACAAGTTTGAGGACCCTGGTGGCTGTGTATTGTAGCGTAATTGCACGTGCTGCAACTTAAGGTAGTAATTTTTTTGTACTTTATAGAGTGAGCGTGGCCTAACTGGTTTCTGTTGTACCATTTTTTTAGCAGGTTCTCTGACTGGCAGCCCTCATCTGTCAGAGCTTTCCATCAATTCCCAAGGAGGACCATCGGTGGCAAACATGTCATTATCTCCAAACTTGAGCCCTGATGCCAAGCAGTCATCTCCCTTGATAAGCCCTTTGCTGAATGACCCATCATGCATCAGGACTGAGGAAGAGGAAGAGGTCAAAAAAAAGGTAAGGCAAAGGCATTGGGCTTTGGCCCTCTTCTCTGTCTGCTGTTGTCAAAGCTGCTAATACCTACGCCCCTTGCAGCTTTCTCATCATAGATCCACATAATTAATTTGAGTTGGGCCACTTGGTGTCTGCTGCCCTCAGTCGTGATATATCCAGGAGCTCCCTGTGCTTTTGAGGCTGAGCATCCAGTTTAGACTGGGAACCACAGAGGAGCTGCAACTGAGAGTTCAGAGGCCTGGATTCATCCTCCTGAACAGAGGCGCGGGAGTTAGGGAGTTAGCTTCTCTTTAAGCAGCAGAAAGAAGAAACACTTCGTGCCCATAAGGTGGGATAGATCTGGGCCAATCCTTTGGGTGACTGTTCATTCTGAGGTTTTTTTGATAGGGTCCCTTATAAATCTGGCTTGTTTTTAGGGAGAGGAGTTTAGTAGTTTGATGTAACAAAACAGTTAGATCCAGTGTGGTATTGGAGGCAGAATTTCCAGGTAACAGACAGAAATGGCGCAGTGTAGAGCCTGTGTGGAAGCATACAACCCAGTGTATCCCTTCAGGGAGCAACACTGGGACCATTTGGGAGTGGAAAATACTCTCTTTGAACTCCAGCATGCAGTGCTCAGCTGGAAGTGTTTGGCTCAGCCCCATCACTGCAGCAAAACCATAAGGGAGCATCACATCCAAAACTGTCTTCAGTGACAGAAGTGATTCTGTCTGAGCCAGGGTATTCTCAGTGTCTGCCAGCTCATCCCTCCTATGCTGCAGAAAGAGGCATGCTATGCTTGTGCATCTGTTGCCTGCTTTTTTTTTTCCTGAGCTGGAAGCGTCTCAGGAGGAAAAAGGTAGGAACTCAGCTGGTTTAGTGAAAGTGGCGGCATGTGTATGGAAGACATGACAGAAATCTGAGAATAAAAGCCAAGAATCTATTAATAGACTCACAGTTCTCCCTGCCAGCCCAAGGTACAGCAGCAGGCTGTTCTAGTTTATACCAGCTGATGATGGTTCCCATGGCATTATACTCTGACTGGGAGATGCCCGCATGGTCTTGCCTCACATCCCTTTCAGGTGCTGATTTTCAGGGAGGAAGCACAGAGCAAAAGATTTATGGATCTTCCTTTTAGCTTCGTGAGCAGTACAGAGCAAGAACTGAGAAGGCAAAACCACTTTTGCGTCTTTGGATAACACAGAAAAATTAGAGTTGGGTTGTTTTGTTTCTGAAATTTGAAATTTATAGAATATCCTTCCTCTCTCCCACTGCTAAGTTGTCCAGCTGCACTGAGAAAATCATCTGGATTTGATTTTTTTATTGAGTATTTTGCTGTAGATTCTTACTCTGACAGTGAAACCTGTAATAATCAAGCAGTACTTTTTTGCAGCATTTGTCAGATGTGGTTCAAGTGGTTGTCTAACCTGCAGAGGATTTTTTTGGGAACTCCAGAGCATGTCCTGCCCTACAGGTGTGCAACAAGCCAAAAAGAACATCAGCTTTGAAAACCTCGTGGGAGAAAGAAATCTCTGAAGAATCCATAGATGTTTGCTCTCTTGTGTTGGCATGCAGAATTGTTTCCAGGGCTTCAGGGCTTATGAAAAGTCAAGCATGAGTCACAGCAACCACAAGCAAGGGTCACTAGTTTGTAACTCTCTTGGTGATTGTTGTCTGCAGTTTTTTTTCTACAGAAAGCAGCTCCATAAAAGCAGATGAAAACCTAATGTGTTTGCAATTTGCAGAGATTCCCGACTGAGAAGGCTTACTTCATTGCTAAAGAGGTAGCAACCACAGAACGAACGTACCTGAAGGACCTTGAAGTCATCACATCGGTATGTTTACTTTAGCATTACTGATGGAACATGTGAAGCTGCAGTCAGCAGTAGTATTTCACCCGCTCCATTAAACATCATAACTGTTCCACACTACTTTTATGTGCTGCACTGTAGGTATTCTCTGCAGTGCACAGGAGTGCAACTCTGGGGAGGAAGTAACACAAAAAGCAGAAAGTGAAGGTTTGCCCTGTGGTTAGTAACATACACTATGAAACTCTTTCAGGTTGAGGAGCTTGGAACACAGTTCAGTTATTCTTTCTTGCTCTCATGCTTTGTGGTTGAAAACCCACAGGCATTTTTAGTAATTACAATGATTTTCTATTAAAAGTGAAGTTGCTCTCTAGGGGGTCGTACTAATATTTCCTTCTGGCTTAAATGCCTCCCATTTAACATCAGGTATGGTAGAGCACCTATTGGAATGTTTCTGACTTTTCACTAAGCAGAATTTACTGTTAAATAACTTACTGTTTTGTAGCATCTTATCAGTGTGTGATTATTAAAGTCACTCAGACAAGTGCCTTCTTTGCACACACAACAGTCCTATTTAATTTTCAAGAGTAACTTATGCAAGATATGACCTTAACAATAATTATCTGTGAGAGGGAGCTGGGTCCAAACCCTCTGAAGGTATTTCAGTAGTTCTGTCGGTTCCAGACTTCCCAGATGTTTAATTGCCCAGTGTGTGAATGTCTGTGAGGTTGTACATTAAGGGTGCATTGGCTCTTGGTGCATCAAATGTTGCAGTGAAGAGGACATGCTGCAGAGAAGAGTCTGTTGCTACCCATGGGGAACCAGGAAGAGACACCTCCCCAGTTTCTCTTCTAATCTAGGATACCACATGGCAGATGAAGTTGATCTGACACCACATTAGACACAGCTGATGTAAGCTGGAGTAGCATGGTTGTTAGAGCCAGCAGGATAGCTGTGGCTTCTCTGCCTACTGATCCTGGCTTTGCAGAGATGCCAGGCTGTGTGGGACAGTGATCATTGCTGCAGTCTTAACAACAGATGTGCTGCTTCATCTTTCATTTCACTCAGCAGCTGCAGAAGCAGCAAGTTTTATCTCTTCATAGCTCCCTGCCAGTTTCTGCCTTAGGTCAAACTGCCACCCAGCCCTTCGTCCTTGTAGCAGGCTAATTTGAATAGAGCCATAGAAAGGATCTTAGCTCAATAATGAGACCCATCAGCTGTGCCATGCAGGTCTCTGGCCCAGGAGGCCACTGGGAGAGAAGGAGCAGCCAGTGTCATTAGAAAAGACAGAGCAAGTTTCATGCATGAAGCATGTGACTTGGTAGGCCTGTAATTCTTCAGTCCAGCAAGCCCTGTAGTCCTCTGGTTTTACATCACCCATGTGTCTCCCAGAGTAAAATGAAAACTGAGCAGGAGCCTGTTGCAGTCTTAACAGCGTTGGGCCTGACCCTCCCGCTTCGTGCTCCCAGCATCTTGCCCTGAAAGTGCAACATGCTGTGCTACTGGTTCACTTTGCAGAACAGTTCTCTGTGAACAGCACCGTGAGCTTTAGTGTTTACTATCCTAACTCCTGTCAATGGGATTTCAGACAGAGCTCAGCAAAGTAAAATGCAGGGTGTATTTTGCTGTTTTACTGGAACACTCCCAAGTAATCTCTTGAGAAAATTCTCTTGTACCTACAGTATTTGCAAATCCAATTTGGGCTTGAAAAGAATTTTTGAGATTTGATCAGTGATGGCAAAGAGGAAGGGAATTTCTTTTTCACCCATGCAGGGCCTGACCACCAGTTTAGGAGGTGGGAGTGTCGGGGTAGCTGGAATTAGGTCCTAATGCCAGCTGGAAAGCTCCCTACTGGGTTAGGTCTGTAGGTGTTCCGTGCAGACAGTGATGGTCATACCTGCTGCATGCCACCCCCTTGGTAATTGTACTTCTTTTCTGTTTGTAGTGGTTTCAGAGTGCAGTGAGTAAAGAGGATTGCATGCCCGAGACTCTGAAAAATCTCATATTCTCCAACTTCGAACCTTTGCACAAATTTCACACTGGCTTTCTCAAGGAAATTGAGCAGAGACTTGCTCTGTGGTAAGATTGTTTTTTTGTTATTTAGCAGTGTTATTTCATGTGCCCTAGCACTTTTGCACTCCCTTTTTTTTTTGCTCACTGTCTGTGATTTGATTGTTGTGATTCATTTGTGAAGCTATAAATGTTGGTTGTTAGCAGGCTGCATATGTTGAGTCATGCTTTGTTCATGTTTACTTGACAAACCCTATTGTTCTCATGTCTCAGTCAGGTACATACATATGTAAATGACATTGTAACACTGCATGAAGCTTTCTATTGCAAATGTCAGTGTTCCTATATGGCTGCCCTCCTGCAAGCAAGGCTTATGAGCAATAAAGAGAGGGAGGTGAAGGACCAAATCCTGTTTCTGTTTATTTGGGCTAAGCTGAGAGAAATTTCAGAGAGCAGCAGCCTATTGCACAGCACCTCATACTTGGCACTCTCAGAGTGTACCCTACAACAGGCAGAGAAGAATGGACTATCAGAAGATTACACTGGACTTAAAATTTATCTATCCTTAGAATAGCAGCAACAAAACACGGCGTGTGTGTGGAATAGCTGTGAATTCAGTAATTCTTCCCTGGCAGTGCTCTAACTCAGTGCATTTAATCAGCAACGTCAGAGCAGACGTGGCACACAGAAGCCCTCTCCTTGCTGTGATTAGAACTGTCTGTACTGGATTGTTATTTTCTGTGTAGACATCTCTGGTGGGTTATCTTAGGTCCCAGGAGCCAACTTTTCCTACTCAATTAGAAAAAGTGACCATGGAAAACTCTGTGAAAGCAGTGAATGTGTACCTTGCAGGCAGAGCAGATGAGTGCAAATCAGTTTAATGTCTGTGTAACTAATGAATCAAAGCAAAAGCAAGACATAATCTTAGAGTGCCTGAGTTTAACTCTTGTGTTGTAATGGACAAGGTCACTGAGTGAGAGCACAGCACACTGCAGACTAATACTCTCCAAACCCACCTTGTAGTTCCATAATTAGTGTGTGCTTTTGGGGAAGGGAATGTGATATTGCCTCTTAGAGCTGAAATCCTCAGCTATCACTTTGTGGTTGATGCTTGACATAAGCCTACTGCACAGCAACCCTGCCTGCACGTCCTTTTCTTCATTGGGCAGCTGCTGCTGTTTTAATTGAGTCAGGATACTTGCTGGTATTAATTGCTTTTCAGCAAGGAATACTTATGGCAGGTTCACCAAGAGGGTTTTTTCAAATGCAATGAAGTTGTGATTGTTTCTCCACCCACATTGTAGGATTAACAGCACTTGAAATGGGGTTGAAGGACATGTGGTGAGAAAAGGAAGATCTGTAGTTCAAATTCTGCTTTCTACCAAACCAGTTTCATATAGCGAGCTTTATGCGTTCTAATTCCTAGGGCACATGTTGAAATAGATTCCCCCTGTATCCTCTGGTTGCTAGTGTTACTACAGGTGCATGCCAACCTCCTGTTCAGATGCGATGCTTTTCAAAATTGAATTATGTTGCAATAACTGCCTAACCCAAGGCGCTTGGGTTTAGAGAATAGAGAAAATAGAAAACAAATCTCTTTTGAACTCCACAAGAGGTTCAAAGACTGCAAATAAGACCTTACGTTTTCTAGTTTGTGCACATTAGGGACAAAACACTGCAGCTCCATTGGAGGTCCCAGACATGGGCACTGAAGTGAAAATGCAGTATCTGGGAAATTCAGCTGGAAGAGGAAACTCCTAATGAATATTTAGTCTTTTTGATTTTCTGTGGTTTTATTTTCCCCCTCTTCAGTTAACTTCTTTTAGAGCTGAGTTAGCCTTTTGTTTTCTAACTTATCCTTGGCTGTGGCTGTGGTTTCATAGAACAGCGAACCTCACTTTAAGACTCCTAGTGCCATATTAAAACTATAGCTTTGCTACGATACAAAGTGCTGATCTGCTGTGAACTTGGTTTGCAGTTCAAAAATACTCTGATGAAGTAACTTTGCTCCAGCTGGGCACCTCAGTCTGACTTTGGCAGATCAGCTATTCTGTGATCATCCTTCTGTGATCAGTGTAGGGCCACTGTGAATTCTCTGTCAGCTGCTCTGATTCGTGTGACAGAAAAGCAGTCACGTTACTGCTCCTGATCTGGACCCAGCTGGCAGCTGACAGCTTGGGTTTACCTTGTGTAAATGTTTGCTTTTTAAAGTTCTGGAAGATTTGAATATGTGAAACTGTGGGGGGAGGCAGACTAGCTGGCAGGTGTTGTTTTGGAGGTGTCGGTGTTTTTATATGCCACGGATGCTGAAATAAGTCGCAAGCAATAAACTCTTATCCTGTAGAGATTACTGTTTAATTAAATGGTGAGTGACAAAAATCAGCTCTCAGTGTGTAAAATAGCAACACAGTAAGGAGTTTCTCCAGCAGTGTGATCAAGGTCACTTAGCTCGATGCCCATGCTGTTGTGATCGTCCCAGTGCCTTTTGTCCTGGGTATTTTAAGCCAGTGGTTTCAACACAGAGCACTGACCAACCTTAAAGCAGGTATGCAATCCTTGTGAGTCTGACTGCCACTGAGCTCTGTGACACCACTGCAGGATACAAGCCAGCTCATTTATATCTGGTTTATCTGCATCAGCTCTTTTACCAGAGGTTGGGGAAGGAAGGTGAGACACGAGCATGCTCTGCATTCATCAGAAATAAAAGATCTTTGGATAAAAGTGTAAGAGACTTTATCAAGCTCCCAGAAGCCCCCATTCCTCAGGTGTGCTATCGGAGCTCCTAGGATGCTGTGTGTAGGCAGTGCAGATTGGGCATTGTTTTGCTTGTCAAAGGTGTCCTCCAAGCCTCTTTGCTGTGTGTTGGAGGTTCCTGCAGAAAGCTGTCCCTGCTCATACCTTGGGTCACATTGAAACTGATGCTCTGTAAAAAGGCTGTGAAGGGACTAAGGCCAAAAGAAGATTGCTCATAATAGTTGTTAGATAACTCTGTGCTTTCAATTTATTTAAACATCAGTAGATTTTTTAATATTTGGCTCAAAGAAGCTCAAGTTATGCATATTCTTAAAAGCATTTCTGGCTTGCTGGATAGCTTCTGAGCTGTTTGAATCTGCTACTGAGTATCTTCAGGGCTGGTATCCTTTTGATCCAGTTATGGATTCTGGCAGGACTGATTTGTTTCTTTATACAACTCACCCATTTTTCATACTAAGAACAGAAGATCCCAGTGAGGACGTTTTTAACAAGGTGTGAACTGATGCTGACACCAGTAGCCAACTGCAGAAAATTGGAATTTGCTGCATTTTTTGCAGCCAGAGTTTCATTCTGGCCAAATGCTGAGCAGATTCCCAGTGCTTTTACTGCGTGGCATCACCAGATCAGCAATACCATGGTCCATCAAAGGAGTCCCCAGCCCTTCTTGCTTCTCTTTAGGAGAGGAGTATCTCAATGTCTTAAAGCTGGCTCTTATTGTCTGGGGCCTGGAGGTTTTGTGTTAAGGAGGAAGAGGTGTGGACAGTGCAGCATGACATACTCCATTAGCATCTAGCCAGCTGACTCTGAATAGTCACTTGGACTCCACTTACATTTATGTAAGCTGTCTAAGGGACCAATCATTTGGGCCACACGCAGTATTTTCCTGCCAAAAAGTTGAGCTTGTCTTCCCACACCCGTTCAAGTGTTTGCATTGAAGGTTTCCGAACTGATTTCTGTTAATTCTGACAGAATGTGGCAAATGGAAAACCATGAATTTCCCTCTTGGTTGACCATTAGGCTCTGCAGAAAGTGATGCCAGGGCAAGCCAGAATAGCCATGTCTGCCCTATGAAGCAGGAAGTGTGAATTGGTATTTGGGGCCTTATTCATGTGCTGGAAAGAAAAAGCCTAACGTGCTTTCAAGAAATGTAGGCAGATTCATCTTCTCACAGGGAAGCCAGCAATTTGAGTTCCTGTTCAGAGGCACTTCTGAGGAAGGCTGCTGCTGGGTTCTAGCAGATGTGGCTGAGAAATATGTGGCTGGTAATTTGCAAGGAAGCTCTTAGATCTTAGCATATGAAAGGAAAGGGCTCAATCAGGATTCTTGAGAGACAGTTTGAAAACCTGTAATAAAAAGCACTCAGGGAGGTGTCAGACAGATGAGCTAAATGCTGATTTATTAACCTGTTTTTGCTGGGGAGGTAGTAGGTGTGGTCTGGAAAAACAGCCTGATAAACAGTTTACATAAATAAAGCTGCAATCCTTATCTGCCTTCTTACATGCTCAAGTGCCAACAATTGAGCTAGTATAACAACCAGCTTTAATGGTGAATGTTAAAGATATGGCTTAATGATACAACTTTAGTTAGTAGTAGGAAGGCCTGAAGCGTCTAAGTGCTTAAAGATGAGCTCTACCATCCAGGAGGATATGCTGTTCCTAAGCCTGTAGCAGGAGGTCATGCACTGCAAATGTAATTTGCTGCATAACATTTTTTTGCTGCAGTTAAAGGGCTGCAATTTAAATTGTTATGTTGATCTGGAAAGAAATCTGTAATGAGATGAGATGCCTTTGCTTCCTTCTTTGCCTTCCCACCATCACCAGACTCTTATTCCTTCTGTTGGCCATCCTGGAGGACTGAGAGTAGTATGGGCTGACCTGGGATTTCCTTTAATTCGCTTTTCAGTGATGTGCACTGAGAAGCTAGAAAATTAATTGGAAAACTCAGCCCTGCTGACCCAGCCATCAAGTTTCTGGATTTTCTTAGAATTTTACTTCTTCTAGAAGTACTTGTCTGCCTTCAGCACAGGTTACTTCTCTGGTATGATTAGCCAGTAGCTGGAGAAAGGCTGTTGCCTCCCTCTTTGTCTCTCTGCCAAGATGCCGAGCAAGATGAAAGCCCATACTGTTAGAAAAAAAGCAGCATCGGGCAAAAGCTAATGGAAGGGAATGTTCCTGACGCCATGCGTGTGGCTGATGTGATGAGATGCTGTGCAAGCAGTCAGTGCTGGCTGAGCTGAAGAGGGGACAGAGGGCCAGCTTTTAGGAAATAAAGATTGCTCAAGGAATAACTGCACTAAATATAAGCTGAGTTCACAAAGTCGGAGGACGCACTCGCTGTGACTTTGGTAGGATTGGGGTCAGCCTTTGAGCAGTTGGCTGGTGGGTATGGAATTGGCAAGGAGTGTTCTAACCAGCTAATGTGCAGCCTGGAGGTCAGAACAGCAATTTTCTATAGACCAGACTTTTGTCCTCAAAGAGTTCAGAAGCAGTAATCTCGTAACACCCATACATACCTCTGTTGTTCTTCGCATTGTAGATAATTTAAGAGTGTTTTGTCTATGGCAGTGTTTATTTTAACGTAGTGATTCAGTAAAGCTAGAAATGCTTCTTGCAGTCATCACTAACACAACCCAACTTCCTACGCAGCATAACCTTTGGTTTCAGAAAAACATAAAATGTCCTGTAGGGAACTGTGTTTTTCTTGTTTACATACGCGTGTGAGTGCCTGAGGGACTTAACACAATAGGACATAATTAAACACAGATGATGAAACTGGATATTGTTTAGATGAACATGGAGCAACCCCTTGTTTATCAGCTGAGTCCATTTGTCTATGAGAGGACAAAGTGGGGAATGTTACCACACAGAATCCTCAAGCCGTGCCCTCTGCATTTCCTGGTTAGAAGGGCTCACAGGGAGGTTATCCACCAAGGATCTTTACAAAACAAAATATGCGTCAGAATATACTCATGGAATAATGTAGAGATTTAAAATATACACATTGTATGTTTTTTTTTAATTGTCTTACCAGTGAATAGTATGTTCCTAACAACAGCAGTATCTTCTATGATTTGGTGAGTGTGGGACCTCTCTGGCTAATGTTGATACTGAGGAATGCAGAGTTTTACCATCTGATTTTCCTTTTGTTCCTTTGTTGCACACATAGAACCAGAAATTGGGGAAAGCCAATATATCCACCAGCGATAACACAAAAAAGAGGTCCTGTTATTCCTGGATTCACTGAGAAGTTGCTTGTATTCCTGCTCTTTCCCATGGTAGTGCATTACTTTGGCTGAATTGCAGTTGCCCTGCCTGCAGATCGATCTCCCAGTGTGCAGATGTGGGAACTGCACTGGATTTAAAACATTAAGGACAGCATGAAAAAAAGCCACCCTGCAGGAAACTTGGAAGCAGTATTAGCAATTGGGAAGGGAAGGATGCAGTGGTTCTCCTCTTACCCACTCCCCACTGCCCCCCCCACTGGTTTCCTTTGGAAAATCTAACTTAATTGGAACAGTTTGGTTCTTATGCTTTTTCCTCCTGTGTTCTTTCAAAGATGTGTTTGGATCCATTCAGTGTGCGGCATCCCTGCCTGTCTCACGCATGGGTTTGGAGCAGAAATGTCTTTTTCAGGAGCTGAGCTTCTCCCAGAGGCAGCACCCACCCAGGCACAGCTGGCCGGGAGGGAGTGGTTTGCAGTTCTAATACCAAAAGTGACATACTGAAAATTAATTCCCTGCCAGCATGTAATGCTCATGAGTCAAACCCAGGTGCTGGGTAGAGTGTTCTGTCCCGTCGTCCCTTACACAAAGCAGGAAGATTTTCAGAGCGGGATCTTCTTGTTTTTGGTGTTTTTAACAGTGGAGTCCTTCTGCTATAAGTCCATGTGTCATGACGCCTTACTTTTTCTTCAGGCATTTATTTAAAATATTTAATATATTTTAATATATTTAAAAACCTTGGCAATTCTCTTTAGAAGTCTGATCCTGTGAAGTGATGGCCATGCTGCTGCCAGGCCTGCTGGCTCGAGGAGTCCTGTTTGGAAAACACCTCACGTGCTGCTGAGCAGAGGGCCAGGGCCAGAAAGAAATGAGCTGCTGGGTTCCTTTCTGTGCCTTAAGTGATTATACAAATGGTTATATTGCTTGACTAACCTGTGTGCTCTTTCTGTTGCTGACAGGGAAGGCCGCTCTAATGCCCACATTAAAGGAGGTCACCAAAGAATCGGGGATGTTATGCTAAAGAACATTCAGAGTATGAAGGTAGGAATGATCTCATAACTATTAAGTTTTCACATGGATTAGGATGAGCCTGCATTTCATTTTTGTGTGATTTTGCCTGCTGTGCTGGGTTTTGCCAGTTGTAATCAAAGCTTATGCTATACATGTTTCCTTCGATGAAGTATCATCTGTTTGGGGAGCAGTGGGATTGCAGAATTGCAAGCTGACTAAACTTCTCAGCCTTTTTCCTCAACTCCCTCTCCAAATTTAGGAACAGTCAGAATCACAGCATGGCTTGGGCTGGAAGGGACCTCAGAGATTGTTTAGTTCCAAGCCCCTAACAAAGGCAGGGTTGCCAACCGCAAAATCAAGCACTAGATCAGGGTCCCATCCAACCAGCCTTGAGCATCTCCAGGGATGGGGCACTCCCAGTTTCTCTGGGCAGTCTGTGCCGGTGCCTCACTGCCCTCTGAGTGTAGAATTTCCCCCTGGCATCTAATCTAAATCTCCACTCGTTTAGTTTAAAACCAATCCCCCTTGTATTATCACTATCTGCCTATGTAAAAGGTTGATTTCCCTCTTGTTTATAAGCTCCCTTTAATTACTGGAACAACAAACACAGTGGTTGAAGAGAATGTAGTTCCCAGTTCTTTATTCTTGCAAGTAACACATCAGAATTTGTATGTCTGAAGAGGATCTTCAGAAGCCAACTGTTCCTACTTGTGTATGCAAATAAAAGTATTTAAATATTGCAGGAGCATTGACCTTAACCTGGGTTCTGGTTTGATTTTGAGAATTTCTACTTGTGCACCACAGCACCAAGTAAGATGAAAATTTTTTGAATGAATGAGAACAGTTAATTCTCAGTTCTTTAAAGCTTAAAGCCAAAAAACGTGTGTGAGCAGTATATGTAAAGCTTGGCATTAAGAAGGACAGACGGATGTGAAGAGAGGTTAAGTGACATGGAAGTCATTACAGAATGAGTAAAAGGGAACACAGAAATCCTGGTTTACAGCCCCCGGCACACAGACGGCTTTGTCACCAATAAAATAGGAACAGCTTTTTCCCATCAAGGCACAACTCGGATGCCTCAGAAGAAACACAGGGGGCTTTCCTACACCCCACCCCTCCTCTCAAAAGGGGCACACCTTTATACAGTTTTTGGAACCACAGGAAGCTTTTGACAAATTGTTCTTCTGCTTTCAGTACCTTGTAGTATTAAGTGTTGTCCTTGGTTGTCTGATCTGGTCCCTCTGCAGCTGGTCTAAGGATTCTATACAATGTAATGTAAACCCCCTGGCTTGCTTTCACCTTCACTGTTCTCTTTCCCATTAGAGGATTTTGTTCCATTTGCTTTGAGAACTATTACTGATAAGCACAGATACATGGAATAAAGGGGCAAAACCCAGTTTGACCTTAGGAACTGCCTAGAAAGTGATACAGTTAGTTAAAACTCTATATCTTTGTCATGAGTCCTGTTAAAACACCCAAAAACTGACAATCCTTGTTTAATTAGCACAGGAGGAAAATCAGGAACAAATAACTAATGGGCAGCCTCTGAAGTTGTCCTGAGGATCTGCAGTATCTTTGTAGGGTGAATACACAGTGTATGGGGGAAGCAGCTTGCCTGCAGAGATACGATATTTCCGGGAAAGATACCACATATCAAAGGGAAAGGGAATTGATTGAAAATGTGTCAAGAATCAGGAGCTTTAGATTAAGCCCAACTGTTTTCTGAAGTCCGTTCAGGATACCCGTTTAATTTTGTTTTGTTGCTGGATGTTATTCTACCAAGTGTTGGAAAACCTTATCTAGCTGCTCAGAGAAGCTCTGTGCTGCCTGAGGAATCTATTTACCTTTTGCAAAATACAAACAAAACCCTTGTGTTACTTGGTTAGGAAAAAAAAAAAAAAAAAAGCCAAAAAACTGCTAAATTGTTTTAGATGGGACCCAGCAGAGTCTGTGGTACTGTCATCTAAGTGGAATTGTGTATTCCTTGCAAACTTCAGTCACTCACTGATGCATAACTACCACTGCCAGTGAGATCATGTTATGAACTGCACTAAGCAGTAGAGGATGTAAGGCAAGGATGGAGCATTCTGACTTAGCCATTTCTGCTGCCAACTCCAGTATATTTTGTTCAGAATCCCAGGAGATGCAATTTCTCATTAATAATAGGGGTACAGAAGCTAGAGATCCAGTTGCCTGTCTCTCAGTTTTTCAGAGGCACCAAAGCGATGCCACACCTAAATACCTGCATCCTCTATGAAATCCAATTTTGTTTCCTGCTATTGTGTCCATGCTGTCTCTCTCTCTGTTGCTCTTGCTTGTATGAGCTGTGTTTGTGTCATCTCTTTGCCTTTGGATTTCTCATTGATGTGAGACAGTTAGCTCTGTTCACTCATGTGCTTTGTCTTATGGGGAATGCAGAGGGGATGAGGGATGTACTTCACACTAGTCATGATATTTCTTCTTTTCAGATACATATCAGAGCCACTGTGTTGCACAGTGATTTTGTTTGCAAAATCCCAATGGCTATGATAGATTTTTTTCTGGTATAGGTGTGGGTGAACGGTTGTGAGTCACATCTCAGTGTTTGCTAATAGCTCTACCATATGCTTTTTCTTTCTTTGTGGCTATTAAGCAACTGACGATTCACCTGTGGAAGCACGATGAGATTTTAACTGAGTTGGAGAATGGAATCAAGAACTCTCGCAAGCTGGAGACCTTTTGCAGGGACTTTGAGCTACAGAAAGTTTGCTACTTGCCTCTCAATACCTTCCTGCTCAGACCTTTACACAGACTTATGCACTACAAACAGATAATGGAGAGGCTTTGCAAACATTACCCACCAAACCACACAGATTTCAGGGATTCAAGAGGTAAGCAAGGCATAAGACATCAATTCCCAGAGCTGGGAAATGTTAGAGATGCATGTAGAAACAATTTTTTTTTATCTTACAGCCTAATTAAAACAGGATTGAGTTGCGAAATCAATCACTCAGAAGACCAGAAGCAGTAGGATTAGAGTTGCACTTGTATACACATTATGGCACACTGTGGACAAACACTTGGAAGAGAAATCTGCTGGGGGTTATTAAGTACACAGAAACGACATGCAGTTCAGGAAGTCCCTTAAGCTGAAAATAGTTAGGAGAGAACATGGAGGATATGCCAGATGTGCAAATTTTATTCTCAGCTTTCCCTAGATATCTGCTGGTAACAGAGAGTATTGGCCCAGGTGAACCCTTGATCTGACCCCACGTGGCTGCTTGTTGTTGTGTCTTAACACAGTCTTAAGGAGAATATTATTTTTCCAGGTGGACACTTTGTTCTATTACAACTTCCACGATTTGTTTCAGGAACTCAAAGCTGCCAACGTATTGGGGTGGTTTTTTTGATGGTGGTGTTTATTCTAAATGTGAATAAATTCTCCTCCTGTAGTCTGAGGTCACTGCTTTTTTTCTTTTTTCTTTTTTTTTTTTTTTTTTTTATTTGCTTTCCTCTTTCTATATGCTGGTATCCCATCCCACTGTGTACTGTCTCCATTTGAAGATAACTGTTACCTGCATGGTTGCCACTCAGTGCAGGATGTGGGCAGGGGGCTGTGCTCGGTGTGGCCGCTCCCAGCTACACAGTGTTAGCTGAGCTGACTGGCTGCATTCCCTTGGCTGCTGTGCATGGAGAGCCATGTAGGCAGTGCACAAAATATGGAGGTAACTTGACCTGTGGTAATAAGAACTGCCACAGTAGTCTGTGTGACCAAAATGCTTGCCTAAATGTAGCTACTGCCTGAAAGAGCTCAAGAAGTAAAGGTCTTTACTTCCAAAGACTATAGAGGTCATCATTTACTGAAGTGATACTGGATTATTCTGTGTTTCCAGGGTTAACTATTGCAGGACATGTTCATGCCAATCTTCATGTATATACATATATATATATATGGAAAGTAACCATAGAACAATAATCAAAATACTGAAGTCTGGAAAGCATCTGCTTAAAATGGGGTTTGAAAAGTTCGGTCTGTTGGGACCCACACTTGTTTTATAAGCATTGTCATAACTGGCTCACTTCTGATCTTGGAAGTAAACTTGTGATTCTGTGACTTCTCCCAGGACAGAAGAGGGAGAAACCAGCATGGGTAGGGGCAGCAACCCCAGGTGCCTTGTCAGTGATACAGAGGTTTTTTCTTCCTTGTAGTTTTTTTTTAACATTTATTTAAAAATAGCCTATCCTTTTGAATGTATCCAGATTGTGCTCATGTACATGATGGCACTGGGAGCCAGTCTGTGAGCTGATCCCCCAGAAAAGATAAAGTGATGAAGTGATTTTGTGCCTAATTCCCTACGTTAGTTAGATAGTAGAACCTCTTCATTGGTGCTGTAAACTGACTTGAGTATCCCTAGTTTCTGTAGCTGAAGTAGAGCAAACTTTCAGATGGAAAAATGGTCTGTATCTTCACTATACAACTGTCCACACTCAACAAGATGATGCTCAGAGTTTATAAAGTTTTCAGTCTGCCTGAGTAGGTTTACACTGTGAAGGAAAAGGGTATCCCAAGGATGAGTGGTGCTCACGAGTTGCTTTCTGCAGAGAGAAGTCTTTCTTTTTGAATATTTTTTGTAAATTTATGAAAAGCATTTTATGGTTTTGTTTCTCTAGCTGCTTTGGCTGAGATTACCGAAATGGTGGCACAGCTCCATGGCAATATGATAAAGATGGAGAACTTCCAGAAGCTGCATGAACTCAAGAAAGACTTGATAGGCATTGACAATCTGGTGATCCCAGGAAGGGTAAGTAGCAGGATGGTGATTGAGGTGTGATGCCATTTCAAAGCATTGGATGTATTTTAGAAATCTGGTTCTTAGGAGCATCTGTCAAACTGCCTTTCCTCATATGAACATTTTTCTCTCACCAAAAACTGTTGTATGTAAACATAATAATACCGTAGAAAACAGCAGTCTTCAAAGCAGGAAGAAGCTATCATCTTTATTATCTTTTTGCAGATTTTATTAGAGTATCTTATATATAGATTTGGATGGCTGTAGGCAATTCCAAATGTCTATTACAGGAGGCAGTAAAAATGTAATATTTATCACAGCATTCAGAGCTTGAGCATTTCCTCATTTCTTTCTGCCTTTTTTTCTCTCTCTTTTTTTTTCCTACCCAATCATCAGTGCTAAAGCATAGCAAATTAAAGAGAAGCAAGACATTTGTGCTGGAGGACCTTCAGCCTGGTCACGATGCCTGGCTCTGAAACTCATGACCCTGAGGACAAGCAGTCTCTTTAGTCTACATGTAATGTTAGGCGATGATTTTTGAGACAGTGTTGCCTTAAGTAAACACTTTTAATTGTGTTATAAAAATACGGACGTCGCTTCCATTTTTCCTGCTGTACTGTTTTAAAAACAGAGGCTTATTTAAGTGGCCCTCTGCAGAATTTGTAGCCTTTTCTGCTTTTCTGTGTACATATATCTGTGCATTCGAGCTTGAGAGTTGTCTGTTGTCAAAGTGCTTTTCTCCCCACTCCCCTGACTTCTGTGTGTAATACACAGAAACACGACTTGCGACAACAGAAAATGCGTTGCTAGTCTGTTCTTGCCCCTCATGTATTTTGTGAAATAGATGGAAAAAAAAAACAAGTGAGTTTTGTGTCGAATTGCAAATGCAGCAGTGCTTTAAGGCACCCTGTGGCCTGAGGTCTGCTCACAGTGCCATTTCCTTGCCTTGTGCTACTGTGGGGTTATACAAGAGGCTGCTCATGGCACACCTGTGCTCGTGTTTATGTAAGAATTTACCTATTTAAGGGAGCTGCACACAGGTATTTTGGCTATTTAGGCTCTGGCAGATGCCCGTGGGTTGCTGTTCTCCAGGCTTTGTGCTGCTGGGCCAGATGCAGGCCAAGCTGGATGCAGTGCTGCCGGGCCACTGCTGCCATTGGCTGGGCTGCCCAGAAGAGGCCCCATGCCATGTCTCTGAGGAGAAATGCTTGCCAGGCCAGTGATCAGCTGTCCTCAACACGGCTTCAGGGAGCCACTGTCCTTACCGTGCCCCAGCCTGTTGCTGCCATCCTGGTTCCTGTGCTGGGTGGTAAAGCATCCCGCAGTCGGTTCTGCTTGCAGATGGCAGTGACCCACAGCTCTTCTGTGAGCTCGTGCAGTGCTTGGCTGTGGTGAAGCTGAGGCCGTTGGTGACCATTAGGTATTACAACATAAACAGTGATTGTGTTTAGTATGATTTGGTGGTCAGCAAAGGCTTCCAGTGGTCTCTCTGGCACCATGAGCTTACTGTGATAGAAGGAACAACATTCTCTAGGCACCTCTACTTAAAGTAACTTTCACTTAAGATAGACTGGACACATCAGAGCAACCTTAAGGCTAAGGAGCATCTCTCGGAATAGATTAATCTTCAAGAGCCAGTTTGTTGCTAAGCTGCAGGCGATTCTGGTGCTTTATCTGCCTTTTACATGCACAATAGGAGTAAAACAACCCTCAGAAGACTGTAATAAATAAATATAAATCTCTTGGCTGGAGGGAGTGACTGAAAAATGATGTTTTGATGGGTTTCAGATACATGGGAAGGTGGGTTACATTATAGTTCACAACAAACCCAGGTAATCCCAGACCTTTGAAAATTGAGATTGGGCTATTCTTCCTCTACTTTAACCCCTAAACATCACTTAACAATTTGATCTGAATGCCCTGTATAACTTCACGGAGACTGCACTAGGATAACACGTGCTGCCAGACCAATTTCCCTCTTTTTATGCTGCTGACATTGATTTGTTCATCAAGTAGTCATGTTTAATTTTGCATATTAATAAATCATAAACATTTTTGCAAAAAAAAAAAAAAAAGCCTATTTGTTTTGTATTTCCTTCCTACAGGAGTTCATTAGACTGGGCAGTCTTAGTAAGTTGTCTGGAAAAGGTTTACAGCAACGCATGTTTTTCCTGGTAAGCAAGAAGGCATTTTTTTTATTTATATATTGAAATGTAACTATAGGCAACTATTAAGCAAACTGTTAAACTTGAATGTGATTTACAGTATTTTTAAATGGTCGTTTATCAACATAATACGTGACCTCACTGGTTGTTAAGAACATGTTCCTGTCCAAAACCAATACTCTCTTTGTGACTGCTTCTTACAAAGGTAACACTATTATTTTCATATGCCACTGTGAATACCATGTTAAAATAATACTTCCTAGCAACACGGTCTTAAATAAAAGCGGAGTCATTAAAAAAAAAAGAAAGTGGCACCAGGGTTAGTGAACATATCCCAAAAAGAAGATGAAGAGTAACTCCTGGTGATGTAAAAAATAATCCCCATAATGCTCTCAGGACACATTACAGAGCCACGTTTCTCCACAAACCGTCCAGTTCCAGCCCATTTACCTGGAGATAGATTGAGAAATTCCTGCACTAGGAAGGATCGTAGAATAGAATACAATCATTAAGGTTGGAAAAGACCTCTAAGATCATCTAGTCCAACTCTCCATCTGCCACCAATATTGCCCACTAAACCATGTTTCTCTGTACTTACACCTGTACTTACATGTCTTGGACACCACCAGGCACAGTTACTCCACCCCTTCCCTGGGTGGCCCAGTCCCTTCCAGTCCCTCACCACTCTTTCAGAGACATTTTTCCTCACCCCGTTTTCAGGATGGTGTCTCCTCTCTTCTCTTCTGGAAACTGACTTGTTCCCAGGAACCCAGCACTGCTGTGACTCAGCCATTGATGCAGGGGGATTGGGATGCCCAGTAGAGTTAGTGGATTTTACAGTCCAGGGGTATGGGGCAGAATATGAAAGCGTAAGTGCAGCAGGAGAGGAAAACTCTTCCTTGGCTTCTTGTGGGCAAAAGGGGAACACTGTGTCCAGAAAAACTTGTAAGCATGCTAGATTTTATGAAACATTCAATATTTACTCTCTCAAATGAGCGCAACAAAAAACCAGCAGTTTTGTCTTGGTGGGATTTTGCTCTAGCTTTAAAGGCACTAGAATGGGAGCCTAGTGAATGCGCTGCTTATTTTCTTGCGTACCACTGTTGTTCTTACCAAATGATTCCTTGATATTGTATAAAATGTTAATAGATCAAGACACGACTCTTAAGTCAGTCTTAGTTTTTGGCAGTTACCCACACTGTCAAAGAAGTCTTTCATCTGCCTTAATCACCAGAATCTTTTTTGGAGATAAAAGCCCGAATCAATATTCTGTGACTCCAGCTTCGTGTGTAATTATTGGCAAAATTAAATCCCCCTCTAGTGGCCAGTCTGTATCACTTCATGAATTATTGCTGTTGGGTTGTACAACACTGTAGTGAGAGTTATGCTTTCTACCACAAAGAATTATTTTCTTGATGCATCTGTAATGTTTGAGAAGAACCTCTTTTAACCATGGCCAGTGATGACTGACCACTTGTATGATAACAGCACACAACATAATGCAGCTCAACATTTGATAATTGCCTAAAGTCATCTACTTTGAAGCAGGTTTTGCAGCTTCTTTCTGAATATGTGGAGTGTGAGGTAGCCAACTAAAGAGTAAGGTTAGACATCTCTCTCTTGAGGCCACGCTTTCTTATCTTCCCACACAAATCAGAAAAAAAAAACAGTGATGAAACAGGCTGATCTTCCTCTACTTCACAGTGCTGCAGAGTGTGAAATGTTTTATTTGGTTTTACTGCTGTGCCTTGTTAGTTTTGACCCAGATATTAAAAAGAAATGAAATATTAGAAGATGTGAAATGGAAAATTATCGGAATATGCCTGAGATTAGCTGGGAAGGAAGGCAGGGATAGCAACAGGTAATATGGGGATAGTGTGGAAGCCAGTATTTACTCTTCAACTTATATTATTATTATAGCAACATTATATTATACTATATATAACATATATTATAACAATATTATCAATGACATCGTTGATGGGCTTGAGTGAACCCTCAGCAAATTTGCCAGTAACACCAAGCTGAATGGTAAGGTTGACACATTAGAAGGAAATGAAGCCATCCAGAAGGACCTCAACTCGAAAGCTTGGCCCACATGAACCTCATGAGGTTCAACATAGCAAAGTGCAAGGTTCTGCACTTGGGTTGGAGTAACTCCAGATACATATACAGAATGGGAGAAGGGCTCCTTGAGGATAGCCCTGCAGAGAAGGACCTGGGGGTTTTGGTGGATGAAAAACTGAACATGAGCCAGCAGTCTGCTCCTGCACCTTGGAAGGCCAATGGTATCCTGGGCTCCATCAGAAGAGGGCTGGCCAGCAGGGGCAGGGAGGTGATCGTCCCTCTCTACTCTGCCCTCATGAGACCCCATCTGGAGTACTGCGTCCAGGCCTGGGGCCCCCAGTACAGGAAGGACATGGAGCTCTTAGAGCGGGTCCAGAGGAGGGCCACTAAGATCATCAGAGGGCTGGAGCACCTCTCTTGTGAAGACAGGCTGAGGGAGCTCGGCTTGTTCAGCTTGGAGAAGAGATGGCTGTGAGGAGACCTCATTTGCAGCCTTCCGGTATTTAAAAGGAGATAATAAAAAGGAGGGGAATCAACATTTTATTCCGATAGATAGTGATAGGAGAAGGGAGAATGTTTTTAAGCTCAAGGAGGGACGGTTTAGTTTAGATGTCAGGGGGAAGTTCTTCACAGAGAGAGGGCTGAGGTGCTGGCACAGACTGCCCAGAAAGGTTGTGGATGTTCAAGAGGTGCTCAAGGCCAGGTTGGATGGGGCCCTGGGCAGCCTGGTCTAGTACCAGATCTGGAGGTTGGTGGCCCTGCATGTGGCAGTGGAGTTGGAACCTGATGATCCTTGAGGTCCCTTCCAACCCGGGCCATTCTGTGATTTTGGATTCATGCATTAGGACTGCCAGTACTCATTAGTTTTCTGGTATTTACTATTTTGATGATTATTTTTTCTATGTGTATGTTTACGTAGTTCTAATAATGGTTTTTCTTGCTTTTTAGTTTAATGATATTTTATTGTACACAAGTAGAGGCCTGACAGCATCAAATCAGTTTAAAGTCCATGGGCATCTGCCACTGTATGGCATGACGGTAAGTATTGTAAGAGCTTGTATTCGTGCTTACTTGGTCATTTAAGGTCCCATCTTAATTGCTTGCTCCATTGCTTGTGGAGTGAGAGCAGTAGCAAGGGGTTGTTCTCAGGTTCAGAGAAGTTGTGGGTTTGTTCTACAGTTTCAGCAGAGGCAAAGCACAGTGCTTGGTGGGTCTGTGCTGGGTTCAGCATGTGGTCTTGAAATGTTCTGTGCAAAGGTTGTTGCATGGCAAAAATGGAAAAGGACATCTGGGGGGACAGCTTCCTCGTAATGCAGAATAATTTTTGTGAGGTTGTACCTTTATTTTTTTAAATCACAAATTGAACCACGGTTCTTTCCAGTAATTAATCACAATTGCTCATAGGCACACTGTTGGAGGCAATTAATCATTAGCAATGATTTCATTTCTGTGGAAAAATTATTTCCTAACATTTCTGTCCATGTATCTTAAAGCTGAGGTAGTGGGAGACTGCAGGCAGCAGTGCGTCATTCAGAGCCCTTTTGCAGTTCTCCTTGAAAATAGGCAGTTTAAGCTCAGTAGCACCTAGTTAGCACTACCTCTTCTTGCAGTATGATTTAGAAAATATTTTTTTTCTAGTTTCAAAACTTCAGTTTCCCCCTGTATTTTCCCTGGAGCTTCCCATGTTCTTGTATGTACTTCATACTGTTAGATAATCAATATCACAGGTAACTATTTTCTCTCGACACCTCTTGCTGCCCCCCAGTGGTAAGAGTTTGCTCAGTTCACTGTTCCAGCTTAAGTAGTAATTACTTGCTACAGTCTGATTGTATTTTGATTTTTCTCTCTCAGATTGAAGACAGTGAAGAGGAATGGGGGGTTCCTCATTGTCTAACATTGCGAGGTCAACAGCAGTCCATAATCATTGCGGCAAGGTAATTTGATGGAGACAGCCTACGTAGTTACTGTTGAACTGTAAACTGTCCTTCTCTGTGGCTTTCCCACTGTGGTGTGAACAGGAAGGTGAGCCAGTAGATGTTGTTTTGTTGGGATTTGCTCCTAAAACAATTTCCAAGGCATATTCTTCGGCAAAGCCACAGAAAGCCAAAACAAAAAATAAAAAAGCAAATGAGACAAAATAGAGTGGCAGTTGTGCAAGGCAGAACCAAAGCTAAATTATTTGAAAAGCAATTAGCTTCTCAGGTCTTTATTTGTGTATTTCAATTAAAAGGAAGCTCAACTTAGCACTGTTTCTTCGAGCTTGCTTTCAGCCTGGATGAGAGTAATTAAAACCTGAGTTTTCATTGTCAGTACCCGCGCTGAAATGGACAAATGGATTGAGGACATTCAGATGGCAATAGACCTGGCAGAGAAAAGCAGCGACCCCGCCCCCAAGCTGCTGGCCAGCAGCCCCCCTGACAACAGTAAGTAAATGCTGGAGAGGAGGTTTGGTTAATTTCAGTCGGTACAGTTGGCGACTGCTTCTAAGCAGAGTGGTGAAATATGCTGTCCACAAGTCAGGTTAATGCATTTGAAGTTGAGGGATGCATTTATTTATGTGTCTGCCACTGTAATGTTCTTACTGGTGTTAGCAGAAAGTTTCACTGAATAGAAAAGTGACTTGAGCATAATGATGTCAGGAAGTGTTTTACGAGACTTGGGCAGTGCCTGTCCTTGTAAGGCATTAAAAACACCAACCAGACACGGTGGTCTTTGGCAGAAAGATGTAAAAATAACCTAGTGAGCATCTCTGCAAAACTGTTTGTAAAAGTGTACTGGTTCACCACATTGTGACCAGATTTGATTTGTTTAATTTTTCCAATTACGTATGTTGTTGCATAGAAGAAGAAAGATGCTTTCTCCCTGCATTTCATAGAGTCTCCTGATGAAACTACTGTAGACCAGGAATCTGAGGACGACCTCAGTGCATCCCGCACCTCACTCGAGCGTCAGTCACCACACCGTGGCAACACTACGGTGCACGTCTGCTGGCACAGAAATACCAGCGTTTCAATGATCGACTTTAGTATTGCTGTGGAGGTATCGGCCTCAGAACTATCTGCGCTGCAGCTCCAGACACTCTCTCCAATGACAATTTCCTTTTTGCTCCTCCTTAAAGAAGTGCAGTGTTCCTTGGTTTCCTCTCGGGGACGTTGCAGGCGCACCGCTAAACTGCTCCTGTACCTCAAACGGCAGCACGAGTTCGTCAGTCCAGGCACACAGCTTCACTGCCTTAGTGCATCTTTTTAAAATCAATTAGAGCAGTAATTTTCTGGAAGAACTGCCCAAAAAGTGCTGATGGTCTTTAAAACTTAAAGCGGATCAAATGGCCTTAATGCTGTCATTTATAGAGGCATTAAGTCATTGCTCGAGCTGAAAGGATATTGTCTCTATCTGCTGCAGCCAGGTCTGGTTATATGTAGTACTAACTTCTGTTTCTTTACCCAGCCATCCTTTCTGGAACCTTCTCTCATTGCTCAGTCTCAGTCTCATCTGCTTTTTGGTTTTTTTGCATTTTTTACCTCAAAATAAATACCTTTCTTGTTTCCCTGATCGCAGCTGTGTCCATCTGATACACGTTCCTTAACCCAGCGCTCAGTGAATGAGAGCCACAGTTGGACTTCCCCCATAGTGAAAGGAAAGACTCTTAGGGCCCTGTTGGTTTCAGGCTGAGGTGTGTGGGTGTCCCTCCTGCACCAGAGGGACACCGCTGGGACCTCAGACTGCTTTGTCATGGTTCTCATCATGTGGAAGTGTGCACTCAGTGGAAGAGGTGAAAGCATCACATGGAAGTGTGTGCTTAATGGAGATGGTGCAAGGGACCTTAAAACTCTATTGACCTCTCCTCCCGGGCAGCCCAGAGGTACCAACTCCTTACTGCTCTGGAGGGGACACCCTGACTCAGAGCTAAGGACAGATAGTGTTCAGTTTGTGAAACTGCCCCTGATTTTAGCAGAAGAGTTGCTGAAACTTTATCCAAAAAATGATTCCCTGTAAGAAAACACTAACTGCTGAGCCTCATGGTGCTCCTGTGCAGGTGCAGTTTCTGCTCTTTCTGCCCTTAAGTCCTGCAAAGGTGGAAGAGCTCAGCATGGAACCAGGTCTCACGTTTTTCCCTAAAGCATAGGACTTGCTATAAACGGATATTGAATAATTTTTAGCTGACAATTAGTTCAAACAGTTGAAATGTTTAGTTAGGCAAACCTCCCTACCCAGCATCAGAGCTCATTGCTCTTCAGTTTTGTTCTTCCCCGTGACTCAGCCAAGTGCAGGCACAGCAGTGAGGACCATGGAGCACACTGGAGCCATTCACTGTTCTATGAAAGCATCTCCAGCTCCACCGCTGCTCAGTGTCTGCAGCTCACGCTCATGCTCACATCATTCTCTCGGTGCCTTTCACTTCAGCATTACCGTTCATTTTCTCTGTGTCTCTCCCTCCTCTCTGTCTCTCCCGTGTTAGAAGATCCTCTCTCTGTCAGTGACTGTACTTCCCTACCTGCTGGACTGATCAGTGACCAGCGACCTGTTTCCATTTCATGTATCTGCTGGTACCGAATGCAAAGCCTGTCCTTTTATGATATCCTCCAGAGTGACGAGGTAACAGCAAATGAAGGAGTGTGCCTGTAACTTAGGTCACAGTGTCAGCAGAGCATGGCATTATCCGATGCAAAGGCCTTAATGCACACCCCAGGCTGGTGACTACTTAGTTTGTAGTAGGTGAATTGGGACCACCAGACTCGGAGCATTAAGCATTACAGATTAAATTATCAGTTTCTGCGCTGTTATGTGAACAGTTGTTTTGATCCTGATGATAGTGAAATACTTGGTATTCCTCCTCCCTGCTGTAAAATACCCAAATCCAGCTCAGAACAAGGTGAATAGTCGGTGTGTTTGACAAGTTCCCGTGTTAACTTGCTGTGTGCTGAGAGCTTGACCTCTGTCTGCGGTGCTGAAGTACGTCATGATTTTCCTTTGCATCCCAAATTCATGTCAGCCTTTCTGTTTCCATTGTTCTATTTAAGTATCATTTGAAAAGAACACGGATGAAGGTAACGAGACTGACTGATGGTTGCCAGTACATTATTGATGGCCACCACAATTTAAAAAATACAGCCATAGTAGTTGGAAGTTTCTGGAAGTACCCAGCTACAAACACGTATTACAGAGTACTGCTTAGTTGTAGAAAAACGCATTCATTTGGTCAGAACACCTTCGCTTGTGGTAAGGCCACATATGCTAAAAGCAGATCATTGTTCTTACGGTGATTGAACCGCAGCCAGCCCTCACTTAAGGAGTGATGGGTACTTCTGGTTCTGTGCTTACTGCCAAAGTGATGGCATACAGTAAGTTAAGCAGAAATGCAAACATCCATTCTGTGGAGCTTGGCTGCTTTTCATCTGCTCATACATCTCTGCAGTGTGCATTTCACTGCTTTATTTGACTACATCTGATCTGTTTCAGAATCAGCTGTCTGGAAACCTCCTGAGGAAATTCAAGAACAGCAACGGGTGGCAGAAGCTTTGGGTTGTGTTCACCAACTTCTGCATGTTCTTCTATAAATCGCACCAGGTAACACAGCTGGGTAGGGCTTTCTGTTTCCAGTGTGGGAGTAGGGAGAGCAACCATCATCAGTGGTGGATTCTGCCCCATTGGGACACAGAGCAGTTCTGACTGCCCATCTCCACTGAAGCCACAGTGGTTGTTTCATGACATTTCTAATGGAGAGCCTTAAAAGACTGCATATCTGTTCTCCATTTCACTTACATGCTTCCTTTGCTTGAGAGCAGTTGATCTCACAGCACTTTTCACCATTGCTTTTCAGGACAATCATCCCTTAGCCAGCCTCCCTCTGTTGGGATATTCTCTCACCATTCCTTCCGAATCTGAAAACATTCACAAAGACTATGTCTTCAAGCTGCATTTCAAATCCCACGTGTACTACTTCAGGGCTGAAAGCGAATACACATTTGAAAGGTAAGTCAGTCACTCTTCTGGAAGAGGGCATTTTTTAAATTCCTGGATTTGTTCCCAAACTCAGCTGGTACAGTGTCTACTGAGTTGATTCAGTAACACAGGCTTGTAGCTCAACAGAATGAAAGGCAATGCCCTTCAAAGTACTTACAGAAATTTTAAGCCTGGAAGCACCAGAAGCTATAGCAACTGTGGTAGTAATGACTGCAAAGCTCAGTTGTGTGCAAAAAATCTCCCTTCTGAATTACTGAGGCTGCGTGCACAGGGCACACTGTATGCCAGGTTCAGGTAGCATGTAAACAGACCTCTTACTAGCAGAGTCGCTTCTCTCCCTCCTGTACAACTCCCTGCAACACCCACATTTGAAACAAAACAAAACACGGCTTTTTCACAGAAGCTGCTGCTCGTAGTCTGTTCTGCCGCTGCAGCGTGCAGCTCTTACACATCCCACGGAATTCCAGATAGAGAGCTGGGAAATGGGCACCGCTCCTGCTCAGTTCTGGTTTAGCTTAGTCATACTTGGAATTAATTCAGCCCTTTTGTGTGAAACACTAATCTGACAAAGATTTGTAGTCTCATAGTCAAGAAAGCTGTGGTTCAGTTGTAGCCATGTCAATCAGTCTGAACCAAATATGGTGGGAAAAGGGGTAATTAAGTAAATGAATAGAATTGGAAGACAACACAGAAGTTCTTTCTCAGTTCTGGAAGAAGCATAACTGCGGCTACGTGACATGGTTTTGCTTTAGAACAGAGGTTATTTTCAGCTGCTCGTCACTTGGACCATCCAGAAGAAAAAAAAACACAAATAAAACCACTGTTAGGTTGATGAATTTTGGGTGCCCTCTCCCCCATCCTCTCTCAACCTCCTTTCATGTGTGCTTTTGGATCTGTACCCTCTTAACTTAGATAGGAAATACGCAGTAAGCACGATGCTCCCCCACTAGGCGTGGAAAATAACACTTTTCCACAACCAATAGCCCAGAAATTGGCCAGGAGGAGAAAATTTTTCAAGAAATCCTTCCTTGAGATCTTGCCACCCTTCTGCTTTTCTCTCCCCTCTCACAGATGGATGGAGGTGATCCGAAGTGCCACCAGCTCAGCCCTGCGCACACGCGCCCTGAGCCACCGGGAGCCCCACACCTACTGAATGCCACAGCAGCTGCCAGTTTTCTACAGGACATTGGAAACTTCTCCCCCCCGGAGCTTAGTAAAACTGAAATTTGGTAAAAGGAAGGAGAAAAACCAACCAGTAAGGTTCTGCAGAAACATCCGCAATTCCTCAGCAAAACTGTTTCAGTTTTCCATATGTTGAAAATAGCTTACACCATCCCCGTGGCTGCGGTTTGTTCATGTCTTGTATTTTGTCATTCTGTGCTGTTTTTAGCTTGTGCCAGTATTAAAATATTGTCCTTATTAGAGTGCCAAATGCCAAAAGACATTTTGTTGCCTCAGAGATTGCACCTAAAAAAACCGACTCCACAATCTGAAAACTCTCTTGTGAGGCAAATACTATTTCTTCTCTTTACATAAAAAATATATTATTTTTTTTTACCATGTTAACCTGTAGACTGCTGGAGTTTTAAATGTAGATGGACTTTCACAGTACAGACTCTAATTCTACACACAATGAGCAGTCTAGCAGGAACAAAGTAATTTTCAGATTTTTTTTCCTCCGGTCTTTCTAAATGTACTCAACAAGGAATTACTAATTTTCTATCTTTAACAAAGAAACAGTTTACAGCTCACTCTCATTTCCCATTGAGGTTACAGATCCACGTGGTATAAACAAGTTACAGGATTCCCATCGAACCATTTTCTCAGTGCAAGTTGACCAAATTGATCATGTTGGCTTGGGAAAGTGAATGCTATTTGCAAGATGAAACAGAATTAAAATAATCCAGTGCAATATTGTTTGGGCTGTTAATGTACTGTGAATGGTTATGTACAAGAAGAAATTAAAGGCTGTGGTGATGTTCTGCTGTTTGTTTTACAAACTTGAAAAAAAATAATCCAACCTGTATGCTCCAAGAACCACAGCTTTGTGTAATCAATTTGCGGGGTGTTCTGGTAACACGTGGACTAAAGCACTGCGTGTGGGGCAGCTGCTGAGCCCTGGGCTTGTTTTGCTGCTGGAGTTTCAGCATCAGAAATGCCAGTTTTGTATATCTGGCCCTAACATCACCTAGCACCGTTCTTGGGTGAGCTGTTGGCCCATTCAGAAGGGTGTCAGCACAAAGCCTGCTCTGATGAGATGCTTTTCCTTATGCTTTAAGAAACGCTTCACCGTGAAATCAGTATCAAATATCCATTAGCAGAACAGCATGCTGGAAACCCATCTGTCACCACTCAGGGCCTTTGGGGAAACCCAGTGCTAGGCAGAGGGGCCTGAATGTCAGCGTGGGAGATGAAGCTGGGACAGTGCTGCCCCCAACTTTTCTTCTTCTGGCTATTCACTGTGTTAATGCTTACCTATATGCGATGTATAAAATGGCTTACAGCTTTGCTCACAACAAAAGGGAATAAAATACCTCACAATACTATCATACATCTTGCTGTTTCAAGACAGTAGAGCCTTCTTTCTGTTCCCTCACCCCAATGAATACCTTAGCAAAATCAGAGCTCCAGGTGAGGAGCAGGATGGATATGTGTATGCCTATAATTTCAAGGAACAGGCTGCATTCTTGTGGCCAACTCTGTTCCAGTCTGACACAGGGAAATGAGCATTCCAGCAGTTTTGTAGACTTGTAGAATCCTTAAGGTTGGAAAAGACCGCTAGGATCATCCAGTCCAGCTCATCACCACCATGCCCACTAACCATGTCGCTCAGTGCCACTTCTACACATTTACTGCACACCTCCAGGGACGGTGACTCCATTACCTCCCTGGGCAGCCTGTGCCAGTGCCTCACCAGTTTCTGAGAAGGAACATCCAGTAATATCCTAGTGTTCGACCTGAACCTCCCATGGTACAACTTGAGGTCGTTCCCTCTTGTCCTATTAATAGTGAAGCAAGAGAAGAGGCCGACCCCCACCTTGCCACCACCATCTCCTTTCAGCTCATTGTAGAGGTTTCCCCTGAGTCTCCTCCAGACTGAACAACCTCAATTCTCTCAGCCACTCCTCATAAGGCTTGTGCTCCAGTGCCCTCACGGCTTCGTTGCCCTTCTCTGAACACATTGCAGGGCCTTGATGTTTTTCTTCTAGTGAGGGACCCAAAACTGAAATGCAGTACTTGAGGTGGGGCTTCACCAGAAGTTCATGTATGTATCTGGTAACTGGCTGCAGTTGCTCTTTTCTTTAAATATTTTCCTTAAAGCTTCAACTTACTAGCTCTGAGAATACTGATGAAATTCCTAGGCAGTCTGCCCTCCCTGTAGCTCAGATCTGCTATATATTATGCTATATATATATATAGCATATATAGCATATATATAGCATATATAGCATATATATAGCAGATCTGAGCTACAGGGAGGTAGGTACAGGAGCTTATACATATATATTATATATATATATATATATATATATATATGCTATATATATATAAGCCATAGAATTATATCATAGAATGGCTTGGGCAGGAAGGGACCGTAAAATCCACCCAGTCCCAATCCTCTGCTATGGGCAGGGCTGCCCACCCACTGCTCAGGCTGCCCAGGGCCCCATCCAACCTGGCTTTGTTACACCTCCAGGGATGGCCAGGGTGCTAAGCACCTCCGTTGGTTTTAAGGGAGACAAAATAAATAGGATAACTGCTGGCTACTGAATATACTTTAAGACTTAAAAGACATTTGTCTGAAATGAGCTAGGGGAAAAAAATAGAGAATATAGAAGTACTGCAGAAGACTCTGCTTCACACCACTAAAATTTCAGATGCCAATGACTGCTGTGTCCCTGTGTCTGTCCTTTACAACTGTTGGCAATGATAACATCTTTTTTACTATTTTTATTATTTTTAATGCAAATTCTGTGGAGGACCATGCACTAATTTGAGATAAAGTGAATTTTGGTTTAGATTACGGAGGCTTGTCAGACACTGTCTTCATCAATGCTATCCTCCAGAGGAGCTTCCTAAGAAGAAAGTCAGATAACAACTTTTCCAGGCTGTTGTTTTTATTAATGTAATTAGTCAAACATATATTTATGTATTTATTTAGATGGGAGTACCTACATTTGTCATCATTTTTCCAGTTTCTTATTCCTAAGGTTAACCCAAAAGTGAAATAACCATAAAAGAATAAAAGCAGTTATCTGGACAGTCAGCTCTCCCAATTGGTTGATGTCTACACGTGGGACTAAGCTCATGATGTGCTGGAAAGCTGTTCTACGCAAGCACTTACTGCTTGCTCTGAGTGATGTCATAGCATCGTCCATGAAATCAGCAGGGCTTGGAGATGCTTCTGGTTCTGGGTCCCTGTCCCAACACTCCGGGGTCAGCAGTGGAACAAACACATACTGACCACTCAAGTGATTTATTCTGTTTGTTCTCTGCCATTGCCTGCCATGAATGACCGGTCACAGGTTTCAAGTAGTGAAGGCATTGGAGCAAAGCAGGAGCTTCACTGTCACACACGGCTCAGGTTCCTGAGGAGCACTTTTTCCACAAGGCTGAGCAGCTCCATCATTTCTCAGCTAGCAGCTGTTCATTAAGGGACAAGTCATATTTACATACCCAGGCTTACTTATTTTCACTAAATTTTAATTAAGGACTGTTAAGACCACAATCCTTGTAAAATTGAGCTGAAATCTGCCAGAAGATGGTCAAGACAGACAACCTAGCGGGGAGAGGCATGCACTGGCACTGTGGACATCTCAGTAAAGGTCTCTGAAGAAAAGCTCTCACAAGAAAAAACTCCTTTCAGAAACAAAATCAGGGGCCAAAGCCCACGGTTGTACCAGCCAAGAACAAAATGGAGAAACGAGAAAAACTTGAAAGGCTTGATTTTGGCCATTTCTCCTCTTCCAACCAGCTATGCAGCCCTTCCTCTCAAAGGAAACATTCGCCCTAACTCTGTATGGATACACAACTCCAGCCATCCCCTGGGGGCAAGAAGGAGTTCGCTGGGGAGGAGAAAAGGGCAGTGCGGCACTTGTGCATTTTTGTAACAGCAGAAAATAGCAAAGAAACTTAGGAGTGCGAATGTCAGTTTGTTACTCAATTATAAGGGTAATTAGAGATGCACTATTTGGGTTAAGCTCGTGCTACTTGATGAGAGCAGTTCTTCAGCTTCCTGGGGCAGGATGCAAAATAGAGAGCAGTTTTAAGTCGCTGCCATTTGGAAGTTGGCACACTGTCTTACTGTAGGACAAGCTGTCATGTAAAGCTGCATAGATTAAACCCAAACAGACCCCTATCAATCACTTGTGTGCGTGCATTAACAATGAAACAGCAATACTCTGAGCTCCCCACATGGCCCTGCCATCTGTGAGCGTTAAACATACCAAATTCCCCAACACAAGATACTCTCAATACTCTTCCTTGGAAATCATCGTTGCAGATGAAGCAAGGGGTTGTCTTGTACAGATTCTAAGAATACTGCGATTAAAAACCACACCAATTTAACCAATTTAACCAAATAAACTGTCTGCTCACCAGCACTGCCCTGAATCTGGGAGCCCACCAAAGCATCCCTTGGGGGAGGAGACCCTAGAACCTCATCTCACTGACCACTCAGATGGCAGAATTTCGTTACGCTTTTCCTTCTTTATTTCTAGGTCACGTGGTTTACACGGAGCTTTACTACGTTGGTGTCGAGTGACAAAAGTAAGATTTAAACACATGGTTATCAACAGGCAGCAATGTTACAGAAAACAAGGTATGCACTTCGGTTGTCCTCTGTCATCACGCTTTAAAGAAAGGCAGAAAACCATTGCATACCAGTTGTCTACTGCGTAGGCTCAGTGCAGTCACCGGCACATCTGCACAATATGGCTGAAAAGAGCAAGCCTGCAGATTTGTGCAATGCTCTGAGCTCTTCCCAGCAGCTTACAAAAATAACTGGTGATGGTACTGATCCGTGCATTGCGCCTGTGCTTATTAACGCTTCTGATAGTCTTCCCATGGTGATAGTTTTGAAGCAGAAGTGTGTTTCCTTCCAAGTAAGGATAACCATTATAGACTCTGACTGTATCTGCTGAAAAGATACATACTGCCACATGAAGGATGAAGCGCTACAGCACAGGCTGCACAAGTGCATCAAAGCACAGGCAGATGGAAGGAGGTACGATAGACAGACAGGGTGTGAACACACAGCCAACGTGCATGCTCCTACCATAGCCCTCCATCCACCTGACCTCTGCAGGGAGTGCAGAACAGCGGTGCTCAGCCACTCACAGCCACTGGGCCCTTACCTATGTGGACATACACAGATAAAATGGCGGGGGCTGCAGGGAAGGCACGGCACCTCAAAGAAGGCTTTGCTGCTATACCAAAAGCGTTCCGTGCTGTAGCAGTCGTGCCATCACACTTCAGTAAACCAGTGATCCACTACAAAGTGCTACTGCAAGGAAAATCAAGCTCAAACAATAGATTACGCATCTGGTAATTACAAAAAAGCAAGCGTTCAGTGCAAACGACTGACTTTATTTATTCTTTTAAACAGTGAGTTTGTTTACTGCCTAATCCTGAAGCCTCTGACAAGTAAGCAGTTCCACCAATGTAATTGTTTGCATAAATAGGGATAACAAGTTGGTGCCCAGGATATTTGAGACCGAGTGAAGATGTGTTACCCGCACAGAGAAATCGTCAGTGCAACGCTGTGACACAGACATGTTTTTAGCATGAGACAGTCTCAGGAATATCAGCACACTTATTTTTTCCCCCAGAAAGTGAGGCCACGCTTCTTTCAAACAAAGCTCTTCTGTTACCAACATAGACCCTATTTTTAAAGCATCGATACTTTGTCGTAACAAATGATTGTAATTTTACATTCAAGATACAGCACACTTATTCAGTGAATCCCAGTTTAGGATATGTTATTTTTAAATAATCTATATATTACATAAAAAAATACACATCTCTACCATAAACAAGGTGTCGTCTGTACCCAAACACCCTGCCCCCTTTGGGCAGCAGGCCTTGCTGCATGCCTCCCCTTCCTTAGGCTCCTCAGCCAGCTGGGACACCCACCCAGCAAACTCCACCGCAATCTACTCAAATGGAGAAGTACTTCCTCAACATACAATTCTGGAATGCAAGAAAAATGCAACTTAAAAATATATGCATTTATTACTTCTTAAAAAAAAAATAATAGCATACCGTAGAGCTTCGTACAATTTTTTGATTGAGAAAGTCTTGAACTTCCACTACAAATTTAACATCCCTGCTGAATCCTTGAGTTCCACGCATCTCCTAGTAAGCTAACTTCAGTCTTAAGTGCTTAACATGCTTCCATTTTTCTTTTTGTATTCTGAATGTCAATACAACAGTTCATTCCCATATGCTATAACGGTGTGTATCTACCGAGTGGCCAAACACCGAGATGCAAGAAGGCGCGTTTCCCATTGCCCTGCATTCAGCTGCACGATTCACAGAGCTGAACTCATCTCCTCAGGCACAAGCGCACCCTTCACGCTCGGGGCACACAAAACAACACGCACAATGATCTCGATCAAAGAAGAGTTACAAACCACCGCTCAGATGTATGCACTGTCCAATTCATCTTGGCCGCAAAGGAAAAGCAGGCCATCGTTATGTTGGCAGACGTACTGCGTCTAAGAACACGGCCACAAGAATGGGAGCACAGATACCCATTTCTTTTAACAGTTGTTTCGACTTGATCAGAAGTTTCATAGCTCTGTTAGCCTAGCAGCGTCTTCTAACACCGTTAAATCATTACATTAATAATTAAGGCTACTAATATGCATACAGTAAGAGCTAGCTTGGTGCTGAGAAGTCCCTCACCAGCTCCTAGAGAACTTATAGAGACTGGGTCCTTTTTGTATGACTTCAGATCGAGATACCCATACTTATTTTAATCCTTTCTTTCAAAGCTTGTATCTTGATTAAAAATAATAATGATAAAACATTTAAACACATAAGATGCCTGACTGTCCAAAATCTAAAATCACCTCCTTTATTCCCCTCATCAAAACTAGGCAAACAGAATCACAAGCACCTGAACAGCCCTGGTGAATCAAACCAAGGCAAAACTCAATGTCATACTGGCAGGCTAAAAAAAAATAAGCCACCTAATCAACTGTGTAACTGATGGTACTATTTCCAAGGAAATTTTAGCTTCACCAGCTATCCTAGAGAATAACACTGGAAATTTTAGAGTTCCAAATTTTCTTTTTTTCTGGGAGGTAACAGGGCAGCATTCAGCCCTCCTGGCTCAGTTTTGCTGCCTCTGTGTCCAACATCTATCAGTAAAGGGATTCACAGCTTCAAGCAGCAAGACCCAACTCTGAATAAATGGGTAATTTTTCATTCATGCTGCCAGACACTGGTTGTAAATGATAAAAACAGGCATAAAGGAGAAACATTTGCCTGTCTGTCTTAGAGCCAACACCCTAATATTTCAGAATATATGCAAGTAATAAAAATTTATTTGTGTGAGCATTCAAACATGTTTTAGGTGGGAAAAAAAAGCGTGTATCTGAATTTCATGACAAGCTTCACGAATATCTATTACTAAAACTGAAGAACACATAAAGTTTAGAACTTGCATTGGCACAATTTAAAACTGAAGTCATGAAAGAGCTCATCCTACAGGAAAAAAACAATAATTTAAAGCTTTGAGAAAGAAGGTGTATTAAATTTAAAACAACCAGAAGTAGTACCATAATTGGAAAATCACACTCTGAAAATCGATAAAAAGGAAGAAATACCGGAGAAACAGAGCAAAATTGTGTCTTTGCTTTGAGGTACGAATAGAAGGGTCCATTGTACAGGATTACCTATCTCCCAATGGCAAATCCTTCACATACAAAAAAAAAAATCAACCCAAGATTCACTTATCACATGGTTCGAGATTTACATGTAATAAAGGCAAGGCAATACTCAAGTTATGGCCTGTCAAATATTTACCCCACTAACAGTATCTACAGAAGCACTTTACCATTTTGTACACAGTGATTCCTTATGCACGTCGAAAGGCTTTCAGTTAAAAAAAGACGTTATATACAGATCTGTACACAATTCCAACAAACACATTCCATCTCCCAGTGGAATTCTTAAAGCAAGATACCTGAGGTTTCTCAATATCTTCAATTTCTCTATCACAAACCTAAATATACATCTCAGATTTTACAAAAAGACACCTCCCTGGAATATGTGCATTATCATTAAAAAAAAACTATAGCTTTAAGGAGCTGAAAAAAGACTGCCTCCATCTGAGAGACTTCACTGCCACTCTTGCATGTTGAAGAATGTCCTTTCACCGGAGGATATTTCGGTGACTAAGGGGCAGAACAACATCAGGATTCAATTCTTCAGTGCAGACACCATGGGATCTCCGCTGTCTCAGCAGAAGAGTACTTTAGTAGGATGAAGTACTTCCTCCAGCTAGTGAATATCTGAAGAGCATAAGAAAGGGTTTTTATTGTGACTTTCAGAGCACTTTATGCAACAAGCAGCAATTAATAGTTATTATTCTGTTACATGCTGTTGAAGTTCTGGTCTTTCTCCTTCCAGAATGACATCCACCAGTACTGTTACACTTGAAAGAGAAAAGCCATAGATCTGAACAGTATGTAAAATACACTTCATCAGAACACTGCTGCTTTTCTAACAGCACCAACAACTCCTATTCAAGTACATTAGTGAGAAGTACACAATACAGTATATTTTTATATAATTTATATATATTTTTTTATAAAAAAGTATTTTTATATAATGTGGGCAAAATTTAGCAATTTTAGCCTTCTTGGCACATTTACATCATAATCATTCCAAAATATTGCTAGGGCAGGAAACTCATATTTCTTAATCTAAACAGATTCTTAAATCATAAAAAGATGCATTTTAATCATATTAAACTTTCAAATAACTTTATAACATATCACAGATCAGAATTGAAGAGAAAAGGTAAATGGACTCAACTCAATTTATTGGGCAGTTCTTCTGAGGCTCCCAATAAACCCACACAGTCAGACTTAGGAAATACAGGTTTAATCAATCATAGGAGGAATGAAAATCTCAACAGAAATGTGTTGTTGAAGAGTCATTTTCAATAGTTCACTTACAGGTGGAGAGGATATTGCAAGTGGATACAAGAAACGACTGAATGATGCAGCAGAACATCAAGTTTCTTGTAGTTTTCAAATAAGGACAAACTATATTTTCAGAAGTTGACTAGCTCCTAAAATACCCACTAAGCTGTGGAATGGTTCTAATTCATTTTTAAGGAACATCCACTGTTGTCATTCATTTATTTACTTTGTTGAAGGAACATTTGTGTGCTGACACACTGGGTTTTTCTTTGGTATAAGAGAAACTTCACCTACACACGACCCACCAACAGACATTGTCTATGAATGTTTCTCTCTTTCAAAGAAGAGGAAGCATCATCTGCCTCCCTTGTGACAATAAGATATTATGGCTGAGAAAAACAGCAGTAGTCCACATAATCAGAAACATAAGGAAAATAAAATGCTAAGGAAGCATCTGGTGTGGCAAAAGTAACGACTGCAGGATTACCTCCAGCACCACAGAAATGCCACACGACGTCCTCTGCACTAAGGAAAGTGTCAGAGTCCCCTGCAACAACTGCAAACAGAAAATGCTGTCCAGTCTCATGTGATACAAAATATGCACACCAACAGTATCAATGTCCATATGAACTACCACCTGAAGCTATACATCAGAACTGCTGATACAGTTAGGTGCTTGGGGTAGAAAGCAGGCAAGTGTTTTTTCACTTGCTAAAAAAATAGAAATAATCATTTCAATTTAGTAGTGCTTGTAGAGTAAGATCTGTAATCCTTAGTGAATTGTTCCATTACCTCTGAATCCTCTGCACAAGGTGTGACACCATGTTATCTGCAATGCCTGGACAAGCCTCTTCAGCTAAATAAATAGCCTTCTTCAGTTCTTCTATGGAATCCGTGTTACCACCACACGCTTCACTTTTCTCTTTCAACTGAAATAAAAAATGGAAGAGATACATTAGTATAATACTCACAGTATTTCCATAAGCAGTATAATGCAAAAACTTGTATAAAGGGACTGTCAGTGTTCAGAATGTTAGAGTTTGACTTTTGTTATTCATTCCTGCATCTTAAAGACCTTTTTCTTCCAGAAGTTGGCCTGTGCAGCAGTTATCGGGATGTCATTTCTCTGCACAAGACTTCAGTCATTCACGCATCCTTTTCATTCAAGTACTGTGATGCTATCCCAAGAAGGAAGCACTATTTAGCTGCAGCTGTTTGGTTTCAAGCTGTGTTGCTTAAACATTCACTTTAATACACACACAAATAATAAGAACCCAGTGATTTCTAGGAGACATGTAACAATGGATGTAGTGAAGAGAAAATGAAAAATAAAGGTACAAAAATGGAGGGTGGACAGCAGAAAGCACTGGATGCAGGACCCACTTCATTTTTAATATGAGAAAGGGAGAAGGAAGACCTAAAGGAGATGCAGAGCAACCTGGAACATGTTTTAGAGATGGGAAGGTAGGAAGTTGAAAGAAATGTCTGAAACAGAGGCAAGAAAGTGAGTAACACATAAAGCACTGAAGTGGAAATAGCAAAAATCCCTGCCCAAAGCGTTCCTCCAGTTTCCGTAGGAGAATGACAGGCTCATTTAATACTGGACTTGGAATAAACAATACAGAGGTTGTCCCCTTTAAATAAATGTAATGGCTTTTGTGCACTCAACATCCTTCCAAGCAGCATGCAAAACTCTGTAATAATCCTCTGAAACACCACTTCATTCAGTAGAACAAAATTAAGACATTTTCTCTAGGAAAACAGTTTCTTTAACATTCTTTCTGTAACAGTTACAAGGATTGAAAACACTATCTGAATAAAAATCTTTCATAGAAAAGATAAGAGTGAGAGGGAAGGGTTATTATCTTTTTCTTTAACAAAGTTCCATCAACATTTTAAAATAACATCTTCATAGATGTCCATCTTCCCTTTCATATGATAGTTATTTAAGTATCTGGGAAAACAAAACAAAACATACAAAAAGGCAAAATTGAGAATGGGAACAAGATACTGCTCTCAACCCTGAAGTTCAAATGTTAAGTTCTTGCTGCTCTGCTCCACATATACTGCAGTAGAGAAGAATTTAAAATTTGTAACAGATAGAATGACACAGAAAATGATAAGAGGAAGCTTTGATGACATAAAGTCAATTTAGCTGCAACAAAAGGTGTAACAAATCAAGCTCCAAACGTTGTCTTTCCTCTTATGTTTCTGTTTTTCAGAGACATAAATCCTAGAACTGAGTAACATCTAAAGCAATATCTTACCTCTGCAAATAAAGGGGATATAACTGTAGACAGGCATTGAGATACAGACCTTTTGGGGATGTCTTTTTCCTTAGAAGAAAAAAAAGAAAAGATTCTTAAGAATTTAATTTCCAAGAAGAAGCACTTTCATTGCTTTCTGTTTCTAATTAAACAAGAGAAAATAGCTCAAATATGCTATACTTCATGAAAAATGTTTCTAAGCATAGACAAATATGTAGAATATCTTACAACAGACAAACAGACTGTTTCAAAACACCATGAAGACTGGAGGTTAAACTAAAGTTTGAGGGTGTGGCACCTCAAATACATGCAAACTTCAAGTTACAGGGGAAAAAAGAAAAATATATATATATATATATAAAATCACAGAACCATAGGGGTTGGAAGGCACCTCTGGAGATCATCTAGCCATAGAATCATAGAATCATAGAATCATAGAATCACAGAATGGTCTGGGTTGAAATAGACCACAATGATCATCCAGTTTCAACCCCCCTGCTGTGTGCAGGGTCACCAACCACCAGACCAGGCTGCCCAGAGCCACATCCACAGCCTCCTTGGGCAACCTGTTCCAGTGCGTCACCACCTTCTGTGTGAAAAACTTCCTCCTAATATCTAACCTAAACCTCTCCTGTCTCAGTTTAAGACCATTCCCCCTTGTCTTATCACTATCCACCCTCATAAACAGCTGTTCCCCTCCTGTTCGTACGCTCCCTTTAAGTACTGGAAGGCCACAATGAGGTCTCCCCAGAGCCTTCTCTTCTCCAAGCTAAACAAGCCCAGTTCCCTCAGTCTTTCCTCATAGGAGAGGTGCTCCAGCCCTCTGATCATCTTAGTGGCCTTCCTCTGGACTCTCGCTAAAGCAGGCTCCCTAGAGTAGGTTACACAGGAAAGCATCCAGGTGGGTTTTGAATATTTCCAGAGAAGGAGACTCCGCAAGTTCTCTGGGCAGCCTGCTCCAGTGCTCTGTCACCCTCACAGTGAAGAAGCTCTTCCTCATCTTCAGATAGAACTCCCTGTGTTCCCGTTTGTACTCCCTGCTCCTTGTTCTGTTGTTAGGCACTACCATCCTCTTGCCAACCACCCAGTAGATATTTATAGGTGTTGATCAGATCCCCTCTCAGCCTTCTCTTCTCCAGACTGAACAGTCCCAGGTCTCTCAGCCTTTCCCCATCAGGGAGATGCTCCGGGCTCCTCATCATCTTTGTTGCCCTCTGCTGGACTATTTCTAGTAGTTTGCTGTCTTTTTTGAACTGGGCAGCCAGAACTGAACACAGTACCCCAGATGTGATTTCACCAGGACAAAGTAGAGGGGGAGGATCACCTCCCTTGACCTGCTGGCCACACGCTTTATAATGCACCCCCGGGTACCACTGGACTTCTTGGCCACAAGGGCACACTGCTGGCTCATGCCCAACCTGTTGTCTACCAGGACACCCAGGTCCTTCTCTGCAGAGCTCCTCTCCAGCAGCTCAGCCCCTAACCTGTACTAATGCATGCAGTTATTCCTTTTCAGGTGTAAGACTCTACACTTGCTCTTCCTACCAATCCTATGAAGTCAAATTCAGCAAATCCTACACACTCCAATATTCAATGAGTCTCTCACACAACAGGTTTAAGTTCACCCAGCCAAAAGAAAATTTGGAAAACAAAATACTATCTGGTCTTCCCCCAGTGTTTTGGCAATAGCATTTATACACATCACAAGCCACAGAAAAAAGACACATTTACAGAATACCCAAACTTTAAGATCTACTCAAAATGTTTTGTCAAAGCAGTTGTGGAGCACACATTTTCAACAGAAGTTCTGAAATTTTACAATTCAAATGCTGTCAAAGATATATAACAAATAGACCTGTGAAAAAATACTGAATCATTTCACTGAATTAAAAGTAAGAGCTATCTCCTTGTATAATACAATCAACACGTTAAGCACCTTATTTCTTTGCAACTCCAAAGGCTGGGCTGCTCCATTCTCTAGATTCTTGGGATCTTTTTCTCTTATTGTGAAGATCCATTCTCCTGAGTCACCCCCACCTGAAGCCTGGCCATCTGGTTCACTTTGAGGAAAGGAAAAACAAGTTTTATTACCTACACCTGATTGCCTGTGCTCATTCAACATACATGTTGGTCACAAAACCTCCACTGATGACCAAAATCAGGATTCTATTGTATGTGCTAATGAGCATCAAGACAAGTGTGAAAGATAATGCAATTATTTTTTGAGAAATTGAAAACTTTTATTTAGAAAATGAAATTAAAATACTTCAGTAAATTTAAATTAACTTTTTTTTTTTTTTTTAAAAGAGAAGCATGAAAGATTGAAAATAGCTTCCCAAGTTACATAAGCAAGTAATGTGGAATGTATCATTTCTAACCAAAAACTGGCTTCAGTATATTATCTCAAATTATTAGTGAATAAAAGAAAAATAATCCACTTTTTTTTTTTTTTTGCCTACTAAAATAGTTAAGACTCTAGCTTAGAATACCTTTGTGAAAGTCAGTTTACTCCCACTATGAAGGCAAATTTCTTCCCAATACATAAAAAAAAGGGCTAGCCATGTAGGGATACAGTATGGATTTAACAAACTACTTCAGCACAAGTAAATTCTTTGCCCGCTTTTAGTGAGTGGCATATTAAAAGAAACTATATTCTCTAACTCCTGGTAAGTTGAGAGAACAAAAACATTTATGCTGATGCTAACCAGTCACAGAATTACATTTCATTTCTCCCTGTTACAGATCTCTAAGTTATGATCTGTGAATTAAGAGTGATCTACAAGGAAACCACCAGCAATTAAAAGAGTGTCTTCTGGCCGCCATACAAAAAGTATTCCAAGTACCATACCAAGCCAAAAACAATGTAATTACTGTAATAAAAATTTTGAACATTTCTGCTCGAAATCACATAGAACTTCTGGCTGTCACTGAAAGAAGTAAATTACTTTCCGTGTATGCATTAGTTCTAGAGAGTTATCAATTTGGAAAGTTAGCATTCCATTGGATCAGCATGCCACATCAATTCATCTTTTTATCACCTCTACTGTAAGGGCTGCTGTGGAAGCAGAAAGGAAAACAAGCTTAGACAAAGAATTCAATCATCTCATAAGCACTCAAGAACCACTTTAGTTCCTGTGCCAAGCCATCAAAGCTGGTCTCATATTCCACAGGAGAAATGAACTACAATCTGCTGCTTCAGTTAGCAACTGATCTCAGATCAGTTTTAGAACCAGTAATTCAGCTTCCGTATGAGGACTGGAACTGTAATCACTGGAAGGAATCAAGACATTAATAATATAAGACAAACCTACATCTGATACATTAGCCAAGATATCTCAATCCAGCTGATGTTTGCCATTAGCACAGAGACTGGAACTGCAGAGAATAGCTCGCTTGCTAAATTATAATTAGAAGTTGAACCAGCTCATGAATAAACAGTAACAATCCCTTCATTTCATTTTTAGAAGGTCTGCAATCTGATGATGCCTAAGTATTTGAGAATAACAAAGTTAACTTATTAGCACAGTCATAACTATTTTTAACTCGATTTCCTAAGGAAACTAATTCTTGAACATATTAGGCAGTTCCATCAAATTTCACAGACAGAAGTTAAAAACAGAAGGGGAAAATCACAGCACTCTAAAAATCTGAACTTTAATGACACACATGCTATAGTAGCCTAACCTTCTTAGAAGGATATTTATCTCAGAAAGCCTCATGCTCTCAAAATATGAGATGATAGTGAGATATTTATCTCACTAGGCCTCATGCTCTCAAAACCCTATGACCATGGAAGCATTATTCCACTAATCCTTTTCTATATACAAGGATATGCTTCTGCTTGCTTATTGCAGATGCCAAAATCAAGGCCAACCTGCCACCAAGGAGACAGCACCCCTCTTCAGATGGCCATATGCACACATAGCACAGTGTATATATGTACACTGAAACCTGGTTGTGCAGGGTGAGATCCAGCTTTTGCTGACATGACAGGAGCATAGTCAGCCTTATGTCCAGGAAGGACCCTAGACTCTACATAGAAGAGAATACTGTACAGAATGAGCCAGAATTGTTTTCAGTTATAAAGTTATTTGCATAAAATCCCTCACAACATTTAAATCAAGATTTCATAAGCTTACCATGGCTGCTAACCCGAAAAGCTGTAATTAAACAACAGAGCACAGGAATATACATGCTAAAAATTATGTGCTAGAATAAAAATTTTAAAAATTCATTCAACTTACGTATCTGAGTCATCTGAGCTGGAGTCATCATGACTTTGTTCAGACTTCCACCTCTTGTGCCTATCAATAAGCTCAGTCAGGTAGGAAATTTTCTTGGCATTTCGTAAAATGAATTTGTGTTTTAAGAGTTCCTTTGCAGTAGGTCTCTTAAAAAAAAAAAATAAATAAAAATTACTGCATTTGAAAGTGTTAAAATCACTCACTGTAAGAAGATTAAGAAAACTAGACCAGACTTGATGCAAACAAGTACTTACAAAGACAGACAGTGTCTACAAATAAGATTTCTACCTGATATTCTAGAGAAGTGGAACTGTGTCTATTCTTATGTAGAAACTAAATGATAAAACTCTTCCTAAGTATCAAACAATATATTAACTTGTCTTCCTTTGATGCTTAAATCATGGGGAGCCTGGGGCTTCACTCACAGCAGAATTTTCTAACATCCCTGTGGTTATGAGAATTGCTGTCTCCATCCAGAAGATTCCTGACTTGTTTGTGCAGTGCTTTACAGACCTACCGCTTAAGGGTTAAAAAAAAAAAAGTCCACAAGAAAATCACTCCCTTTTAATCCAGTTTCGGCATTAAGATTAGACACAGCAAAAATCTCTTCAATAAAAAAGAACTTGACGGGTTAAAAAAAAATTAAATGTGATCTATTTATAAAATCTAGAAAAAAAGCACCAGGACCTTGAAAAGTCTCCAAAAGTAACATACAGTTACCCATGTTTAAAGAAATAACTGAAAAACATTCAACCAGCAGAAATCAGACAAATCTTTTTGCTAGAACAAATAAAGGCAAAGGATGTTTTAAAATGAAATAGCAAAAAAGCAAAGGAAAAAATAATTAAAAAATGTGGAAGTATTGTGCTTGCATAATGGATTCCAGTGATTTGATAATGTAGAGACCTCTGGACGTAATTTGTTAAATTGGAAGAACACACACAAAAAAATTGCCTGCACGCTGGTTATGATCAGTACTGTTAATCTCAGGAAAGATAATGAAGTAAGCTTACAGTTTGCTTACTTTTAAAAAACACAATTGCAAATAAATATTATTGTTACCAATGAAGAAAAAAGTAACTGAATCTTAAAAGAGCACAATGAAACTTCTAGTTAGATCTTTCCCTATAAATCACTGATACAGGTGCTTCCTTTAAACTCCTGCAAACAAGTTTTCCCATAAAGAATTGATGTAAACCAGTCAAGCTCCCAACAACATACTGAAAGATGCTGGAACTCACAAAGCTTGGGTCCTTGTTCAAGCAGGCTTCAACAAACTCTTTGAGGGATTTACTGAAGTTTCCTTCCAACGTTGGTGGATTATTCTTAGGGATGAGGAACAAAACTTTCATTGGATGCAATTCTGAATGAGGTGGCTCTCCTTTTGCAAGTTCTATGGCTGTTATGCCTAATGACCAGATATCTGCCTGCAAGAAACAATCCTGTTATGATTGCGTCAGAGAAAGAGGAAACAATATTGATTTCAAAGAGAGATTTTGTATCTTTATTGTAAATCACTTCATTAAACTTTTCTTGTAAAAATGGTCTCATGTTGTGGTTAACTACATAAAGCAAAGGACACATACAGCATAAAGCAGCTCTTATTATTAGAGCTAACAAACTTTTATCAGTTACAACTGATTTTGAAACAAATCTTTTTAAATATAGTGGTAAAGGTATTACAAACCAGCACCTAACCATATTGAAGTTTCCAATTCAAATCATTCAAATCCAAGGCAGGAAATGATACTGGAATAAAAGATGTCAAAACATGCAGAAAAGGTTTTTCTTCTCTAAGCATCAACCAGTACAACTTTAAGAAATGGAACAAATTAGAATGCATTTCTTTCTGGGGTTTAACATCATCTTATATATCATTTTTATTCATGGACTAGAGAAACATGGTCTAGAACAGTATTATTCAACTTTTTCAACTCAAGATTTCAACCAGTTAAACACATGGTCCAAGTACTTGGTCCCAGCTTCTGAAACACGGGAAATGCTTTTCTACCTGATTTTCCTGGTAAAGCTCCTGACTGCCAAGATGGCTTCATCTAAATGAAACTTCTCTAAGTCATACACAAAGACAATGCAAATCCAAAGGCTCACTGTCATGTTAGAAAGATAAATCAAATCATACTGCTGAGATCAGTGTTAAGATTCCTAGCATTTAATTTCAGTGATGAGCTGAATCCATACTGTTACTGGATGTGACCGTACACATACTGGTTTGTTAGGTAGGATTATTTACATATATTTGTTTTGCAGGTTTTCATTGCCAAAATGGTCTACTTGTTCCAGGGAACACAGACTCCCCAGATCCAAATCCTACTGCCAAATCTGCCTGAAATAATGGATCCTAATACTTAGTGTTTTGCTGAATACAGTGAGGGAGGTGAGGCACTGGAAAAGTTGTCTATAGATGTGGTTAATGCTCTGTTCCTGGAGATGTTCAAGGCAGGGTCAGATCAGGCCCTGAGCAGCCTGATCTAGCTGTGCATGCCCCCCTTCATTGCAGGGGAATTGGACTAGATGACCTTTAAAGGTCCCTTCCTACTGCAAGGATTCTATGATTCTATGAACAAAACAGACAAAGAAATCAAAAGAACGGGTGAATAAACTCCTTGGAAAAACAGGATTGGAAAAACAAATCACAAATCGCTCTTCCAACCAATGGTAAGGTACCATTTAAAAATAAGCATGTTTCGATTTTCCTGTTTCTTCTGAAGCAAAAGTAGAACAGATTTATCCTCAAATACAGTTCTCAAGTGATTTCAGTGCCTGACTTGATTTCCAAACAGCATTTGGAACACTGCTGTGCCAAAAACAGATATATTTCCAGGTGCTAGATAAAGTCTTCATTTATCAATACAGTTACAGAATCACAGAATCATTAAGATTGGAAAATGATGACCATCATCTAGTCCAACCATCAACCCATCCCCATCATGCCCACTCATTGAAGCACAGAATTATTAAGGTTGGAAAAGACCTCCAAGATCACTAAACCGCTGCTTCTCTATCAGAGCAGGTCCCCTCTAACTCGTGGTATCCAACCTTATGGCTTGCCTGTGTTGTAGTTAGTGAGGAGGAACTGTCTAGGGCTGCATATATACATTAATTATATATTTCATAAATAACAGAAAGTCTCAAATTGAACACAGAGAATTACATATATAAATAAGCTCCAAGTTCCATTTTTCTTAATAACAACTTTATCAGCTAAGCTCTCCTCAAGCCTGAGTCTAACTGTGAATAACTTTCCTCTGACAGGAAATCTTTTCTTGGTTATGGAAGAAAAATGTCGCCTGCAAAGAGAATTCCTCATGTTAGCAACTGAGCATTATTTCCACCTTATTCTAAATCCCAGTTTCTCAAAAGAAATGTGTTAAAGTCATAAAAATGGATAACATTCTTCTGTCAGACTTTCAGTCCCAGAGGTAGCATGTATATACATGCACATATTTATACAAAACAAGTTCATATATGTCTGTGTGTATGTGTGCATACTTCTTTCTTCTATGTCCCTTAGGTATCTAATGCATTCTACTTGAAGTGATCTTTCCCCACTGCAAGTGAACAACAAAGTCCAACAAACCCAGCCCACACAATAGCTCTTTGAAGTTGCAGCTTCCTGTGGGAAGCATCAAGAATATTAAAACAAATTCTCTCTGAAATTGTACTGCCTCCTGAGAAAGAATATCAAAACAGATGCAACAGATGCAAGTACTGACTTCATGTGTATCCATCTATGCATTTCCAGGACCTGCTTGTCTGTGACAAGCAAACTTCAGGCACAACACCTGCAAAACATTTCTCCAAATGTGGGGGGGACAATGTCAAGTGGTCTTTGGGATGAATCATCCCCATCATTCAAATAACCTTCCATCGTTACGTTTACCCCACATTAAAATTTTTACAGTTTTAAATCCTGAACAAAAATTACTCTTCCAAGTTCAAATGGAAGTTGGGAATTCGTTCTCTGCACTACTGGCATAAAGAATTTCTTTTTCTTGTTCTAATGAGTAAAGTTTAGTCTGACTTCAAAACTCCTATAGTTGAAAGAAACAGGTTTAGTGCAAGAAAAAAAATTAAATTAAATACTTAATTATTTCTATTAGAAACAACATAGTAGAGAGGACAGAGAACTAGTTATGGGAAAACTAAAGCAAGTAAAAGAAGATGACTTCCGGTCGTGAGTAGTGTTCCCCAGGGGTTGGTGCTGGGGCCTGTCCTCTTCAATATCTTTATTGATGACCTGGATGAGGGCATCGAGTGCACCCTCAGTAAATTCGCAGATGACACCAAATTGGCTGGAAGCGTGGATCTGCCTGGGGGTAGCGAGGCTATACAGAGGGATCTGGACAGGCTGGAGAGCTGGGCTGAAGCCAATGGGATGAGTTTCAACAAGGCCAAATGCCGGGTCCTGCACTTCGGCCACAACAACCCCAGGCAATGCTACAGGCCTGGGGCGGTGTGGCTGGAGGACTGCGTAGAGGAAACGGACCTGGGGGTATTGATTGATGCTCGGCTGAACATGAGCCGACAGTGTGCCCAGGTGGCCAAGAAGGCCAATGGCATCCTGGCTTGCATCAGAAACAGTGTTGCAAGCAGGAGCAGAGAGGTGATTGTTCCCCTATATTCAGCACTAGTGAGGCCGCACCTCGAGTACTGTGTCCAGTTTTGGGCCCCTCACTGCAAGAAAGACATTGAGGCCCTGGAACGTGTTCAAAGGAGGGCAACAAAGCTGGTGAGGGGTCTGGAGCACAGGCCATATGAGGAGAGGCTGAAGGAGCTGGGAATGTTCAGCCTGGAGAAGAGGAGGCTCAGGGGAGACCTCATTGCTCTCTATAACTTCCTGAAGGGAGGTTGTGGTGAGCTGGGGGTCGGCCTCTTCTCTCGTGTCATTAGTGATAGGACCAGAGGGAATGGCTTCAAGCTACGGCAGGGGAGATTCAGGCTGGACATGAGGAAGTATTACTTTTCAGAAAGGGTGGTCAGGCACTGGAATGGACTGCCCAGGGAGGTGGTGGAGTCACCGAGCCTGGGGGTGTTCAAGGAAAGGCTGGATGTTGTGATGAGGGACATGGTTTAGTGGGAGCTATTGGGAATAGGCGAACGGTTGGACTGGATGATCTTTTAGGTCTTTTCCAACCTTGGTGATTCTATGATTCTATGATTCTATGACTTTCAGATGAAGAAAGGCATCAAAAACATGAAGAAATAAGAATTGACAAAACTAGAGAAATTAGACAGGAAGGAAGGATCTTATGTGGACATTAAATCAAAGAACAAATAATGTGGAAAAAATGAAATACATGATATGGGGAAAGACAAATACAAAACAGGAAATAAAATAATGAAACAGGTCATAATTTTAACAGAACTACTACTGTCACTGTTTGACTTTTCACTACTTTTCCCATGGCTGATTTCCCACAGCAGTCAGATTTTTATTATCTCTATGGATTACTTGGACCTTAAAAGCAAACTTCAAAAGAAAATGAAAAATGAAGTTTAATTTTCTGCCATCAAGTACTGTTCTCAGACTAGCTACTTAACTCTTTAAAGTGCAAATATTACAGCTAACTTACAGAATATATCTGGAAATATTATGCTCTCAAATATACGGATGTGAATCATTATTTCCTGTCCAATAGAAGGCGCTGAAACTTCACTATCCATCTCAAAACTATTATCTTCTGTGACTAAACACAAGTATTAGAGTGCCTTGTAAATATAATTACTAATACATGGTCTGAGATAAAAATAATACAACAGTTCGAAAATGGGACTGAACTGAGTAAAAACAGAATGAGCAAATCCCGTGTGAGAAACTCATGGCGTATCAGAATATGCTTAATGCATTCCAAAAGCCCCACCTTACCTTGAAACTACAATATTAGGAACATAACTTGCGGGTTGAATTGTCCAGATTCACATATTTTAACATAAATACATAAATGGTATGCATTTGCTAAATCCTGAATTAAAATAGTACAGTGTCCTTAACAAAAGATAGAGATATTACTGAAATATATTCGCATAGCATACTTTCTAAAAAATAAAAAATAATGCTATATTAAACTGTCACAGTAGTTTTAAAGTTTAATGAATGTCAACATGAATGTTAAAATTATGAGAAGACAAAAAATAAACTTTTAACCAAAAATATTTTGAGTGTTTCACATGAGGAAATTCCTCAAAAGTTTGTGTCTTTGATTCTAAAAATTGTTTACTAGAATGTTTAATTCTAGTATCCAAATAAATATATTTGGATATATAGATATATTAATCTATAATCTAATTAATCTATAATATATATATAATCTATATATTTAGATGAGATGTAACTGTACGTTAATATCTGAAAATGTTTACATTGGAAATCAAGATACTGGAATATCAGTCCTTGCACAAATTATGCTGATAACACAGGGAAGGCCATGCTCAGGAAACCCACGAACTGCCCATAATATTAAGAGGAATGATAAAAAAGCCAAATCAAAGACCTTAATCTTTATTACAATGATCAGCAAAACTGAAATACATCTCTCACCTTTGAATCATAAGCAGATTGCTTTATTACTTCAGGTGCCATCCAAAATGGTGTTCCCACAAAAGTATTCCTCTTTATTTGTGTATCTGTTAGTTGTCCTGCTACTCCAAAATCTGCTAGTTTTACTTCTCCTTGTTCAGATAGCAATACATTAGCCGCTAGAGTAAGGAAAAAGAAAGAGTTGAAATTAAGAGATTTGATTCTGCAAGGGTCTTCATTTATACTTCATGAGCTCTTCAAACACTACTAGAAAACAAGAACAGTTTACCTTTAATATCTCTGTGGATTTTCTTTTCTGAATGTAGGTAATCAAGACCTTTGAGTATCTCCCTTAGTATTGTTGCAATCTGGGTCTCATCAAGTGAGCCAGGTTCTAACTAGGAAACAAAAGAAATATTTATGTGTGTGTGTATGCATTTATGAAAGGAGAAATGAAGAGACCAGAAACAGAACTGAGTATAAAAGAAATTATTCATTCTGGCATACTTTAAAACTTCCCATTTGCTAACTTTGTAACATGAGATACAACAAAGGTTACCTGCAAACAAACAAAAAAAATAAACCCACTACAGTTCTAAACTAAGTTGTTTTATGACAAATAAAGAAATACTTCTCCAAAATGCTTTTAGAAGTTTGTCAAAGGCTCCACAAAGGCACAGTTAAAAGTTATTGCTTTGTTGTGGTCGTGTCATAGATACATGTGGTTTGAAAAGCATCTACATTGCAAACTCTTTCTTAAGATCATGCTGAATTTGATGGGCAAACCTACAGGCCTATATGGACCCAAATGTCAAAAGCCTGAGAAGGAAACAAAGGCATTGAAGACACCACATCTATCAAATATCAGGTCACTATGTCAGATGAGATTTTGTGAAGCTGTCCAAAATACAACTCAAATCACTATCCTGACAAAGCACTGAGTAAGTTCTTTTTTCATACAAAACTGAAGGTATGGATCTGCAAATCATCAGAAAGGTCACTACCTAAAGGAAGCTTCTTAGCCAGTAGGGGAACTGTGAGAGAACAAAACCGAAACTCTGACAATTTGCAAATACTCAAAATGGGGAGTGGGCAGCGCTGAGCTCTGCTCTGTGTGACAGCGACAGGGCCCGAGGGAACGGCATGGAGCTGTCAGGGGAGGGCAGCTGGGGGTCAGGGAAAGGGGCTGCACCAGAAGTTGGTGGGCATGCAACAGGTTGCCAGAGTTCAAAGAGAGTTTGGACAACAATTTCAGACAGAGGGTTTTCATTTTGGGTGATCCTGTGCAAAATCAGGAGTTGGACTCCGTGATCCTTACGGTCTCTTCCAACTAGGGATATTCTATGCTTCTACTCCAGTATTATAGTCTACCCAACAAGAGCAGCCATTGAAAAGCATTTCAGAAAAAGATTAGTACAAAAAATACTACTACAAACCTCAGCTAGTAGGCAGGAGAAGAGGTAAGATTTCTTGCAATGCTGACAACATACTATTTGTCGTATTTTGGTAGCCTTACCTTCAATCTTTTTTTGCTTTTGTTTAGCTTTGAAAACTTCATCCTTATAAATTATTCATCTCAGCATCGATATTACCTCAGCCAACCTAACATTTATACAGGAAGATTTGTTCTTGAGAGCAATAAACAAGCACATGTACTGCCACTCTCCGTGGCCCACAAAGATATTCTGAGGGCTTTGCTTCCGCTAGGCTGTAAATGACAGTTCAAGAGTTGGCAACATGATATAGCACATCTAAAAGTGGTAAGTGAACATCTGACAAAAGAGGTTATCCCAAGTGGGCAGGAAGTTGTGAAAACAGAATGTGACTGAGAATATTAGTGCTTGTCCTCTTGTCACAAACGTACCAAAATTGAAAACTAATGTATGCATAATTGCATAACATGCACTTTCTCTTGTAAGGTGTGACTTTGAAAAATGCCACTGTGAGCTGGTCTTGTTCAGCCTGAGGAAGTCTCCAGGGAGACCTCATTGACCAAAGAAGTTGTGGATGCCCCGTCCTAGGAGGCACTCAAGGCCAGGCTGAATGGCGCCCTGGGCAGCCTGATCTGGTGGTTGGCAGCCTTGCCCACAGCATGGGGTTGGAGCTGGGGGGGCTTTGAGGTCCCTTCCAATGCAAACCATTCTGTGATATTCAAGCAAAAAAGGCACAGGGCTAACATGTCACGTGTACACTTCAACCATGGAATTCAAGGTCCCCATTCAATCTTACCTCATGCTCAGAAACATGATAAAGCAAACCAGTTCTCACACCAGATTTCAACTGAGAACCATGATGTACACGTTAGAATTAGGGAAACATGCAGCAGAACATGAATTCAAGATGGATGAAGCACACACAAGACGCTTTAAGTACAAACTCTTACATGATGATGTCAGTTCCATGGCAAAATTTGTACTACCCTAGGCAACAACTTACAGATAAGTAAGTGATCATCACACAGGTCAATGAGTAGGATTAAAAAATATATAAAGAAAATTTGAGTACATGTTTTCTTTCTACGCCTTTTTATAGCATCAAGTTACAAAAGCAGTGTCTAGTCACTTTTCTGTCTGGACAACAATTTTATTTTTCTTTCAGTGCATCTTTATCAGGAACGTTATCCATTTCTACATAACCACAGAATTCCTTAGAATATTCCTGAAGAATACTTAGAGGACATGGAAACTAAAAGTAGAAATGAGTTCAGAAAAGTAATCACAGTGAAAACATGGCAGCTCAGTTGCAGCAAGTCTGCATTTAGTCAACCCTCCTCCTATTTTCAGAATATCACAAGCAGAATTCCTCCACATCAGCCCTTATTCTTTCACCACATTTTTAGTTGCCTCAGATGACAACAAACTATGCTATAGGAACAGTCAAGTCTAAGCAGGAATAACAATTTTCACATACCTCAAACATGCATTCTTGTATTTATAATGCAATTTTTAAAGTCTACAACAAATACAAGATGGCATGCAATTTTCATGAACCCTTTTTTAATGGCTGAAGTGAATTGTCAGAATCTAGCCAAATAAAATGTAATATGCAGCTAACTTTTTGAATTATCATTCAAAATCGGATAATTCTTTGTTAATTTAGGTGGTGCAATCAACCTCGTCTTCCAAATATCTCTAACTATTATCTCTATAAACTCTCTTTGTTAAGCAGATTCCCTTGCAGATTCTATATAAAACTCCTTGGGGGAAGAGAAATGTAATGGATTTGTCTCACCAAAATGTACAACTTAAAAGTGTTGTGCTGGTTTATTTTTCTTTTCTTTCTTAGCATGACCATGAGGAGTTGTGCTAGCAGAATAAAGAGACAAAAAAAACTGTTTTCAGCCTTTTACATTCCCTAACTAACTGAAGATCAGCACCCCAAGATGTTTAGGTCATGATTTCAATGCTGTTTCTTAGTTTACTTCCATCTCTAGAAATAATCCATTGTGTCACATGGAAAATAATGTTTTCCTGAGATTGATAAATGCTTTTTCTTTTTTACCAAAAAATCCAAATTAAAAGATTTTTTTTAAGGCATCTGGTTACACTACCTTCCAACTTAAAAAGTTATAATCTCACAGTTGTAAGACCATTAACTTTCTGTTATTGTTACAACAAACTGTCACAGACCAATGATGCACTACAGCATTGAGTTATAACTGAAGGAAATAATTCTGTATCAACAAAAATCATATATTATTTACTCACTAGATCGAGTGCAGAGCCTCCACCCAGATATTCCATTATTATCCATAACTTTGTATCCTGCAAAACAGAAACCAACAAAAAACATATTACGTTTTTTAAAAAATCATTACTGGTAAGTCAAAATGAGAATCATTCCGTTCTTCTTGCAAAAGAATCCAAACTTTTATAACACCAATAATGTTTAGCTGTTCCTCTAAAGCACTTATAGATTATTCTTTAAGAAATCATAAAATTTTTAGTCCTTTCTGCTGAGGAATTAACTTTATCTACCACAAGCTGTTGACACAACCATGTGTACTAAAATAATAACAAAAAAAGTTAAAACTCTTAATCTCAATCAACAAGAGGAAAGTTAATTCACATTTACCACCAGGTAAGAGCACGGACATTACAAGTTAATTACTTCTAAATAACTGGTGCATGCTCCAGTTCTTATCATGGAACCTGTCCTGTTGTCTGTTACTAGTACTATTCTAATACAGATTGTATCAAGGTAGGAAGAAATTTCTCTTTAATCCCTGCCAAGGAGTGATGCAGCAGAACAACTCCTGCCTTCATGCTGAAAGCATACCAGAACATCTTGAGCATCTAATCCAATGGTCAAAACCTCAGAACTGGGAAATGGAAGACTAGAACCAAGGCTGGACAATCATTCTGAAGCTCTGAATAAATTATTAAGTCCCAAAAGCCGCTCACCTAGTTGTTCTTATGACTTTCTTTAGTACAATTAGCAAAGTAATTTCTGAGATAGGAAAAAGACATGGGACACTCAATGAAAAAGGAGCAGAATAAACTCCTACATTTAAAAATCCTCATGACAGACATTCAGATTCAAAATTACATCACACAAATTATGTTTCCTTTCCTTAGTATAAAATGTCTTGATTTCATTGACTATATTCACACAAATACAGCTAAACATTTTCTTTACTAACTTGACTGTGCCTAGACTGAATTTCATGTAAGACTCATTATTCACTTCTCTACATTGCTTCATTTTGGAAAGGTAATTCCTCACTTTTCTGTCTCTGATCTAATGAAGAATACAGGCAAGTTTTCTCCACTAATGTTCCTGCATCTAATATATGTCACAAATCGTACCATTATTAGGTAAGAAGTTAGAGTTCCAACATCATGTACTATCTTTTACACAGATCCAACTCAATTCAGATACTTGCTCTTCAGGAGTCAACTAATACTTTTCAACTAGCATACAATCTTGTTAAAAATATTCTAAAAGAACTGGAACACATTTTTTAGGTGAAAAAAAGCAACTCTAAAATACAATCTATCTTATCTACATAAAGCATTTGGATAACGCTTACTTTCTGCAGATACCACAGATGTCCAGAGAACTACTGCCCACCATGAAAGAGTCCCTTAACAGTCCTGAAAAATGCACTCTGCTAGTAAGAGTTTTTCAGATTTTGCCTTAAATACTCCATGTTCTGACAGTTCCAGAACAAGCACGCGCCCGAGAGGTGCCTTCCAGTAAGTCACTTTACCTTCAGAAATCTTCCTAAGCCCAATCAAAATTATTACATATATAAAATTACATATATTATATACACGTTTCCACCTGAAAACTTGCTTTCCAAAGTAGTGTGAAATGCTTTGAGTATTTCAATTTTATGAGCCTGCAAACATACATGTAATAATAATTTAAGTTAAAAAAAAAAACCACATCATCTGTATTACTGCTTTATATTTCAACTGAAAACTGGTGTGGGAAACAAAAAGGTAGGGCAAAGGAAATCCTCGATCCTCTCAAAAAAGGGAAAGGAGAAGTCAAAACAAGACACATCACTATTTTTCTACTATTTCAGTTATGCTGTGGATTTAGAGAAATATCAACTCTCATTAAGATATGACAATTTTTCTTAATTGTTGGCAAAACTGGACAGTAAGTTCTTCAGCTTCAGAATAGTTACTTAAGCTGCAAATCAGAAACCTAGAAGTAGGATAAAATACTTCCTAAAAAATGAATATAATTTGAATTATGTAGTTACACAGTCACGTAACACAAAGTTATACAACCATGAATTACAAACATCAGTTTTTTAATCACTGATCATCCTTTTCATTTGTTACTGAAACCATCACCAGCTGCTTAGGGGTACACGTCTAAATTTACAATACAATAGCCATGAATCCAGAAAAACAAGGAATACTACATTGTAAAATATATCTAAAACTCAGGAAAATGTATGTTTGTCCTAATTGCATTTCCACAACTGTATCGATATCCCAGTTTGAAGCTCAGTAATAGCAACTTATTACAATAACAGCATTTTTTTATTTTTGTAGCTTTAAAAGGGATCTTTGATTCTCTGTAGTTCAATCTCCCCCTTGCCACAGGAATTCTGCTCAACTTCAAATTTATCTATTTTTCAAGTCTTCATCATTCCTGTAATATATTCAAATAGATGAAATTGCTGTAAAGAATCTTACTATCCCCTTTGACTAGCTCCAGCTGAAAATCTTTGATCTACACAAATTGGTTAACAAAGAAAATCAAAATCAAAATAAAAATAAAAATAAAAAAATCACTTTTGGTGAAAGTTTTAATCAACTGCTTAATGCATATTTTAATTTTAGAGCCAGTAGCCTGAATACACTTATTTAATGCTCTGCACCAATGACAACCCCCAAGTAGAGCACCACTGTCAATTCACTTCAACGTGACTAGAGCAACACATCTCCCTTCTCCTGGTCCTTCCTTTCAGAGCATCTCTTGCATACTTCACGTTCCTTATCCTACTGTAACTTTCCTTTTTAAAGCTGCAGAAATTCCTTTTTTTTGGCATGCACTTCTTTCATTCTTTAGTACGTATTCCCCGTTTTTCCTTTTGCAAAACACCAACATCACTACATTTTCTTCTATACTCTAGATTAATAATTATATATTACACAAAATCACTTCATTTTCAAAAAGAAACTACACTTACATACTCAGACTAAGAACACTAATTGTTCAATTTTAAGATCTGAAGATTAATTTTCTTATTTCAAGCCTCAATCCCAACAAAGCATTCATTTGACTCCCAGGTACAGTGGAGCCATGGTGAGTCAGCAATCCAAATTTAGTATTACTGCTTCTCTAAATGAGCGCACTAATGAAGGCACACTGTACATTCCCTTCTTCACAGTAGCAAAAGAGGTTTTCCTCACATGCCATGAAACTGAGGAATAGAGCAGCTTTGGAATCTAAAAGAAGTTTTGTTACAGAAAGATAGAATTTTTATAAATCCTTACCAAACTAGTTTGTCCTTTTAGTTTGACTTTAACTCTGAAACCAGAAAAAGACCTTACAATAGCAGTATCTCTGATGAAGAATTCACCATTAATTCACCGTAACAGCATGAAATGACTTGTAAAATGAGTGCAGTCACAGCAGGTAAAAAACATCTCCTACCATGTGAAATCAAGGACCATCCATTTCTGTCCTAAGCACACAGTTATTCACCAAAAAAAATCTCCCTCTAGAGATCCAAAGGCTGATTTTAGCAGAAATCAGAGCATAAATACACAGAAACACACAATCAAAATTAAAATGTTTCTTTACGAGTCATTATGAAGTTAATAAAACATTTAATAAACACAGAGAGGCCTAGCTTCAGAGAGCTTGTGTTTTTATTTATTCATCTAGCTGTAAGAAAGTACACACACATTTCTTTGGAGTGTGATATTAAAAAAAAGAGATTGACTTTATATAATCAAGCCCAGGTGTAACAAAAGTACCTAAATTACCTTTTTTGAGGGAAGGCAGGATCACCGAGGATAAGATAATACAGAGCCATAAATGAAAAGGATCAGAAGGACTGGAAGTGAAAGCACCAGCTGACTTATACAGCATTTTAGAATTCAGCTGATTCTTAGAAGAAAGAATGACTCTATGGTTCTATGATTCTGTGACTTAAGGTTGGAAAAGACCACTTAATGTCATCTAGTTCAACCATCAACCCACCCCCACCATGCCCATTATGTCCCTCAGTGCCACACCTATACGTTTCTTGGACACCTCAAGGGATGGTGATTCCACCACCACTCTGGGCGGCCCTTTCCAATACCTCATCACTCTTTTTGAGAAGAAGTTTCTCCTAATATCCACCAGAACCTCTCCTGGCACAATTCTAAGCCATTCCCTCTTGTCCTACCTCTAGTTACAGAAGAAAAGACGCTGAACCTCACTTCAGCACAACCTCCTTTCAGGAAGTTGTAGAGAGAAGTGAGGTCTTCCCTGAGCTTCCTCTTCTCCAGACTAAACAATCTCAGCTCAGTCGCTCCTCATAAGACTTGTGCTGCACACCCTCGACCAGCCTTCCTACCCTTCTCTGAATACGCTCCAGGGCCTTTCTTGTTGTGAGGGGCCCAAAACTGAACACAGTACTACTCTATGTGTGGCCTCACCAATGCCAAGTACTGAGGGATGATCACCTCCCTGCTCTTGCTGACAACACTATTTCTGATACAAGCAAGGCCTTCAAGGCTACCCAGGCACACTGCTGGCTCACATTCATCCAGCTGTCAACTAACACCACCACAACCTTTTCCTTTGAGCAGTTTTCCAGCAACTCTGTTCCAAGCATGCAGCATGGAACAACATGAAGTTGTGACCAAAGCGCAGTAGCTGGCACTTGGCTTTGTTGAAGTTCATACAATTGGCTTCAGCCCATTGATGCAGCTCATCCAGATCCCTCTTCCTACTCTTAGGCAGATCAATACTTCCTCCCAGTGTGGTGTCATCTGCAAACTCACTGAGGGTGCACTCAACCCTCCCATCCAGATCATCAATAAAGACATTAAACAGGACCCACCCCAATACCGACCCCTGGAGAAAAAAAAAAAAAGTCAATCAATGCAGTTGGAAAACAACATAACAGCGAGCACCTCTCTGTATTCTAGGTGAGACAAGAAAGAATATTTTCCACTTTAAATTCACGGTACGTAATCAGCAATAGGATAATAGTTATCTATAAATACCCTGAAGGCTTGTTTTGTTCTGGAAACAAATCATCTGCACATTCCACTCAGAATCAGTATTCACAAACGTTCCAATGTCATTGATCACAGATCAAAAGAAACACAAGCTAGAAATTGCTAACAAAAATAAGAACTAGCTTAAGTCAATCTACATATACTAAAAGTTTAACTTAACTATCACTGGATTAGTAGAAAAAACCACAGTACTGGAATGCAGAGACAAAACAGCCTGAACAGAAGGACCTCAACTAACCTGGGAAAGACAAGATAGTTACAAAACTGGTATGCACTGACCAACAGATGTTTTGTTCAATAAAAAACTCAGTTTAACTTTCATGTGCAAAAGTGATACAGGTCAGAAGGACAGACATATTTCAGCACAGGTACAACTTCAGTATTTATTTTCATACCGATTCTCCAGCAAAAGAAAACAGATTAGAAGTACCTTAAGACACACAACCCATACAATAGGATAACCTCTCTAAATTGCATTCCTTCTACAAGCTGTTACACTCCGCGTGGAGATTTGCCTTTTGTTAACTTCTCAATTAAAACCACCAAGGTAAGTCTGACATCTGTACCAAGAAGAGTTTTCTCAAACACTTGCTGATTCTGAGATAGATGACTTAACAAGCAGGATTCAGTGACAGTGGATCTCATGTGCTGCGCCAACTGTAAGCCCCGGTTTTGTTACATAAAATGAAGAGTAGTCATGCCCTGCCAGGCATTAGAATCCTAATCAACTCATCTGTGAGCTCCTATGCAACAATAATGCACAGATCAATCAGGAAATTAAAAAAAAAAAAAAAAAAAAAAAAAGAATGCCATAAATGTTGCATTGAGTAAGCAACAAGAAATAGCATTTACCTATTTGTGGCATTTGATTCCCTCAGACAAGCTCAAACCATTTCACAAGCAACAAATGTCAACAATCCCCTCAAATCTGGAAAAGTGTATAGTATGAGCATCAAGACCTCCAGAACACTGTACCCTAGAGCTTAAACTCTCAGGAAAGAAGATGACACATAATCAAAAAAAAAAATAGTTTTGGCTGCCAGACAGAAGGCACCTACTACATCAAAGTAATAGAATTTGAACCTTGAATCCCCTTAATACTACCAGTCATTCCAGTTATTAGCTGACTTACATTTCCAGATGCTCAGAACAGCAGTACAACAGGTACCATTTGTAAACACAGGGCTTATCAGCAGTACAACACGGATACTGACGCTATTAAGCAAACACATGGTTTTGACAACAAATACATACAGCTCTACTTCACATCCTCAATTCCTGCGAGAAGTTATAAATGTTATCCACAAGAACCATTTGGATCCATTTAAGTATAATCAGAACTGCAAAAAGTGAAGGGGGGTGGCCTTGGCACACAGTGGAAAGACAATTCAGGTCTACCCCTTCAGATCCAGCTTGTGGATGCCCCATCCCTAGAGGCATTCAAGGCCAGGCTGCATGTGGCGCTGGGCAGCCTGCTCTACTGGTTCGCGACCCTGCATATAGCAGGCGGTGGAAACTACATTACCGCTGTGCTCCTTTTTAACACAGGACATTCTCTGATTCTCTCATTCTATGATTCCATGTCTGTACAACTGCTGTTAAGTAGGGATCTAGACACTTTCTTTTTTACAGGCTTTTGAAAGGTCTTTACAGAAGACAAAACCCAAGAAAAATCTCTCAGTGCCTATTCACACCACATTCCTAGGACAACACTTGAAGAACAAGCTCGTTCTTACAAACAACAGGACGTGCTATTGGTTTTCTTGCGCATCCGGTGAACACAAAGCTCTCCAGCCGCACTACGGAATCGAGAATTCCACCATCATTCCAACGCTCCCAAAGAAGCATACGCACTTTCCTCATTCACTTAATCCTTCACTAAGATTCTCCTCCGACAATATGCTCTTCTGCTAATGTTCTTCCACCTAATTCCACCTCACGTCACAACACAAGCTTCTACACGTTCCTGTATTGTTTTATCAAAGGGAACGTTGCTTCTTCCTGTCATCCGATCTCACTAAAACATACAAAAACGAAACAACCAGCAACCACTACCTGCCGTGTTACCTACAGATACCCATGCCTAAGGAACCTGAATGTCAGATGGCATGCACAACATCAGAAGAACAGAAGAAACCATTTCATGAGAGAACAGGGCTAGTGACGCATGGATTGCCTCCGACATCAAAGATAACCACTGGATCAATCAACGGGATTAATAACTCTTTTGACAAATGAAATGGATGGGACAAAAGATAGAAATTACTGATCACAAAATAAAATTATTTGCACTGGACAACAAACACCGTGGGCACTCAATTCGCTCATGTGTTAAATCATAGAATCGTTAGCGTTGGAAAAGACCTCTTAGATCATCAAGCCCAACTAGCAGAGAGAAACATGAACTTTTATTGAATAAATCCCCTCGCCGTACGTGCGTGGGGCTGCGTGCCATGGCCAGTGTCCTGATGGGGCTCGTGGGACAATGTGGCTACGGCCCTGGTGACAGGTATGGGACACCAACGCCAAGCACACAAGATGTGGGGAAGGGAGTGGATGGGGGCACTGGGAAAAGCCCAGAAACTCGTGCATCACTGTGACATGGGCAGTGATGTCTCCAAGGCAAGGTCAAATGAAGGTGACGCCCAACAGCTTGGCCAAGCCATACTTGGAGACATCTCCAGGCAACAGATTGTGACTCCATAGTGCACGCTGGCTTTGCTGCGGGTGCAGCGGCTCAGCCCACCAGTTCGTGCCTGGCTTCCGACCGAGCGTGTGTGCGAGGACCGGAGTGTGCAAAGGGCGAGCTTTGGTGCTGGAACGTGCTCTGGGTGCTGTTCGCGCAGCTCCCAGCGGCCGTCTCAGAGCCATCTGTTCTTTACCCCGACCCTGCTTGAGCAGGCAGACGGGATAGCTTACAGAGGCGCCCGCAGAAGCATAGGTAGGCGGCACGGGGACTGGCGGCGGGGGGGGACACCTTGAGGGACCCGTCCCAGGCCGCTGTGTGACTAATGCCTCTTGTCCTCTTCCAGCGTGACACCTGCTGCTGCAGCGCCAGTGCTGGGGAGCGCGTTGCCATCTCCCGCTCCCCCTGCCCCACCGCAACTGGTGGAAGCATGGAGGCAGCATTAGACACCCGCTGCCCCGTGTGCCTGGACAACTGGGACAGTGCGGCATACGCCATGCCGTGCTGCCACCAGTTCTGCCTTCCCTGCATCCAGCGGTGGACGAGCACCAGGCCACAGTGCCCGCTTTGCAAACGGGATGTGAAGTCCATCATTCACACCGTGCAAGCGGACGACAACTACCAGGAGCTGCTGGTCAGACCGCCTGCAGAGGCATCCATTGCCACTCGGAGCCCTGCAGTCCGCCAGCCAGCCCGGCCATGGCCCGCAGTGCCCACGCGTCCTGTGGGCGGCCTCTCACCTGACACCTGGGCTTCCCTCTTCAGGGAGCACCCGGCCCTGCTGCGGCCCCTGCGCTCCTGGCTGCGCCAGAAGCTGCGCCGCATCCTGGGCACCGAGGAGCCACAGGCAAACACACTGGTGCACAGTGTCATCTGGGCCCTGCTCCTCGTAGGCTTGGCGGAGGGGATCTTGATAGAAATGCTGGATCCCGACCTGCACGGCCACACGGTGACCTTTGTACGGCACTTCATCGCCTTCGCCGTGCAGAGGTGCACCAGGGCGGCTCACCGCTTGCTGGGCCTCCGTGTCCCCCCTGCTGCTGGGGCACAGGAGGCCGCTACATCAGAGCCCAGACCTGCCGTACCAGAGGAGGCACCTGTCCCCGGCCCAGCGCCCTCCAGCAGCCCTGCCAGCTCTAACAGGGACGAAATGCTGGGCAGGACAAGAGAAGAGCTCGGTGGGCATCCCAGCCGCCCACATTCCAACCCTGCAACTGACACCACAGAGCAGGCAGCGCCTCACCAGGAGCCAGAAGAGACTGTGGCAGGGCCTTCTGGCACCAGCCCACCTGAGGGGACCCGGCGAGCCCCAAAGAGGAAGGCCAGCGACTCACAGGCCTCAGAGTCACCAAACAAGAGGCCACCCCGCCGGCCGGCATAGAAGAGTGCTGGAGCTGGTGAGGCTGGGGCCACGCAGCACCTGCAACACACACTGGCCCCAAAGGACCCACGTCATCAGGGTCCAATTCCTTCCTGGAAATAAAACACAAAGACCGAAAACAACCAAAAAAATGTGTTCGTAGCGGTTGCTGATTCCCCATCCTTGATGCTCCCTCCCCTTTTTCCTACAGCCCTGCCACGGCTGCCACTGCCGCATTCCTGACAGGAACCCCCGGGCTTCACGCAGGGGAAGGGCAAAGTTCTGCACCCGGGCAGGAACATCCTCAGCCCACACTACAGCTGGGGTTAGCCAGCTGGAGCGCACCTGGGAGTCCTGCTGGACACCAGGCTGAACCACCAAGGAGCCCAGGCTGCCTTCGTCAACCGTGTCCTGGGCTGCATGAGGCCGGCTGCTACCGGCAGGTGAAGGGAGGGCGCTTATCCTGCACCTCTGCTCAAACTCTGAGCAGGCCACAGCTGCAGCGCTGGGCCCAGAGCTGGGCTCCCCAGCGCAAGGGAGAATAACCAAGTTCTTCCTTCCCGTTGTGAGTGGACAATTCAGGTGTACCCCTTCAGATCCAGCTTGTGGATGCCCCATCCCTAGAGGCATTCAAGGCCAGGCTGCATGTGGCGCTGGGCAGCCTGCTCTACTGGTTCGCGACCCTGCATATAGCAGGCGGTGGAAACTACATTACCGCTGTGCTCCTTTTTAACACAGGACATTCTCTGATTCTCTCATTCTATGATTCCATGTCTGTACAACTGCTGTTAAGTAGGGATCTAGACACTTTCTTTTTTACAGGCTTTTGAAAGGTCTTTACAGAAGACAAAACCCAAGAAAAATCTCTCAGTGCCTATTCACACCACATTCCTAGGACAACACTTGAAGAACAAGCTCGTTCTTACAAACAACAGGACGTGCTATTGGTTTTCTTGCGCATCCGGTGAACACAAAGCTCTCCAGCCGCACTACGGAATCGAGAATTCCACCATCATTCCAACGCTCCCAAAGAAGCATACGCACTTTCCTCATTCACTTAATCCTTCACTAAGATTCTCCTCCGACAATATGCTCTTCTGCTAATGTTCTTCCACCTAATTCCACCTCACGTCACAACACAAGCTTCTACACGTTCCTGTATTGTTTTATCAAAGGGAACGTTGCTTCTTCCTGTCATCCGATCTCACTAAAACATACAAAAACGAAACAACCAGCAACCACTACCTGCCGTGTTACCTACAGATACCCATGCCTAAGGAACCTGAATGTCAGATGGCATGCACAACATCAGAAGAACAGAAGAAACCATTTCATGAGAGAACAGGGCTAGTGACGCATGGATTGCCTCCGACATCAAAGATAACCACTGGATCAATCAACGGGATTAATAACTCTTTTGACAAATGAAATGGATGGGACAAAAGATAGAAATTACTGATCACAAAATAAAATTATTTGCACTGGACAACAAACACCGTGGGCACTCAATTCGCTCATGTGTTAAATCATAGAATCGTTAGCGTTGGAAAAGACCTCTTAGATCATCAAGCCCAACTAGCAGAGAGAAACATGAACTTTTATTGAATAAATCCCCTCGCCGTACGTGCGTGGGGCTGCGTGCCATGGCCAGTGTCCTGATGGGGCTCGTGGGACAATGTGGCTACGGCCCTGGTGACAGGTATGGGACACCAACGCCAAGCACACAAGATGTGGGGAAGGGAGTGGATGGGGGCACTGGGAAAAGCCCAGAAACTCGTGCATCACTGTGACATGGGCAGTGATGTCTCCAAGGCAAGGTCAAATGAAGGTGACGCCCAACAGCTTGGCCAAGCCATACTTGGAGACATCTCCAGGCAACAGATTGTGACTCCATAGTGCACGCTGGCTTTGCTGCGGGTGCAGCGGCTCAGCCCACCAGTTCGTGCCTGGCTTCCGACCGAGCGTGTGTGCGAGGACCGGAGTGTGCAAAGGGCGAGCTTTGGTGCTGGAACGTGCTCTGGGTGCTGTTCGCGCAGCTCCCAGCGGCCGTCTCAGAGCCATCTGTTCTTTACCCCGACCCTGCTTGAGCAGGCAGACGGGATAGCTTACAGAGGCGCCCGCAGAAGCATAGGTAGGCGGCACGGGGACTGGCGGCGGGGGGGGACACCTTGAGGGACCCGTCCCAGGCCGCTGTGTGACTAATGCCTCTTGTCCTCTTCCAGCGTGACACCTGCTGCTGCAGCGCCAGTGCTGGGGAGCGCGTTGCCATCTCCCGCTCCCCCTGCCCCACCGCAACTGGTGGAAGCATGGAGGCAGCATTAGACACCCGCTGCCCCGTGTGCCTGGACAACTGGGACAGTGCGGCATACGCCATGCCGTGCTGCCACCAGTTCTGCCTTCCCTGCATCCAGCGGTGGACGAGCACCAGGCCACAGTGCCCGCTTTGCAAACGGGATGTGAAGTCCATCATTCACACCGTGCAAGCGGACGACAACTACCAGGAGCTGCTGGTCAGACCGCCTGCAGAGGCATCCATTGCCACTCGGAGCCCTGCAGTCCGCCAGCCAGCCCGGCCATGGCCCGCAGTGCCCACGCGTCCTGTGGGCGGCCTCTCACCTGACACCTGGGCTTCCCTCTTCAGGGAGCACCCGGCCCTGCTGCGGCCCCTGCGCTCCTGGCTGCGCCAGAAGCTGCGCCGCATCCTGGGCACCGAGGAGCCACAGGCAAACACACTGGTGCACAGTGTCATCTGGGCCCTGCTCCTCGTAGGCTTGGCGGAGGGGATCTTGATAGAAATGCTGGATCCCGACCTGCACGGCCACACGGTGACCTTTGTACGGCACTTCATCGCCTTCGCCGTGCAGAGGTGCACCAGGGCGGCTCACCGCTTGCTGGGCCTCCGTGTCCCCCCTGCTGCTGGGGCACAGGAGGCCGCTACATCAGAGCCCAGACCTGCCGTACCAGAGGAGGCACCTGTCCCCGGCCCAGCGCCCTCCAGCAGCCCTGCCAGCTCTAACAGGGACGAAATGCTGGGCAGGACAAGAGAAGAGCTCGGTGGGCATCCCAGCCGCCCACATTCCAACCCTGCAACTGACACCACAGAGCAGGCAGCGCCTCACCAGGAGCCAGAAGAGACTGTGGCAGGGCCTTCTGGCACCAGCCCACCTGAGGGGACCCGGCGAGCCCCAAAGAGGAAGGCCAGCGACTCACAGGCCTCAGAGTCACCAAACAAGAGGCCACCCCGCCGGCCGGCATAGAAGAGTGCTGGAGCTGGTGAGGCTGGGGCCACGCAGCACCTGCAACACACACTGGCCCCAAAGGACCCACGTCATCAGGGTCCAATTCCTTCCTGGAAATAAAACACAAAGACCGAAAACAACCAAAAAAATGTGTTCGTAGCGGTTGCTGATTCCCCATCCTTGATGCTCCCTCCCCTTTTTCCTACAGCCCTGCCACGGCTGCCACTGCCGCATTCCTGACAGGAACCCCCGGGCTTCACGCAGGGGAAGGGCAAAGTTCTGCACCCGGGCAGGAACATCCTCAGCCCACACTACAGCTGGGGTTAGCCAGCTGGAGCGCACCTGGGAGTCCTGCTGGACACCAGGCTGAACCACCAAGGAGCCCAGGCTGCCTTCGTCAACCGTGTCCTGGGCTGCATGAGGCCGGCTGCTACCGGCAGGTGAAGGGAGGGCGCTTATCCTGCACCTCTGCTCAAACTCTGAGCAGGCCACAGCTGCAGCGCTGGGCCCAGAGCTGGGCTCCCCAGCGCAAGGGAGAATAACCAAGTTCTTCCTTCCCGTTGTGAGTGGACAATTCAGGTGTACCCCTTCAGATCCAGCTTGTGGATGCCCCATCCCTAGAGGCATTCAAGGCCAGGCTGCATGTGGCGCTGGGCAGCCTGCTCTACTGGTTCGCGACCCTGCATATAGCAGGCGGTGGAAACTACATTACCGCTGTGCTCCTTTTTAACACAGGACATTCTCTGATTCTCTCATTCTATGATTCCATGTCTGTACAACTGCTGTTAAGTAGGGATCTAGACACTTTCTTTTTTACAGGCTTTTGAAAGGTCTTTACAGAAGACAAAACCCAAGAAAAATCTCTCAGTGCCTATTCACACCACATTCCTAGGACAACACTTGAAGAACAAGCTCGTTCTTACAAACAACAGGACGTGCTATTGGTTTTCTTGCGCATCCGGTGAACACAAAGCTCTCCAGCCGCACTACGGAATCGAGAATTCCACCATCATTCCAACGCTCCCAAAGAAGCATACGCACTTTCCTCATTCACTTAATCCTTCACTAAGATTCTCCTCCGACAATATGCTCTTCTGCTAATGTTCTTCCACCTAATTCCACCTCACGTCACAACACAAGCTTCTACACGTTCCTGTATTGTTTTATCAAAGGGAACGTTGCTTCTTCCTGTCATCCGATCTCACTAAAACATACAAAAACGAAACAACCAGCAACCACTACCTGCCGTGTTACCTACAGATACCCATGCCTAAGGAACCTGAATGTCAGATGGCATGCACAACATCAGAAGAACAGAAGAAACCATTTCATGAGAGAACAGGGCTAGTGACGCATGGATTGCCTCCGACATCAAAGATAACCACTGGATCAATCAACGGGATTAATAACTCTTTTGACAAATGAAATGGATGGGACAAAAGATAGAAATTACTGATCACAAAATAAAATTATTTGCACTGGACAACAAACACCGTGGGCACTCAATTCGCTCATGTGTTAAATCATAGAATCGTTAGCGTTGGAAAAGACCTCTTAGATCATCAAGCCCAACTAGCAGAGAGAAACATGAACTTTTATTGAATAAATCCCCTCGCCGTACGTGCGTGGGGCTGCGTGCCATGGCCAGTGTCCTGATGGGGCTCGTGGGACAATGTGGCTACGGCCCTGGTGACAGGTATGGGACACCAACGCCAAGCACACAAGATGTGGGGAAGGGAGTGGATGGGGGCACTGGGAAAAGCCCAGAAACTCGTGCATCACTGTGACATGGGCAGTGATGTCTCCAAGGCAAGGTCAAATGAAGGTGACGCCCAACAGCTTGGCCAAGCCATACTTGGAGACATCTCCAGGCAACAGATTGTGACTCCATAGTGCACGCTGGCTTTGCTGCGGGTGCAGCGGCTCAGCCCACCAGTTCGTGCCTGGCTTCCGACCGAGCGTGTGTGCGAGGACCGGAGTGTGCAAAGGGCGAGCTTTGGTGCTGGAACGTGCTCTGGGTGCTGTTCGCGCAGCTCCCAGCGGCCGTCTCAGAGCCATCTGTTCTTTACCCCGACCCTGCTTGAGCAGGCAGACGGGATAGCTTACAGAGGCGCCCGCAGAAGCATAGGTAGGCGGCACGGGGACTGGCGGCGGGGGGGGACACCTTGAGGGACCCGTCCCAGGCCGCTGTGTGACTAATGCCTCTTGTCCTCTTCCAGCGTGACACCTGCTGCTGCAGCGCCAGTGCTGGGGAGCGCGTTGCCATCTCCCGCTCCCCCTGCCCCACCGCAACTGGTGGAAGCATGGAGGCAGCATTAGACACCCGCTGCCCCGTGTGCCTGGACAACTGGGACAGTGCGGCATACGCCATGCCGTGCTGCCACCAGTTCTGCCTTCCCTGCATCCAGCGGTGGACGAGCACCAGGCCACAGTGCCCGCTTTGCAAACGGGATGTGAAGTCCATCATTCACACCGTGCAAGCGGACGACAACTACCAGGAGCTGCTGGTCAGACCGCCTGCAGAGGCATCCATTGCCACTCGGAGCCCTGCAGTCCGCCAGCCAGCCCGGCCATGGCCCGCAGTGCCCACGCGTCCTGTGGGCGGCCTCTCACCTGACACCTGGGCTTCCCTCTTCAGGGAGCACCCGGCCCTGCTGCGGCCCCTGCGCTCCTGGCTGCGCCAGAAGCTGCGCCGCATCCTGGGCACCGAGGAGCCACAGGCAAACACACTGGTGCACAGTGTCATCTGGGCCCTGCTCCTCGTAGGCTTGGCGGAGGGGATCTTGATAGAAATGCTGGATCCCGACCTGCACGGCCACACGGTGACCTTTGTACGGCACTTCATCGCCTTCGCCGTGCAGAGGTGCACCAGGGCGGCTCACCGCTTGCTGGGCCTCCGTGTCCCCCCTGCTGCTGGGGCACAGGAGGCCGCTACATCAGAGCCCAGACCTGCCGTACCAGAGGAGGCACCTGTCCCCGGCCCAGCGCCCTCCAGCAGCCCTGCCAGCTCTAACAGGGACGAAATGCTGGGCAGGACAAGAGAAGAGCTCGGTGGGCATCCCAGCCGCCCACATTCCAACCCTGCAACTGACACCACAGAGCAGGCAGCGCCTCACCAGGAGCCAGAAGAGACTGTGGCAGGGCCTTCTGGCACCAGCCCACCTGAGGGGACCCGGCGAGCCCCAAAGAGGAAGGCCAGCGACTCACAGGCCTCAGAGTCACCAAACAAGAGGCCACCCCGCCGGCCGGCATAGAAGAGTGCTGGAGCTGGTGAGGCTGGGGCCACGCAGCACCTGCAACACACACTGGCCCCAAAGGACCCACGTCATCAGGGTCCAATTCCTTCCTGGAAATAAAACACAAAGACCGAAAACAACCAAAAAAATGTGTTCGTAGCGGTTGCTGATTCCCCATCCTTGATGCTCCCTCCCCTTTTTCCTACAGCCCTGCCACGGCTGCCACTGCCGCATTCCTGACAGGAACCCCCGGGCTTCACGCAGGGGAAGGGCAAAGTTCTGCACCCGGGCAGGAACATCCTCAGCCCACACTACAGCTGGGGTTAGCCAGCTGGAGCGCACCTGGGAGTCCTGCTGGACACCAGGCTGAACCACCAAGGAGCCCAGGCTGCCTTCGTCAACCGTGTCCTGGGCTGCATGAGGCCGGCTGCTACCGGCAGGTGAAGGGAGGGCGCTTATCCTGCACCTCTGCTCAAACTCTGAGCAGGCCACAGCTGCAGCGCTGGGCCCAGAGCTGGGCTCCCCAGCGCAAGGGAGAATAACCAAGTTCTTCCTTCCCGTTGTGAGTGGACAATTCAGGTGTACCCCTTCAGATCCAGCTTGTGGATGCCCCATCCCTAGAGGCATTCAAGGCCAGGCTGCATGTGGCGCTGGGCAGCCTGCTCTACTGGTTCGCGACCCTGCATATAGCAGGCGGTGGAAACTACATTACCGCTGTGCTCCTTTTTAACACAGGACATTCTCTGATTCTCTCATTCTATGATTCCATGTCTGTACAACTGCTGTTAAGTAGGGATCTAGACACTTTCTTTTTTACAGGCTTTTGAAAGGTCTTTACAGAAGACAAAACCCAAGAAAAATCTCTCAGTGCCTATTCACACCACATTCCTAGGACAACACTTGAAGAACAAGCTCGTTCTTACAAACAACAGGACGTGCTATTGGTTTTCTTGCGCATCCGGTGAACACAAAGCTCTCCAGCCGCACTACGGAATCGAGAATTCCACCATCATTCCAACGCTCCCAAAGAAGCATACGCACTTTCCTCATTCACTTAATCCTTCACTAAGATTCTCCTCCGACAATATGCTCTTCTGCTAATGTTCTTCCACCTAATTCCACCTCACGTCACAACACAAGCTTCTACACGTTCCTGTATTGTTTTATCAAAGGGAACGTTGCTTCTTCCTGTCATCCGATCTCACTAAAACATACAAAAACGAAACAACCAGCAACCACTACCTGCCGTGTTACCTACAGATACCCATGCCTAAGGAACCTGAATGTCAGATGGCATGCACAACATCAGAAGAACAGAAGAAACCATTTCATGAGAGAACAGGGCTAGTGACGCATGGATTGCCTCCGACATCAAAGATAACCACTGGATCAATCAACGGGATTAATAACTCTTTTGACAAATGAAATGGATGGGACAAAAGATAGAAATTACTGATCACAAAATAAAATTATTTGCACTGGACAACAAACACCGTGGGCACTCAATTCGCTCATGTGTTAAATCATAGAATCGTTAGCGTTGGAAAAGACCTCTTAGATCATCAAGCCCAACTAGCAGAGAGAAACATGAACTTTTATTGAATAAATCCCCTCGCCGTACGTGCGTGGGGCTGCGTGCCATGGCCAGTGTCCTGATGGGGCTCGTGGGACAATGTGGCTACGGCCCTGGTGACAGGTATGGGACACCAACGCCAAGCACACAAGATGTGGGGAAGGGAGTGGATGGGGGCACTGGGAAAAGCCCAGAAACTCGTGCATCACTGTGACATGGGCAGTGATGTCTCCAAGGCAAGGTCAAATGAAGGTGACGCCCAACAGCTTGGCCAAGCCATACTTGGAGACATCTCCAGGCAACAGATTGTGACTCCATAGTGCACGCTGGCTTTGCTGCGGGTGCAGCGGCTCAGCCCACCAGTTCGTGCCTGGCTTCCGACCGAGCGTGTGTGCGAGGACCGGAGTGTGCAAAGGGCGAGCTTTGGTGCTGGAACGTGCTCTGGGTGCTGTTCGCGCAGCTCCCAGCGGCCGTCTCAGAGCCATCTGTTCTTTACCCCGACCCTGCTTGAGCAGGCAGACGGGATAGCTTACAGAGGCGCCCGCAGAAGCATAGGTAGGCGGCACGGGGACTGGCGGCGGGGGGGGACACCTTGAGGGACCCGTCCCAGGCCGCTGTGTGACTAATGCCTCTTGTCCTCTTCCAGCGTGACACCTGCTGCTGCAGCGCCAGTGCTGGGGAGCGCGTTGCCATCTCCCGCTCCCCCTGCCCCACCGCAACTGGTGGAAGCATGGAGGCAGCATTAGACACCCGCTGCCCCGTGTGCCTGGACAACTGGGACAGTGCGGCATACGCCATGCCGTGCTGCCACCAGTTCTGCCTTCCCTGCATCCAGCGGTGGACGAGCACCAGGCCACAGTGCCCGCTTTGCAAACGGGATGTGAAGTCCATCATTCACACCGTGCAAGCGGACGACAACTACCAGGAGCTGCTGGTCAGACCGCCTGCAGAGGCATCCATTGCCACTCGGAGCCCTGCAGTCCGCCAGCCAGCCCGGCCATGGCCCGCAGTGCCCACGCGTCCTGTGGGCGGCCTCTCACCTGACACCTGGGCTTCCCTCTTCAGGGAGCACCCGGCCCTGCTGCGGCCCCTGCGCTCCTGGCTGCGCCAGAAGCTGCGCCGCATCCTGGGCACCGAGGAGCCACAGGCAAACACACTGGTGCACAGTGTCATCTGGGCCCTGCTCCTCGTAGGCTTGGCGGAGGGGATCTTGATAGAAATGCTGGATCCCGACCTGCACGGCCACACGGTGACCTTTGTACGGCACTTCATCGCCTTCGCCGTGCAGAGGTGCACCAGGGCGGCTCACCGCTTGCTGGGCCTCCGTGTCCCCCCTGCTGCTGGGGCACAGGAGGCCGCTACATCAGAGCCCAGACCTGCCGTACCAGAGGAGGCACCTGTCCCCGGCCCAGCGCCCTCCAGCAGCCCTGCCAGCTCTAACAGGGACGAAATGCTGGGCAGGACAAGAGAAGAGCTCGGTGGGCATCCCAGCCGCCCACATTCCAACCCTGCAACTGACACCACAGAGCAGGCAGCGCCTCACCAGGAGCCAGAAGAGACTGTGGCAGGGCCTTCTGGCACCAGCCCACCTGAGGGGACCCGGCGAGCCCCAAAGAGGAAGGCCAGCGACTCACAGGCCTCAGAGTCACCAAACAAGAGGCCACCCCGCCGGCCGGCATAGAAGAGTGCTGGAGCTGGTGAGGCTGGGGCCACGCAGCACCTGCAACACACACTGGCCCCAAAGGACCCACGTCATCAGGGTCCAATTCCTTCCTGGAAATAAAACACAAAGACCGAAAACAACCAAAAAAATGTGTTCGTAGCGGTTGCTGATTCCCCATCCTTGATGCTCCCTCCCCTTTTTCCTACAGCCCTGCCACGGCTGCCACTGCCGCATTCCTGACAGGAACCCCCGGGCTTCACGCAGGGGAAGGGCAAAGTTCTGCACCCGGGCAGGAACATCCTCAGCCCACACTACAGCTGGGGTTAGCCAGCTGGAGCGCACCTGGGAGTCCTGCTGGACACCAGGCTGAACCACCAAGGAGCCCAGGCTGCCTTCGTCAACCGTGTCCTGGGCTGCATGAGGCCGGCTGCTACCGGCAGGTGAAGGGAGGGCGCTTATCCTGCACCTCTGCTCAAACTCTGAGCAGGCCACAGCTGCAGCGCTGGGCCCAGAGCTGGGCTCCCCAGCGCAAGGGAGAATAACCAAGTTCTTCCTTCCCGTTGTGAGTGGACAATTCAGGTGTACCCCTTCAGATCCAGCTTGTGGATGCCCCATCCCTAGAGGCATTCAAGGCCAGGCTGCATGTGGCGCTGGGCAGCCTGCTCTACTGGTTCGCGACCCTGCATATAGCAGGCGGTGGAAACTACATTACCGCTGTGCTCCTTTTTAACACAGGACATTCTCTGATTCTCTCATTCTATGATTCCATGTCTGTACAACTGCTGTTAAGTAGGGATCTAGACACTTTCTTTTTTACAGGCTTTTGAAAGGTCTTTACAGAAGACAAAACCCAAGAAAAATCTCTCAGTGCCTATTCACACCACGTTCCTAGGACAACACTTGAAGAACAAGCTCGTTCTTACAAACAACAGGACGTGCTATTGGTTTTCTTGCGCATCCGGTGAACACAAAGCTCTCCAGCCTCACTACGGAATCGAGAATTCCACCATCATTCCAACGCTCCCAAAGAAGCATACGCACTTTCCTCATTCACTTAATCCTTCACTAAGATTCTCCTCCGACAATATGCTCTTCTGCTAATGTTCTTCCACCTAATTCCACCTCACGTCACAACACAAGCTTCTACATGTTCCTGTATTGTTTTATCAAAGGGAACGTTGCTTCTTCCTGTCATCCAATCTCACTAAAACATACAAAAACGAAACAACCAGCAACCACTACCTGCCGTGTTACCTACAGATACCCATGCCTAAGGAACCTGAATGTCAGATGGCATGCGCAACATCAGAGGTTGACTCAGAAGAACAGAAGAAACCATTTCATGAGAGAACAGGGCTAGTGACGCATGGATTGCCTCCGACATCAAAGATAACCACTGGATAAATTGTCATCCGCCTCCCCTTCTCTTCTCACTGTCCTGTCAAAACTAACGGTCCATGTTACTTTTAGGGAAGTGTCTTCAATTACTGTCCAGTGTTCTCAAAAAGGTATAGAGGAAGTGAAATGCCAACATCTTAGCATCTCAGCCACCTTTTAGCTTGGAGATTAATATCCCGCTTCTATGTTTTGAGCTATTAGAACAGCGAAAGAAGATTTTTATGTAATACTGATGAAGATAACAATTCATCAAGAAAGTAGATGTGAAAATGTTGTCATGCTGATGTACGTAAACCAGTATACAATTAAAGAATACAGTTAAAATTGATCTTTCCGCTTAAATGAGTGATTGAATTTTACTAACAATTTGAATTTCTCCAAAGAAAAATAATATTGCTTTTGAATATCAGTTCCCTCCAGGAAACACTGACAAAGTAGTAACTAGATTTACCTTTGAAATTAATTTGAGTATTCCATGAATTCGAGAGGCTCCTAATAATATAACACTTCCCATTTATTGCTAGGGCCCTTTTTTTTTAAATAATGTACATCCTAAAAAACAGTCTAGCAGTTCTCAACCCCCCCCTAAAAAACAAAAAATTCTGTCACTGACACTAGAAGGATACTCAAATGGAAGAAATTAAAACTGCTTTTGTTTCCTTATGATTTACTCCCAGGAGATAGCAACTCATCAGTAAAGGTAAAATACACTTGCGATCATCTTTAGTTTGTTCCACAGGAACAGAAGTAGCTTGCTAAGCTTTACATCAGCTTCATGTGCTGTTCTTATTGGGGATTATGTGGTAATATCTTGCAGAGCTAAAAGGAAGTGGTAGAATAATTCCCCCCAAAAAAGATTTCCAGTTTTGTGAAAAACTCATTCATTTAATTTTATTATTTTTTTAATTTGAAAACTCTTTTGCCTTTTTCAGTACCACATGAAGGGATATAGAAATAATACATTGTGGAAAGACTACATATTATGAAATAAATCCAAATTGCTACAGTTGAATTGCACTGTACATTCGATATGTACATACAGAACCATAGCAGCTAATTACTGTCACAGAAATCTCAGCATTTGGAAAAGAAAAATAAGAAACAGCAATGAAAGAAAACAATAATAGCAACAAAAAAACAGCAATAAAATTGTTCAACAAACAAAAATCAAGCTAATTTAACCTATCAGCATTACCAGAACTTGTAAAAATTTTAAGCCTGGAGGAGCTACAAGTTGATCATAACATGCATAGGTAAATCTGAACATAACTAACTTTGGAAGAGAGTTAGGTGATATATTATTTTATATGATACCCTTAACATATTTAAGATCTAATCTGCAGGAGCTTTACTTTCATACAGCAGAGCCTAATAAGAACACCAGCTAGATGGTGGTCATTAAAGTAGTTAGAAAGCTCTTGCCTAGGTTTTATAAAGTCAAACTAATAGCAAAAAAAAAAAAAAAAAAAAGCATTAAAAAATAGCATAAAAGGAAAAATAAGGTGAAAGTTGTTACTCAGGGTATCTGCAATCACACAGGACTTAGGAGCAGATTTACCTTATGTGGTCTGAGAGCACTCACTGTCAACTGAGTCCTCTCCAAATCTATAGCCCTAGAAAAAAATCTGCTCAGCAAACATAATTAATATTTACTACTGGTCTACTTTCAAATATTCTCATAAATGGAAATGTTTACTGGAATAAGAACAAGAAAAAGAAGATCCGTAGCTCAACTTTCCTATGAATGACCTGAAAGGAGGTTGGGGAGAACCAGAAATAACCCCTGAGAGCTCTGTTTTTATAAATAAGTAAATGTGGGATTATTGTTTTTTCATTTCTGTTTCCATGGCAAACAACTATCTGTTCTTAATTTATCTTTCTACTAAGTAATTATTCTATAGGCATTTAGGAGATACAAACAGCTGTGCTGCATCTAGACAGCATCTCTGACAGGAAAAAAAGATTCCTGAAGACATATTTCCCTCCAGCAGAATTAAATGCATTTCCTGGGACAACACTCTCTAAAAACCTAAACAAAGAATTGGGCAGAAATTAGCTTTAAAAATAATTTAAAAAAAAAAAAAAAAAGGGAACTTTAAAACTGTGAAGAGTTTTTTCCCCCTTGATCTTAAAGAAAAATGAATTGAGAAAAGCTCAAGTTTTAAGTCTCATCCAAAATATGAAAGACAAACCAAGGGATGGAGGGTAGCATATGTCTGAGCATCAGGAAGTGTAGCTAGCACCTTTCACTTCACACTAAGGGCACATTCTTAAGCAAAAGTACAAGCCTTACTGACAGAGATGCAAATCTCCATGAGGACTGCAACCAGCTGATAAGGCCTTACAGAGCTCTCAAAAGATTTTCATGAAGGAGTAAGAACAAAAACTTTTAGGAGATGGTAATGCTGCACTGAAGAATATTACCACACTGGGGTGCAGGACTGATGAGTGCATTTTGTCTGGGGAGCATTTCTGAGGCGCTTACCTCCTCTGAAGTCTCTTGGCGTCAGGATGAATGCTAGCTGTCCTCGGGCTGCCATCCCTTTGAGGGGAGGGAGATACAGATGAGCCCAAAGGTTCTCTTCTAAACACAAGTCCTTATGCAAGCTGGCCAAAAGGTCCCTGCAATCAAAGAAATCATTGTGGTTTTGCATGTGGCGCATTTATGTCCTTTAATCAAGGTTTGTCAGCCATCTAACGTTCAACCACAAAGAAAAAAAATGGGGAAAAAAAAAAAAAAAAAAAAAAAAAGCATCTGCCAGGTAGCCAATGCAGAACAGAGGCTAAGGAGAGACAAGCTGCTCATTCCAGTTTGGACACTGTGTACTCCATGAAAAACACAGGCAACGAGATTTTTCAGACTCAGCAGAACATCCTCGGTGTACATTATTATGCATGTACAGATGTATAAAAAATATTTGTCTTTGGAATCATTTTCCAACACACTGAAGTTTCTGTCTTTTTCAGATCACAAGGAAAAACGTGTTTTCATTCCTAAATATGTGTACTAGTCAATGCATTCTACAACCTAAGATAGCAGTCACCTTCCAACCATTACCTCCTGCAATTACTTCAGCAGTATACAGTTAATCCTTAAACGCATTCTTTTTGCCACAGACTACTTGTAACAGAGCTTGCAGAGCCACTTGCTGGGAGGGGGAACAAAATAATGAAAACTCTAATGCAATAGTGCAAGTTCTGTCAGCACCAATCAAAGAATCATTCTGCAGAACATTCATCAGACTTGTGTTTGCATCCCAATGTGCTGGAGCCACAAGCCTCGTGTTTTCCTTAGCCTGAGTCATCCCTAACAGTGCCCATATTCTCAGGCCCTTTGGCACGTTTCCTGGACACACGCCCCTTCATCATAGAAAAGAACCCTTTCAGCTCATCTGTCAAAAGCCTAGACATGTCACATTAAGCACATGAGCTCCCAAAGCTCCAAGCTAATGGGCAACCTTGGTTTCTCAGAATATATTACAGCAAAAGCAGACACACACATTTCTTGTATTGGCTGCAAAACCAGTTCCTAGCTATTAACCACGAGAAACTTATACAGCAATTACATAGTACACACATTTCACGTTCTAAAGGAGTGGGTACTCATTTACTTGGGATGCTAAGTGAACACGAGTCCATACTCTTCCATTTGCCATTGATTTAAGGCCAGTTTCTTTCTCTTCAAATAACAGGAGGGAAGACTTAAAAAAATTATGTCACTTACAACCATAAGGTGAAGGTAAGCTTTTTTATCACCTAATGGAGGTGGCAGTTAGTGATTTCCCTCCTCCCTGTTCATCAGGTAAAAAATTACTTTATAACCATGTCTATCCAGTCCATGCTTCATGGGGAAGAATAAATTCCAACCTGCAGCAGATCTTTTCCCAGAAATCCCATCTAAAGAGACAGTCAAAGAATAACTAGTGAGCAACATATTTATACTGCAACCCCAACATTTCTTCCATTTACCAAGAATGCAAGAAACAAAAAGGTAATCCATAATCAAGGCTCTTTATGTAGTTGAATTTTACTAATAAGTGCATCAAATGGTTATTCATAAACTCTATGAAGTCACAAAATAAGAAATTGAAAGCCAAAGTAAATTAGCACTAGTTTACAGAATTCATTTTCCAGATGAACTATATTACAACAAAAGCAGAATTATCAAGTGAATTTGGCATCCAATTAACAGAGAAATTAGTACATTTTTTTCCACCCCACTTGCACCTGAGTATCTTAAACCTATTTCACTAGAACAGTTCATGTTAATTACACTCAGCTTTTATAAATTACTCCCTGTTCTAGACCAGAATCAAACTTCTAATATGTGAGGCACAGGAACTCTTTCACCTCCACTGTCCAAAATACAACTGCTCTAATGCTTACATTCGTTCCTCTTTACCTCTACGTCAAATTAAATTCAGAATGAAAGGTATAACTCAAGTTTACTTCTCCTTTGCACAGATATCAATACACCCAGCCACTTAACCCTTTTTGCCATTTGTATACACAACTCCCACCTTTTGGCTTGTCTTTGGAAGGAGTGGGAGGAATTCACTTGGGAAAGCAGTTTCCCATGTGAACCAAGTCATTCTGCAGCCAACAGACCCAAGTACAGTGGCAGAATTCCTGAAAGCAGGATGGGGATGAGATGCTGTTGCTGCCTGAGATCTCACTGAAAGCAGGTAGCAAGGTGTGAAACTACGCCCAGGAATATTTCACAGCACATGGAAGCCAGGAATCAGAGCACCACAGAGGCAGCTTTCAAAGGCTTCACAACAAGAACAACATAGATACATTACTTTCAACAAACAGTATTTTTTACTGAGCTTTTTAAAATTGATTTAGAACAAGATCAGAATTGCATGACATAGTTTAGCATCTAAATGTTAGATAATTCTAAATATAATTAATCATAAACTTTCAGTTTTCCCAAGATAGATCAGTGATGCTTCCAATCTTGATATGTTAGTTCAGTAAGGATTATTTACCCATGAAAGAGAAACAATTCAGAACTGATTACACTGATTAATTTAATGCAGATTTCAGAAACTGGTAAGAATCCCTTGGACTTCTAAAGAGAAACAGTGGAACAAAAAGTTTCTGGATTTAGAATTAAAGAATTAAAAGCAATATCTATGAATAAAGGCAGTGCAAATGAACGACTCCTTTCTCATTAAGGAGTACAGCAAAAGGCTACAGGCAAACACACAAGCAGAAAAGGGTACAGATAACAAAAGTTTAAGGTTGCAAATTTCATCTCTGAAATAAGCAGGGACCGAACTATTTTAAGAATGAGAACAGGGCATCACAGCAAAACCACATGAGATAGAGACAGATAGAGTTCACGAGTTCTTCTGTACACTTTCCCTTTGCTCTTATTTATTACCTTCATCGGCTGCATTAATGGAAGCTTTCAACTTTTCTTTACATTGGCAATCCAACTAGGCCTTAAAGCCCAGCAAATCACCTCAGAAATTCTTGCTGCCTCTTTCAGATTATCATGTTGGATGCCAGTTTCTCACTTAAAGCAGACGAATGAAGGCAGACACCTCTGCTAGGCTGCTGCTTCTTGGAGAGAACTGAGGGCTTATGAGGGGCTTCAGAAGAAAAGTAGGCACTTTTATAAGTAGTTCTTACACCTATGTAAGAACTGTCTTACTGAAGTCATGTCTTATTCTGTTCCTAACACTGCTCCAGTAAGAGAGAAGAATGCAGTCACAGCTGTAGGCATTTCTACAGAGTAGGACTGGCTTTGGTCAAAGAACAGAGAAGGCCCAGTCTCCTTAGCCTCACAAAATGCAGTAATGACAGTGCTGCTGTGACTGTAACACAACAAATGAGATGTGGTTACGGCCCACTTTTAAAAAATATTTATTTGTGAGCCTAATCCCCAGCCAAAATTCAGAAAGAGTGCTTTGCAAAAGGCTCACAACACAAACAACAAAACATCAAAAAACTACTGACATCCTAGAGCTGTGGATTTCACAGTCCCACAGCTTAGGGGGAAACTCCCACACTGTTCTCCCACCCTGATGAGCAGGACGTCACCTGTCACAGGCTGCCTGCTCTCTGCAAGATCACAGTGCATCAAGTTCCTTATGTTTTGACTGTATTAGTTTCTGACCCACAGCACATATTTAAGGTCACACGAGTTCAAAGATGCTTATAAATATTGAAGAAAAACGGTTAAAGCTAAAAAGCCAAAGGATGGTGACCTAAAACATACTGAGCTCACGTGCAAACACATTCAGAATTACATTCTCTAGATTGCTGTGGCAAGAATATCCAACATACCCACTATGATGTCCTTGAGTTGCCTAAAGCGGGAAAGCTTAGGTTTCTAAGTTCAGCAAGTACAGATATAAAAATAACTACAATGACATCAAATCCGCCTCATACGTATTTAAGCTATCTTCCTCTTAAAAAATATGTATTATTACTAGATAGAATTAGCTTTGCTTGGCCAATCACCCATGACATCTCGTCCTATTCAGGTTGGATATTAGGAAAAAATTCTTCTCAGAAAGTGGTGATGCATTGGAAGAGGCTGCTCAGGGAGGTGATGGAGTCACTGCTCCTGGAGGTGCTCAAGAAAGGTGCAGATGTGGCAATGAGGGACGTGGTTAGTGGGCATGGTGGTGATGGCTGGACTAGATGATCTTAGTGGTCTTTTACAACCTTAATGATTCTGCAGTTGTCTTTTGGCATAAGAGATCAGAAAGCGCTGAATGATTGGTACTTAAACAATGAAAAGCTTCCACCAAGTCACTTCCTAACCTTCCCTTAGATAAACAAAATCAAGACAAATCTTTTCCTGGGATATCAACATTCCAAACTCAACCTGTTGGTGAAGCTCTTCACTGAATGCGTTCCGGTTTTCCAGCCACATCAAACTGACCATTGCTGTTTTAGGAACAGCCTCGCTGATGCCATCTACGCTAAGGTCCAGCCAGTACATGATTTACTTTGGTTCAGCCACAGCCACAGCACTACTTACAGAGCTCACATGACAGCCTAAAATCAACTACTTATTACTTTCAGAATTACTGTTTATCAAAAATAGATTTATTTCTAGAATTCATTTGCATGAGGGAGCTGAGCCCCATTAATCAAATTTCAAGGAAGCAGCATGTTTTGTTTCATGAGATTATATTGTGTCATTCATAATGTTTAACCATAAGTTCTCTTCTGTTCTCTTGCAGTATATATATGAACAACAGCTTGACTTAGTACACTACTAGTGTAGCTACACAAGTAGTAGTATATCCTAGACAAAGAAATAACTTGATACAGCTATAAATGCCACAACAAATACTATCAGCAGCTATCCTTAATGTCAGCTCTTTCTATAGATTTTTATATACGTTTTTAAGCATTCTTTATTTTATAGAAAGGGGCAAAATTAAACAGAACTCTGGTTTTCATCAGGTCAAGAAGTTCAAACAGTTATGCTAAAAATAAATATCTGAGTAAAAACGCAAGAGCTTGGAGATGCTGTTGCTTGCTTTTTTTATTATTAATATATCTTATGGAACTAAAGAAAAAATAAGACAAAGTAATTCTCATATATTTCTCAACAATAATCCGAGACAAAAGAAATGCAAAATTATTATGAACTTACAATGAAGCAGTGATTTAAGTTACTAACAAAACTGAAGAAACCTTGTTAGTGAGGCATCTCCACCTTGGAATTAAAACAGATTCCAAACAGCACAGTCTAAAATTGGATAAGGGAAATAACTTTAGAATCAAATCTAAGCTATTGAAAAACTGGTGAAACAGAATAAAATGCAGAAGGCAGAGTTGCCAGGCTCCTAGACAGAGAAAGGTTTTGAATTAACAGCAGTACTCTTCAAAAAAGGTATAGTACAGCAAAACTCAGGGGAAACAGCAAACAACGTTGGAGAATATTATTTTCAAAAATCTGACAGAGAAACACAGAGAAACCACATCCCATTACAAAGAACGAAGCCAATGCTGTTACCTAAAATCTAAAGAAGCAACAGTCTCAGAGGTTTCATAAATCAATTGTATCAGGATCTAAAAAGAGCTATACTTTTGTCCACGGGGCATTTAAATCAGATCACAGACAGAATCATAGAATCACAGAATCATAGAATGGCTTGGGTTGGAAGGGACCTCAAGGATCATCAAGTTCTAACCCCCCTGCCACAGGCAGGGTCCCAGATCAGACACTAGATCAGGCTGCTCAGGGCCCCATCCAACCTGGCCTTGAACATCTCCAGGGACGGGGCATCCACAACCTCTCTTTGCACCCTGTGCCAGCACCTGACCACTTTCTCTGTAGAGAACTCCCCCAGCATTCAAACTAAACCTTCCCTCCTTGAATTTAAAACCGCCTTGTCCTACAACTATCTGCCCATGTAAAAAGTTGATACTCCTCCTTTTTGTAATCCTCTTTCAAATACTGGAAGGCTGCAAGAAGAGACAAACCTCTCATTTGGAAGACATTAAGGAGTAGATATGGTTCCCATAAAAGAAAGAATGGAGCCACTGCCTATGAAGTCTATTTCATAAAAAACATTGATCCACATTTGAAACACACCACAGCAAAGGTGGAAGTTAGTCTCTCTAGATATACACATCCACATAAACCATGCTGTTGTGATCAGCTCAAAGAGCAACCACCCAGTTATTTACTACCTCTTGTGGCAGACAAAACCCTTTTGTCCTAACACAACATGAACATGAATATACCGTACTTAAAATGAGGCCTCAGCAAGGAGTCCGTGCATTTCTCTTCTAAATAAAGATGTGGGGGTTTCTGACAGACATGTTGCTCATGTCAGCTTACATTCATAGCGAAAACCTAAATTAGAATCCTTCATTACTGTGATATTTCTGTTCCAACAAACTCAGCGATTACACAGTAAGAGAAAGAGGTCTCAGGCAAGTACAGCTATTCTGTAGAAACCTCCTAAAACTTCAAGAAGAGCTCCCTTAGTACAGCTGCATGTCACACAGCTTATGTGAAGCAGGTGTGGGCTAACAGAGAAGGAAGATCAATACACGAAAAATTACTCAAAGATCGATGATTCAGCTGAACCAAACAAATGCCTAAATATTTTGTCTAGCTATAGAATCTCTGAAAATATAATATATTTTCATGGCATTGTTCATTAACCACCCTTGGTGAAAATACAGAATGTCTCCGAAAATCTGTCAAACATTTTAAAGGATGTGAGAACAGATCTTCCACATTTCTGTGAGGTTTTTTTTGGAAAGGGACATGAAATAGTCCCCAGGTGGGACTGATCCAGCACACACATGGCCAGTACTCATTATACTGCATGGGCTGTAGAGAATAATTAATGCAGTGCTGGACAATATGGCAACAAACCCTAAGATCTTACCATTTCCCTTTTTGATCCCTTCAAAGCATCTCATTCTGCAAGGAAGAAAAAAATAGTATCTTTCTCATAAGTAGTGCCAAAATGTGCAGTCGTGGAAGAAATAATGCCTCCTAATCACTCAAGACATGACATATCAATATACTGAACACTGTCGGTGATGGACATCATATTATCAGAAACGGAGAGTTAAAAGATGGTCAGACACAGTTCCCTCAATACAGCAATCTTAATTTGCAAAGGCAACAAAGATCTGCCACAAATACACCAAGATTCCCAGCCTAGATTACAAATCAATTAATTTAAACATTAATACTTTCCTTTTTAAGTATTATCTATATTAATATGACACATCATTACTATCCAATAATAGATCTCTTTAATAAGCTAATACAACTGCATAACGTTTCCTCTGAAAGATTCTATCACATCAACATCATCTAATTACCACATACTAATTTTTAACAGCATAAAGGAGTTTTTTGGTTTGAAGAACCATAAGTTCGGTAGTACAAAGTGTCTTGCAAGTTGATATAAATTCACAAGGAACTGAAATAATGAATTAGCATTATTAGATGTACAAGATTGTAGATATGTACAAGAAAGATATGCTTTCTTCTAGAAGTAGCTGAATCTTAATGCAGTCGGTATCAGTGCAGTATTCTGGAAAACTGATACATCTAGATGGAAAAATCAGATTGCTGCACTGAACCAAAGGGACACTGAAGACACAGGTATTTTCAGAAGGTCCTCCTCACCAAAAATAAGCACAAGCATTACTCACAAAACTTCCTTCCAGCCAACACCTATCATACTACCATGCCCCTCTACACTCTCCTCCCTCCTTCACTTTGCAAAAACAACAGAAGCCCCACTGTTTTCACTATATGTTGACATTTACTCAAGTCAAAAATCAAACACCAGACTCTCAGCCATACCACTTCTATACTTTGTAAAAACTATCTAGTAGCATTTCCATCAAACTTTTATTTTTCTTGCATTCTATGTCACTTATCCTTTAACATTTTGCTTTTTCTCCTACAAAAGATCTGAAGTAGGGAGACTAGTCCCACTTCTGCCTTTCCTACAAGACATATTTTACTACGAAACCAAGGCTGAGAAATTTCAGAAGAAGGTATACAAGAGCAAATTTATCCAATTTACTATACTGGATTGTGTGCCTCCTGATGTGTACCTGTTTTAGCTGAGATAGAGTTAATATTCTTCAAAGCAGCTTGCATGGTGCTGTTTTGGATATATGACGAAAATAGTGTTGAACACACACCAACGTTTCAACTGATGCTCAGCATAGCTTATGCAGTGCCAAAGTCTTTTCTGCTTCTTGTGCTGCCCTTGCAGGCAGGCTGGGGGTCCACAAGGAGCTGGGAGGGTACAGCTCATCTCAACTGGCCAAAGGGATATTCTGCACCACACAACACCACCCTGATCAACAATAAGAGCTAGAGTAAAGAAGGAGGAAGGGGAGGATGCTCAGGATGGCTGTCCTACAAAGAGACCATTATGAGTGATTAGCCCTGCTCCCTTGGAAATGGCTTGACATTTGCCCCTCAATGGAAATCAGAAAATGAGTTTTTTTGCTTGTGCACATGGCTTTTGCTTTACCTGTCAAGCTGTTCTTATCTCAGCCCACAAGATATAGCAACACTTTTCCTTTCTGATTCTCTTCCCTGCCCTATTGGTGGGAAGTTAGCAACGCACGGAACCCAGACGCTTACTGAGGTTAAACCACAACATTATGGGTCTGAGATTTAAAGGATACATAACTTAAGTACGGTACCGGTGACAGAGTATTGGGTTAGAAACCATTTACAGTGCCTTCAGTGATAAGCTGTCCAAGCAAACTGGTTCAAAGCACAAAAGGAAAGGACTCCCTGTCTGCCCTTCAGTTACACATCTCCTGCATTCAGATAAAATTCAGGGATAAGAAGAGCTTTGCCTTCCAGAACCTTCATATTTTTGCTTATGAAGTAGAATGTTTCCACAAAAACAGAGACTGAAGGTTAGTTCAGAAGTATTTTCTGCCTACTCATAACTCCAAACCCTTTCAAGTGCACGACCTCTCACCCAGCTTGTCATCTAATTGCCACAAAATAAAGAGCTACCCATAATAAGGGACAAAGAGATAAAGTAGTACAAAAAAACTTCCCAATACTTTCCATGCCTGCTAGAGGTAATAAGCCGTTCTATCCAGCCAATTAAATAAACAAACAAACAAATTTATATCTGGCACACTTAAAACTGAAACCTGAAATCTAAATTTCTCATGGGGATTTCAGAGGAGGGAAGGGAAACAGATCCAAAGAGCAACTAATGGAAAACCCTTCCATTAGCTTCACTTACAGCTAATGCACTGTTGGCTAATGCTTGTAGATTAACTTTTTAAAAAAATCTATTTTAAAATAATTCTGATCAACTCTAGGTTCAGTCTCTTTAGAAAATCAACATACACTTTGTTACTAATCAAACCTTGACAAAAATTGCAAAACAGCTGATACTGCATCACTTTTAATGTTCTGACAATAAAAATGCAGATTTAGGTTTAGTTTTCTGAAAGCGACCAACAGTTAATGTTACATTCTCCTAACATTTGGAGAATCTACTTATGTTATTTAGAAAGAGCTTAACAAATTAATGTGATTTAAATTAATTCCTTTTGTGCAGAGACAGCAAGACGCACATTTTTTCCCATTAACTTCTGCCACACGTCACAAAAATACAGTAACACATTCTTTCTTTAGAACTGAAAGAGTAAAAATAGATTTTTCTTCAGCTGAGGTCTGACTGAAACTTTGCCCTTGAAGATAAGCACGACTGGATAACTTGGGAAATAATTACTGGTAAAAATCAAACGACCATCAACTGTGAGCATCTTACCTTTAAATAGGATCCATAATATTTAGTTACATAGGGACTGTCACACTGACTCAGCACTGTGATTTCCTGTTGGATGTCTTCTATTTCATCTTCTGCTTCTTCTAGGTCAATGATTTTTATAGCAACCACTTTCTGAGTCCGATTGTCAATTCCTTTAAAAACTTCACCAAAAGAGCCCTTACCAATTTTCTCCAGTTTTGTAAACAGTTCTTCTGGATCTGCCTTCAGAGTCTGTTAAAAATAAGAGAAAAGTTACTCAGTATTTGTAACATTAAAATGAAATCTGGCATTTTCAAAGGCTGCACACCCTTCAAATTGTACAGAGTCCTATTTATCCAGCCACCCTTTTTCTATCTCTGTAATTAATGTGCTCTTCATACCTACCCAATGTACACATATTGCAGCATTTACACTTTGCTGTACATAAAGTACAAATTTATCACAGTCCCTGGAACCAGGATTTCTCCTATCCAGCATAAGAAAACACTATTGCCTCAATTCATTTTTCTTGGCCAATAAATTGCACCTAGGCACTGAGGACAAAACACCCCAAAAAGATCTGGTTTCTATTAAAATTAACATGGATCAAATATAAAAGTAATGTGGATTTGTGGATTTTTTTTTCTGTTCCTTGCTCTTTAAATTGCTTCTTTCCCAGAATGCTGTCTTACTCCTCTGAATTTTTCACATACCTCATCCTATACGGATTTTGTTCCCACTCTTCAGTGCACTGACTATTACTTCTTATTGCTTCATGTGGCAAGCAATTCTCTTTAACTACGCTCTACTAAAGACCACCTGCGCAAACCGCCATGCTTCCTTCATACTCCTGCTCCCAAGTTCTTCCTGGAACAGGATTTTTTTTTTTGCTCTTCTCCCAGTTGGATGAGGTCATTCACTCCTTGAAAAAAAAGCTGCCTTGATTTGAACAGTCAAGTGAAAACTGATTGCACACCTAAACATGTCACCTTAAAAAAGAATGCAAGATCTTCATGAACTATTTTGCTACAGTTGTTTTTTCCTCACTACCAAGTATTCAGCTCACTACTGCTGCTCTTCACACCTGCACTGTGCAGATGCTGAGTTCCAGCATGCGCCTTTTTCATCTGACAACAAGGAGTCTTTAGAGCTAATCAAAATACATATTACAACTAATTGGAAAAGTTATAGCTAGAGGGAATAGGCATGATAGGAAGAAACACAGAATGGCATTACTTAGTCCCTTAAGAAATAAATCAAACACCTGAAAAGATGTGTTAATGTTCTGAAAAGGATGAGGTTATATCAACTGAAGTGAAAATACATTGTTGGTATAGAAAAAGATTCATATAAGAAAAAAGATCAGTAATTGTAGAAGAATAATGGGGCAGTAAAAGTTTCTAACACTGAGACAACATATCCTCTTCAGCAATTAAATTTAGCTTATGAAGCACCTCCCACCTATACTTAACGTCTACTTCTACTGGTATCTCAAAGGTTGCAGAATTGATCCTTGCAGCCCCAAGAAGGGGATCACCAAGATGGTGTGTTAGTTCATGTAAAGCTATAAATCACACATGTTTAACATCTGAATAAGTTCTTTTGAGGACCAGAGAGCTGTGACTGTTTGAGTTCAGAGATAAAGCAGGGAGTGTGTTTGTGGAGCAGCCTGAATTCTATCTCTAGTTGTCAAAAAATATTACTATACTACAACGCCTAATACTTTAAAGTAAGCTACAAGACGACATGGTTGAAGATGATTCCAGGAACAGATGGCCAGTGAGATCACTCCCACAAAAGAACTTATCAATGCATGCTGTGAGACCTCAGCAGCCCCAAGAAGTTCCCCCAAGCATCTTTGTGACCTACCAAAGTCAGCTTCAGGAAACAGACAGAAGGACATGGGCTTTTGTGACCCAACAGAGCTATATATCCAATTCGCTTCCACCGAAACGAGCTTGAATTTCAACGTAATGAGAACTACATACTATTATATCCTACATACATAACATGCTCATCTATCTCCCACCAGGAAACCAAAATGGAGCACTTCACCATTTCCAGCACGTGTAGTTACCAGCTAGCCCCACAGTGACAACCTACCAGCACTTCCACCTCCAAAAAAATCACAAAACTAAAGCTCTAAACCAATTTGTACTGAAGTGGTTCTCCTCATGTGCCACAGAATGCTCCCTTACCATTATTCAGAACAGACACATCTGAATAAATCATTTATACAAAAATGCCAGTATTTGCATCAAATACTTTCTCTTTTGGAAAACAATTCTTGCGCTTTTCATCCATACTGTTAAGACTTGAGTTGACATGGACTCGGGGATCTCTGCACGCTCAGTTCATCCATACAACCCAAGTGCCTTGTGAAAAGATTTATTATTAAAAACCATTTCCTTCCCAAATCAGAGCTGTTGTAAACACATATCTTACTTTTAAAACTTAAAAGTTACTGCTCCTGAACTTTGTTCTGAGCCACGGGAGGCAGCAGCTGTTCAAAGAAATCTCTCTATCCCCTCTCTGAGAAGGTCCAAATTTTCTTCCCAGGAGATCAAGTGCTTGAAGGCAGAGCTGTAATCTACTGGCAGTTTGTCTGCATGGAAAACTACCCGTTGGTCTCTCTTTAATAGTCTGCTCTATTTCAGAAATGGACAGATCAGGCCTCCAGATACATAACGAGCTGCTTGAATTTGCAATTACACGAGTGGCCAATTCCCATTCATTTCCCTAACATAACATCTGGGAAGGATTCTCGCCAATTTTTGTTTTGTTTCTGCAAGACTTCCAAAACAGCCAAAATATACAAATAGCTTTACAAATAGTCTCTCCATATGACTGAATAGAGAAAAATGCTTTCCATAGATTCAGTCACTTCTCTTTGCTGACTCTGCTCCAGAAGTTTCTGCATTGCATTTTTCTACTAATGTTACAATGCAAAATGAAGGGAACCAATCTAAGAACCTCAACACAACTGAGCAGACTGAATATTGTGAGAAACCACAGAACACAACTGCAACATCTGCTCCAAAAGGATAAAGTTAGTCATCTTGTTTGGCAAGGAGCTAAGCGCTCTGCCACTACATTTCTTTCAAAGTAGGCCACAGGATCCATCCTGCAGCAGAACAAAAAGAAAAAAAAAGGAACACTTACATCTAATGATTACAGAAAATCCGATGCCCATATGTTAGTTAGGGCAGTGTGTTAGATGGCTTCTCACACTCCTAAGCATCAATCACAGGCATCTTCTCTTGGATTGCTCAAAGTCCTTTATAAGCAGAGTCATCAGTCTCCCAATGACAAGTAACTTCTCTGTGCTCTGTCCTACGTTGCTTTCATTACTCCTGACCTTAATCAGCCAGAGCAATATACTGCCCTTAAAATGAACTCTTCTCAATACTCCACTCAGTCATCAGTGTTGCCCACTTCTACAGAAAGAAAAGACAGTACAAAATATTCGAAGATCGTATTTGTTCAACCTGGCCTCGTGGCTCACACCCAGCTGTGCCCAACCTATTGGAAAGGTTCTTTATAATAATTCACACTTACTGTACTGAGCACTTCACATTATTTTGTTCAGTAATTCAAATCCTCAAGGTCACAGAGTTCTTCAGTAATGGCCTAACCCTCTTAAGTATGACGGTTGTCCTTCAATATTTTATCATGAACACATTTTACTTGCATGTAAACCTCTTCTTTCTTTTTCCAATTCTACAATCAATTCTCAGTCACCAACAACAGAGACTTGGAAAAGCCTGCAGTTTCTCCACTGCCAAGTACTTCCCTCAAGGCCAGCACTATACACAACTCAGAATGTATTTATTTTTAAGTCTCAAATTCGCATCTGAACAAACTACTCCTGTAGTCCAATAGAAAATGTTACCAAAATTCAGATTTCTTATATCATGTACACACTTCTATCTTTATTCATAACCATTCTGACCTTAGACAAGCTTTAACAGAGTCCCTCTCTGATAGCAGCCTTTCAGCACCTAAAGGAGATAAGAAAGAAGGGGCAGATTCTTTAGCAAGGTCTGTTGTGGTAGGACAAGGGGAAACAGTTTCAAACTAAAAGAGGGGAGATGCAGACTGGATATAAGGACTTTTTTTTACAAAAAGGGTGGTGAAGCACTGGAACAAGTTGTCCAGAGAGATGGTGGATGCCCCATCCCTGGAGACATTCAAGGTCAGGCCGGAAAGGGCTCTGAGCAACCTGCTCTAGCTGTAAATGTCCCTGTTCATCGCAAGGCAGTGGGACAAGATGACCTTTAAGGGTCCCTTCCAACTCTAAGCATTCTACAATTCTATAATTTCATTCCAATTCTCGTTTCTAATCTTCTTTTATGAGGGCTTACATACCTGGTTATGACATAAATGGGATGAACAAAACTATTTTCAACCTGCAATCCCAAGCCATCTCCATGTTCAAGTTCTCTAATTATTTGAGTAACTGATTTCAATTGCAGATCTGATTTCTCTATGTCTGCTCTTTTGAAACAGACAACGATCTTTCAATTCCTCTTCTGCATACTTTTCATTTTACTAAGCCAACTTCCAATTTGTCTGTCCAATCTTCACTCCCTAGTAAGCCCCAGCCCAAAATACCATCACCTGAGTAGGTTCAGAGGTCTCTGGTGAATATCAGGTACCACATGGTGAATTGCCTTGTGACTGCTGCCAATTACTGCCTCTGCTACCACATTTGGAGATAAATATGTTTTGAGCCTTGTTTATGTGCAGATAATGCATATAATAATGCATATAAGAAATGCAGATAAACCTGGACAGACGCTGTAATATGATGTTGCAGGCAGTGAACTCTATAAACCCATTAAGAATTGGAGAAACTAATGGAACAAAATAAAACCTGACATAAAAGAAATCCATCAAAATAATTTCTGGCTCAGAAAATACTTGAGCAGTAAAATTTACCTTAATTTGTGGAAGTATGCCATGGAAGCACTGCAAATTATCAAATTCCTACACTTTTTTTCTTAGACGTCGACTCATAACACCATCAAAGCCCTGGATCAGATGGACTGTGTCCAGCTGATACATTCTGAAAGCATCTGCATCCAAGTCAGACTTCCAAAAAACAAATTACAGTTTATAGCACAGCCACTGTATGTTATAGTACAAAATTAAGAACTGTGAAGTCAGACAGGAAGATTTCAAGGCCATTGCCACTTTAGGAATTATCTTCCCAGTTGCCTCTTCTGTCCTGCAACTGCAAGTCACCACACTTTCACAGTCTAAACAAGACACTGTCACTTCTTTCAGGTGATAAGGGCAAAAGATAAAAGGGAAAAAAAGGCACAACTTTTCTTCTGAAGATGCTATTACAGGTTAGTCACCGTACAAGTTAAAAATGAACCATCTGTGGTTACCTTCATCAAAAAAAAAAAAAAATCGACTTCCTACAAATGTCACCAGATGCACAGAAGAGAAAGGCCCTTTCCCATGCCAACTCACCAAGGCTTACGAGTTGGAATAGCTGGTGGACAAAAATGCTTGAATTTGCGCTTCAATCTTTCGCACCCTGCAAGGACTAGTTTGTCTGAACTATGCCATTAATTAGCCTTGTCTCACTGACTGATTGGAAGAAAGAGCAGCCTGGAGTATTTTAGCACTTCTGCACAGAAATAGAAGCGGCACAGCATATCCATCCATTTTGGAATGGCAAAATTGTGTTTGACGTGAGCAACAATGCTGTCCAAATAAGAATACTTCAGCTCTATTTTCAGCCACACAAAAAAAAGTGTGCAAAAACATGAGTTTCTCTTCAAGAGACACTGTTGTGGTACTCTCTAGCAGGGTCTGCACTGACAGCACAAGGGGAAATGGTTTCAAGCTAAAGGAGGGGAGATTTAGGCTGGATATACGGAAGAAGTATTTTACAATAAGGGTAGTGAGGCACTGGAACAGGTTGTCCAGAGAGGTGGTGGATGCCCCATCCCTGGAGACATTCAAGGCCGGGATGAAGGGGGCTCTGAGCACCTATCAAGCTGTGAGCGTCCCTGTTCACTGCAGGAGAGTTGGACTAGATGGCCTTAAAGGTCTCTTTCAACTCTAAGGATTCTAATATTAATTTTAAAACGTCAACAACAACAAATAAATAAACACAACTGAATCCTTCAGTGGTTTCACAAAACCAGGAAGAGCTGCTTACAGGAAAGAGAAGCCTCAAATTTTACTGCTCAGCATTTTACCTTTCTCAGAAGCTGGTTACAGTTTTTACTTTCGGTGATATAAATACACTGTACATGAACAGCTGATTTAACACACAAGATCGTTTCCTGTAGTTGGTGGGAAACTGAAATAAGACACAGCCAAGATGCCATAAATTCTGTCATGAAACTTCAGCAGCTCATAACCAAAGGGTGGAGAGGAGCTGAAAAACTTTGCACCTCTCAAAGGCTTTAGATGTTGAACAGAAATGAAAATATCTATAGCATGCATCACAGTGGCCTTACTAATGCTGACATCTTTTTCACAGTTTAACTCCATTACTCTGCTTTCTAATTAGATTGGAACATGCTTTAAGCATTTTGGGGGGAAGAAGTTGCCTGAACTCAGCTTGTCATAAAAGTATTCCTCATCCGTCTACTGCACAACCACTTTTCATCTACTTTCAAGGAAAATGCACTTATTTGAGAGTCAAAATACAAAACATTTGGTTCTTTATCAATAACATGGAAATATCACTGTGCAAATTCCTACCCTTATGATGAACGGCTGAAGAAATTATAGTAATAGAAGCATGTTACTATAGAATGTATGTAGGATCAATGCTAATTGAGGAAAAGAAGAAAAAAGAATGAGTTTGAGGGTCTACAGCAATCCCATAAGGGGGAGGGGAAACCTATAATTTGACAAGTCAGTCCATTGCTTATTTACTCTTATGACAAGATATTGTCATAATACATATAGTATATTATATACTCTTATGAAAGATATTCTCACCATAGAATTTCTCGCTCCACATCCCAAGTTCAGCATATGCTGAAGTGATGCTTCCCAGTGTGTCATCTCTGTCATTAATTGACACAGGCACACATGCACAAGGAAACATATCCCAAATTAAGAGATACATGCAGACAAACTCCAAGTCCTCAATTTAAAGAGCTTACCACTAAAAGGCATTGTGACTACAGAACTGCATCCACACAAACAGTCGGTTTTATCCACACACAATACACACATTAATTAAATGGGACTCCCCCAGTGCAGGCAGGTATAACATCAAAGTAATGAGATCAAATTATGATACGATCTTGCAGTATCTTGCACTAGGTACCAGGCTGGCTCTGTTCATCAGCATTTGGTGCTTCCCTGCCAAAGATGGGGAACATAAATACCAAAATTTGAGATGCAGACAAGATAAATATGTTCATTCCCTACCTCAGGATCACAAAAGATGCCATTATGTAAGTCATCATAGGAACCTTGTATATCACGCATAGCACAAGTCTCAACATTTAAACACTTTGGCTATATCCATATTCTTCTGTCTCCTCAGGAACTGAGATAACAGCTGACACCTTACCCACACATGAGGCCAGGACACGGAACCTACCGTGACGTCTGACTAGGCTGAGTCCAAGATCTGCAACAAGGACATCTGAAACAGATGTGCTAGAAGCAGTATCTACCTACCTGTATGGAAGCCCACCTGATGGAAGCACGTTTTTACTGCTTTGAGGCTGTTGACACTATCGTTGAGACAAGAGTAAGATAAAAAGGTGAACGCAGTGAGTGACAATGATGACAAACCATCTTGGATGTGACTGATACCAGAGCGCAGACCCAAAACTAAATTTGGAAATTTAGGAAAATTTAATAAAATTTCGCTCGGCCTTTGGAAACCCTTCCTCACCCCCTTACCTCTGCGTAAACACTATGTTCTGTTACATAAACATTTATACTTAAATAGGAATCTGGAAAGCACATCTGAAATTGGAAGCTCTAAAACCACAGAAAGGCTAAAGCGAGGGAGCAGAGATTCAAGAAAGTAAGGATTCACTGTTGTCAAGCCTTACTGTGTTCAAGAGCTGTCTGACTCAATCCTTCAGCTATTTATGGGGTGCAGACAACCCAATAAGGTGACAGACTGAATACCTCAAAATGCTCCCCAAAGATAAGCAGTGATAGAGAAAGCCTAAGTCTAATTGTTGTCACTTTAGCTGCACAGTCTGAATTAACAGCTCTATGGTTTAATAATATCCAAATTGAAGCTCTACTCCAACATCAGTGGCCTCCTCGGAAGCTTCACCAACAAGTCATACCTACCATGTCCAAAGGAAACCAACTCTCACTCCTCTATGTACACTTGATAGAAAGAGTTTGGGAATCACTGAATCACAGAATGGCCCAGGTTGGAAGGGACCTCAAGGATCATGAATCTCCAACCCCCCTGCCACACGCAGGGCCACCAACCTCCCCATTTCATACTAGACCAGGCTGCCCAGGGCCCCATCCAACCTGGCCTTGAACACCTCCAGGGACAGGGCATCATCCACAGCCTCTCTGGGCAGCCTGCTCCAGCACCTCACCACTCTCTCTGTAAAGAACTTCCTCCTGACTCCAACCAAAAAAAAATGCTCAGCAGCCATTCGTTCACCAGAAGCTGCTACACATGACTTCCCACTATCAACAGTCCCACTGTTGATAAGAGCTCACTTCTCTAGAAAAACTCCAGCCATGTGCTGCACAGCCTTGATGCAGCTTTTGACCTCCAGAGCCAGGAGATGCCAGAGCTGCCTCTGCAACATGAAAACTCTTCTGTCCTTGTGCTGAAGGACGAGGATTGTAACGTGCCACGGAGTCCCAGCATCTGCGCCCTGGATATTTTAAAACAGGCAAACCACCATCATAATGGTCCAAGATCGTTCAAATAATTGCTATAGATTTATCAAGCTATAACTTCAAAGAATTAAAATCTGGGAAAAATAATCTCCTATATACAAGCTGCAGATGCAAAGCACCAGAGGCTACACAGCCTTTCAGTGCCCGTAATAGCCACTTTCCCTGGCACTTTACTGCCTAAACACCGCTAGCTGCCAGAAAGGCACCTCCTATGGACTCTCCTCACTTCTCCAGGACCTGTGGCTGATGGAGCCATTTGTCTCTTCTCAGAAGGAGTTCCTGAAAGCATCCTTGTTGTTAATAACATAAGGTTCCATTCAAAAGGAATTTCACACAGTCGGCATTATGCAAAAAGTTGGGATAAAAAAGCCCAACTGCTTTTCTGGTTCTCAAACTTCATGAAGAATGAAAAATGCAAACAGATCACATACGGCTTAAACCTAAAACCTTTTTAAGTGGAGAAAGAAAGAAAGAAAGAAAGTCTTTTAATCCCTATTAATTTCAGCATCTTATTGCTAAAGATTACATTAAAACTGCTTGCTGCCAGATATCCGACAGCCTGATGTGCTGCAGTCCTGTGTTCTGCGGCTTCATCCTTTAAGCTTTTATTTGCAAGTCTACATTTTCTGAGCTTTTTGGTTCAAGACCTTCCTACAAAACTTCAAAACGCATTACGGTTCACCGGGCACACGTATCACTCATTCACAAAGAGAGTATTTTATTATTTGAAATGGTTCCATAAAGAAACTACAGAAGCCTACCAAAGCCTCGAACTGCAGGCCGGGCTGAAAGTCACTTTCACAGGTCACGCACACCTTTCTGAGCCAGCCTTGCAACAATATCACGCATCACACACAAGCAAGCATTTTTTCCTGTGTCAGCTGTCCAAAGCACAAAGAACGAAGACAACTTACTGTCAGGTTAGAACTGATGCCCCTTCATGCCACACACTCCAGCTCCTATCCGCACAGAGCACTCAAACTAAGGGCAGCACAAACACTGAGCACCAACCTATTTGCACACACAGAAATTTAGGTCCAAACTCAGCTCTGTTTTCACTGGGGCTGGAACATGCCCGCTTCCCAGCAGACAGTGAATCTCAGGTTTTGACAGCCTTCCAGCACCATCCTACATTTCCTCCACAGCTTCTCATTCCTTTGGCTTGCTCTACCCACTCGATTTTATGCATCACTCTTCAACCATCAATCTGATATGTTGTTCAGAGAGAAACACATGAATCCCTCCTTCCTCTCACTGTTTACACACCACTCTGCTCACACCAAACACCACAATAAAGCATTGTTCCCACATGCGACTTCTGGAGGTCAAGAAGTTGCTTCTGTTCACACTAGGATGCTGATCTATAAGCGCAGCAAAAGACGTGAGGGAGAGCTGCGTAGCGTTCTCTCTGACATTGCTTACATTTGTTACAGAAGCTGTAGGTGGGCAGAAAGGATCACACTACAGAAAAAGAAAACACAGTCCCATGATTTCGACGATTTAATCATACTGCAGAGAACTGAGCTCTATTTCTCTCCTTTACATAAGTCACAAACCTTTGACTTCTTTAAGCAGGGATGTACCTCACTGTCTGAGCATTTATCTGCAAATAAAGTCAAAGAGAACTCTGTACTGAGAACAGACCGCTAAGACTGCAGCAAGCTCAGACAGGATGGAAACAGATCCAGGCACCTTGAAGTGGGTGCAAAAAATGAGCACATAGTTTTCACCTTGCTCACAGACTTGATGCCTCTACATACCAGCTTTACTTTGTCATTTTACACTACTGTTAAAGTTCCCAAACATTCCAGAAACTCAGAGTAAAGAAACATGAGAAAAATAACGGTCCTGAACAAAAAGATTTGGAGTAAAACCTCAAATGACAGGGCCTAACAAAATCCTGGAAGCTTACCTATTAAATACAGCTAAGCTAAATAACAAACCAAGCAAGCTAGTGAAAAAAACAGGTCATCAGAGATAATGACACAAATCAGCAGGTCATGCATTTTGCTGGAGCAACCCTCATTCTCTTACTTCCCAGCAGCTCCAGCTCAGACCTTCTCCATTCTCAAATACCACAGATTCTCTTTAAGGAGGTTCAGAGAGTGGTTCTGGTTCTCAAATGTTTCAGAAAGTCTCCAAGGTGCAGCACTAACCCAGTCCCACACAAAGGGAGGGAGAAAGGAGTACTTTTGTGCCTTCGGCAATCAGCAAAGTGCTGCATGTGCAAGGTGAACTTGGATGCCCAACCGCAGCCCTTACGGAGTGGTGAAGTAATGGAGAGAGAGGGCCTGCCTACCCCGTTTGGCATCCAACGGTGCCATTCACACCGTGCCTAAGCATCTACCCTGCTAATTCTGGTCATGCACAGGCTTAGGATTCAGGAGTTAGAACCTGGTTAGCAAAACAGAACCCAGAGCTCATCAGCCAAATGAAGCACAAAAACTTTCAATCCAGGAGATAAATGGAAACAAACCTTACCTCCCACCCAGAACTTATTCTCTGGGAGGTTGCGGCAGCCCGGCGTCTAATAAGCAGCAGGAAACCTTTAGTAACCCACAGCCACCAGTGACCTTAAGGTTTTTCTGCCACCAGCAGAAGCAGTTCAGCCGGCAGAAAGCCACCCCGGCTGTTTAAAAACCACGGCTTTACCACACGGCCGGCAGATCGCATCCGCGAGGCCGGCAGCCCCCGGAGCCAGCCGCGGGCTCCAGCCGCGGGCTCCAGCCGCGGGCTCCAGCCGCGGGCTCCAGCCGCGGGCTCCAGCCGCGGGCTCCAGCCGCGGCCCCGCCACGCCAGCTCTACGGGTGGGCACCGCAACGCGCTGAAGGTCAACAGCCGGGCCCCGTTCCCCCGGAACGCAGGTTTTCCCTCGTCGCGTTCAAACGACCACACCGAGCGGGGGGAAAGAAACACGTCCTCCCTCGCCCCGCGCCGAGGCTCGAAGATGGAGGGAGCCCCGCGCAGCCCTCGCTCGGCCAGCGCGCTCCGCTCCCGGCGGTTACGCCGTGCCGCGGCTCGCTGCGCCCGGGGCAGCCCGCCCTTCCCCCGGCCCCGCGACGCCGGCCGTGGGGGCGGCCGCTCCTCACCTGCATCCCCGGCAGGCCCGGCTGCACGGGGGAGTGAGCCATGGCGGCGGCGGCGGCGGCCTGCGGGAGGGGCCGGCTCTCCTCAGGCGGCGCCGGGGGACGGAGCTGAGCTCATCGCCGCGCTCGCACACTCCTCCTCCTCTCCCTTCCCCCGAGCCGGCAGTGCCCGTGCGCGGGCGGCGGCGGAGGGGCCGGTCCAAGCGCGGGCTCCTCGGGCCCCGTCGCGGACGCGGCCTCGTCGCTCCTCGGCCCCCCTCTCGTCTCACCTCCTCCGGGGCTCTCCCCGCCCGGTGAGGCGGTACGGCGAGAAGGCGGGAACCCTGGGCATTTCGCCTTACGGCCTCTTCCTGCCTCTCCCCTCCTCCCGGAGGCTTTCAGAAAGGTCACGGTAACGCTATAGCTCCGGCGAGGCGTATGGTTTCAGGAAGCGCCTGACTTCCTGTCAGAAGGGGCACGAGCGGCACGCCCGAACGGCAGGCTGGATGTTTTCACAGCGGTTCTAAATGGGACGCGAGAGGGCCGGTAGTCCAGCTCTGCCCTAGGCAGGACAAATCCCGGGTCTGAGTACAGCTCGTAAGACTTTCGTAGAATCAGGATCCTTAGCATTGGAAGGAAGCTTCAGAGGCCATCAAGTCCAGCTCCCCTGCAACGAACAGGGACACCCATGGACAGATCAGGTTGCCCAGTGCCTGATCCAGCCTCGCCTTGAACACCTCCATGGGCATCAACCACACCATTGGGCAACCTGTTCCAGTGCCTCACCACCACTCACTGTAAAAGACTTTTTCCTTATATCCAACTCAAATCTACCCACTTTGAGCTTGAAGCCATTTCCCCCTGTTCTATCACCACAGACCCTGCCAAGGAGTTGTCCCCTTCTTTCCTGTGGCACCTTCCAGATTCTGAAAGGCCGCCATCAGTTTGATGATGCTGTGTTGGCTTTACTCGGACTGTTGAAGCTGGGATTCGAGAGTTCCATCATACATTCCTCAGTACACTTGTGCTGAAAGGTGCTCTCCTTTTGTCCCCACAGATTAGTAGGTACTGAAATCACTGATGCCTGGTGGCTGATGGGTCTGCGATTCACAGGACAGAGGTTCACTATCTTTTCAGCTGAATCAAAGGGAGGAGTGAGTATCCATCATAGCATAATCAGAGTCATAGAATGACTTAGGCTGGAAGGGACCTCAAAGCTCACCCAGCCCAACCCATGCCATGGGCAGGGCTGCCCCCCACCAGCTCCGCTGCCCAGGGCCCATCCAACCTGGCCTTGAGTGCCTCCAGGGATGGGGCACCACAGATTCTCTGGGCAGCTGTGCCAGCACCTCACCAGACATTGCCTTTCAGTAGTGTCAACGGTTTACGGGCTGGTTTGGCCCGGTTCCATGGCCGGGGTGGAGGGATCCGCAGATCCGCACCTCTGGAAAAGGGAAACGGGGGACCCCAAAATAATTGAAAACAGCAGCAACGATCTGAGGTGGAACAAACTAATTTACTAAATGCAGTATCAGCAAAATATAATGAGAGACAGAGGGTGTGTCTGAAAGGTGGATAGGCCTCACCACAACGCTGAGGTGAGAAGTGCAGTCCAGTTGAGCAGATGAAGAAAAGCAGACGGTGAAGAGCAGACGGAGAAGCGCAGACGAAGAAGAGCAGGCGAAGAAGAGAGCATCGGGTGACCTTGCACAGAGTTGTATCTCCTCGCTGACCGCAAAGCCTCCTGGGGAAATGTAGTTCTTCTCCGTTGGACAAAAATTTGGAACTTGAGCATCAGAAGTCAAACCCCCAGTGCGTTACATGATGTTATGGTGTACAATACTGGTAACCAAAAATCATAAAACCATGACACGTAGGAAATGCGCTAGAGAGCATTCATACAAATATCTGAACTGCAAGAAGACCTTCAAAGTATAAAAATGTTTCTTTGATACCCGGTTAGACAAACTCCCACTGAAAGCTTTCCCTGTATCTAAGATATTCTTTGTTGTCTACATGGGCTGAGCTCATGCTACACAATCTTGTTTTCCTGAAACATGTTAGAAATAGCTAATCTGAGCTTGAATGAAATTAGCTAGCTGCTCCCTATGGCACATATGTGTGCATACTCACCTCAGAAATACAACGAAATATACTCACTCTTGAGGACAGGGAAACATGGAAAGGATGCTGGTTAGGGGTCGTGTAGCAACGTAAGATACTGGAGTTATTTTATCAGTTGTTCATGAAGGACTTGCTAGTTTCCTTAATGCTAAAATGGATTTTGAATTATGCTTTTAGCTTCAAAAAATAAAAGTTACTAGTACGTAATTTCCTAAGGAAAATAAAAGCTTTCCTTTCAGTTTTGCCTCAAGATCAAATGCACTATAAGATTCCGTTTGAAAACTTTCTACTACTTTGATTTCCACCTCAAAGCCTCTTTGCGATCTTTATTTTTTTCCTAAAGTAGAGCTTTAGTATTGAAAAGGACCATGATTCATGACTGCTGGTTGTAGTGCGTTTATTCACAGTCCTGCACTACGTGCTGAGCAACAGGCTGTGCCTGAAGAATGGTCCTTTGAGGAGCAGTCAGTTTTGCTCGCTCAGTACTCGGAAACGATCGAGCAGATTCAAAATACGAATTCTACATCCTAAGCCATATAGTGGTCTAAGTTAAGTTCTGGTGGAGTAGGAGATAATAATGTCAAATTTCCACCAGTTTCCATACTATATATCCTGTATCTTATGTTCTGACACAATTCCAAGTACTTCCCTAGGCTTGGAGAATTCTAACCAAAATACTTCTGAATCTAGTCTTAAAACAATGAACATGTTTCTGTTTGCTGTTAGTTTGTAAATGCTAGTCTTCGAGTTTACACATAAGCTCTTTCTTCTGAAGGCTGAACGTTTAGAATTTTCTCTCATTTTCTCAGCCTTCCCTGAGCAAAGAATGAAAATTTGCCATGTTCTACTCCAAAGGAAGGTTGCTGTGCAGGAATTTTTATTAAAAATAGAACGATACCATGTTACAACACCTTGTCATTCCAATACAGTAGCAGAGACTTCAAAAATAAACAGCACTTATTAGTAAAATGGTTCCTTGTATGTTTCTGAAGTCAAGTGTTTCCAACATGCAAAGATTCTATCGATTCGTGTGTTGGTGTCTGACTACCTGGTTTGATTTCATAATAGACATAAGAAGTACGTTACAAAAGAAGAATATAATTACATCTGGCAGCGACTGAACTTCCTTTTATAAGCTACATGTGTAGAAAAAGCTTTTTTCCTAAATTATTATTTTTTTATTTAACATTTCTGACCTAGACCACAGTAACCAGAACCTCTCAAATGAGCAAGGTGGGACCTTAGGTGTTTTCCAAAAAGTAAGATGTACCAGAAACTTAGCTCTTCTAACATTTGTAACATACCATAAATAACTATTCCTATTTTGAAATAAACACACTGCAGAAAAAAGCACCGTGGATTATAACAGATGGAACATTTGTCTACATAAATTGCACATGGGAAATATAGCAGTGAATAAGAAGCAGGCAGAAGCTTGCCTGGGGAAGAGAGGAAAACAGCGGGGCTGGACAGGTGGTAACATTGCTCACAGTAAGGTAGCTATGACGCCCTAGCAGATGTCCATCTTGTAGGGCAGCAGCAGTATCCTGCCATCCTTGACTTGTCTGCAGAGCTGTTATCAGGACCACAGCACCATTCTGGTTGCTGCTAAGCTTGCTGCTGTTTTGTTGGGGTTTTTTCTTTCTTCATTATCATTTTTATATCCTACGTTTCGAGTTTCCTGCTCTCTTTTTCTCCACTTCCTTTACTGATCAATCTGTTAGCAAACTCTGATTACAGCCTGTATAAAAATGTTATTTCTTCTCTTAACCACATAGGTTAGGTTCCCAGCTTTGCTCTTTTTGGTTTTCAATTGCTCTGCTAATATGCTGATGGAGCTGTGTTGTCAGAATGAGATTCTCAGTAGTTTGTTGGTAAGGCTCCCTCTTGAGTTCTTACACTTAATTTGTCTGTAATAATGCAAAGCATTTTCCAAGGTTCTTCATAAATGGATCTGAAAGAACCCGAGTTGTCCCAGGATTAAAGGAGAATCCTCACATGGATGTGTAACTGATGGTAGATAGGGAAGAAGAAATAAAAACATCTCATGATGGAGGGTGCTACCAATACACTGTCCCAAGGATCCATCTAGGACCAGTCTTGCTCAGCATCTCCATGGATGGACTAGAAGAGAGAGCAGAGAGGAACTGCAAAATGGTCTCTCATTGTCAAGCATCATGAGGTGAAACTAAAATGAAATGCAAGGAGTTGCAAAAGAATCTCGGAGTGAGTGACTGCTGAGTGACATTACCAGCAGATGGGAGTTCAGTGTGGAAAACTGTAAGGGAAAAAGTATGCAGGAAAACAATTTACATTTACATACTGTAGTTCCTATCAGTCAAAAAAGAAATCTGCGTTGTCACTGATTTCGAAACAGTCAAAAGAGAAAACTACGTTAGGAAAGGAATGGAGAATAAGGGAAACAACACAGTGATATCTCCATATAAATCCATACTTTTCCTATAGACTGCTCTGTGTCTTCTGTTTTCAAAATGATACCGTAGCATGGAAACCAGAAATTGAACAAAAACATTCTTCATATGGAGAAATTAAATATGTTACATCTCCTAGGTGCAGGAAGGAGATTCATGGAGGTGGCAGCGCTCTGTGACCTCATGAATGACGTGGAGAAGATACCTAGGCAGTGACTGTGCACTTTTTCTCATAACAAGAGCTGTCCACAGAGAACTTTAACATAGAGAAAAGCAGGTAACAAGAGGAATGAACAATGGAACTCACTGCCACAAAACGTAACATTTGCATGTTAGAGGTTTATTTGCCTGCAAGTCACAAACAAAACCAGTTTGGCATTTCTGAACTGCAGGCTGGGTAGAAATGCCACGTGTCTGACATCAAAGATTTGTGTTCAGGTCCTGATTTGCCCTTGGATGAACAAGGGATTTTGCTCACGAAGGGACTTCATTTCAACTTGTTAGCTCTGAGGTGGGGTGGACGATCTGCTGGTGAGCTGTGCCTGCATGCCACTTGTCAAGGTTGGGGTGATGCTGATGTCCTCTCTGACAACATGCCCACGGTAACCCTGTAGCCATGTATTTATGGCAGCAGAGGAAGCTTGTGTAGCTTCAGAAGCACACAGAAACCGCCTTCTGTGGCTATACAGCACGTGCATTTAGGTTATGGCACTACAGTCCGTCTTGTCAGGAAATGATTTTGTTTATTGCAGAAGCACAGCTCGACAGTAAAAAAAAAAGGCCATCTTCTTTAAGTCTCATAAATGCTGATTGGGGAAAAAAAAGGGAAAAAAAGGCTGTTAAGTTTCCATGTTCCCCACAGAAAAATTCCAGTATTTTTCTAAAATTGTGTAAGGCATGCTGTTATACATAGATTTGGCTTCCTGCCGTGGCATGCCCCATTTCTTTCATATCAAATTGCATTTCTTGAGATGCTTATGAGTAGGAGAAAATCCACTTTCTGACAGTCCTGCGAATCATAATGGATAAGTGGGCATGAAGCAGGAAAGGGAAGAAACATCCTGAGTGTTGCATGGCCTTTATTAATATTGAGCAGAATATAAGTGCCGGAAAGTATCTTAGTACTCCAGACAGGCAATTAAAATTACATGGGGACCGAGAGCTCATTAAGAAACATGAGACTGATTGTACCGTGCTGTGCCACTGCCCCCAAAGAGCATCATGTCGTCGAATCTTGCTTTTTATAGACCTTTCTCTTGCCCCCTTGTTACAGAAGCCACACGTACACAAACAGAAGATGTACCTTCTGTATCCTCTCCTCTTCTTCCACATTTTGTAGTGGAGACATCAGTTCTTATCTCAGGTTAATGTCTGTGTACACAACAGACGAGCACAATCTCCAAGCTAAATGGGTGCTTTAAGGATGACCCCATGGTCAAGATGAGATGCTCTCAACCATGACTATGTCCCTATGCACTACATTTCATCCCAGATTTCAAATGTTTGCTTACAGGCTACTGCATTCCCTGGAGGACAAGTTGCTCTGTATCTTGCTACCTTATAATTGACTGTCTTACAATCAACTGCAGTATTTTTGTTCAGGGTTTGTCACATTTCAGCCTTTTATTAATCTCGTGTTAGACCAGAAGCTACCTGTAAAATATTGTGTTGGCAGAAATGTATTCTTTTCATCCACACAACACAGAAATGCAGGGATTCCTGCAAGTTTCAATTGTCAGCCTAAACTCAAGAGTGCGGGTAACAAAAGAAAATCTTTACAGAGTGGTGGATTTTCTTAAGATCCGGTTTCATGTTATGCTTAATCCAGTTTAAGTGCGGTCTGCTGCCAAAGTGCAGATCCTGCTCTTCCTTTTTTCAGCCCTGGCTCTCTCCCGTGTTTTAGCAATCACGTCTGCATGGCAGTTCCAACATATGATCCCACGGGAAATGCATCCTCAGCTGGCTGGGTGAGCCCTCTGTGCCTTGCTGAGCTGAGCCCCCCTGTCCCACAGCAGGGACAGGAATACCACGATGGGGGGCAAAAGGAGGTCAGCTCGCCCAGTTCAGTGGAAGCCTGCAATGAGCTTGGCTGAGATACGAAGGGATCATCCACCCAGGATGTCCTCTGTGGGGTGGGTTGATGGCTCCGGCTCCCTGACACCACCAAGCCACCTTCTCAGCTTGCAGCAAGGACTGTTCCTGCCCCCACAAGAATGCTCTGAGCGTGTGCTCTGAGCCGTCCCCATCGCTCCCGTCCCACAGCCTTCTAAAACGAGGTACCCGGTAAGCTCCTGTAGCACTCACTGTACTCTGACAATCTCCTGCCATTTTCCACCTCCTCCTGTAGCCTTCCTTTCATTCACAGAAACCTGCCGCAGACTCCCACTTGCATCAGACCTTCGCCAAGATCCCAAAGCAGCCTCGTGTGCTCCTTTGGCTTTTGCTGTCACTGACTCAGTTTTCCTCCTGTCTTTCTCAAGGGAGCAGGTTTCCTGGCGGCTTTGAACTGAGCATAGCTCTTCTTTCAGCTGAGAGTGGGTACCTGGGGCTTTGCTTGCAAAGAAGAGCAAGTTTTACTGCACCACATCTGCCCTGGTGTTCTTCCACCCCGCTGTCTCCAGGCAGCAGTGGGATTCACCTCAGCGCCACAGCTGCCTGTAGAAATGGCCAGAGGAACTGCAGGGCACGAAACAAAATGGCTGCTCTTAGCTTCTGAGGAGGCTTACGTGAGAAATACACAGATGGTCTGTTCTTCCTGGATCAGGTTCTAGTTTCTCATCTTAATACTGCAACTGTATTACACACCTACTCTGAGTCCTGTTCATTCTACTTCTTGCACCTGGGAGAACTCCTGCTCCCAGCTGCCCCTCCTGCCCCACTCTCCCTTGGCCATGGCCCTCTGCTCCCTTCTCTTGGGAAGCTCTCCAGTAGCATCGTGCCAGCCGTCTCCAACCGATGAGGAAAAGCGGCTGTAGATATATGTGCTCAAAGGCTCAGGCAGAGCAAGCTAAAGGCAGGATTCTCATGGACGTCACTAGACTTTGGGGTTTTGCTGTTCCTGGGCAGCACATCAGCTTCTCAGCCCAAGGCATGTCTTCATTTCCCAAGTTTATCAGACACTGTAGCCAGTCACTTATTTCCACAAGCAATTTTCTCAGAGAGCAAGATTCGCTTGCATTTCCTTGCTCCTAGCAAAGGCCTGGCTAGAGGTGCCCCAGGAGTTCCCATCTCTTAACTCCTCCCATCCCAAAGCTTTGGGGCAGTGTCCCAGAGTCACACACATCAGCCCTTCCCTTGCTGTTTCAGACTGCAATACCAAGGCTATCCAAATCCCTCCTCCTAGCAGCCCTGCCTCCCAGGGTTTGCTCATCCCTGGAGGTTCTCAAGGCAGGTTGGATGGGCCCTGGGCAGCCTGAGCTGGTGGGTGGCAGCCCTGCCCATGGCACAGAGTTGCGGCTGGGTGGGCTTCGAGGTCCCTCCCAACTTAAGCAAATATTCTGTGATGATTCTATGACCCAAGTCACAGTCTGCTGCAAATCTCTTCTGCTTTGAAGACCCTTCCCCAAGGCCAGCCACCTGGGCTTTGCTCACAGCCCTTCCAGCCCTTGCAGCGGCTGCAGCCCCACTGATTGTGCTGGCCCCTTGCTGCTCTGCCAAGGCTGCTGCAGCCCTGCATCCAGAGCCCATTCCTGAGCACATCCAAGTTTGACCCTAAAGATCACAGGATATAGCTCAAGATTTGCTTCTGCAGATACCTGAGAAAACTTCATTGTGAAAAACTCAGTGTTTAGAAGTACAGAACTGGCTGCTTGGGAATGAGGCACTCTTCTAGCAGCCTCCCTTCCTGCGATCAGCTTCTAGCTTCCCTTCTAGCTAGCAGGGCCACAACAGCTGCTATTTAGGGAAGCTGAGTCTCTACAAAATGTGGCCATTATGGCTTTCTTTTGAAACCAAGGGACTGGGTTGGGAGGTTGTACAACAGGCCAACAGCATGGGAAACCTTCTGGGAGGTAGGAACCCGGCACTGATTCACCCTTTGTCTGAGCTGAGAGTAGATTCAACCTAAATTCTGAATCCTTGTGAAAGTAGTCTGCAATTTGTGGCTGGTGCAGCCATACACGCCTGTATGGGGGGGCATTTCTCTCAGATGAGTCTGCTGCTCCCATAGGAGTGAACTGTTCTGTGTCTGACTGGTATTTTGCTGCTCCTACCAAACGTGCTTGAGGCTGAGCTTTTTGGCAGCATTAACATCCAGTGGTTAATTCTGATTATTCTTGTCATCGTTTTGAATAGGAGTATGGGGTCTTGTGGCATGACCAGATTTATACGACAGCATCAAACTCTCTTTATATAATTCCATATCGGATTTCAGCAGTTTTAACGAGGTTTCAGAAGTTTTAAGACTGCAGAAGTAATTTCTGACGGTGCCACCAGGGGGCCATCGCTTGACTAGACACGTCAAGATGTCTCTATTCTCCTAAGCGCACAACGTCCCCTGTCTTCAAAGCACAAGCCTTCAGAGCACAGGCCTTAAGAGGAGTGGCTGAAGGAGCTGGGCTTGTTCAGTCGGGAGAAGAGGGGGCTCAGGGGAGACCCTATCACTCTCTGCAGTGACCTGAAAGGGGGTTGTGGTGAGATGGGGATCAGCCTCTACTCCTGTGTAACTAGTGATAGGACTAGAGGGAATGGCTTCAAGTTGCACCAGGGAGGTTCAGGTTGGATAACAGGAAAAATTTCTTCTCAAAAAGGGTGGTCAAGTGCTGGAACAGACTGTCCAGGGAGGTGGTTAAGCCAGAGTCCCTGGAAGTGTTCAAGAAACATTGAGATGCTGTACTTTGGGACATGGTTTAGTGGGGAAATACTGGTGGTAGGTGGACGGATGTTGGACAGGTAGTTGGACTGGATGGTGTTGGATGTCTTTTCCCACCTTGGTGATTCTTGGATTCTATGAACAGCAGTGGTGATATATTCACCAGGTGGTTTTTGTTTGTTTGTTTGTTTGTTTTTTGTAGGATAACCTAGAGTTGGGAGAACTAGTGGAAGATCATTGGGGAGCAATGAAGAGGAAGGGCCTTGGCCGCACCAGGCTCAGTGCCTCTGCACTTTTCCAGCCACTTGTGTGTAGTCTTCTGCCATCTGGTGGCTGGAAACGACGAGTTGGTGCCAGCAGGGGAAATGTGCTCCCAGACACAATATCCCCTGGGCTGGAATCCAACGTCCTGGCCATAAAATGAAGGAAGGGGTGCAAGGGGTCTGGAGTTCATGAAAAACATTAAACAAATGAAGGAAATGCTTGTGTATGTTATTCCTATTAGTACTAAAGAGAATGAGTAGTCCCAGAGCGTAGCCTTGTGGCCAAAAGCCCAACCTGGACCAAACGTAGCCCTCATTTTCATGCTCATCCAGGCCGCTGATGGCTGTGACTTGGGTGAGCTCCTGCAGCAGTGACAGCCCTGCCCACCCACGTGTGGGAACAGATTGCAGCACAAGATGTGCTCAGCGTCGTTACTTCAGTTTGGTGCTCACAGCATTGATCCTATCACCCTGCTGAGGAACAGCAAGGGCCCGAAGCAGCTGTGCCAATTGAATTAACCTTTACTTGAAATACTTTTGCTGGATAAGACCTCCTTATATGGATATGGAACTCCTCTCTAAGTAAAGACATCTCCAATTTTTCATAGCAAGGATGCACAACATAGCTCCGCAACTCCTGATTTTAAAAAAAGTTCATCAAAATCAAATCAAGTTAGTTTCGCAACTGTAAGGAGTGAATGTTCAGTGTGAAGTAAAAAAGGTCTATCTGGGCTATACCAGAAAGAAACGGTCTGGGACATGCACTGTCATCAGCTGAGTCTCAGAGGTGGAGGACAGATGCAGTTTCACATGGGCAGGCAGCTGAGATTTCACCTTAATCTCATCAGAGTTTTATCTGCCGCTCACAGCAGACACAGGTCGCGTGAGGAGTGGCTACAGCAGATAGAGAGCAAGTGCTGCAAAAGGGCCCTGCTCAGCTTTGCTCCTGGCTCTTGCATCATGTTTATGCATTTTTTTCTTCAGCTACACAGCTTCCTAGCTGCACACCGTATTCCCTCCTCACTTCTGAAATGCAGCCTGTCATCCCCCAAGACAGCCACTTTCACCAGAACAGTCTCCTTATGACTCTTGCAGGTCTTGCAGCCATTTTGGCGCTTCAGGGAAAGCCAGCCTTTTCTTTCCCATACGTCCGCTGCCAAGGCAAGGCTGTGTCATTGAGCTCTGTGCTAAGCAGGTTTCCTTAAGGACGCTCTGGCTGTAGCACTGCAGAGGGATGTCAGTTCAGTGTTTTCTACATCACTGTGATAAAAATAATATCGTCAAGTTTCTCTGAGCTGTCCCATTGCAGAAAAGCTCTGGGATCTGCATCTCTCTGAAGATGACCCTTCACAAAATCACAAGTGGTTTGGCCACATCTGCTGCCCAAGAAAGCAACGATGAAGTCTACACAGCAAAAAACTGCACCTGCTTCTGGCCTCACCCATGACACCACACTGCCAATGCCCTCCCTTTCAACCAAGCTCATACTGCTCCCAGCTCTTCAAGCTCTCTGCACTGATCAAACCTCTACCCCAGGCCCTCCTCCCCAACAACATCCCAACACCCAGCTCTCCTGCTGGGTCCTTGTGGCCATAATGTTGCTGAGAGCCTTCCGGTGTGGGAACAGTTTGCAGGCTGGTTCGACCCAGTTCCGTGACCAGCAGGGCGGAGGGATTTCTCAAAATGCGCACCTCCAGAAAAATGGAAAGGGGACCCCGAAATAATTAAAAACAGTGGCAACAATCTGAGGAGAAACAAAGTAATTTACTAAATATGGCATCGGAATGCAAGACAACACACCATAATGCAATATAATCAGAATTGAGGCTAATAAATCAAATATAATGAGAGAGAGAATGTCTGAAAGGTGGATAGGCCTCACCACAACGCAGAGGGGAGATGCGCAGTCCAGTTGAGCAGCAGGGAGACGGGAGGAAAGCCGATGAAGAAGAGTGGACGAAAAAGAGCCCATCAGGTGACCTTGCCAGGAGTTGTATCTCCTCTCTGTGACCACAAAGTCCCCTGGGGAATGTAGTTCTTCTTCTCTTCTGGGCAGGCACCCAGGACTTGAGTATTAACAGTTAAACTCCCAGTCTCCCACATGATGTTGTGATGTGGAATACCGAAAACCAAAAATCACAAAACCGTGACAATCAGTTCCAAGTATTGCAAGTCTAACAAAACCCAGTAACAAGTGATAATCTTTATATACTTGCTTTGGGTTCTTTGGGTGACTTACTATTCTTGTCTCCTGTCACATGGAAATTACATGTAAGCTATTCTAACTGAGCCACCAGTCAGATTCTCCTTGTAGAATTACAATCTTGTGGATGTCACAAATTGCACAGCAAAAGCCTGGAAGCTATTATCCTTTCCATGCCATGCTATGCTGTAAACAGTTCTGAGCTATGGCTGACAGACTGTTCTCCAGTGCCACATTCTGTGAAGAATAAAGCTCGAAAAAGTTTAATTCAGATTTGCTGTTTTTTTGTTTATACCTCAGAAGATCTTTTACTAGTCCAAGCAAAAATGTCTTCATTTTCTCCTGATAATATACGTGCTAAAGGAATTGAAGGAAGGGACTTGCACAAATTAAATGAGGGAACTTGGAAAGTATATAGAAACAGGGATTGTAATGAAAGAAAGACATTGGGAAGAACAGTAGCAGTTGCACTAGAGCAGGACCTTGAAGGACCCAGGATGAGTTTTGCCCCCAGTGGACTGAGTGCAGTGTGCACACAGCAGGGTAAGGATGTTTGTTTTCTGGTAGATGTGGGTGCCTCCCACTCTGTGCTGCATCCAGATTATGACCCGTAGATGATTTTTGTAGCAGTAGTACGAGCTACCGGTCAACAAGAAAAAGCTTATGAATTAAATAAAAAGTGGAGCTAATGGTAAAGCAAGAAACAATGGGAGTAAGCAACTGTAGCTGTAAATAGCTTTCTGTACTTTGTTTTGTAGAGAGATCTAATTCAGTGGTTTGTTCTGTTTTGTGAGCAGGTGTTCCACCTGGGCTCTGTGTCATGCGCTGGCCATGCAGATGCGGAGCACAAGTGGAAGAAACCTCGCAGACCTTGAGAAGAACAAAAGCAGGAGGGAGTCTGCGATGGGTGAGAAAGGAAAAGTGATCTTTGAAGCAGGGGACGCCCTGCTGTCACTGCCTTTCGCATCCATCACCAGAACGTACCTTGTACCTTCTCTGCCATTTCGGCAGTTTGCCATCTCTCAGGAGTCAATAAGTAATAACAAATTAGCTTAGAAAGTTTCCATTTCGCACTTACGGAATTGTCTGAAATAAATGCCTGTATGAGTGTGTCCATATTGACTCAAAAAATCGTAACCTCCTACTTAACTTTTATGTTTAGTGTGTTATCAATCAAGGCTTTGATTGAGTTATGATGATTATGTTATTAATATAATTAGTGCTATTATTTTATAGTGTGGTAACAGTTTGTTAATTTAAAAAAATGGGAAAAGTTGTAAAGGAGGATAGAAGGAGGATAGAAAAAAAGGAAACTTGTAAATGTGTATCAGTTTTGTGAGAACCTGTAATAAGCAATTTGGATTGTTCATATCTGAGTCCATACAAGGACCCAACTGGACCGAGAGTGCTGAAAGGAAGCTCATGCTGCATAGAAGCTGAAAGGAAGTTCACACTGGAAGAAGTGCTATGCTGAAAGAAGCAATCCTGTGCACAGACCCGCTTTTCTCTGAATGAAGGAACAGGTCCAAGATAAACTCTTTGGAATATATTCAGGGGTCTCTTGGGGCTTTTGCAGGATGGATACACAATTTGTTAAAATTAGGATTAGTTTGTCTCTTTTCTTTTTTCTGTGCTTTGTGTTCCATGCTTGTTGCAGCGTATACAGAAATTGATACAGGATGCTATCCACCATGCCTTTTTTATTAATAAAGAAGGGGGAGATGTAGGGGAAGATGTAACTGTGAGCAAGTCAGCAAAGTGTTTATCAGAGTCCTTGATAGACCCTATCAGTGTGAAACCTTGGGAGTCTGGAGTGTAAGACAGAGAGCAAGTGGTATCTGTTAGTGTCTAAGGGTAAACAGGAGGTTCTGTTTGTATGCACTGTTAAACCTTATCACACTTATGAAACCTTTCATCCTTTATCACTGCTCAATTAACTGATTAGAGGGACAGGAATTCCTGGCTTGTAAGTGAATGGTATATAACGTGTATGTTGAACACAATAAAGCAGAACTATTCTGAAAACTATACTGATGCAACAAGGAACGGTGAGAGCTCTCTAACTCGACTGAGCACCGACAATTCAGATTTGCAGTTTTTTTCCCAAAATAAAATTTGCCGAAATACTGTTCCACCTCAAATATTAAGTCACCATATACCTTTTTTTTCTTTTCTTTTCTTTTCTTTTTTTTTTTGTTTTGTTCTGGTGCCTTGCTAACAGTGGCTGTCCATGTGAAAAATTATTCCAACTTCAGACTGGTAAATGAAAGTTAATGCTTCACAGCATGCCTTATGTAAAGGAGGCTATTCTGTGACCGTGCAGCCCTTTCCAAATAGGAAAACTAACCTGGATTCTCAAATGCCAGATAATTTCCCTGTCACCTTTGTGTTATAGCTATGTAATGAAAACTGTGGGACAAGCCAAAGCAAGACGAGTGCCTTTTAATCTTACAGAACGGAATCCATACATTTAAAAATCTGACAAATAAATTTGTCAGCACTGTCATTCACACCTGTTACAGATAGGAGTGTTTGATGTTATCCTGTTTCTCTTCTTCCCCATTATTCTCTTCTTTGAATTTTAGCAGCTTGCTCATTTGTATGACACTCTTCATCGTGCATACAGTAAAGTAACAGAAGTTATGCATACAGGCAAGAGACTGCTAGGAACTTACTTCAGGGTAGCATTCTTTGGACAGGTGAGTATCACTTATCGTTACTGCAGTATGCAATGAGAAAAGCCTTCGTTTATTTTACAAGATGCACAGTTTCATCATTTTTGCTGATACCACGATATAAAAAGCACAAGAAATATGTCCTAAAATAAGTAGTTAAACATGTCAGTAACTTGCTTTGAAATATTTACCAGTTCCAAAACGGTTCTTTCTTATTTTCCTCAGTAAATTTTTTGCTTTTTTTCCTCTCTTCTTTTATTTACTACCTTAAGGCAGCGGTAAGTTTTCTGTAATGTCAGTTCTCAGCAATGCATTGACCTAATGTCTGTGGTGCTGCAGTGTGGTTGGCAAGGCTGCTTCTTAGATTGGTGTGCATTCAGAGCCACTGCAATTAAGAAAAATAATAACGTTAAGTTCCATTTGGAGAACAAGTCGTTCTCGCCTATACATCGGGATGCATGCTTCAAACAAAAGTTCCGGCTGTGTACTGAGCAGCTTCACATCCTGCAGTACGTGTTTACACTGCACATGTATCAGTATGGTAGCACGCAGTACCCGGTAATGCACCTTCCACATGCACAGCCCAGTCGGTAGTTGTTAGCAGAGCATGGAGACTTGTGACATACTCTGAGTGGTGTAACTTTACATGTATTCTGTCTTTTATAACTTCATAGCAATACCAGTTTACAGACAGTGAAACAGATGTTGAGGTAATTATAGTAACTGCTCATAAAGCGAGCAATGCAGTAACAACTACTGCATTTCACTGTAGTTTGGTGTGGGTATTTTTGTCAATCTGGCCTGTGTTTACATATGATATGTTGCGCTTTTCTCTTTTGTCTGTTACATTTTATGACAGAAATATATTTACTTTCTGATTTCAAACATGAATTCAGACATGGCTTTTTGTTTTAAATCAGTCACCTGTTTCACTTTCCACACAGTCTGTGTAACATTTGGCTATGGTTTCAAAAAAGAGCTCTAAGTAATGAAAATAAAGAAGTGTGGGCCAGAATGGTACAGCACAGAATTAAGATGTTTTCCTAAATCAAATTTCAAACTGTTGTCAGAATCCTTGTTTGTGGATCAGATAGTTGTACAAGGCAACAAAACCTCTGTTGTGGCAAGTGAAACAGTACTGACAGTTCACTTTTAAAGTAAAAGTGAAGAAAATACTTCTGTATCAAGGGCTTGGCACACCATAGCATTGCAACAAACCTTACAGTTTTAACTTTGTGTGTTTCCATTATCTTTCATTCTGTAGTAGATGATTATTTTTCTCTTTTTTCTGTTCTGTTTGTTTGTTTGTTTTAGTTTTCTTAGGAAGCCTTTTATTTAACTTAGATTTTATTTGTTGATTTATATTTGCCTGAAACCTGATGTTTGATGTTGGTTTCCTTTGAACCACAAACATGTTCATCTTAACCATTGTTCAGTGTGGCTTTTTATTTTTTTCCAATATTTTGTTTACTTAATTGTTTCTTTGCAGGGATTCTTTGAGGATGAAGATGGAAAGGAGTATATTTATAAAGAGCCTAAACTCACACCTCTTTCAGAGATTTCTCAAAGACTCCAGAAACTCTACTCTGACAAATTTGGATCTGAAAATGTCAAAATGATTCAGGATTCTGGCAAAGTATGTTGTTTATTCTCACTACAGGATTCCAATATATCACTTATTCCCATGAATCCACTTGAAATAATATGGGATCACTGTCATTTACTCATTTGGTGCACAACATGCATGTATAAAAACTGCTGGTTGAAGGTCATGGGAGAATCACCTCCTTCCAACCTGTAATTCACTCTGTACTTCTGTTATGCTGTAGAAGACCCTGCTTCAGCAGGGAGCTGGGGAGTAGATGATCTCCAAAGATCCTCTCCAACCTCAACCATTCTGAGATTAAGGACAGGGATATTATTGCCACATTCATATCACTGCTGTTGCCAGTGTGGTATTAAACTGTGGGTCTCCCAAGATGCTCCACTGTTATCATCTTTACCTGGAACGTGCTCTTAGTAAAAAATTAAGGATCTAAACAAGATTGGTGCTGTAGAAGTGTTTCCTTCCACCACCACCACCTTGCCAAAGACTTGTTAAATATTTTTCTGAGATAAAATTTGCCATTTATCTCTTGAGATTAGGTTAGTACTGTTGGAAGAGACCTTCAAAGATCATCAAGTCCAACTACTTCGGCCTCCTTGGGCTCCTCCTGCTGCTTTTAAGTTTTGTCGTAGGAATAGTTGGAACCTTTGAATGAGAAAGAATTACGGTAACCCGTAGGCTGAGAAGGCACAAGATGCCTTTCTGCATTCCTTTCATTCCCTTCGTCAGCCAGTTCAAGGCTTCAGATTCCACGTTGATTTTCTCACAGTCTAACTTCTTGTCTCTTCTGTTCACTGATCATATAAGCAAGATCACAAAGTGCTGTGCTTCTCAACCACTTACATTCAGCAACGGTGGGCTTTTCAATACTTCTGCTCAAACTGGAACTTTAAAGGAAGGGAGAACTTACGCAAGGGTGTAATTTCATGTGTTGGAAGATGAGATTTATATTGTACTCTGTTTTTCACAGCTCTTGCAGTGTACTCCAAATAAAGGCTTTAAATGTACCGAATTCTTTTCAAATAATTATAATCTGTCTGTTTGTCAGCATTCGTTGGGAACATTTCCATCAGTTATGCTGGAATGAACACATAAATTACCAGTGAGGTTCCAGTCTAGTAATCAGAAAATATTGCGGATTTTTGTATCAAGCAGCATGTCCCATTAAAAACTGGCAGCAGATGGGTGACTTGAGTTCTATTCACATTTGCTCCAGCATTTAAAAGCTGACTTCAGGTGTATATCTGCATCACTGCTTTTCACAGTTCATAAAAGTCAATGGCTCACGATCAGACAGAGATAACAAATATTTGGCAGGGGACTGAAATGGCAAGAGACAACGTTTAGAGGGGCGCATAAGTTTAGGGTCACCTCTGTATGTAATGATGGGGGGAATTTACAAGAAAAAATGTGATTGGTCCATTTAGGGGATTGGGACCCCATTGGGCAATGATTTTAGGAAGCCTCATCTACTGCTACTGGAGATGAGTTGCCACTTTTACAAAATTAAAAACTTGGCACTCCAAACTGAACATGAAGCCTACGACATGGCCCCGGACAGCCAGTTGGTAGAAGTGCCTTCTGGAGGTAAGATCTGCACTGTCTAAAAGGTACATTTTTATTTTCAGCTGTTCACTTTTTATGTATTGCTAGTTTTGCTCTCCAGTATCTTCTTGTATCAGCCATCATGGAGGACAGTATTTGTTTTTGTTTCCACTCTTTTTTTTTTCTTCTCTGACTTCTCCTGAAATGCAGTATTTACTGTTAAGCAGGAATAAAACTATTTTTATTGTAGTTTTGCATATGGCAAATAATCATAGTGTTAAAAAAAAAGACATGTAATGACCATACCGAGCTTCATAACAATTAGAAACTGAAGTCAGAGAAGCCCATGAGAGCATAAATGTTTTCTATGTTTGCAGCAAGCCAAATATAGTATCTGAAATTTGTGTAACTGCAATTAAATCCACTGTATTCAAAATTTAACTGTTTGGTTGTTTGTTTTTTTTTTAATGTTTTTAAGGTAAATCCAAAGGATTTAGATTCAAAATATGCACACATTCAGGTTACACATGTAGTTCTTTACTTTGAAGAAAGAGTTGCAAGAAAGGAAAACAGATTTTGAAAGGACTCATAACATTCGTCGCTTTATGTTTGAGATGCCTTTCACTCAAGTTTGGGATCCATCTTGTTTGGTCCAAGTAACATAAACGTTATGACAACTAATGGATATTTTCACCACTGCTGTTAATATTAATATTAGGGAGTCTTCCAAACTCTTCATTAAATGACTGTAGCAATCATTTCGCCTTCTCACATTAAGTTTATTGTCATTTTCTATGGCACGGCATCAAATTAATGTCTTGCTGCTGCTCATATCAGGTTTTTCCCAACAGCTCATCCTGGTTTAATTTGTTTTACGCCAGTAATTTTCAAATGAGTGAAAGTGAGAGATCGGATGTTTTTTCAAGTGCATGAGGAAAACCAGATGTCTGTCGGGAAGATTTATCTATCTCTCTACAAGAAAATGCTTCAAACAGCCGGATGGGTACTTTTGAGTGGGCATTTAATGTTTGAAAAAATTGAACTTGAGGCCTGGAAGATGTCTGGTCAGAAATTGGCTTCATGCTTTTGCACTAGTCAACATTCTTAGGACAACAACTACGAAGGGAGCTGAAACTTCTGATACAGCTATTAAGTAATGAGTTTTTTTTTTCAATTGCACGAGTTGTAAATGAAACAGATAAGTTCTCAAGGGCATACAGATAACTGCAAGAAATAGCCTTAGTTAAGCTAAACTGTTCTCTTCATTGCTCAATCCCCAACTCTGAGAACTCTCTGTATGCTATTATATTTGATTTAGTAAAGATTTAGTAGCCACTTTAACCATAATAATCAATATCAAGGAATGTAAGGCAGCAAACACCTTTTATACGTTTGATAAGTGGAGGAATTGACAGCATAACTATTTAGCCTGTGACAAAAATAAGAATCATAGAATCACAAGGTTGTAAAGGACCTATAAGATCATCTAGTCCAACCATCCTCCCATTACCCTTGCCACCACAAGCACTAAACCATATCTCGCAGCACGTCATCCACACGCCTCTTGAACACTGCCAGGGACGGTGACTCCACCACCTCTCTGGGCAGCCATTCCAGTGCCTGACCACTCTCTGAGAGAAAAAGTTCTTCCTTATGTCCAACCTAAACCTCCTCTGCTACAACTTCCGGCCATTTCTTCAGGTCCTGTTTGTTGCCTGGGAGAAGAGGCCAAACCCCTCCTCACCACAGCCTCCCTTCAGGAAGTTGTAGAGTGCAATGAGGTCTCCCCTGAGCCTCCTCTTCTCCAGACTAAACAGTCCCAGCTCCCTCAGCTGCTCCTCATAAGACTTGTGCTCCAGACCCCTCACAGCTTTGCTGCCCTTCTCTGGACAAGTTCCAGGGCCTCAATGTCTTTCCTGTAGTGAGGGGCCCAAAACTGAACACAGTACTTGAGGTGCAGCCTCACCAGTGCTGAGTACAGGGGGATGATCACCTCCCTGCTCCTGCTGGCCACACTATTTCTAATGCAGGCCAGGAAGCCGTTGGCCCTGTTGGCCACCTGGGCACACTGCTGGCTCGTGTTCAGCCAAGCATTCCACTTCATTCACTACTTGTGCTCAGTCCCAGAGGTCCTCATCTCTTCTGTCTGATATTCATTGCAGTTAGCAGATGTAATCACTGAATCCCTTCTTTGTGCCAGCTGTGGCAACACGTGTGGTACAAAGCTGAGGCTGCAGCACTCGCTCACAGCTAATGGTCTTTTTTAGGTCCACGGTCAGCTGAAGCTAAAGCTTGTTAAAAGAATCAAGGTTCCGCACAGAAGTTCTTAGAACCTGGAGTTCCCAAATCCAGTTTCATTTACAAGGAGTCTTCTCTTGGAGATTGGAAGGCTGCAGGAAGGCCTCACTGCGACCTCCCAGTACTTGAAGGGAGCTTATAAACAGGAGAGGGCCCGACTTATAAAGCCACCTGATAGCGATAGGGCAGGGGGGAATGGCTTTAGGCTAAAAGAGGGGAGCTGAAGGTTGGATGTCAGGAAGCCATTCTTGACTCAGAGAGCGCTGAGGTGTGGCACAGCTGCCCAGAGAAGCTGTGGCTCCCCGTCACTGGAGGCTCAAGGCCAGGTTGGATGCGGCCTGGGCAGCTGAGCTGGTGGGGGCAGCCCTGCCACAGCACGGGGTTGGGGCTGGACGGGCTGTGAGATCTCTTCCAGCCACCTCCATGATTTCATGACGTCTGATAAAAAGCATTCTAGTTCTACTTGTTTCAGTGCCCTTTTCTGAAGTTTACTTCTTTTGTTTCTATATTGTAGTTAATGTTTATTCCTTTCTATTTAGGTATTAATACACATAATCTTAACTATATCCTTAGCTATATGCTGTATGTAAACTAAAGCGTTAACAAATCTCCCTCTTTTCCTACCAGGATGCATTATACAGCCTTGAAGCTTACAAGTTCTTGACCAAAAACTGCCTTAGATCTTCCTTCCTTCATTTTTTAATGCAGCTCGTGCAGCTAATATGCACAGCTGTCATCAGAACAACTTTCCAGCTCCGAGATTTAACAATAACTGATTGATATCTTATTTAAATTACTCGTGGGTGATAGAAGAAGAGGAAAATTTATGGTTTCGGTCACAGTGCCATCCAGCCTCCTGACCGTCCTTCAGACTCAGCTTCCCCCTCACTGAAGCTGTGGCTCCCAAGAACCTCTTAGCTACAAAGAACAGAGCTGCAGAATGAAGAAGTGGCTACACTTTGTCATTTCTATTCCTTCTGCCTCTCAACTGTAGAATATGTCAGACATAAAATCCACATACTACCATGAAAGCTAAATGGCAGTTTAATAGCACTCCATAATCCCAAGTCATTTTAAAAGCAATCCATGTGACTCCAACTTCACCCCGATACAAAATGCAGCAGTGCCTGTTGGCAGAATGTGGCAATAGTTTCATAATGCATACAGCTGCATTGCTTAACAGCAGAAGTTACAAAGCGTGTCCCACCCTGTGAAGGACAAGAGATAAGTGAGAAGCAGCGTATCCCTTCTGCCCAGACTAACCTTTCAGCTTTACAATCTCACTCAAATGCTGGGTCATTCTCAGCTGTTGTCTTCTGAGGTACTGCTTGATCCTTGGTCTGCCTGTTCCTGCCACAGCTTCCTGTGGATAAAGCCTTCCTCTAGGCAGACTGCCTGCAGCCCTTCTGCTCACCAGTGCGTCTGCGAGGCCCCATCTCTGAATGCTCCTTTTTCACACTTCTCCATTTCCTTGGTCTGGCCAAAAAGTAATTGGTCTTCCCACAGATCAGCTGTTTAGCCAAAGCCTTTGCCATGTTCAGCTCCTTTCAGAGCACATGCTAGCAGTGCTCAGGCTTGGGAAAAAAAGCCATCAGACAGAACATTTCTTGGTTGTTACCGGGATGTTGTTCAGAGCGTCATGTGTAAGGTGAGCCAGACACCAAAATGTTGAACCTATCTGCACATCTGTACTACAATGGTGTCCTAAATCTCCTCTCTGTCCTTTCCTACCGGAGTCACCCTGCAGCTACAGTTTGCCAGGGCCCACTCCAGAGCTGGTTCTCTCTGCTGATCGTGGAATCATAGCTCAGGTTGGAAAAGACCTTAAAGATCATCGAATCCAACCACGACCTAACTAACAACCCTGATGGCACCACGTAACAAGGTGGGCATCATTCAGGAGCCTCATTGAGGCAGCAAGTGACTCTGTACAAACTCTCTGAGGCTACTATAGAAAAATAAAACAGTCAGCAGTGTTTGCCTGTGAAAAAGCTATGGTTCCAACCGAGTGCGAGATGCAGCACACCACAGATGCCAGCCCAGGGCTACTGATTTGGGTGCTCCCAATGGCAAGCGTATACCCACTGCCAGCTGTTCCTAAGTCAAACACAGGAAAGCTCAGAGTGTGCACCACAGGAAAAAAAACCAAACCAAAACCAGCAATGGCCAAGAGGTCTCCTTAGGAGTTTGTGTGATCTGATAACAGTAGGAAAAGGAGCTGGATTTAGCAGAACCCGTGACGAACAGGAACTGTGGAGTTTCTCGAGGAACAAGACATAAGTGGAAAAGGAGGATGAAGATGATACCTTGTCTTGTGGCCATGTTTTCTGTTTTCTGATCACTTTTAGAGAGTTCTCAAAGAGAGGGTAGGGTTAATCTTTCTCTACAGGAGGATGAACATGCCCATGGATGCCTCCCATTGGGACACACCAGTAAGTAGAGGAAAGGGTGTAGTCTGGGGAAACAAGAGTAAATAGGTAACCCGATTTTATCAGAAAGGAGGTCAGTACCTACAGGCCCATCCTGTAGATACAACATAATGAAACGTAACCGTGTCTCAAGGGGAGGAGGCAGAATCACACAGAATCACAGAATCACAGAATCACCCGGGTTGGAAGGGACCTCAAGGATCATGTAGTTCCAACCCCCCTGCCTAGCAGGGCCACCAAACATACACATTTAGATCAGGTTGCCCAGGACCCCGTCCAACCTGGCCTTGAACACGTCCAAGGACGGGGCATCCACAACCTCCCTGGGCAGCCCGTTCCAGGGCCTAACCACTCTCCTTGTAAAGAACTTCCCCCTAACATCCAACCTAAATCTTCCCTCCTTCAACTTGGATCCATTTCCCCTAGTCCTGCTATTGTCAGCCCTTTTGAAGAGTTTACTCCCCTCCTGGGTGTAGGTTCCCTTCAGGTATTGATAGGCTGCAATGAGGTCGCCCCGCAGCCTTCTCTTCTCCAGGCTGAACAAGCCCAACTCCCTCAGCCTGTCCTCATAGGGGAGGTGCTCCAGCCCCCTGATCATCTTAGTCGCCCTCCTCTGGACCCTTTCCAAAATCTCTATGTCTTTCTTGTACTGAGGGCTCCACACCTGGACACAGTACTCCAGATGGGGCCTCACAAGAGCCGAGTAGAGAGGGACAATCATCTCCTTGTCCCTGCTGACCACCCCTCTCCTGATGGAGCCCAGGAAGGCTCCAGGAGGCAGCCAAATGTTTCTGTCTGATTGGACATGCTTAACTCCAGCATTAAGTCAGATACAAGTGGGCTCTGTACTTGCACTTGCTCCATCTGAAACATCTGCAGTTCTGCAGGGATAAACCCGAATTAACTTTTGATGCACAAATTGATTCTCAGCCCCTCCAGTCCAAGTGAGCGGTGCAGCTCACACCGCCCTGCTTTGCTGGCTGGTGGTTGCAGAGCCCGTTACTGAAGTGCCCAGGTGTCCTATGGCCTTTCCATAACAACTTGCTTTTCTGTTCTTGGCTGCTTATTTTTATAGTTTTATCAATATCTTGCTAGGAGCGTGCTAAAGAGCTTTGCTCAAGGCCAGCTGTAATCACTTGTTTGTGTAAAAGAGCACTACAGGGCTGGTCTGCTCTACAGCAGCTCCCAGTCAAATGAAACCAGCACTGTTTATTCTGTTTGCATGCCTTTTCCCTGCCTTCTCTTTACTTTTCAACATAAATTGTTGGGAAATGTTGCTTTGCATTGATTTTGTGTCATGAGGGATTGTTTCCATTTATAAAAAATATTTCTGTATACGGTGTATCCGTTGTATACTTTTGGCAATCTTAAATCTTAGAAGATTTTTCCATAGCCTGGATGTGAGGCCTCCAGGCTCACCACAGTCCATTCTGTAAAGCTCACTCCTTTGGAAAAAGCTGTAGAAGAGAATGAACTACAAACTCTGTAAACTCTGACACTTTGAAGAACAAACCATGAGGTGAGATGGAGCCCAGGGCTGGGCAGCTGCAGGTGTCTGAGTAACTTCCAGAGGCTCCCGAATCTTCCCTCGTCCCTTCAAATCTCTTAAGTGGCACTGCAAAATATGAATTCTCCAAATGAGGTGACTGTTACGACACCACAATTTATATGTTGTTTCCTTGGTAATATTTGGTGTTTCTATTTGATTTGTTGGCCATTTTTGCCACCACAACGTGCTGACATGCAGGACAGTTTATGAAATATTGTATGCAAACATGGTGTGATTTTAGGTTGTTTATGTACTGTTGTATCCTAACCTTGCCTTTGTATTGGAAGTGTTTAACTTAGAAGCCTTTGCAAGGAGCAAAAAGCTGTTGCTGGCCTTTTTTTTCCTTCAAAGTAACACCTTCCCTTAATTGGGAATACGGGCTGAGCGCTGTAAATAATTTCAAGCAAGTGCAAACCCTGGGCTTTCCAACTGTAGGAAGGTGAAGAGGCATCCCATCCCTATTACTTGCTCAAGGGAGATTACTTGCCCAAGGGAGTACAAAAAACAAAGAAAAAATGAATATAACCGCTGAGATCAAGAGCAACGTATTATTTTATAATTTGGACAAGCATTATACAGAGTGTAAAGTCCCACCCCAAAAACGATGTACAGTGTCACAGGTGTTTTCCCTTGAAAAAGCGAGCATCCAGTCTTATAGGATTTAAGTGGAAAAAAGTATCTTTAGCAAATATCTCCAAGATAGATCACAGCAGTTCCTAAATCTTAGGTCACTTCAAGTCCATAGGAAGAAATTGTTCACACAGAGGGCAGTGAGGTATATGCCATAGGCTGCCCATAGAAGCTGTGGATGCCCCATTCCTGGAGGTGTTCAAGACCAGGCTGAACGGAGGCTGACAATCCTGCCTGTGACAGCGGGCTAGAACTGGATGATCTTTGAGGTCCCTTCCATCCCAAGCCATGCTATGATTCTGTAAGTCTTTAATGTGCTCTTGAGTCAAAACACAGGTTGGTCAAGAGATGACATTTGTCCTTGCATTTTTCTGTCAACACCATGATTCATTTTGTAGGACTGGTTGCATAAGTTTACAAGACAGTTCATCCTGTATTTGCAGCTATTGCCCTGGTGGGACTCCAACGTGCCATCCTTAGGAAAAAAATCTAGGTACAGTTTGCTTAAAAACATGCTGAAGATAAAACTTTAGCAGATATGATGCCTTGAAAAGCCCAAACGTTCACTCAGAGATATCCGGTCTCAACACGAATCCAAAGTTTTGGAAGAAAAATATCGTTGTGGAAGTACAAAGTGAACAAACTATTCAATGAAGAGCTGCATTAGAGATTTTGGTATGCTTCAAATGACACTCAGCAAACCTGCGCTGCCCTTGGTGACACACTGTACAGGGAAAGGCTTGAACTCCAAACGAGTGCAGGATACCTACACTTTTCTTTGTCTTTTTTTTCTTAAATATATTACCAGGTTTCAAAGCTGCCTGTTTCTCTGCAGTAGGAAGGAACCATCAAGCCTTGGAGTTAGGAATTCCCCTGCTGTGCCCTACTTCCCTCACTCACCAGCCGCCCTTCATACTCAGCCAGCTCTCCTGTTTGCCTGCCCCACGCTACTGTTGGGAGTGCCCTCACTGGCACACCAGGCTCCACTGGCTCAGCAGGGCATTGCCCAAAGGCTGGTAGGGCTCAGCAGCAGCTTTGGGATCACCGTGCATTTCTGCTTGCCCAACTGCTCTCCTGGTGCAGCACCCAAACACAGCACAGTGTGCGCTTACCATGTCTGCTGGTTGTCAGCATTGCAGGCTGAGGGCCCGACTGCAGGGATATTTCAAGGCTGGAATCTCCAAGCTTGAAATCAAGGCCTTCAGCACCTCCTTGAAATGGTGTTTTCCATGTAGCTCTGTACTTCCCCTTTTCAGTTCAGAACAGCTGCCCCTCACATTCCCCCCGGAAGGGAACACCAGTGGAGGTGCCATCATGATTAGAGTTGCAAGTGATTGTAAGTCAGGCTAATTATGACCTTGTTGCTATTTCCGAAACACGGTGGGACCACTCCCATGACTGGAGTGCTGAGATAGATGGCTACAAGCTCTTCAGAAGTGATAGACGAGGGAAGAAGGATGGTGGTATGGCCCTTTATATTAAAGACTGTCTCGAGTTTGAAGAGCTTGGGGTTGGGAATGATGGAGTGGAGTGTCTGTGGGTAAGGATCAGGGGGGAGGCCTGTAGGGGCGGCATCTTGGTGTGGGTCTGTTATAGACCGCCTATTCAGGACAAAGAGTTGGACGAGGCATTCTATGAGCAGCCCGCGGAAGTCACGCGATCGCCAGCACTTGCTCTGATAGGAGACTTCAACTTCCCTGATATATGTTGGAAATATAATATAGTGCAGAGGAAGCAGTCCAGGAGGTTTCTAGACTGTGTGGAAGATTGCTTCCTTACGCAACTGGTAGGAGAGCCTACGAGGGGCAGTGCCCTGCTGGACCTGGTCTTCACTAACAGAGAAGGACTGGTGGGAGAAGTGAAGGCTGGGAACTGTCTTGGGCAGAGTGACCACAGAAGTGTAGAATTCTGTAGAATTAAAATAGAAATGCTCTCCATTCTTGGGGATGTCAAAAGAATGATCAGCAAAACTACCTTCTTGAACTTCCAGAGGGCGGACTTTGATCTGTTCAGGGCACTTGTAGTGCAGGTCCCTTGGGAGTTGCTTCTCAAGGGTAAAGGGGCCCAGGAAGCCTGGACGCTCCTCAAGACAGAAATCTTAAAGGCGCAAGAACAGGCTGTCCCTGAGTGCCGTAAGGTGAGCTGTAGGGGAAGACGACCAGTGTGGATGAGCCAGGAATTACCATTGAGACTCAGGGAGAAAAAGAGAGTCTACGTCCTCTGGAAGAAAGGACAGGCTACTTGGGGAGATTACAAAGAAGTAGCTAAGGTATGCAGGGAGGAAGTTAGGAAGGCGAAAGCCCAACTTGAACTCAGGTTGGCCTCTGCAGTAAAAGACAATAAAAAATCCTTTTATAAATATATCAATGGCAAAAGAAGAACCAAGATAATTCTCATCCTATACTTGATGCAGCAGGGAATGTGGTCACTGAGGACAAGGAGAGGGCTGAGGTCCTTAATGCCTTCTTTACATCTGCCTTTAACAGCCAGGCCAGTTGTCCTCTGGGCTTTTTATGCCCCAATCTGGAAGTCTGGGATGCTGCTCAGAATATGCCCCCAACGATTCCGGTGGACACAGTCAGAGAGCTTCTCCTCCATCTGGACTGTCACAAGTCACAACCTTGTGATTCTGTGATTCTGTGATTCTATGAATTGATCCCAAAAGTAAGCCTTTTCTTATTGGGCATTAACTCCTACTACTGTTACAAAATCACCTATGGGTGCTAGGAGGCACCCGTATCCACCAAAAGATAAACCTCTTTATCGTGCTCCCCTCTCTTCGGTTCTGACATCCTTATCACTCCTTGCTCATTTTTGCCTTCCTCAGCCTGTGTCCCTTCCAAACTTTCCACTTTCCAAACTCTCATCATTACATAAACTACTAACATCTTATTTCAGTTTCTCCTCCTCATCTCCCGAGGCTTCCAGTGCTAACACTGGGATTTCGGGTTTCCTAGATCTCTGCAGAGGCTATTTTCACTTTCAGTGCCCTATCCTCTCCACCTCCCCCTTTGCAAGTAATGTTATTTACAGCAGCACTCTCCATCTGCAGTTTACTCTCTCACACCAAGTTCTGTTCACAGGGGAGCAGTGCAGGGGGGTTGCTCTCATGCCAGCACAGATAAACTCACTTTTTCTTTAACCCTTTTTCCTTTGTACGTTATTCCACTATTTGTACCCTGAGTTACACTTCTACATACCCTCAATTCTATTTTTGTATACCATTAACAGTTACCTTTCTTATACATCAAAACAGTTTGTCCCGTTCCTTTCAAAATCCACTAACCAAACTGTACAGTTCTTCAACTTCCACAAACACTCAGCACTTGGTCTCTCACGATTAGGGTACTCAGTTATAAAACTGGTCCCATTATTCCATTTATGTTCTGGTTTCTTATTCAATATTCCCTCTCTGGCTCCCCAGCAATGCTTCTCCAGTGAGCCATAGTACAATACATGGGGTCTTCTCGGTATCACTTTAGACACCCCGTGTTCCATAACAGCCTCGTAGGTAACACTTTCACGACATAAACATTTAACAACAACAAAGACAGTGACAATAATCAGTACAATTTATTCTCAGGATCCTTCCTCTCTCTGCCTCCCTCCAGGGCCCAACCTTCCCTCCATATTCCTTTACAGTGATCTATAACATACGTAGTTCCATCATCATCCCAATCTCATTTCATTTAAATGGACAAAATATGTATGTACGAACAAATAACACAGAGAACAAAACAACTTTCGCTTCATCCATCTCTGGCCGCTTCCCTCACAGGAAAACAAAACAGTGGATCAGGACTCTGCTCTCACTCCGTAGCTCAGCTATGTCTCAGTCTCACACAGTACCGGCTTAGTCAAAATGTAAGTTTGAAATTTCTTAGTTCGTAGTCCTAATTTTCTCAGAGGATATCCCAAATATTCTGACGGTGTTAATTCAGATACACGGTACCAAACATTTACAACAGATGGTAATAGCAATTATATAACCTGTAGCTCCTGTTATCACAGCCAGGAGAACCGAGATAACCATTTAACAGGATACCCACTACATCCTGTCCCCTTACCCCGCGTACAACTTACAAGGTCCGTTTGTGGGTGCTCCCCAAGGAGCTGCTCACCAGAGTCTGCCCACCCCAGCCGGCAACCTACCAAACCTGTGAGCTCACTTCCCAGGGGCAGCAGCAAGACTATACCCTGCGTAGGACCTCTCCATACAGCTTACGGGTCCCCTCATTCCATGCACATACCTGGTCCACTGATGGATGGTCCTTTGCTCCTGCAGTGATCGAATGAGGAAGGGGAGTCCTTCCGAGAAATCTGGGGTGCGCCTAAGGCGTCCCTTTTCTCAACTGGTCCTGCAGTCAGGCAGAGGGGGTCCCATCTGGGGTGCCAAACTGGTGTGCAGAATCAAACTCTGTAACCCAAGTAAGATTACAAAGCAGGGTACGGTTTTATTCAGTGCTGCGCGGACACCGGGTGCAAGGGGTATAGATCCGCTTCTGACTGTTTTCACTGTAAACTCCTGGCCTTTTGGGGGGGCATCCCCCCACACCAGTTTCTTCTTGCCCTGTGGACATCTAATCACCTCCCTGCCAAATGTCCTCGGGCTGTCCTTAAACCCTTATCTTTATGGCCTTCATCCCCCTCACTATCTCAGTCACAGCGTCTGCCATCCCTTATTTTCTAACAAGCTCTACATTTCTACTTCTATAAACTATCTCTAACTATTCCCCTTCATCCCCCCTTATTCTCAGTCACTGTGAAGCCTTCTTGCCTTTTTACTTTCACTTGTGGGGCCCGTCTCACCTTTCACATTCACCCTACCGGCACTTCTTATCTTCAAGAAATGAAATGATGCAGTGTTACGGGAAAGGTCAGGGTGAGCTCGTATTGTTTTCTCCCTTATCTGAATTTTCATGTATTTAGTGGGATGCCTTGATTACAACAGGAAGGGCAGGTACCTTCTGAAAAGCTTTTCTATGCACCATCTGATTACAAATCAAACCTTGGGTTCACAATCTAGAATGTGATGATAAACTTCTCATGGGAGGAGTAGTTACTGACAAGCAACCAATGTTTGACTGTAGCCACTGCAAAGCCCAAAGAAAGTGTGGATATGGAAGGAAAACCACCAGTTTCTGTTCATATTCAATTAATGCATTACCCGAATCAGTTTCCACCTTTCTGCACAATAATGGCTACTCGGTGACGAGCTGCAGGTTTGCAGTTTCTTTATGCTTACTACTGTTCTTCCAGTTTGAAATACTGAGCCAAAAACATCTGCCAAGAATTTTTAAATACACAGACTCTTAAACAAACATTAATTTGTTGTTTTTTTTTTTTTTTAATCTTCACTCATAGCTCAGGTTCTCGGTCTTTAAATAACCAGTAGTTGTTATCAACTTTCCCATTTGATCCAAGTCTCCTCCTCACATTTCTCTGCCAGGGCTTCAAGAAAACAATTGTACCAACAATTGTACTCAAACCCTCTCGCTGAGCTCTACTTTGTGGCATTTAATTAATGACAGAGTGAGATACACATCAATTAAAATGTTCGCCCATAGAGCCAAGATGTTTGTGCTAGGACACATTCTTGGAATAATTCTTGGAATAAAAATAGTTTTAACCTGCCCAGTTTACAGAACTAACTTTCTAAAAGTATTTCTGGAAACTGTAGTATCTTCTTAATATGAGTGGTAAAACTGTATTTTCTATGCCAGTACCATAATTGATATTTGGATGCGCTCAGGTGCAGGCTTGTATATTGAACTTGATCTGTTCTTGTATGAAACATTCATCAGTTAACAGCACTTTCTTTATAAGCAGGATCAATGCAATGGTAGAAATATCTCATTAAACCTCAATTATGCTTGTATTATTCAATGTCTCAGTAATACTATGCAGGGGATAGTCTGTCAAATAGCATTTGACTTCAAGCTATAATCTTTCTATTTAAAAGAACAAAACTTTCTTTGTAGTTGCATCATAGGTGCATTTCACCAAGTATGCACGCACTAACTAGACATTTGTTTCTGTCAAGGTTATTATTTCAGTAAGCCAGTTAATTGCTGATGTTGTTGGAATTGGAGGAACTAGATTTCAGCAGTCCCTGTCCATCATCAATAATTGTGCCAATCACGACAAAATTACTAAGGTCTGGCTTTATTCTTCTTTCTATACTGTAGAAAGGCGGCTTGAAAACTTTTCCACAGCGCCTTTTGCAATGACATTTTAACTTCTTCTGTTACGCAAGCAGTAGATAAAGGTAGTAGTTAAACCAACTTTTCTGTGTTTTAGCACACTACGTTCCCTTCTGATGTAAAGGATTTAACAAAACGTATTCGTACAGTACTGATGGCTACAGCTCAGATGAAGGAGCATGAGAACGATCCCGAAATGCTTGTAGACCTCCAGTACAGTTTGGCAAAGTCTTACGCGAGTACACCTGAGCTAAGGAAGACGTGGTTGGACAGCATGGCAAGGATCCATGTTAAAAATGGGGATCTTTCAGAGGTGAGAGAAAGATCAGACTTAATGAATTTATATCAATAAATTTATTAATAACTTTACACTTAACTTTCTTGAAATTGCAAATACATTGTGTGAATGCTACTGTATAATAATGATTTTTAATTTTGAATGGTTGATTAATTTCAGTGGCTGATATCTTCTTTAAGCCAGTTCTGATTATTAAGGTATGGAATATGTTTGAATGCTCTAGCAGTTAAGATGAAGAATGAAGAATCAGGCCTTCTGCTTACTAATATTCTTCAGTTATCAGTTGCCTAAAACGCTTTGAAGCTCTGCCTTGAATTCCTCTCTGGTTGCCTTTACAGAATTATCTTAATTTTCTTCCAGAAGGCTTACCAGAAAAACTCCTGATACTCTTAAAATTGTTGAACAGCAGTTTTGTTGCTTGAAAACAGAAAGCTGGCTGATTTCTCTGTGCTGTTTAAATATTTAATTCTAGCAAAAGGGAGAAAAGAGAGTTGGGATTCTTGTATGCCTTCACAGAATCACAGAATCACAGAATTGTAGGGGTTGGAAGGGACCTCCAGAGATCATCGAGTCCAACCGCCCTGCCAAAGCAGGTTCCCTACACCAGGTCGCACAGGTAGGCATCCAGGCAGGTCTTGAACAGCTCCAGAGAAGGAGACTCCACCACCTCCCTGGGCAGCCTGTTCCAGTGCTCCGTCACCTCACTGTAAAGAAGTTCTTGCGCACATTTGTGCAGAACTTCCTATGCTGCGTTTCCGGCCGTTTCCCCTTGTCCTGTCTCCACTCACCACTGAAAAGAGTCCGGCCTCGCCATTCTGCCCCCCACACCTTAGATACTTATAGACCTGGATCAGGTCCCCTCTCAGTCTTCTTTTCTCAAGGCTGAACAGACCCAGTTCACTCAGCCTTTCTTCATAGGAGAGATGCTCCAGGCCCTTCACCATCTTTGTGGCCCTCCGCTGGACTCTTTCCAGGAGATCCCCGTCTTTTTTGTACTGTATGCCTTGATGTATAGCCATTATATCAGCATACAGAATTGATGTTGTTTCTTTCTGGAAGTTTGTTCCATCTGAAAACAAATCATGTTGTATCGTATCACCAAATTTCATAAACGTATCTATTTCACTTACCATGTAAGCAAGTAAGTACCTCGGAGAAATCATTGCTGCTGCCTTACGTCTCATTGCTGTAATTCTTTTATTCTGCCTAGTAGCTATGCAGAAGATGTATACAGTCCTCTGTCAGTAGTTTACGTTTTGATGGAAGCAGGTCCAGCTCTTTCAGTCTAGTTTTTTTAAAAACAGACCTGAGGAAATGACTTTTTTTTATTGAAAGTATGGAATATTTGACTGAACAGCTAGAGAAAAACCCCTGTACATCATCAAGTCCAGTGCCATGTGAAGTATGAATTAGAGAGAATCTCTGGCAGTTACTTACATTTTTTCTTCAGCTCCAGAGCCGGAGATTCTTCAGCTTCCATAGGTAAACATTTTGCTGAATCTTGAATCTTTTTTGTCCTTTCCTCGAAGAAAAGTGATCAGTGCCAATTTAATAAAAACATCTCATGTCTGTAGACAACTCTGGCCCTTTTATTTAGTTTTCTAGATCGTACCAAGCAAATTCCTTCCGATACATCCCTGAAAGAAATTTACCTGGTGTTATTACAGCGTGGAAGTCATTAGCTTGTGAACAGTGGGCAGCCTCCAACTGAGTGCTACTCAGTGCTCTGGTGATAAGGGAGGCTCTTGCACAGTAACTGCTCTGCGTAAGTGAGGAGGCAAATTCTTACACAAGTCATCATCTTCAAAGCAGCAAACAAGGAAAACCTAAGAAATTATTCCAGTCTAGAGCTCTTCATATATACTTAGTTTTCAGTTTTGCATGATGACTGTAATTTACAAAAGTGTTCCTGTTCTTGCTTTTAGGCAGCAATGTGCTATGTTCATGTAGCAGCACTGGTTGCAGAATATCTCACACGGAAAGGTATGATTTTGAAGTCCTACTTAAATGTGGGTTGGTTGTTTTTTTCATTATGTGTAGGAATAGCAGTGGTTTCCCTGAGGAAGCTGTAGGCAAAAAATTCTGACTTAAGTGAATAGCAAGCTTACAGCAGCATATTTACATGTTTAAGAACCAGCATTTTAGCTGAAGCTAAAACAGAACTTTTAGGAAGGGAAAAGCTTTTAATTTAATGCAACAGTTGCTAATACCTGGTTAGACCCTTTCTAAGCAACTTTATCAATGAATATTCTTATTTGTTAAGTAATTTCTCAGGTCTCTCATTATTTTTTTGCCTCTTACAGGATGCTTATTCACTTATAGGCTATTCCCCCTTCTCCAGTGATTTGAGAAGCTCCTCTGTGACCAAATCTGAAACTCTGTTGTCTTAAGTTACAGTTCCAAGTACTGCAAGTCTAACAAAACCCAGTAACAAGTGATAATCTTTATATACTTGCTTTGGGTTCTTTGGGTGACTTACTATTCTTGTCTCCTGTCACATGGAGATTACTTCCTGTTAGTAATTTGGAGTCAGTCCTACCCATGGCATTTCCAGGAGCCAGACATAAACGTGCCTTTGAGGCAGTCATTCAGTGAAGCCGCTGGTTGTACAACTCCCATGAGTGAGGAGAAAGAATCCTTCTGGGAATGAGTGGTGAAGTAAATATGTACAAGTCCTTGTGCTTCTGTACTTGTCACTGATTGCTCTTGAGGCTTTTACAAATCTGTCTTTACAAGACAGATTTTGGCCACATAGCCTGACTGCTTAATTCAGCAATCTGATAGAATAAAAAATACTTACACAGGATGGGTAAAAGAGGTAGGTTTCACTTTAGAATGTTCTAAAACCAATTCTTGGCGAATATATATTTCAGTGAAGGGAGTTAGATTGATATATTTTTTGCTTATTTCTAGACCGACTTTCTGTATCTACCTCTGACTAATCTGTGCAGCCATCCTCTGACTATCTTGTGTAGTTCACATCAGTCTATGCATATTGTTCAGACGGAGACTTGGATATGCCAGGGCTTGTTCTTGTACAGTTCTTGCATGACCAGTGTTATGAAATACTGTAAAAGTGAACTTAGTTACCGTAGGCTTTGGGGTGGGAGAGATTGGACACAATTTTTAGCTAAAATAGGAAGATTCATACACTACATAGTTTTGTATGTCAGAATCCAAACATCAATGTGCTTGTCTGAAAAAACGATTTCTACTTAAGATGAGCTCTGCTCTTTTAATCATACAGTGAGAAGCTGTGTTTTCTTCTACTGTTTTGGTAGTAAGTGTATTTAAATACAGCTTCTGACTTATCCAGCATCACAAAATGGCCTAATGTTACTCTGCAAGAGGAAGGTATTTTGCCAGCATTTAAGTGAATTTGTCTGGTTTTCTTTTTCAGTGATAGGGATGTTTAGGCAAGGCTGTATTGCCTTCAGAGTAATCACACCTAATATAGATGAAGAAGCTTCAATGATGGAGGATGTCGGGATGCAAGATGTTCACTTCAACGAAGTAAGTAAACATCAGCGTGTAAGAACTGATGCACATTAAAGCGCCATTTGTTTTTCCAGGTTTTGTGTTTCTGAGACTGACTACTATCACCTTCTTTGCCACCATTCTTATCCTAATAGAAAACAAATAAATAAATAGGATTATTCTCCGAGCTGTCCAGGTTCTAGGGAATTTACTCCATGCGTATGTTTTACATAAAGCATCAGCGTAAAGATTGCTGTGATCATGCTGTGTATTTGCTAGCATAGTTGAGGGAGTGAGGGACAGACAACTAGTTGCAGAAACCGAGTTGAAAAAAAGATCAGTGTTGTATAACCATAATTGTACAACAAAAAATATTTTGTGACCTCATTTGTGTATGGTGAAGGTGTATGACAAAATTATTTGTCTGCAAATTGAACACACTGTAGCAGATTGAGGAGCAACAGACATAGTGGTTTTAAGCCTTGAACTTTTAGTCCCAAGTACTGGTACTACTTTGCTGTATTGTTTCAAGACAAAAACTGTAGACTTGCCTTTTTCTGTGAAGGCAGGAGTTGTAATTATTTGAAATGAGAAATATAGTGCTTTTTGTTTGCAAAGCATGCAGAAACAGATTTGGGGTTTTTTATTATTATTACGTATTGTATTCTTTAAAACACAGATTCTCCTCAACTAGCACGAATGTAGCATGTTACTCAAAGAAAAATGTAAGCTATTCTAACTGAGCCACCAGTCAGATTCTCCTTGTAGAATTACAATCTTGTGGATGTCACAAATTGCACAGCAAAAGCCTGGAAGCTATTATCCTTTCCATGCCATGCTATGCTGTAAACAGTTCTGAGCTATGGCTGACAGACTGTTCTCCAGTGCCACATTCCGTGAAGAATAAAGCTCAGAAAAGTTTAATCAGATTTGCTGGGTTTTTTTTGTTTATACCTCAGAAGATCTTTTACTAGTCCAAGCAAAAATGTCTTTATTTTCTCCTGATAATATACGTGCTAAAGGAATTGAAGGAAGGGACTTGCACAAATTAAATGAGGGAAACAGGGATTGTAATGAAAGAAAGACATTGGGAAGAACAGTAGCAGCTGCACTAGAGCAGGACCTTGAAGGACCCAGGATGAGTTTTGCCCCCAGTGGACTGAATGCAGTGTGCACACAGCAGGGTAAGGATGTTTGTTTTCTGGTAGATGTGGGTGCCTCCCACTCTGTGCTGCATCCAGATTATGACCCGTAGATGATTTTTGTAGCAGTAGTACGAGCTACCGGTCAACAAGAAAAAGCTTATGAATTAAATAAAAAGTGGAGCTAATGGTAAAGCAAGAAACAATGGGAGTAAGCAACTGTAGCTGTAAATAGCTTTCTGTACTTTGTTTTGTAGAGAGATCTAATTCAGTGGTTTGTTCTGTTTTGTGAGCAGGTGTTCCACCTGGGCTCTGTGTCATGCGCTGGCCATGCAGATGCGGAGCACAAGTGGAAAAAACCTCGCAGACCTTGAGAAGAACAAAAGCAGGAGGGAGTCTGCGATGGGTGAGAAAGGAAAAGTGATCTTTGAAGCAGGGGACGCCCTGCTGTCACTGCCTTTCGCATCCATCACCAGAACGTACCTTGTACCTTCTCTGCCATTTCGGCAGTTTGCCATCTCTCAGGAGTCAATAAGTAATAACAAATTAGCTTAGAAAGTTTCCATTTCGCACTTATGGAATTGTCTGAAATAAATGCCTGTATGAGTGTGTCCATATTGACTCAAAAAATCGTAACCTCCTACTTAACTTTTATGTTTAGTGTGTTATCAATCAAGGCTTTGATTGAGTTATGATGATTATGTTATTAATATAATTAGTGCTATTATTTTATAGTGTGGTAACAGTTTGTTAATTTAAAAAAATGGGAAAAGTTGTAAAGGAGGATAGAATGCTAAAAAAGGAAACTTGTAAATGTGTATCAGTTTTGTGAGAACCTGTAATAAGAGATTTGGATTGTTCATATCTGAGTCCATACAAGGACCCAACTGGACCGAGAGTGCTGAAAGGAAGCTCATGCTGCATAGAATAATTAGTAATTTCCTACCTATGGCATTTCCATAGGTAGACATAGCAAGACATAAACGTGCCTTTGAGGCAGTCGTTCAGTGAAGCCGCTGGTTGTACAACTCCCTTGAGTGAGGAGAAAGAATCCTTCTAGGAATGAGTGGTGAAGTAAATATGTACAAGTCCTTGTGCTTCTGTACTTGTCATTGATTGCTCTTGAGGCTTTTACAAGATGGATTTTGGCCACATAGCCTGACTGCTTAATTCAGCAATCTGATATAATCAGACATGTGCTAGGACACATTCTTGGAATAATTCATAGTTTTAACCTGCCCAGTTTACAGAAGTCAGAAGTCACATACCGTACTTTCTGATCACCACATGTAGCTTAACTGTTTGAAGTTAGGCTCCCCAAGTTCTCTGTTATGCCTTGAAAATGCACCGTGCTTCCTCCAAGTACAAAGCTTTACAGAAACAGGGTGAAGCTCTATCTCTGAGGAGCATTTGCTGTTAGTAGTCCTGCTGTCTTCTCAGCTCTCCTATGAAATGGACCCAAGAAGGAACTCCAAATCCTCTGTGCTCGGCTTCTGCTCCTGTCAGTGCGACGGTGACAAAAAGCTCCCACAAACATCATCCTTAGTGCATCAGCTTTCTGGATGCAAACGGACCAGTCCAGAAGCTCCCGTGAAGCAATTGTTTGGAACTCTACCTTTGTGGGGTGAATTAAAACATTTGTACTCATCAGAATTAATTCTCTGTTTTCATTTTTGGGGTATTTGTGTGACAGTTTTTTTATGTTTGGTTTAAGAGAGTCCTTCAGTTCTGAGAGACAACAGGAGTGGAAGCCGATGTGACCCACGTAGCATTTATCTCAAACTGCTAGGAAAGCTTGCAGTGTCTCTCATGGATGCTTCTCTCTTGGATGTCTCCTTCTAGGAGGCATCTAGGCATTTGAGGCCTATTGTTTACTTTCACAAAACGCACACAGTTTATATAGGATGTGCTTGGGAACAAACCCACATTCCTGTCCACCACCATGGCATATACAAGGAGAAGAGGCTAAATGGCCAAATCTAGTTCTCAGGGGAGAAATCTCATCTTCCTACTCTAACAGCTCAACAACGGTAGAAGCACCTCAGTGATTTCTGCATGGGAGAAACACTGGCGTTAGCCATTGTGTTTTGGACTGCTTGTTGGCCAGACCGACCTCAGCAGGGACTCACTGCCTGCTGTGCTGCTGGGTGTGCATTGCAGGCAGGCACATCCAGTATGCTTCTCTTTCTACAGCATAAGCTGCTTCTTACAAGTGTACGTGCTGTAAGTCTGGTATAACCATACGCTCTTTCTTCAGCTGAACGAAAGGAAGGATGGAAGACAGAGAGGTGACACAGGAGAACCAGCATGGCTTCACCAAGGGCAAATCCTGCTTGACCAACACAGTGGCTTTTTAAGACGCTGTGAAGGGAAGAGACACTGACCATCTATCTGAACTTCAGTGAGGCCTCTGACACAGTACAACACAACATTCTTCTCCCCAAACTGGACAGATATGGATTTGATGGCAGGACTGTTCAATGGGCAAAGAACCAGCTGCAGGACTGAGTCCAGAGTGTGGTGGTCAATGGCACAGGCGAGCTGATTTAGCTGTGCGTGTCCTTGTTCACTGCAGGGGAACTGGAATACCTGGCTTTTTAAGGTGCCCTCAATGCTAATGGTTCTGTCAAAAACGTTAGGAGTCAGTGGTAACTGATGGGGGGTAGTGCTCCTCCAAGCAAACTACCCCCCATGCAAAGCAACATCAGCAGTCCACACTGAGCTCTCCATCAGGGTCACAGAAGCCTTCTGTATGTCTGAATTAAGTGCGGGCTGCAGGTGCTCCTCATTATCACCCGAGAAGAAACCGACCTGGCCAGCAGCAGCCAGGTAATCATTAAGTGCGTGCAGTAATTAAACAAAGTCCCCAAACCCTCGCCCGGACAAACCCGGCAGCATGCACAGAGCTGCCTCCACCTCGGAACGGCTCCGGGCCGAGGGCGGACACCTCTCGCAGCCGCCCCGCGCCCCGCGCCCCTCCCGCACCTGCGCGGCTGCGGGCGGCGCCGGGACCGGCCAGGGCGGGGGCCCCGCAGAGCCGCCTTAAATCCCGGCCGCCCCCGTCTCCCTCCATCCCTCCCGCTGTCCGCTCTTTGTCCGTCCCTCTGTCCCTCTGTCCGCGCGCGGCCGCCAGCAGCGCGCCGGCCCCATGGGTAGGTGCGGGGATGGGTGTGCGGGAGGGTCGAGCGCGGTGTTCATCCCGCTGCTGGGTAGCGGTTTTTTTCAGACGGAGTTTGCCAGGGGCTGAGTTGTACGGTGGTTTGAGGCGCACGGGAGAACAAATCCGTGTAGTTGGTCCTCCGGGCTGGAGCGCTGCCTGGGCTCCCGACCTGAGATGCCCCACAAAACCAATGCCTGGTGCTCAACGTGAGGTGTCCAGACAAAAGCAGTGCAGGGTATCTAAATACAGAGTGCCCAACAAGGCCGATGTGGGATGCCTGATAAGTCCAACACAAGCCCCCTAATGTGGGGCACTCAATATGGAGTGCCCAGCGAGACCAACGTGGGGGTACCTAATGCAGGGTGCCCAACACAACCAGTGCCACTGCAGCCCAGATGGGTTGACTGCCTCTTGTAGTGGTGGAGATGAGCAGGCAGAGCTTGCCCCAAGGGCACCTGGGTCCTGTCGTCTTGTCGGGCAAGACGGTGGGACCCCTGGGAGGGAGAAACCCTCTGTGCCCATGTAGCATCAGGCTTGCTATGCTGTGGGTTTGTTTTAGTGCTGGTTGTGTCAGCCTCTTTCTGGAAGGGGCTCTGCAGCTCTTGGTCCTGGGGACAGGAGCATCCTTGTGAGGCTGCTCCAGGAGGAGGCCGAGGCTCAGCCACGTGAGAGCAGCTGGCTGTGAAGTAAGAACATCCCTTATGAGATCACAGTCTGGTAAAAAAAAATACCTCGATATCTCAAGGAAATACAGTGTGTGGCTGCTCAGAGTGAAAGAGAACAGTTCTAGGGCTTGTTTCTTGTGAGGAGAGAATGAATTAGTGAGGCTTGCCCTGAAGAGGCAGTGCACCAACATGCCACCCACAAACCCCAGATTTGTCGCTGAAATTGGTGCAGAATGCCAAGTGTTCTGTTCTTTTGGAGGTCTGTCCCTGAGGCTGCCTGCTACTGGAGTTGCTTGGGCTGTTTAGGTTCCTCTGTTGAAACGTTGGCTATCTGAATAACACTGCTTATGTAGTGCATCATTTTTTTATATATAATGTTGTGTTCTTTATAGAATTGTGGGTTTGTAGGTATGTGTATATCTATCTATCTATCTATCTATATATATTTATACGCAATATATTACAGCATGTCAGTGCTGAATAGAGGAATAAAGCCGAAATGGTTGACACAAAGGTGTCCCAAAAATGAAGTCAGTCAGCATTCTCTGGAAAATGCTTCTGAAAGATTTCTTGTGGAGGTGATAATTTCATCCCATAGCAAGGGGGGGGGGGGGCAAACAAAAACAACAAAAAAAAAACACACAAAAACAAACAGCCTCCTGCAAGTTCCATGATTATTATTGCAATACTATCTTAATGATAATGAACTAGTTCATGTGGTGCTCTAGGATATGCTGACATCCACTTTGTGGGTGCTGGCCTTCCTCTGGTGCAGTGCAAGCTCAGCCAAGCGTGCCCTGATGGACAGCGCTCACAGGACCCTCCAGATAAGCCTCCAGATGACATGAATGTGTGGCCTTGTGCATCACTAGTCAGGCTGTGCGCTCAGTGCTTGTTAGGTCTGAGAGATGGACAGGACTCAGCAACCATCTCTGCAGGACACTTCAGCTGTGTTCCTCACCCCCGGCTTGTCCTGCAGGTGACAACCCTGTGAGTGAACTGAAGCGGGGTGCATCTCTGCAGGTGAACTGTGTGTGCTGTGCAGCTGTGGGAGTGCTTGACACAGTGAAAGCAGCGCTCTGCCTCATTGGTCCTTTTCCATGTTTCCCTGGCAGCTTATGTGAATCTAAGCGTTAGCTACATTTTAGTCTGGAAAGCAAAAGGAAATCGAGCTTTTTGATAGTCTTCTTGCACTCTAAGTCCCTCTGACTGAAAATTTACTTGTTTATTTGTTCATTTGTTCTTTTTTCCTTCTCCCCCACAGCTGCAAAAAGTAAGAGTGAGGGCTCATCAGCGGTAAGTATTGCTCTCTCTTATGCTACAGTGAGTTGCTCTTTGGGTTACTTTGGATAAACTTAGCTGTGCAAAAAAAAAAAAACCCAAAAACCCACAAATCAAAACAGCATAAAAGCCAACACCCTGTAAACATAAGATAAACATACTTTACATATAAAGTAATGAGTTACCGGCCAACACAAACACCAGATAGCCTGGCAGCTTCCTACACCCCAGCTAGGCACTGGCACGCTCACCATCCTGGTAAGAGGTCTGAAGAGCCTTTGGCCACAAAGATACCAGCTGGGACGGGAGGGTCCCCAGAGCTCATCCTGCCTGTCACTGAGCTGTCAGCACCTGCTGGCTCTCCTGTGGCATTCTTCCTTGTGAATCTTTGAACTGTTAACAGAACCTCTTGGCTACGTCTGTCTGCAGCCTTGAGTTTCTTATCTTCCAAGGCTTTACTCTGCAAACTTTCCCTGCAGACTTTCCCACAGCTTCCTCAGTAGCTGAAGCCAAGGGTGTGCAGATGGGTGGTGCCAGTCTCAAACCTGGGATCCCCAGAGCAGAGGAATGTTATGGAGTGTTATAAATCAGATGCAGCCTCTGGGTTCTTACCTGTTCTGCAGTAGATGGAATGCTTTCTGGACCTGGGGTTCACAACAGTTGTGTCAGTAAATGTATGCATGCACATGTGTAATGCACGAAGGCACATCTAATAAGTGCTGAGAGAAGCCTTCATGATGGCTCCCATTGGCTGACTCTGGAGCAGTGCTCAGCTCCACTCCTAATCTTTTCCTGACAGCTTGTTTCCCTGTGCTCTCAAACTGGGCTTCTGCTCTCTGGCTTGCAGTGTGGCTACACAGATGTTTGCATGCGTAACGATTGCTCCCTGGCTCGTGCACTCTCCTCTCTGTGACCTTCAGGCTGCTAAAAGTGGTGCCGGGGTCGGGGATGGTCATCTGAGCAGCTTGCACATTCAGCTGAGCAAGACTGGAACTTACAAGTGACTCCTGTCTGATCTTCGTAGAATCATGGAGCGGTTTTGGGTTGAAAGAGACCTTAAAGCCCACCCAGTTCTAACCCCTCTGCTGTGGGCAGGGCTGCCACCCACCCGCTCCGGCTGCCCGGGGCCCCTTCCAGCCTGGCCGTGAATACTTCCAGGGATGGTGCATCCACAGCCCGTGCCAATGTAATTTGGGATAAATGTGGATGGTCTTCCTCTAGAGACGCCTCTTTCAGTCCATGGAGGACATGAGAAATCAAGAGCAACAGATCTGTTTAGGCTTCTGGTTTCTGTTGCTCTAAAGCTGAGTGGGTCCCACTCAGTGCTCACCTTGGCAGAAGTCAGATTCTTTGGGTGAAAATTGTTTGCCAAGCCACGGATAAGACGTGCGCAGCAATAGCCAAGGAGACAGCAGCTGGGCTGCTTGGTCGTCCTCATGGCTGAGTCTTTCTAAAGCCAGTGACACTCTCACCACTTCTACTTTAACTTCTCTTTTATTATTTACAAAATCTTTTTGCAGCACGCTGCTTTTGTTACGTGCTGTGCAGCTCATTAAGGCTTTGTCCAGAGTCTACTGGTGATGTGAGCTCTCCGATTTACCCTCTCCAGTCAGGCTTTCCCTGTATCAGGTTTCTTTCCTTTCAAATATGAAGTAAACTAATTTCTAAATTCTCACAGCATAAAGATAAATAACGCCATACTTGTCCACGCTGCTTAAATTACATCAGTTTCACCTATGAAATGTCCTATACCCCTCCACTGCTTATTATTAATCCTTCAAATATGCATTGCTTTTTTTCATTTGCAGACAGCTCACGCATACGCGTTTGTTTATTATTAGGCACCAATGTAAGAAACACTGGAGCACTGGAACAGGCTGCCCAGGGGGGCCGTGGGGTCTCCTACTCTGGAGCTGTTCAAGTCTCACCTGGATGCCTGCCTGTGCGACCCGGTGTAGGGAACCTGCTTTGGCAGGGGGGCTGGTCTCGATGATCTCTAGAGATCCCTTCCAACCCCTACAATTCTGTGGTTCTGTGATTAAATATCTGCTTTACTGGGTCTTGGATGCTATATTCAGATGGCTCCTGGACTCTCAAGCCTTTGTAAAACTATATTATTCTATTGTTCCTAGCTGTCACTGTAATCATATCCAGATGCAATCAAGTTTCATAGAACTTAATCTATGGGTAAAAATGGCTTCAATTTCCTTATTCAGAAAATAGTTTAAGAATATTCGAGCTGAACGGTCTTTACAGCCTAGGTGGATCACTGAAGTGGATGGGGATTGGTGTAGCTTTGGCTACAAAGTCCTGAGGTTTATTAAAAATCTTGCAACTTTCAGAATTAAACCCTTAAGAAGTGAAGTAGGAAGGGTTATGTCAGCTGGTGTTTCTAGTAATTTTAATAGCAATTTTATCATACGGAATCATAGAATATCCCGAGTTGGAAAGGCTCCACAAGGATCATTGAATGCCACCCCTGGCTCTGCACAGGAACTCCCAGAAATCAGACTGTATGTTCCCCATACAGACAACACATACCCAAAGATCAGACCGTATGCTCACCCGCTGAGAAAAGCATGTGGTCAGAGATTTAATTTGCAGTTCTAGCGATTAGGGTAAATTTACAACTGATGGATGGCTTTCTTCTCTGTCACAATGGGCAAGAAATGTGTCATGAGTTGTGTTGTAGCAGCCATGCAGATGCCCGTTGCAAGAGTTGGAGGATCAGGAAATCTGGCAGTTAGTGCTGTGTGGGTTTAGCTGAGGAGTTAAGCCAGTTTTATTGGCAAGAAATGAAGGATTCTTTGCAAAGCAGAGAACTTGTAAGGATGAGGAGCTTTCCTGCGGTTTGTTTGAAGGAAATAGTTAATTAAATTGTTTGTCCCAACTGGCACTATGTATCCGTAGAGCCAGGCTCCTAATTTCCCTGTGCTTCTGGGGCTTGGGGTTTCTTTTCCAAAAATGCTGGCTCTTTGCTTCTTTGATTACCAGTCAAGATTACTGTGAGTGCTTAAGATTTCAGATGTGTGAAGTGCACAAGCTGGAAATCACACAAAACCTTGCTAGAGATGTCATGGGAAGGGAAGATGGGAAGTCTGAGATCTGAGAACCAGGAGTGGAGAGTGGGAGTTGATTCTTGATTCAGGCAAATGGCTTCCTCCCACCTCAGCCCACACAGCCTCCTCTCCCTGAGCACCCAGCTGCCGTGCAGAGGCTGGATGGAAGACAGTAGGGCACAGCACACCATGGTAGCTTGTGCTGCACAGCTCTGAGCTCTGCTGTCTTTTGTTTCCAGCCGGGCTGCTTTGGCTATCCCTTGAGCATCTTCTTCATCGTCATCAATGAGTTCTGCGAGAGGTTCTCCTATTATGGCATGCGAGGTACATCCCAAATCCTGCCCCTCCCTGTCCCTGCTGCTACCCAGCCCTGACTCTGGTTTGTAACCTGCTCTTTTGTTCTTCTTACAGCTGTGCTCGTATTGTATTTCAAGGACTTCCTGCGGTGGGATAACAGCCTTTCTACAGCCATCTACAACTTCTTCGTTGCCCTGTGCTACTTCGCACCCATCTTGGGAGCGTTCATTGCAGACTCCTGCCTGGGAAAGTTTAAGTCAGTGCTTATTCTTCCCTCAAAAAGCAAACAAATAACAAACCAATATACTTCAGGATCGTTTTTCCCCCAGTTCTGAAACTGCACTGGGGATTACCAAAATTACAGATCTGCTCATCTGTTAAGCTTACCACCTGCAAGTAGCCATTGAAATAGTGAAATACTACGTCACCTGGTATTAAGTGAGACTTTTAGAATGTATTCTAAAACATTTTATAATTTCAGTATTGACTTGAGTCAGTGGGAGATCTTACTGAACTGCAACATTCTTAAGTTATGAGCTATTTTTGCCTGCATGTAGTTGCTCAGAGAAGTAAGGCTGAATGAAGTGCTTTAAGATATAGCCAAATTACTTTTAACAACCTGATGTTGCTCTTCTTTATAAATGTCATGATTCCATTAGTGTTTACTTTGCCAGAAAATGCCCAGTAAAGGGTTTTATTGAGGGCAATGAGCGAGGAATGCTGTCAAAGGTCTCCCAGAGATTAGAGATGAGGCTGTCTTTGGAGCTGGTTGTCTGCAGGTTGTGCGGTCTTCTACCAGGCTGATGGCCTCTGGGAGACCAGCTCTGTAATCAGAGCCAGGTGTTCTCTCTGTAGCTGGTCTGATCAGTGACATCTCTTTGCAAGCAGTTTGATGCCCTGCAGGTTGAACGTGTGTGCATCCATTGGTTCAGATGGCATGCTTTAAAGAAGGAGCTGATCACCGAGTTTGTGCTCCCTCTGCTGCTCTTGCTCCAGGGAGCTCCAAGCTTGCTGTGAGGCTTTCGTCAAACAGATCTGGGTTGTCCTAGATCCCTGAGCTTTGCCCTTTATTACTGGGGGCTGCTTTGCTTCTGGGGCTGCTTCTTCTGAAAGACTAACTACAGCCAATTACTTTTTATTAATTTCCAACAAAGTCTGAATGGGGCTGTTCTTCTGTGCGAGGAAGAGGAATGGGTGTTAAAGGCATGGGAGACATGGTGATCTTGTAATATTGCCTTCACAACAGTGTCTCTAGGGGAGCTTTTGTCTTTAAAATATATTTAAGCTGCATGGAGGAAAGAAAATTAAAGAACATAGAGAATACTTAAGCAATATTAAAATTAGCATAAGTTACGTACCTTAGTAGAGTAGTCAATTTGTACTTCACTGTATGTGAAATAAGATAATGCCATTTTCTTGATCTGGTGGTTAAGTGGTAACCACTGAAGATTTAAACAATTGTTTATTGTCCCATGACCTCATGATTTTTAGAGAGCCTATTTGTCATCTTGCCTTGCTTAGTTAGAGGGTGATATAGTTGATGCAGACTTCTGCTTTTTCACATGTATGCATAAACATTTAGTTGCCAATGTATGTAAAAGTTTATTTTCTCTCTTTATAACAGGACCATTGTCTCCCTGTCCATTGTCTATACAATTGGGCAAGCAGTCATGGCTGTAAGCTCCATAAACGACATGACAGATCAAAACAGAGATGGCAATCCTGATAATATTGCGGTGCACATGTGAGTTGACTTGTACACGCATGTTCTCCACGTTGGTGGTGGACAGGGCAGACAACTTAAGACTTAAAATGATGACACTTGCATTTCAACTGTCCTGCAGTCAACCTTTTACATCAAGCTTCAACTAAGATAGCAGAATGATTTCTTTCTTCATTTTTTTTCTACTTTATCCTAGTGCCCTGTCTATGACTGGCATGATTCTCATTGCACTTGCAACTGGTGGAATCAAACCTTGTGTGTCAGCATTTGGTGGGGATCAGTTTGAAGAACATCAGGTATCTTCCAGATTTTCAGTCATACGTGTATCTTTACTGCTTGGCTATTACAGCAATATAATGAAGTACATATGTAGAAAAGTGTCTTACTGTAGTGCTTCATGAGTAAAGAAGGTCGATAACAATGTGTCTTGAACTGCGCAATAAGTTGGTTCAGTCTAGGGAAAATAAAGTTGCTCTGGCTAGCCCTTTCTAAAATCATTTTTTGAAAAACATTTTTGTTCTTACTGTAGCAAAAACGAAGAAGTAGATTCTTCTCTATCTTATTTTTGTCCATTAATGCTGGAAGTCTCATATCCAATGTGATCACCCCAATTCTCAGAGGTAAGTCCACACGTTTCTTCATAAAATACTTAAATGGCAATAAGGAATGAGTGTTGGAATGCAAGTCATACAGGCTACAATCAACAGGAAATTCAGTCTTCAAGTTTTCTTTTCTTTCCCGCCAGTGTAGGGATGTGATGGCGTTTGAGGAAGACCACTTTTTCTCAAAAGTGAGAAAATGTAATGCAACCTCTGGAATAACCCTAATGCTCTCGACCAAAATTCTAGCCCTTAAATTCCTTGATGGCAGCTGACTAGAACTGATCATGTGGAAGTGTTTTAGGGGTCTGCTTCATGCAAATTCTATTATTTCCCAAAACAGAAGGAGACGTGCAGACGCCACAAGATGCAGTTTGCTTCCATGATGATACAGGGTGAAAGCTACCTTGGAAAAACTAACAGATTTGATTGGGGAAAGTTGTACCATCGTTTTCTCTAATTGTTTAAATAAAAAATAATTTAAAAAAATGAAAGTAGTAATTAGCTGCAAGCTATTTTTTTCCTAACGAAAACGCACTGGCACACATTGCCCAGAGATTGTCCCAGAGAGTCTCCCTTCTTGCAGACCTCCGAAAGTATGGCCCAAGGCAACCTGGTCTGGGTGGCCCTGATTGTGCCGAGATTGAGCAGAGAGTGAGATGAGGCCCCTTCCTACCTCTGCCATTCTAAGGTTTCTGTGATGCATTATTCCCCTTCTCAGTAACGTAAGTAGATCTGCATCATGGTCATCCAGCTTGTCAGTTATCAGCAGAGACTCTTTTTTCCCTTGAGTCAACAGTGAATGCAAGAAATAGAAACTCTATGTGAAATGTTGGCAGCAGTCCCTGGGATTTGTATCAAACATTACTTTATATTTCAGCTCAAGAATGTGGCATTCACAGCAGACAGCAGTGCTACCCACTGGTGTTTGGAGTTCCTGCTGCCCTCATGGCTGTTTCGTTAAGTAAGTTGAACTGTTTCCATCTTGCTTTCTTGCTGTAGTTAGGTGATAATGATTTCTGAATCATGAGAAAGTAGTTGAAATCTGCAAGTATGAATCCCTAGAAATACCTGATTATTTCTGCAATATGTAACTTGTGAAACTTTTTTGGAGGGAGGGCAGATTGACCCAAAGTTCCCTCTTTTAAAGGAGACACTGGTGAAGCTGAGGCACAATTCAGCTGAATGACTGCGCACGTGGATAGCGATAGGACAAGGGAGAATGGTTTTAAACTGAGGCAGGAGAGGTTTAGGTTAGATATTAGGAAGATTTTCACACAGAGGGTGATGACACACTGGAACAGGTTGCCCAAGGAGGCTGCGGATGCCCCATCCCTGGAGGCATCCAGGGCCAGGCTGGATGTGGCTCTGGGCAGCCTGGTCTGGTGGCTGGTGACCCTGCACACAGCAGGGGGGTTGAAACTGGATGATCACTGTGGTCCTTTTCAATGCTATGATTCTATGATATGGTATGAAATAGACATGTAATATACTGTCTAAATTGCTTGGTGTGCTGGGTTATATAAATAAAAGGTCTTCTAAATGTAGGATGAGAACTGAGAAAATGCAATTTTCAGATATTGTTCATAGTCCAGGATAGTGAACTGTGCAGGGTAATTGTCCTTTATTTCCTGTAGCGAAATACAACACTAGTATGCCAGGGTTGATCCAAATGGTGTATTTCTACTAGCTGCATTGCAGATTGCCCCTTGAGCCTTTCAGCTGCCATACAAAGACCAAGAAATTGATGCTCACATGAGCAGGTTTTGCGGGTTGTATTTTATTATCTTATTTTTTTCTAATGGTTTGGCGGGTGTACGCTGTAGTGTTTTTCCTGGTCATGTCCCCTCTTGGATCTGGCACCCAGGTGGGCCACCAGCTCTGCTGCCACTGTCTTATCAGTGCACCCAGCCCAGGGTGACGGCGGCTGCTCGTGTGAGCCCACACCTTGCCAACACGTGGGAGGGTGAGGCTGGGGAACGTGTCTGCGTGTGGGAGCTGAGGGAATGCTGACAAAAGCTGTGGCTTAGGTGACGCCTCACGTGTCCCTGCATGATGTGACATGGCGTCCCGGGCTCTCGAGTTCCTATTTAAGTGCAGCAAGGCCAAAGAGCAGATCCGGAGTGGCTGTTGCTTTGACCATAACTCGTATCCCTCCAAGAATGGCCACTAACCTCAAGAGCATCACGGTTTGGTCCTGCATCTTTAATAGCGATATTTACTGGTATTTATTAATTTGATTTGTTTTACTGTATAATAACACGGCAATAGTCATGCTCATTACTCCTTTCAGAGTTACTCCCAGCTTGATGCAACTACTTAATTATGTTTTTCACACTAAATTATTTGCCACTGCTTTCAATTAACCACAAATTCCTTTCTGTTTGCTTATTGCAGTTGTGTTCGTAGCTGGAAGTCAAATGTACAAAAAAGTTCAGCCGCAAGACAATACAATGGCTCGAGTTTGTAAATGCATTGGTGTAAGTAGTGCCTGTATTCCCTAAAAGCCTGACAGGAACCTTCAAAGCTGCTCAGTATTTGCACCTACTGCAGAGTTCTTATATTGTACGGTAAAAACTCTTTTCCTTTCTGAAGACTTCTTACTGACGCCTCCAAATTTAGACTGCCTTTTTATTTGTCTTTATTCGTATCTCAGTTTATACACACAGAAAACAAAACAAGATGTTAACAATGTGTGAAAGCTTATCCCATCTTCTGGGAATTATCCTTTTGCTTGTTCATGTTCTTTTAGACAGCCTTGTAGGGAGACAAGAAAGTACGCCCTGACCTGAGTCAAGAGGCAGTAGTATAACTTACCACAAAAATTTATTGGCTATTGAAAGAATTCATAGTTTACAGTGCAGAGGATATTGATCTCCTCTGTACTAAGGAGGCTGGGGCATTATGTATCAGTGCAAGCCTGTGAGGAAGGGAGCTAAATTTGCTTTCTTAGCTCTGCATATCCTAAACTTAACAGTGTCTCAACTTTGAGATCAGGGCACTTTTATCATTCACAGGCTTCCCCATTCTCCATGCAGACCTGTGAGGCTGTTATAGCCAAGACTGTTGCTTGTCCTATAAACACTACCCAAACCAAATCTCTGTATGTGCCTCTGGCCTTCTCTTGGACCACTGCCCTTAGAGCCTGCCCAGCTTGGCTTTGCATGTTGTCACACTCTGAAAGTTTGTGGAGTCCTTCAGGACTATTATTTTTGCATATTCAGTACCATTAAATTTCTACAAGTTGCAGTTTCTTATAGTGAAATGTGCTCTCACAGCCATTCAGTTCTGAGAAATGGTGCATTAGACATTCTCATGCTATATGTAAGTTCGTCCTAAGTATGCAGGTCTTCCAGTTCCTAACAGCAATCCACTTTAGAGCTGCTCAGAGCAGATCTGCTTGGTTTACCTGATCCCAGGTAACCACTTGCCCAGATAGGCACTTGTGAATGAAGCCTTAAATGGACTGTTCCTTCCCGTGCTTGCAGCAGGTAACAGAGGTCACCCCTGGCACCCTCTAAAGAGGAGTTCTAGAAGCAGGAGTGTCACTTTTAACTATGAAACAGCTTATATTACAAATATTTTAACATAATGGATTCTTTCCAGTTTGCCATTAAAAACAGGTTTTGGCATCGCAGCAAAGAGTATCCAAAAAGAGAACACTGGCTAGACTGGGCAAGCGAGAAGTATGATGTAAGTACTGTGTGAGCACTGCTGTCCCTCAGCCTCCCCAGGCCCCAGTTCCTGTGCTGCCTGCTCTGATCCATTGCCTTGGAAACTGGGTTAATAGCTTTTGCACCTCTTCATCATGTGCAAGTTGATGGCTTATGTCCCATAGTCCCCTGGCTGTGTCCTTTGCTCCCTGCACCCTACACACCCTGCAATTCTGTCAATGTCAGCACAAACCTTAGCCCCTTCCCTTCATTTTACTTTTGCCTATGTGTAATTCTCATGCATGAGATGCATTCCACAGCTCCTTGTCATTCAAATGCCTCCTAAGCAGCACTGCTAAAGCCTACCAGGAAAAAAAAAAACAGTGTAGTGTAGAGCTAAATCTGCTGCCATTGCAGTGCGGGCATGCCAAGAACAGACTTTTCTGCTGCCAGCGTCCCCTTTAACTGGCACTCCACCCTGGGGTTGTTTTAACAGAAATCAGCAGAAGTTCTGGCACATCCAAAGTTCAGGATATGGGTAAACACTGCATGAGAGGTCCCGTGTCTCCACCTGCTGCTGCGCCGGGAATTTGCGAACTGCAGTGGAAGTGTTGCGTTTCTCACTGACTTCTTTCTTTGTATTTCCTCTTATCTCCAGAAACTGCTAATTACTCAGATCAAGATGGTTTTCAATGTGTTTTTCGTTTACAGCGCTCTCCCCATGTTCTGGGGAATTTTTGAACAGCAGGTAAAGTAGAAATACTTTGCTTTGCATTTCTAAATGTGCCCTGTTCTACGTGTTCTGGAGGCACTGCACCTAAAAAGACCTTTGTGTAAGGGTGGGAAGTACTTCTCAGCAAATTCTTCAGCCCAGTTATGATGCACAATGGTTACTCAGTGCTCACGCAATGTCCTGTGGTCCAAGAGCAGTCAGCTGACTTATCTGGGCATTCCCAGGAGTGATCCAGTGACTCGGGCCTCTCTAGATCCTACCAGCCAGCAGGTGGCAGATGAAACAGTAACCTGCAGCTTTTTAGTTCCCACTCTTCTCTGCTGTCAGTTGAGGTGCAGCGTGGAATCCTCATCTAAGCACTCTGGAGAGCCAGAGAGATGTATGCCATCTTGCTTGATCGCTCAGATCAGTAACACCTCACATCTTGGAGTATAACCCTGTAATTCCCACTGATTTGGATGGAGTGCTCAGGACTCAGGAAAGCAGGCTTTTGTTAATTAAGTACTGCAGTACAAATTTAGGAGGGTATCTGAGAGAATCAGCTCTCTGTAAGGCAGAGTGCATTACATTCTGAAGACTGCCAGGGTTATGCTTTAGTACTGGTGAGCTGTAACTATGAATGTGACCTGCTCTAAGATTCCCTGGTATTCCTCCTGCTCTTAACTGTATGAGTTTCAACAGGGCCAAGTGTCGGGTCCTGCATTTTGGTCACAACAACCCCAGGCAGCCCTGCATGCTTGGGGAGGAGTGGCTGGAAAGCTGCCTGATGAAAGGGACCTTGGCGTACTGATGGACAGTCAGCTGAACATGAGCCAGCAGTGAGCCCAGGTGGCCAACAAGGCCAATGGCATCCTGGCTTGTATGAGCAATGGTGTGGTGAGCAGGACTGGGGAAGTCATCCTGCCCCTGTACTCAGCACTGATGAGGCCTCACCTCGAGTGAGGTGAACTGTGTTCAGTTTTGGGCTCCTCAGTACAGAAAGGACACGGAGGTGCTGGAGCAGGAACAAAGAAGGGCAACAAGGCTTGTGAAGGGCTTGGAGAATATGGCCTATGAGGAGAGACTGAAGGATCTGGGGATGTTCAGTCTGGAGCAAAGGAAGCTGAGGTTGTACCTTATTGCTCTCTTCCAGTATCTGAAAGGTGCTTACAGCGAGAGCGGGATTGGTCTCTTTTCACTGGTGACAGGCGACAGGACGAGGGGAAATGGCCTCTAGATGCACAAGTTTAGGTTGGATACCAGGAAAAACTTCTTTACAGAAAGGGCTGTTAAGCTCCCCAGGGAGGTGGTTGAGTCACCGACCCCGGATGTGTTTAATAACCACGTGGATGTGGTGCTCAGGGACATGATTTAGTGGAGGGTTGTTAGAGTTAGGGTAGTATGGCTGGGTTGTGGTTGGACTTGATGATCTTTAAAGTCTTTTCCACCCTGAGCAATTCTATGATTCTGTCCCAGACAGTGGTGCAGCACAAGAGCAGAGGCTGCAGATGCATTGGTACAAGTTGTCTCCCCCTAGGCTGGGGAGCATGGGCAGGTTTTTTGGGCAGAGGGATGGAAGGCACTGGGGTCCAGTGCTGCAGGAAGGAGCAGCAGGTCAGGGCCGTAGGCTGTGAGCACCTGGCTGACAGCCACGTGCCAGCTCTGCACGGCCTCTGGCTCATCTGCAGTGACAGCTGAGAGAAGCATGTGTGGGAAATCGTGGAATCATGGTGAGGCTCCAAGTGTGGAGCATCCGTGCATCTGTCTTGTTTCCTCGTTTCCTCTCGAGTACTATTTCTTCATGATTTTGTGAAGCCAGTAAATGAAGTGAGATGAACCATGAAGATCACTTTGTTCAAATGTTTATGTTCCTGTAGCAAGCTATCTCTGCTTTTATTGTACTGTCCACCTGTCCAAACACTTTACTTACGAAAACAATTCAAGAGGAAATTTGGGAGACTTATTAACCATGGGATTTACCTCTCTCTTCTTCTGTCAAGGGCTCGAGGTGGACACTGCAAGCCACAACAATGGATGGGGATTTTGTAAGTGACTTTTTTCCCCCAAGATTTCCCCCTTTCACACCCATTTTATTTGTTTGTTACTAACATTTTATGTTTTTTCCCCACTAGGGAGCTATTCAGATTCAGCCAGACCAAATGCAGGTATAGTAATCTACTTGACAATCCTAAGTACTTCCCAAAGATGATATACATGTATTGTTGCCTTTTGTAAAAATGGACTGAAAAATACTTAGTTCTTTCTCTTTTTATGTTCGTTTTTAACAGACTGTCAATCCAATCCTGATTATAATAATGGTCCCAATTGTAGATGCTGTGATTTATCCTTTAATCCAGAAATGCAAGATCAATTTTACGTAAGTTAATGTATTTACCTGGGTTCAGCAGAGGTTCATTTCAGTGATTCCTTTAAGATGCTCTTCTTGCCCTAAACAAAAGCAAGTTCCAGCCAAGAGAAAAACAAAATAGTATTAAAAATGGGGTTAATATTTAACACATGTAATAATAAAAGAGTTCTGAACAGCAAACAAAGGCACCACAGACCACAGGTGCAGATTCTAATAGGAAAGTAATAACGTGGTTTCTCTTCAAGGTGAGGTCAAAGTGCTTTGACTGCACAAGAGATGCTATCTACCATTAATGTTTCCCACTTCCCTATGTCCAACACTCCCCTCCCCTGCCAAGTGTCAGAAGTAGAAGCACAACATAATTTTTAGCATCTGATATCTTCTGGGCTTAAAACTACATGGGACCGGATGTATTTTCCCTTCAATCCCAGGGAGGTGTTCAGTGAGCCAGTTTTAGAGAGCACTGCATGATACTTTTATTACTGGCAATCAACTGGCCAGCATTTGCAAGCAGGCGGAGTGGAAGAGGCTCACCAAACTGAACAAGACAGAGCAAAGCTACTGGTTTCTAGACTGCTGTCAGCACCAGTGATGCTTCTGGACTTGGCTTACCTTGCGCTCAGGCAGCTCTGTTACAGGAGTGGCTCAAGCTCCCAGCAGCCAGCTCCTCGGCATTTTGCCCCACGTTCCTAAAGCACAAACTCCCTCATTCCCTGGGTTATCCCATCCTTTGTCGCCTGTAACAAAGCCTGTTGTATCATCACATAGATCTTCGTATTTCTTTATGTGCAGAATACATTTCTTAGAATAAACTCCTTCTCTGGAGATGTTCAAGACCGGCCTGGATGCCTACCTGTGCAACCTGGTGTAGGGAACCTGCTTTGGCAGGGGGGTTACACTCGATGATCTCTGGAGGTCCCTTCCAACTCCTACAATTCTGTGATTCTGTGATTCTGTGAAAGTCTGTGGAGCAAGATGCAATCCTACTTTTCCATCCAGATATGAAGAACTAGTGGGAGGCTGCTGTGCTGGAAGCACCTCTCTTCATTAGTGGATGTTCTGCATCAGACAATTGATGCCATCAATACAATAGCTGCCGTACATCCACCCTTACGACTTAACTAAATGTCAGCAGCTGCCTCCTAACTCAAAATATTTCCCTGACTTGCTCCTTTCAATATTTGATTTAAACATAGCGATGCACACAAGAGTTATTACTCTGTTGTACAAGGTGTAAATTTGCCTTTTCACTGTTTTCTATGGTAGCGATGATGTGTTTTTTTCTTCTGTTGACTTTCGAAATCAGAAACCCAATAACAATTTTGTTCAGATAGTGGTTAACCCCAGGAATGAGCCCAGCAGATGCAAAGCAACAGGTTAAGATGCTGCAGGAAACTTAATTTCCCAGCAGTGTAACTGTGAACTCTATACAGGATAGCTAAATGCTGACAACATCAGCCCTTCAAATGGTGATGATCTGCTATTTGTAGACTTACAAATAGAGAATGAATCAAATGTTTGTCTAACTTATATATATATATATGTCTTATTGCTGAATTAGGCCCCTGAGGAAGATCACTGTTGGCATGTTCCTTACTGGCCTAGCTTCCGTTGCTGCTGCCCTTGTGCAAGTGCAAATAGATGTAAGTTCAGCCAGGTGCATGTACTGAATTCTAGTGTTTTGTTAATGTAGAACAGTCTTTTTAAGGTGAAAATGAGTCACTGTGTGTAAAACACTTGGAAATCAGGAATAAGAATGCGTGCACAGAAGTAGAGGGGAGGGAAAATACAAAAGCATACTGCAATCCAGTGAGTTCATAGGCAGTTATATTACAGTGCTAATCACCATCCCACAAACAGTCTCACCTGTTGTTATGATACATCATGCATGAAAGGCAGCCTCTGGTCTTTAAACTGAGATTAAAAGCTGAAAACCAGAGATTTTCCTTAACAGGGCGCTGCTTTGTGTCTCTGATCTCTTCTGACATCTAAACTGGAGGTAAAGTGTGATTCACCACAGCCGGGGAAGCATCATCACACTATGAGCAAAGATGATTTTATGACACTTATTTAAGGCAGGACTCGGCACATCTACATTTTCTTGCTTCAAAGGGAGCCGTCGTGTTTAACAGACGTAAAAGATGCAGGTTTTCCTTGTAGCTGGGAGTCAGTGACACCTCTGGGAGGTAATGACTGCATCCCAACGTCTGAATTGCCCTCCCAAGGCGTCCACCTTCCTTAGTGCGCTATCAAGATGAGCTCTCACTTCTTAAATACCTTTTGTGAGGAATGAGGAGATCACCATTTGATGTCTGGGCTCACACCTTATTTTGCCTCTGTCTTCTAATGGGGAGCAAAGCACCTGGCCTTCAACAGGACTCATCCTGAGTGCCTTGCTTGAAGGATTAGAGCTGTTGCACGGGAGCATCCTGCAGAAAGGCAGATTTAGATCTATTTTGGTTGTGCAATTGTACCTAATAAGAATGACAAAGACCAAAGCACAGGAGGGGCATAGGCAGAACTGAAATAAGGGCAGCTCTTGAGGCTCTACAAGAGCAGAATCTATTTACTGTTAGATCAGGTGGAAAGTGGAGTCTCCAGTTGTCCTTTTTCTCTGGGCTCTCGCACTGCACAGTGCACGTGTGTGCTTCTGAGCAGCACGAGGGCTGGGAAAAGGAGCCAGAACACAGCATAAAGAAATTCAGAAACCTGTACTCCCGTAGGATATGGGGAAAAGCTGTCCCCTGAACTGCTGAGTGGAGTTGGTATTGGCAGCACCCTGTAAGAAGAGGATCATGCGAGCATTGTGAAGGAGAAACATCCTTTATGAGGAAGCAGTTGGAAAGCTTTGAGGCTAGCAACTAAAACATGAGTAAAATTGCATTCTTATGACTGACTGACAAATCATCAGGCAAATGCTAATCTTCAACATGAGATAAATAACAGAGTAGTTATTCAGGTGCCTCCACCAAGTGACTTAGGATAGAGCACTGATTTACTTCTTTCTTTCCTACAGAAAACTCTTCCAGTTTTCCCTGCAGCTGGACAGGCCCAAATCAGAATAATGAACCTAGGTAATAGCAATGCAGATGTTACGTTTCTGCCTGATCTTCAGAATGTGACTGTTCTTCCTATGGAGTCAGTAAGTAAGGGGAGATGGGGAATAGGAAGTCAAATTTGAATGGAGCAAGTCAAAGTGGTTCTTAGCTAATGATTGAAAATTCAGTATTTTCCATGTGTTGGTTTTTTTTCCCCTCTGTGCCACTTCTTAACAGGAAGGACTGCTATTCCTTTAAATAATAATAAGAAGAAAATCCTTCCAGGCCTAGAAAGTCATTGCTCTTACTCTAAGTGATCACTTAGGCTGCCTTACTCGAGCTCCAGACTCTGCTGTTGAAGAACCCTTTCAGGGTCTTTTACAGCAGGATTTGGATTGTTAGCTCTACTGACTGCAAGACACAGTGGAGCTGGTGGATCTTTGTGACAATGAATGCAAGGAAGTCTTACCAACACATTTTGTGGTAGTCTGCTGTCCTGCTTCCATAGAAGAAGGGAAGCCCTCTTCCACTCTCCTTCAGATATAGCTTGCATGGAAACCGAGCTGTGGGGAGAAGATGAGGGTGCCCAAGCTGAATCCTGGAGTGGAATTGATGTATCATGATGCACACCTGAACACGAAGCGTGTACAAATACTATATTCTCTACCATAGACATAACCCAGGTGTTTTGAATTGTTCTATGCATCTATAAAGCAAAGATATATATTTTTAAAATAAATGTGTTAATTTATTATTCAAGCTGTATTACATTTCCAGCCTGTGAAGGGTAGCTGAAATATCTAAATCATGTATCCTGGCAGTAGTAACTTGTGTTACGCTGAAACACAAAAGCTGCAGTTTGGATCAGCATCTTGTAGGAAGTGTTGCCATGTGGAAAATGGTTTATACACGTGCTGTCCCTGTTGCTAAACAGAATTTTGCTAACGGTGAGCTAGATTTGTCTGGAGAAAGAAAGACACGGCGAAATCTACAGCTTTTCCACAATGCTTGTAGGAAGCTTTGAGGTTTGTATGAAGGAAGACATCACCGATCAAACAAAATGAGCATCTGGTGTAGAAAAGATAACAAGAACTGAAGTCAGGAGTTGCTCACAATCTCTGATACTTTGGATGTAACGTCCCTGTAAAATTTTGATTCCCCCCAAATTTGGCATTTCCTCAGAGGTAGAGACAAATGCTATCACATGGGCATTCACAACAATTTGTCGTCTTTGTAGACAAACTACAGGATGTTTGAGACTTCTCAGCTGAAATCTGTAATCATAAGCTTTATGACCGAGAGTAGAAGTGAAAATATCGACTCGAGCAGCAACACGCATACTGTCACCATTAAGAATGCAGCAACAGGCATTGTTTCTAGCTTGGTAAGTCGCCCTAAATCCTAAGGAATACATCAGTGCCACAGCAACTATCTATGTGGAGTGTGGGAAGCTCTGGGTAGTTTTTCTTTTTCCTTTTCCCTCTTATTCTCTTTGCCGCCCGAGGGAAAATTGTACCTGAATTGTAAAGAGCAGGCAGGATACTGGGGGGGAAAAACCAAAGCAAACAAAACAACAACAAAATTCACCAATATCTGACCAACCTGACTTGCCAGTTACTGTTTTGCTGAATTTACGTGTGTGGTCTTAAAGGATTTTCTAGTAGATGTTTCTTAGCGGGAACCTAAAGATAAGGCCTGGAATCTTGCTCTGAAACCTCTGTGAATTCTCAGTTGTATGTAATAGCACACGTTTAAGCAGTTCACTGATGCCAATGAAGTGTCTTGACTAATGCTCTCTTCCACCAGCGGTCAGATAATTTCACATCAAAACCAGAAGAAGGAAACAATCTAATCAGGTAAAGCTGATGTTGCTCCTCAGCTTTTCAGCGGCATTACTACTTCACTCTCCCTCTTCTGGGGATTCTTCTTGCTTAACGCCATTTTCTATCCTGTAGGGGATTTCCACTTGCTGGACACCTCAGTTAGAGGTTTAGAGGGTAAAGGAATTTCCAGAACAAAATTTATCTGAGCTATCGTACTTATCTATTTAGCTAAATCTTGGAAGTATGTTTCACACTGCCTAGAATTTCTTTTGCGATAGGCAATGTGTCTACCTTCTTTTGAATTGCTGGTAAGAAGCGTCCTACCAATTGGTGTAGGAAATATGGGGTTTTTTTTCCACATCTTCCGTTTGTAGATGTGTTTGTTACTGCCAGAAGTAAATGCTCACTTTTTTCATTTCCCTATGAAAGCAATAAGGTGATGTAGGCCTGTCTTGCTTCTTGCATTATCCGTGTCCGCGGGGATTTACGGTTCTTTAAAAATGTTCATTTTCAAAAGTAAAAGGAGAAAGCTTAATACTCGTACTGCCATGTAGTTGTTGTTACTGTTACATGAAGTAAAACTTGAATTCTTTGAAATACTAACCAAAGTATTCATCATTCTTATACGTTAAAGGTTTGTAAATAACTTGCCTCAGACAGTCAACGTGACTATGGGTGACACGGATTTTGGAATACTGGAAGAGACAAGTATCAGTGATTACAATCTCTTTTCAGGAGGAAGGTAAGTGTGTCCCTCATCTAAATCAATCTCTTAAAGAAACAGACGTACTTGACCCTGGAGGAAAGACAAAGGACATTTTATTTTACACAAAATTGTCTATACATACGGGTTGAATTGGTTTTTTTCTTCCTTCAGAACAGATGATATAGTGATTGTTGCAGATTCAACTAATTGCACAACAACTTCAGAGGCATTAGGATATGGTGGTGCTTACACAATCATAATTAATGAGGTGAGTTGCTGTTGAATGGGCAATAGTTCTCCATTTTAATGTTTTTCAATTGAAATACCCTTGAACAATGATTTCTCTTGCCCTTAATTAAACAGATAATTCTTATGTTAAACTGTCTGAACATAAACACCAATAAAAATAACGATGAGCATGACAATGACATACTGCCAAAAATTCATATTAATCACCAGTGGCTTTAAATCCTGAGCCCTGCTTGACACTAAGTATTCGCATGAATTCTGATGTGAAATAATTGCATTTCTTTACTTGCTGCATGGTGCTTCATACACAGTGCCCTTTACTCTCACAGAACTTTGTGTATGATTACATAGACGATATAACACTATTTAGAATTCCTCTGGTGGCCAGAATCGTTACCACTGTTGATAATGCATTATTTTTTTACTTTCAGTGTTCTCAAGACGTGACTCAATTAAGATACGTTGAAGATATCCAACCCAATACAGTCCATATGGCTTGGCAGATCCCTCAGTATTTCTTACTTACATGTGGAGAAGTAGTCTTCTCTGTCACTGGGCTGGAGTTTTCATACTCACAGGTAGGCTTTGCTCTTCAGGTCATTCACGTGTTAGCTCAGGACTCTTAAGCCCCCAGCCTGTACAAACGGAGATCTCCTGGCTCCTCGTTCCTACAAGATGGTTCCGTATCGCTGCTGTTTGAACAGTATTCTCTAGAGCCCCCTAGCGGGACTGCAGCCAGGCGCACAACGTTTTCCATGGAGCCATGTTGTACCGCTTGAAGATTTGTCACCAGTTTTCCAGTCACCTCATACATGACTTTCCATTGAAAATGAACAGAACAGTACTGCTGCTGTTAAACCAAACTTGAGACCCCTCAAATACAAATTGAGCCACTACTGACACTTCTGCATCAAAATTGCACTGGTTTAATTTGGTTTCCCTTGCAGTCTTTGACAGCAATTTGTACACTTCAAATTCCTTTGTCTTCTAACTTCATTTGTATTATTAGCTCTGTTTCTTCCCTTAATTCTGAGTATCCTCTGCAGTTATGAGAATATAAATTGTGGCTTGCTTGGCTATGAAGCACTCCTTCATTTAGTGTGTACAAAGTGAGATAGCAGGCACATTTTGCATTTGGCTACTTAGCGCACACAATGTAAAAAGTGTTTTAGCAGTAATTAGAAAGTCTTGTTTCTCTTGTTGCTTCTTGAGATTTATTGAGTTCTAACAATTAAAATCCCCCTCTCCTCCCCCCCATGGAGAACCAGTGTTGTTACAGTGTGAATAATGCTGTAAACATCAGGAAGTGTTAACAGTGTGACTAAAAATTTAGTGCTTTCCTTCTATAGGCACCATCTAATATGAAGTCAGTGCTGCAGGCAGGATGGCTGCTGACGGTGGGTTTCGGTTACTTAAATGTCCTTATCCTGGCTGGAATATTCACACTGAGCGAGCAGGTAAGCACACAGGCAATCAGCGTGCCTTTGTATTGCACTATTAGAAAGAGGCTCTAACATGAGGGGAGTCATGGCTGATAATTCTCAGCCATAACTTTTGAACACCAGTCAGTAAGCCTTGCCATGTCCCTTCTTTCTTCTGGCACCATTGGTTTCAAACCTCCTACCTTCAGGCATGAAAGCAGTCATTCTTCTGATGAAGAACATTTGGACAAACCTTCAGACTACTTATGGCATTCCCTAGTGAATCCAAAAGGGTGATGTTTCAGAGAAGGAAGAGCCTGTCTTTGAAAAAAGGTCTCTCAGTCCTGGTTTCAGCTGAAGTAACCAGAGAGTGTGAAACACAGCAGTTGAGGGTTTTCAGATGGAGAGAGAGCATTTTGAAACTAGAGTTACTAGTCTCACTCTCCACTGTGATCCATAGAAACAGATTAATATTTAGTCCTCAAGACATGCAGTACTTGTGTGTGCTGAGTTCCACATTTGGAATTGAGCTCATTGCTTGCAAACAGCAAAATTGTGTAATTCTTTGGATGAATAACTGCTGATGGCTAAATTATACCTTTTTTTGTTTTGTTTTGTTTTGTTTTTTCCAGTGGTCAGAGGACGTTCTCTTTGCAGGCTTGGTGTTTGCAGTTTGCATCATTTTTGCTGTCATGGCATATTTTTATACATATATTGATCCAAATGAGGTTGAAGCCCAACTTGTTGAGGAAGAAAAGAAGAGACGAATAAAACAGGATCCAGACTTGTATGGAAAAGAATCTGAAGCTGTCTCTCGGATGTAGAAGGTGCATTTAAGAGCACTTGTGAATCATGGTAGCTTGTTAACTGTCCCTGCAATAACAGGAATCAGGATATTGCTGACATCACTGGGTAACATACCTCATGGGAGAGGCTGAGAAAAGCTGTTCTGAGTTAACGTACAGCCTCTTGGGAAGCAAGATGAAATGATTAATCTCTTGTACAGAAGATGGCATCCTGAGGAAACTCCTGCAGAATTTGCACTCTTCAGATGTACCTCAAGCTTAATACCTTAGCATTAAAATATTGAAATTGCACTTGGCACTATTCGACACTCTACATAGATGTATTTTTATACTGTATTTCAATTTTATAATGTGGAGGGGTGGGGAAAAAAGTGTTGCCAAGAAATAGTAATTGAAGCCAAACTGCATGATTCTTCTAGCTTCACTGTTATTTGGAAGCAGGTCATATATGCCTTAAATTCTTTTGTATGTCCTTAAGGATAACGGGAGAAAAGCTCTTGGATTTCTCAGATTAAAATGTCTGCACTCCACCTAGCAGTACCTTGGAAATGCACTGTGATGTGCTTTATGTGCCTATTATTAACTGCCCATTGGTATGTCCTTAATTAATTGTGTTAATGGGGTGTCCACTGAGGTGAACAGACAATGGCAAATTATATTCTGAATAACCAACAAGAATAAAACTTGTGTTGTAACAAATTATTGGAAGCAGTGTAAGAGTATGACTCACAGTTGCACGGATCTCCATCCACACACACATGTGGAACAATGTGTGCATCCCCCAGGAAAACGTTTAGAAATGGAACTTAAAAAGGTGGGAGAGACTGTGCAGCCAGGCCCAGAGCATGGCCAGGCAAGCACACTGACCAGCAACTTTTCTGCACGCAGCTGGCACTTTCTATCCTGTCATCTCTCTATTTACCCATGCTTGTTCCTCTCCAAACCGCACTGACCTCTCCCTTTCCCCATCCCTGGTCTCTTGCACAAGGTGCTCTTCTCCTGCATCTCTCTGTGAGTCTTGTGATCCCACTGGGCTGTAAGGTGATCCTGGAGAGCCCTTTCCATATATACAAAGCGGTGGGCGGCCTTCTGCTCCTGGGACAGCCCCAAGGCTCCACCTGCAAGAGTTCCTCTGAGGACATCAGAGCAGCTCATGCCAGCAGCCTGGGCAGCCCTTGTTTGCATTGCTCTGACTGTCCGTCTCGAAGCTGTGACAAAAGGAATCATCCTTTGGGTTGGAATCAAGTGGTTTGGTTTTGAGGATTAGAGAGGTGTAAGGCCTATCTTTAAATCTGTCACTGTTTAGCTTTGCGTGCTGCTGTCCAGACTATGAGGCTGCTTGGAGGATCATCTTCTGTTACAGAGAAGATACGCTGAAATCAATCCAAGTGAAAGTCGATTGTTGTAACCTCAGCTCTTGTAGTCAGACAGCAGTGTGTTCTGTATTTCGTACTTAATTCACCACTCTTGCATTATTTTTTTTTTATGAGAATCTGTTCCAGCAGTCAGATTTGAGCTTTGTGTGAATAGAGGGATGTGTATGCCTGCATCCCTGCTAATACTGCATACAAACTGCACAGCTTTGAGGTTGTCTCCTACTACTTACTGTGACCGCTGGAGCCAGCTCCCTGGATTCATTCAAGTTCTTCCAAGCAGACTGCATTGCTCAGGATAGCAGCTGGGGAAAAAAAGACCAGAAAAAGCTAACAGAGTGAAAGCTCTGAGTTTAAATGAAACAGACTGTGCATCATAATGAGAGAAAAGCTTTCTGATGATTGCAGTATGTGAAGATCAGGGGCCTCCCTCTGCTGGAGCATCACCTGAAGGCTCTCAACAATATTGTGGCCACAAAGACCCAGCAGGAGAGCTGGGTGTTGGGATGTTGTTGGGGAGGAGGGCCTGGGGTAGAGGTTTGATCAGTGCAGAGAGCTTGAAGAGCTGGGAGCAGAATGAGCTTGGTTGAAAGGGAGGGCATTGGCAGTGTGGTGTCATGGGTGAGGCCAGAAGCAGGTGCAGTTTTTTGCTGTGTAGTCTTCATCGTTGCTTTCTTGGGCAGCAGATGTGGCCAAACCACTTGCGATTTTGTGAAGGGTCATCTTCAGAGAGATGCAGATCCCAGAGCTTTTCTGCAATGGGACAGCTCAGAGAAACTTGACGATATTATTTTTATCACAGCGATGTAGAAAACACTGAACTGACATCCCTCTGCAGTGCTACAGCCAGAGCGTCCTTAAGGAAACCTGCTTAGCACAGAGCTCAATGACACAGCCTTGCCTTGGCAGCGGACGTATGGGAAAGAAAAGGCTGGCTTTCCCTGAAGCGCCAAAATGGCTGCAAGACCTGCAAGAGTCATAAGGAGACTGTTCTGGTGAAAGTGGCTGTCTTGGGGGATGACAGCCAGCATTTCAGAAGTGAGGAGGGAATACGGTGTGCAGCTAGGAAGCTGTGTAGCTGAAGAAAAAAATGCATAAACATGATGCAAGAGCCAGGAGCAAAGCTGAGCAGGGCCCTTTTGCAGCACTTGCTCTCTATCTGCTGTAGCCACTCCTCACACGACCTGTGTCTGCTGTGAGCGGCAGATAAAACTCTGATGAGATTAAGGTGAAATCTCAGCTGCCTGCCCATGTGAAACTGCATCTGTCCTCCACCTCTGAGACTCAGCTGATGACAGTGCATGTCCCAGACCGTTTCTTTCTGGTATTATAGCCCAGATAGACCTTTTTTACTTCACACTGAACATTCACTCCTTACAGTTGCGAAACTAACTTGATTTGATTTTGATGAACTTTTTTTAAAATCAGGAGTCACGGAGCTATGTTGTGCATCCTTGCTATGAAAAATTGGAGATGTCTTTACTTAGAGAGGAGTTCCATATCCATATAAGGAGGTCTTATCCAGCAAAAGTATTTCAAGTAAAGGTTAATTCAATTGGCACAGCTGCTTCGGGCCCTTGCTGTTCCTCAGCAGGGTGATAGGATCAATGCTGTGAGCACCAAACTGAAGTAACGACGCTGAGCACATCTTGTGCTGCAATCTGTTCCCACACGTGGGTGGGCAGGGCTGTCACTGCTGCAGGAGCTCACCCAAGTCACAGCCATCAGCGGCCTGGATGAGCATGAAAATGAGGGCTACGTTTGGTCCAGGTTGGGCTTTTGGCCACAAGGCTACGCTCTGGGACTACTCATTCTCTTTAGTACTAATAGGAATAACATACACAAGCATTTCCTTCATTTGTTTAATGTTTTTCATGAACTCCAGACCCCTTGCACCCCTTCCTTCATTTTATGGCCAGGACGTTGGATTCCAGCCCAGGGGATATTGTGTCTGGGAGCACATTTCCCCTGCTGGCACCAACTCGTCGTTTCCAGCCACCAGATGGCAGAAGACTACACACAAGTGGCTGGAAAAGTGCAGAGGCACTGAGCCTGGTGCGGCCAAGGCCCTTCCTCTTCATTGCTCCCCAATGATCTTCCACTAGTTCTCCCAACTCTAGGTTATCCTACAAAAAACAAACAAACAAACAAACAAAAACCACCTGGTGAATATATCACCACAGCTGTTCATAGAATCCAAGAATCACCAAGGTGGGAAAAGACATCCAACACCATCCAGTCCAACTACCTGTCCAACATCCGTCCACCTACCACCAGTATTTCCCCACTAAACCATGTCCCAAAGTACAGCATCTCAATGTTTCTTGAACACTTCCAGGGACTCTGGCTTAACCACCTCCCTGGACAGTCTGTTCCAGCACTTGACCACCCTTTTTGAGAAGAAATTTTTCCTGTTATCCAACCTGAACCTCCCTGGTGCAACTTGAAGCCATTCCCTCTAGTCCTATCACTAGTTACACAGGAGTAGAGGCTGATCCCCATCTCACCACAACCCCCTTTCAGGTCACTGCAGAGAGTGATAGGGTCTCCCCTGAGCCCCCTCTTCTCCCGACTGAACAAGCCCAGCTCCTTCAGCCACTCCTCTTAAGGCCTGTGCTCTGAAGGCTTGTGCTTTGAAGACGAGGGGACGTTGTGCGCTTAGGAGAATAGAGACAACTTGACGTGTCTAGTCAAGCGATGGCCCCCTGGTGGCACCGTCAGAAATTACTTCTGCAGTCTTAAAACTTCTGAAACCTCGTTAAAACTGCTGAAATCCGATATGGAATTATATAAAGAGAGTTTGATGCTGTCGTATAAATCTGGTCATGCCACAAGACCCCATACTCCTATTCAAAACGATGACAAGAATAATCAGAATTAACCACTGGATGTTAATGCTGCCAAAAAGCTCAGCCTCAAGCACGTTTGGTAGGAGCAGCAAAATACCAGTCAGACACAGAACAGTTCACTCCTATGGGAGCAGTAGACTCATCTGAGAGAAATGCCACCCCATACAGGCGTGTATGGCTGCACCAGCCACAAATTGCAGACTACTTTCACAAGGATTCAGAATTTAGGTTGAATCTACTCTCGGCTCAGACAAAGGGTGAATCAGTGCCGGGTTCCTACCTCCCAGAAGGTTTCCCATGCTGTTGGCCTGTTGTACAACCTCCCAACCCAGTCCCTTGGTTTCAAAAGAAAGCCATAATGGCCACATTTTGTAGAGACTCAGCTTCCCTAAATAGCAGCTGTTGTGGCCCTGCTAGCTAGAAGGGAAGCTAGAAGCTGATCGCAGGAAGGGAGGCTGCTAGAAGAGTGCCTCATTCCCAAGCAGCCAGTTCTGTACTTCTAAACACTGAGTTTTTCACAATGAAGTTTTCTCAGGTATCTGCAGAAGCAAATCTTGAGCTATATCCTGTGATCTTTAGGGTCAAACTTGGATGTGCTCAGGAATGGGCTCTGGATGCAGGGCTGCAGCAGCCTTGGCAGAGCAGCAAGGGGCCAGCACAATCAGTGGGGCTGCAGCCGCTGCAAGGGCTGGAAGGGCTGTGAGCAAAGCCCAGGTGGCTGGCCTTGGGGAAGGGTCTTCAAAGCAGAAGAGATTTGCAGCAGACTGTGACTTGGGTCATAGAATCATCACAGAATATTTGCTTAAGTTGGGAGGGACCTCGAAGCCCACCCAGCCGCAACTCTGTGCCATGGGCAGGGCTGCCACCCACCAGCTCAGGCTGCCCAGGGCCCATCCAACCTGCCTTGAGAACCTCCAGGGATGAGCAAACCCTGGGAGGCAGGGCTGCTAGGAGGAGGGATTTGGATAGCCTTGGTATTGCAGTCTGAAACAGCAAGGGAAGGGCTGATGTGTGTGACTCTGGGACACTGCCCCAAAGCTTTGGGATGGGAGGAGTTAAGAGATGGGAACTCCTGGGGCACCTCTAGCCAGGCCTTTGCTAGGAGCAAGGAAATGCAAGCGAATCTTGCTCTCTGAGAAAATTGCTTGTGGAAATAAGTGACTGGCTACAGTGTCTGATAAACTTGGGAAATGAAGACATGCCTTGGGCTGAGAAGCTGATGTGCTGCCCAGGAACAGCAAAACCCCAAAGTCTAGTGACGTCCATGAGAATCCTGCCTTTAGCTTGCTCTGCCTGAGCCTTTGAGCACATATATCTACAGCCGCTTTTCCTCATCGGTTGGAGACGGCTGGCACGATGCTACTGGAGAGCTTCCCAAGAGAAGGGAGCAGAGGGCCATGGCCAAGGGAGAGTGGGGCAGGAGGGGCAGCTGGGAGCAGGAGTTCTCCCAGGTGCAAGAAGTAGAATGAACAGGACTCAGAGTAGGTGTGTAATACAGTTGCAGTATTAAGATGAGAAACTAGAACCTGATCCAGGAAGAACAGACCATCTGTGTATTTCTCACGTAAGCCTCCTCAGAAGCTAAGAGCAGCCATTTTGTTTCGTGCCCTGCAGTTCCTCTGGCCATTTCTACAGGCAGCTGTGGCGCTGAGGTGAATCCCACTGCTGCCTGGAGACAGCGGGGTGGAAGAACACCAGGGCAGATGTGGTGCAGTAAAACTTGCTCTTCTTTGCAAGCAAAGCCCCAGGTACCCACTCTCAGCTGAAAGAAGAGCTATGCTCAGTTCAAAGCCGCCAGGAAACCTGCTCCCTTGAGAAAGACAGGAGGAAAACTGAGTCAGTGACAGCAAAAGCCAAAGGAGCACACGAGGCTGCTTTGGGATCTTGGCGAAGGTCTGATGCAAGTGGGAGTCTGCGGCAGGTTTCTGTGAATGAAAGGAAGGCTACAGGAGGAGGTGGAAAATGGCAGGAGATTGTCAGAGTACAGTGAGTGCTACAGGAGCTTACCGGGTGCCTCGTTTTAGAAGGCTGTGGGACGGGAGCGATGGGGACGGCTCAGAGCACACGCTCAGAGCATTCTTGTGGGGGCAGGAACAGCCCTTGCTGCAAGCTGAGAAGGTGGCTTGGTGGTGTCAGGGAGCCGGAGCCATCAACCCACCCCACAGAGGACATCCTGGGTGGATGATCCCTTCGTATCTCAGCCAAGCTCATTGCAGGCTTCCACTGAACTGGGCGAGCTGACCTCCTTTTGCCCCCCATCGTGGTATTCCTGTCCCTGCTGTGGGACAGGGGGGCTCAGCTCAGCAAGGCACAGAGGGCTCACCCAGCCAGCTGAGGATGCATTTCCCGTGGGATCATATGTTGGAACTGCCATGCAGACGTGATTGCTAAAACACGGGAGAGAGCCAGGGCTGAAAAAAGGAAGAGCAGGATCTGCACTTTGGCAGCAGACTGCACTTAAACTGGATTAAGCATAACATGAAACCGGATCTTAAGAAAATCCACCACTCTGTAAAGATTTTCTTTTGTTACCCGCACTCTTGAGTTTAGGCTGACAATTGAAACTTGCAGGAATCCCTGCATTTCTGTGTTGTGTGGATGAAAAGAATACATTTCTGCCAACACAATATTTTACAGGTAGCTTCTGGTCTAACACGAGATTAATAAAAGGCTGAAATGTGACAAACCCTGAACAAAAATACTGCAGTTGATTGTAAGACAGTCAATTATAAGGTAGCAAGATACAGAGCAACTTGTCCTCCAGGGAATGCAGTAGCCTGTAAGCAAACATTTGAAATCTGGGATGAAATGTAGTGCATAGGGACATAGTCATGGTTGAGAGCATCTCATCTTGACCATGGGGTCATCCTTAAAGCACCCATTTAGCTTGGAGATTGTGCTCGTCTGTTGTGTACACAGACATTAACCTGAGATAAGAACTGATGTCTCCACTACAAAATGTGGAAGAAGAGGAGAGGATACAGAAGGTACATCTTCTGTTTGTGTACGTGTGGCTTCTGTAACAAGGGGGCAAGAGAAAGGTCTATAAAAAGCAAGATTCGACGACATGATGCTCTTTGGGGGCAGTGGCACAGCACGGTACAATCAGTCTCATGTTTCTTAATGAGCTCTCGGTCCCCATGTAATTTTAATTGCCTGTCTGGAGTACTAAGATACTTTCCGGCACTTATATTCTGCTCAATATTAATAAAGGCCATGCAACACTCAGGATGTTTCTTCCCTTTCCTGCTTCATGCCCACTTATCCATTATGATTCGCAGGACTGTCAGAAAGTGGATTTTCTCCTACTCATAAGCATCTCAAGAAATGCAATTTGATATGAAAGAAATGGGGCATGCCACGGCAGGAAGCCAAATCTATGTATAACAGCATGCCTTACACAATTTTAGAAAAATACTGGAATTTTTCTGTGGGGAACACGGAAACTTAACAGCCTTTTTTTCCCTTTTTTTTCCCCAATCAGCATTTATGAGACTTAAAGAAGATGGCCTTTTTTTTTTACTGTCGAGCTGTGCTTCTGCAATAAACAAAATCATTTCCTGACAAGACGGACTGTAGTGCCATAACCTAAATGCACGTGCTGTATAGCCACAGAAGGCGGTTTCTGTGTGCTTCTGAAGCTACACAAGCTTCCTCTGCTGCCATAAATACATGGCTACAGGGTTACCGTGGGCATGTTGTCAGAGAGGACATCAGCATCACCCCAACCTTGACAAGTGGCATGCAGGCACAGCTCACCAGCAGATCGTCCACCCCACCTCAGAGCTAACAAGTTGAAATGAAGTCCCTTCGTGAGCAAAATCCCTTGTTCATCCAAGGGCAAATCAGGACCTGAACACAAATCTTTGATGTCAGACACGTGGCATTTCTACCCAGCCTGCAGTTCAGAAATGCCAAACTGGTTTTGTTTGTGACTTGCAGGCAAATAAACCTCTAACATGCAAATGTTACGTTTTGTGGCAGTGAGTTCCATTGTTCATTCCTCTTGTTACCTGCTTTTCTCTATGTTAAAGTTCTCTGTGGACAGCTCTTGTTATGAGAAAAAGTGCACAGTCACTGCCTAGGTATCTTCTCCACGTCATTCATGAGGTCACAGAGCGCTGCCACCTCCATGAATCTCCTTCCTGCACCTAGGAGATGTAACATATTTAATTTCTCCATATGAAGAATGTTTTTGTTCAATTTCTGGTTTCCATGCTACGGTATCATTTTGAAAACAGAAGACACAGAGCAGTCTATAGGAAAAGTATGGATTTATATGGAGATATCACTGTGTTGTTTCCCTTATTCTCCATTCCTTTCCTAACGTAGTTTTCTCTTTTGACTGTTTCGAAATCAGTGACAACGCAGATTTCTTTTTTGACTGATAGGAACTACAGTATGTAAATGTAAATTGTTTTCCTGCATACTTTTTCCCTTACAGTTTTCCACACTGAACTCCCATCTGCTGGTAATGTCACTCAGCAGTCACTCACTCCGAGATTCTTTTGCAACTCCTTGCATTTCATTTTAGTTTCACCTCATGATGCTTGACAATGAGAGACCATTTTGCAGTTCCTCTCTGCTCTCTCTTCTAGTCCATCCATGGAGATGCTGAGCAAGACTGGTCCTAGATGGATCCTTGGGACAGTGTATTGGTAGCACCCTCCATCATGAGATGTTTTTATTTCTTCTTCCCTATCTACCATCAGTTACACATCCATGTGAGGATTCTCCTTTAATCCTGGGACAACTCGGGTTCTTTCAGATCCATTTATGAAGAACCTTGGAAAATGCTTTGCATTATTACAGACAAATTAAATGTAAGAACTCAAGAGGGAGCCTTACCAACAAACTACTGAGAATCTCATTCTGACAACACAGCTCCATCAGCATATTAGCAGAGCAATTGAAAACCAAAAAGAGCAAAGCTGGGAACCTAACCTATGTGGTTAAGAGAAGAAATAACATTTTTATACAGGCTGTAATCAGAGTTTGCTAACAGATTGATCAGTAAAGGAAGTGGAGAAAAAGAGAGCAGGAAACTCGAAACGTAGGATATAAAAATGATAATGAAGAAAGAAAAAAACCCAACAAAACAGCAGCAAGCTTAGCAGCAACCAGAATGGTGCTGTGGTCCTGATAACAGCTGTGCAGACAAGTCAAGGATGGCAGGATACTGCTGCTGCCCTACAAGATGGACATCTGCTAGGGCGTCATAGCTACCTTACTGTGAGCAATGTTACCACCTGTCCAGCCCCGCTGTTTTCCTCTCTTCCCCAGGCAAGCTTCTGCCTGCTTCTTATTCACTGCTATATTTCCCATGTGCAATTTATGTAGACAAATGTTCCATCTGTTATAATCCACGGTGCTTTTTTCTGCAGTGTGTTTATTTCAAAATAGGAATCGTTATTTATGGTATGTTACAAATGTTAGAAGAGCTAAGTTTCTGGTACATCTTACTTTTTGGAAAACACCTAAGGTCCCACCTTGCTCATTTGAGAGGTTCTGGTTACTGTGGTCTAGGTCAGAAATGTTAAATAAAAAAATAATAATTTAGGAAAAAAGCTTTTTCTACACATGTAGCTTATAAAAGGAAGTTCAGTCGCTGCCAGATGTAATTATATTCTTCTTTTGTAACGTACTTCTTATGTCTATTATGAAATCAAACCAGGTAGTCAGACACCAACACACGAATCGATAGAATCTTTGCATGTTGGAAACACTTGACTTCAGAAACATACAAGGAACCATTTTACTAATAAGTGCTGTTTATTTTTGAAGTCTCTGCTACTGTATTGGAATGACAAGGTGTTGTAACATGGTATCGTTCTATTTTTAATAAAAATTCCTGCACAGCAACCTTCCTTTGGAGTAGAACATGGCAAATTTTCATTCTTTGCTCAGGGAAGGCTGAGAAAATGAGAGAAAATTCTAAACGTTCAGCCTTCAGAAGAAAGAGCTTATGTGTAAACTCGAAGACTAGCATTTACAAACTAACAGCAAACAGAAACATGTTCATTGTTTTAAGACTAGATTCAGAAGTATTTTGGTTAGAATTCTCCAAGCCTAGGGAAGTACTTGGAATTGTGTCAGAACATAAGATACAGGATATATAGTATGGAAACTGGTGGAAATTTGACATTATTATCTCCTACTCCACCAGAACTTAACTTAGACCACTATATGGCTTAGGATGTAGAATTCGTATTTTGAATCTGCTCGATCGTTTCCGAGTACTGAGCGAGCAAAACTGACTGCTCCTCAAAGGACCATTCTTCAGGCACAGCCTGTTGCTCAGCACGTAGTGCAGGACTGTGAATAAACGCACTACAACCAGCAGTCATGAATCATGGTCCTTTTCAATACTAAAGCTCTACTTTAGGAAAAAAATAAAGATTGCAAAGAGGCTTTGAGGTGGAAATCAAAGTAGTAGAAAGTTTTCAAACGGAATCTTATAGTGCATTTGATCTTGAGGCAAAACTGAAAGGAAAGCTTTTACTTTCCTTAGGAAATTACGTACTAGTAACTTTTATTTTTTGAAGCTAAAAGCATAATTCAAAATCCATTTTAGCATTAAGGAAACTAGCAAGTCCTTCATGAACAACTGATAAAATAACTCCAGTATCTTACGTTGCTACACGACCCCTAACCAGCATCCTTTCCATGTTTCCCTGTCCTCAAGAGTGAGTATATTTCGTTGTATTTCTGAGGTGAGTATGCACACATATGTGCCATAGGGAGCAGCTAGCTAATTTCATTCAAGCTCAGATTAGCTATTTCTAACATGTTTCAGGAAAACAAGATTGTGTAGCATGAGCTCAGCCCATGTAGACAACAAAGAATATCTTAGATACAGGGAAAGCTTTCAGTGGGAGTTTGTCTAACCGAGTATCAAAGAAACATTTTTATACTTTGAAGGTCTTCTTGCAGTTCAGATATTTGTATGAATGCTCTCTAGCGCATTTCCTACGTGTCATGGTTTTATGATTTTTGGTTACCAGTATTCTACACCATAACATCATGTAACGCACTGGGGGTTTGACTTCTGATGCTCAAGTTCCAAATTTTTGTCCAACGGAGAAGAACTACATTTCCCCAGGAGGCTTTGCGGTCAGCGAGGAGATACAACTCTGTGCAAGGTCACCCGATGCTCTCTTCTTCGCCTGCTCTTCTTCGTCTGCGCTTCTCCGTCTGCTCTTCACCGTCTGCTTTTCTTCATCTGCTCAACTGGACTGCACTTCTCACCTCAGCGTTGTGGTGAGGCCTATCCACCTTTCAGACACACCCTCTGTCTCTCATTATATTTTGCTGATACTACATTTAGTAAATTAGTTTGTTCCACCTCAGATCGTTGCTGCTGTTTTCAATTATTTTGGGGTCCCCCGTTTCCCTTTTCCAGAGGTGCGGATCTGCGGATCCCTCCACCCCGGCCATGGAACCGGGCCAAACCAGCCCGTAAACCGTTGACACTACTGAAAGGCAATGTCTGGTGAGGTGCTGGCACAGCTGCCCAGAGAATCTGTGGTGCCCCATCCCTGGAGGCACTCAAGGCCAGGTTGGATGGGCCCTGGGCAGCGGAGCTGGTGGGGGGCAGCCCTGCCCATGGCATGGGTTGGGCTGGGTGAGCTTTGAGGTCCCTTCCAGCCTAAGTCATTCTATGACTCTGATTATGCTATGATGGATACTCACTCCTCCCTTTGATTCAGCTGAAAAGATAGTGAACCTCTGTCCTGTGAATCGCAGACCCATCAGCCACCAGGCATCAGTGATTTCAGTACCTACTAATCTGTGGGGACAAAAGGAGAGCACCTTTCAGCACAAGTGTACTGAGGAATGTATGATGGAACTCTCGAATCCCAGCTTCAACAGTCCGAGTAAAGCCAACACAGCATCATCAAACTGATGGCGGCCTTTCAGAATCTGGAAGGTGCCACAGGAAAGAAGGGGACAACTCCTTGGCAGGGTCTGTGGTGATAGAACAGGGGGAAATGGCTTCAAGCTCAAAGTGGGTAGATTTGAGTTGGATATAAGGAAAAAGTCTTTTACAGTGAGTGGTGGTGAGGCACTGGAACAGGTTGCCCAATGGTGTGGTTGATGCCCATGGAGGTGTTCAAGGCGAGGCTGGATCAGGCACTGGGCAACCTGATCTGTCCATGGGTGTCCCTGTTCGTTGCAGGGGAGCTGGACTTGATGGCCTCTGAAGCTTCCTTCCAATGCTAAGGATCCTGATTCTACGAAAGTCTTACGAGCTGTACTCAGACCCGGGATTTGTCCTGCCTAGGGCAGAGCTGGACTACCGGCCCTCTCGCGTCCCATTTAGAACCGCTGTGAAAACATCCAGCCTGCCGTTCGGGCGTGCCGCTCGTGCCCCTTCTGACAGGAAGTCAGGCGCTTCCTGAAACCATACGCCTCGCCGGAGCTATAGCGTTACCGTGACCTTTCTGAAAGCCTCCGGGAGGAGGGGAGAGGCAGGAAGAGGCCGTAAGGCGAAATGCCCAGGGTTCCCGCCTTCTCGCCGTACCGCCTCACCGGGCGGGGAGAGCCCCGGAGGAGGTGAGACGAGAGGGGGGCCGAGGAGGGACGAGGCCGCGTCCGCGACGGGGCCCGAGGAGCCCGCGCTTGGACCGGCCCCTCCGCCGCCGCCCGCGCACGGGCACTGCCGGCTCGGGGGAAGGGAGAGGAGGAGGAGTGTGCGAGCGCGGCGATGAGCTCAGCTCCGTCCCCCGGCGCCGCCTGAGGAGAGCCGGCCCCTCCCGCAGGCCGCCGCCGCCGCCGCCATGGCTCACTCCCCCATGCAGCCGGGCCTGCCGGGGATGCAGGTGAGGAGCGGCCGCCCCCACGGCCGGCGTCGCGGGGCCGGGGGAAGGGCGGGCTGCCCCGGGCGCAGCGAGCCGCGGCACGGCGTAACCGCCGGGAGCGGAGCGCGCTGGCCGAGCGAGGGCTGCGCGGGGCTCCCTCCATCTTCGAGCCTCGGCGCGGGGCGGGGGAGGACGTGTTTCTTTCCCCCCGCTCGGTGTGGTCGTTTGAACGCGACGAGGGAAAACCTGCGTTCCGGGGGAACGGGGCCCGGCTGTTGACCTTCAGCGCGTTGCGGTGCCCACCCGTAGAGCTGGCGTGGCGGGGCCGCGGCTGGAGCCCGCGGCTGGAGCCCGCGGCTGGAGCCCGCGGCTGGAGCCCGCGGCTGGAGCCCGCGGCTGGAGCCCGCGGCTGGAGCCCGCGGCTGGAGCCCGCGGCTGGAGCCCGCGGCTGGCTCCGGGGGCTGCCGGCCTCGCGGATGCGATCTGCCGGCCGTGTGGTAAAGCCGTGGTTTTTAAACAGCCGGGGTGGCTTTCTGCCGGCTGAACTGCTTCTGCTGGTGGCAGAAAAACCTTAAGGTCACTGGTGGCTGTGGGTTACTAAAGGTTTCCTGCTGCTTATTAGACGCCGGGCTGCCGCAACCTCCCAGAGAATAAGTTCTGGGTGGGAGGTAAGGTTTGTTTCCATTTATCTCCTGGATTGAAAGTTTTTGTGCTTCATTTGGCTGATGAGCTCTGGGTTCTGTTTTGCTAACCAGGTTCTAACTCCTGAATCCTAAGCCTGTGCATGACCAGAATTAGCAGGGTAGATGCTTAGGCACGGTGTGAATGGCACCGTTGGATGCCAAACGGGGTAGGCAGGCCCTCTCTCTCCATTACTTCACCACTCCGTAAGGGCTGCGGTTGGGCATCCAAGTTCACCTTGCACATGCAGCACTTTGCTGATTGCCGAAGGCACAAAAGTACTCCTTTCTCCCTCCCTTTGTGTGGGACTGGGTTAGTGCTGCACCTTGGAGACTTTCTGAAACATTTGAGAACCAGAACCACTCTCTGAACCTCCTTAAAGAGAATCTGTGGTATTTGAGAATGGAGAAGGTCTGAGCTGGAGCTGCTGGGAAGTAAGAGAATGAGGGTTGCTCCAGCAAAATGCATGACCTGCTGATTTGTGTCATTATCTCTGATGACCTGTTTTTTTCACTAGCTTGCTTGGTTTGTTATTTAGCTTAGCTGTATTTAATAGGTAAGCTTCCAGGATTTTGTTAGGCCCTGTCATTTGAGGTTTTACTCCAAATCTTTTTGTTCAGGACCGTTATTTTTCTCATGTTTCTTTACTCTGAGTTTCTGGAATGTTTGGGAACTTTAACAGTAGTGTAAAATGACAAAGTAAAGCTGGTATGTAGAGGCATCAAGTCTGTGAGCAAGGTGAAAACTATGTGCTCATTTTTTGCACCCACTTCAAGGTGCCTGGATCTGTTTCCATCCTGTCTGAGCTTGCTGCAGTCTTAGCGGTCTGTTCTCAGTACAGAGTTCTCTTTGACTTTATTTGCAGATAAATGCTCAGACAGTGAGGTACATCCCTGCTTAAAGAAGTCAAAGGTTTGTGACTTATGTAAAGGAGAGAAATAGAGCTCAGTTCTCTGCAGTATGATTAAATCGTCGAAATCATGGGACTGTGTTTTCTTTTTCTGTAGTGTGATCCTTTCTGCCCACCTACAGCTTCTGTAACAAATGTAAGCAATGTCAGAGAGAACGCTACGCAGCTCTCCCTCACGTCTTTTGCTGCGCTTATAGATCAGCATCCTAGTGTGAACAGAAGCAACTTCTTGACCTCCAGAAGTCGCATGTGGGAACAATGCTTTATTGTGGTGTTTGGTGTGAGCAGAGTGGTGTGTAAACAGTGAGAGGAAGGAGGGATTCATGTGTTTCTCTCTGAACAACATATCAGATTGATGGTTGAAGAGTGATGCATAAAATCGAGTGGGTAGAGCAAGCCAAAGGAATGAGAAGCTGTGGAGGAAATGTAGGATGGTGCTGGAAGGCTGTCAAAACCTGAGATTCACTGTCTGCTGGGAAGCGGGCATGTTCCAGCCCCAGTGAAAACAGAGCTGAGTTTGGACCTAAATTTCTGTGTGTGCAAATAGGTTGGTGCTCAGTGTTTGTGCTGCCCTTAGTTTGAGTGCTCTGTGCGGATAGGAGCTGGAGTGTGTGGCATGAAGGGGCATCAGTTCTAACCTGACAGTAAGTTGTCTTCGTTCTTTGTGCTTTGGACAGCTGACACAGGAAAAAATGCTTGCTTGTGTGTGATGCGTGATATTGTTGCAAGGCTGGCTCAGAAAGGTGTGCGTGACCTGTGAAAGTGACTTTCAGCCCGGCCTGCAGTTCGAGGCTTTGGTAGGCTTCTGTAGTTTCTTTATGGAACCATTTCAAATAATAAAATACTCTCTTTGTGAATGAGTGATACGTGTGCCCGGTGAACCGTAATGCGTTTTGAAGTTTTGTAGGAAGGTCTTGAACCAAAAAGCTCAGAAAATGTAGACTTGCAAATAAAAGCTTAAAGGATGAAGCCGCAGAACACAGGACTGCAGCACATCAGGCTGTCGGATATCTGGCAGCAAGCAGTTTTAATGTAATCTTTAGCAATAAGATGCTGAAATTAATAGGGATTAAAAGACTTTCTTTCTTTCTTTCTTTCTCCACTTAAAAAGGTTTTAGGTTTAAGCCGTATGTGATCTGTTTGCATTTTTCATTCTTCATGAAGTTTGAGAACCAGAAAAGCAGTTGGGCTTTTTTATCCCAACTTTTTGCATAATGCCGACTGTGTGAAATTCCTTTTGAATGGAACCTTATGTTATTAACAACAAGGATGCTTTCAGGAACTCCTTCTGAGAAGAGACAAATGGCTCCATCAGCCACAGGTCCTGGAGAAGTGAGGAGAGTCCATAGGAGGTGCCTTTCTGGCAGCTAGCGGTGTTTAGGCAGTAAAGTGCCAGGGAAAGTGGCTATTACAGGCACTGAAAGGCTGTGTAGCCTCTGGTGCTTTGCATCTGCAGCTTGTATATAGGAGATTATTTTTCCCAGATTTTAATTCTTTGAAGTTATAGCTTGATAAATCTATAGCAATTATTTGAACGATCTTGGACCATTATGATGGTGGTTTGCCTGTTTTAAAATATCCAGGGCGCAGATGCTGGGACTCCGTGGCACGTTACAATCCTCGTCCTTCAGCACAAGGACAGAAGAGTTTTCATGTTGCAGAGGCAGCTCTGGCATCTCCTGGCTCTGGAGGTCAAAAGCTGCATCAAGGCTGTGCAGCACATGGCTGGAGTTTTTCTAGAGAAGTGAGCTCTTATCAACAGTGGGACTGTTGATAGTGGGAAGTCATGTGTAGCGGCTTCTGGTGAACGAATGGCTGCTGAGCATTTTTTTTTGGTTGGAGTCAGGAGGAAGTTCTTTACAGAGAGAGTGGTGAGGTGCTGGAGCAGGCTGCCCAGAGAGGCTGTGGATGATGCCCTGTCCCTGGAGGTGTTCAAGGCCAGGTTGGATGGGGCCCTGGGCAGCCTGGTCTAGTATGAAATGGGGAGGTTGGTGGCCCTGCGTGTGGCAGGGGGGTTGGAGATTCATGATCCTTGAGGTCCCTTCCAACCTGGGCCATTCTGTGATTCAGTGATTCCCAAACTCTTTCTATCAAGTGTACATAGAGGAGTGAGAGTTGGTTTCCTTTGGACATGGTAGGTATGACTTGTTGGTGAAGCTTCCGAGGAGGCCACTGATGTTGGAGTAGAGCTTCAATTTGGATATTATTAAACCATAGAGCTGTTAATTCAGACTGTGCAGCTAAAGTGACAACAATTAGACTTAGGCTTTCTCTATCACTGCTTATCTTTGGGGAGCATTTTGAGGTATTCAGTCTGTCACCTTATTGGGTTGTCTGCACCCCATAAATAGCTGAAGGATTGAGTCAGACAGCTCTTGAACACAGTAAGGCTTGACAACAGTGAATCCTTACTTTCTTGAATCTCTGCTCCCTCGCTTTAGCCTTTCTGTGGTTTTAGAGCTTCCAATTTCAGATGTGCTTTCTAGATTCCTATTTAAGTATAAATGTTTATGTAACAGAACATAGTGTTTACGCAGAGGTAAGGGGGTGAGGAAGGGTTTCCAAAGGCCGAGCGAAATTTTATTAAATTTTCCTAAATTTCCAAATTTAGTTTTGGGTCTGCGCTCTGGTATCAGTCACATCCAAGATGGTTTGTCATCATTGTCACTCACTGCGTTCACCTTTTTATCTTACTCTTGTCTCAACGATAGTGTCAACAGCCTCAAAGCAGTAAAATCGTGCTTCCATCAGGTGGGCTTCCATACAGGTAGGTAGATACTGCTTCTAGCACATCTGTTTCAGATGTCCTTGTTGCAGATCTTGGACTCAGCTTAGTCAGACATCACGGTAGGTTCCGTGTCCTGGCCTCATGTGTGGGTAAGGTGCCAGCTGTTATCTCAGTTCCTAAGGAGACAGAAGAATATGGATATAGCCAATGTGTTTAAATGTTGAGACTTGTGCTATATAAGGATTTGTGATATACAGGGTTCCTATGATGACTTACATAATGGCATCTTTTGTGATCCTGAGGTAGGGAATGAACATATTTATCTTGTCTGCATCTCAAATTTTGGTATTTATGTTCCCCATCTTTGGCAGGGAAGTACCAAATGCTGATGAACAGAGCCAGCCTGGTACCTAGTGCAAGATACTGCAAGATCGTATCATAATTTGATCTCATTACTTTGATGTTATACCTGCCTGCATTGGGGGAGTCCCATTTAATTAATGTGTGTATTGTGTGTGGATAAAACTGACCGTTTGTGTGGATGCAGTTCTGTAGTCACAATGCCTTTTAGTGGTAAGCTCTTTAAATTGAGGACTTGGAGTTTGTCTGCATGTATCTCTTAATTTGGGATATGTTTCCTTGTGCATGTGTGCCTGTGTCAATTAATGACAGAGATGACACACTGGGAAGCATCACTTCAGCATATGCTGAAATTGGGATGTGGAGCGAGAAATTCTATGGTGAGAATATCTTTCTCTCATAAGATGTCAACAGTTTGCGGGCTGGTTCGGCCCAGTTCTGTGACCAGTGGAGCGGAGGGATTCTCAAAATCCACGGCTCCGGAAAAAGGGAACAGGTGACCCCAAAATAATTAAAAACAGTGGCAACAATCTGAGGAGGAACAAAGTAATTTACTAAATATGGCATCGGAATGCAAGACAACACACCATAATACAATATAATCAGAATTGAAGCTAATAAATCAAATATAATGAGAGAGAGAATGTCCGAAAGGTGGATAGGCCTCACCACAATGCAGAGGGGAGATGCGCAGTCCAGTTGAGCAGCAGGGAGACGGGAGGAGAGCCAACGAAGAAGAGTGGACAAAAAAGAGCCCATCAGGTGACCTTGCCAGGAGTTGTATCTCCTCTCTGTGACCGCAAAGTACCCTGGAGAGTGTAGTTCTTCTTCTTCTCTTCTGGGCAGGCACCCAGGACTTGAGTATTAACAGTTAAACTCCCAGTGTCCCATATGATGTTGTGATGTGGAATACCGAAAACCAAAAGTCACAAAACCATGACAAGGTGATGCTCCAGCAGAGGGAGGCCCCTGATCTTCACATACTGCAATCATCAGAAAGCTTTTCTCTCATTATGTTGCACAGTCTGTTTCATTTAAACTCAGAGCTTTCACTCTGTTAGCTTTTTCTGGTCTTTTTTTTCCCCAGCTGCTAACCTGAGCAATGCAGTCTGCTTGGAAGAACTTGAATGAATCCAGGGAGCTGGCTCCAGCGGTCACAGTAAGTAGTAGGAGACAACCTCAAAGCTGTGCAGTTTGTATGCAGTATTAGCAGGGATGCAGGCATACACATCCCTCTATTCACACAAAGCTCAAATCTGACTGCCGGAACAGATTCTCATTAAAAAAAAAAAAAAAATGCAAGAGTGGTGAATTAAGTACGAAATACAGAACACACTGCTGTCTGACTACAAGAGCTGAGGTTACAACGATCAACTTTCACTTGGATTGATTTCAGCGTATCTTCTCTGTAACAGAAGATGATCCTCCAAGCAGCCTCATAGTCTGGACAGCAGCACGCAAAGCTAAACAGTGACAGATTTAAAGATAGGTCTTACACCTCTCTAATCCTCAAAACCAAACCACTTGATTCCAACCCAAAGGATGATTCCTTTTGTCACAGCTTCAAGACGGACAGTCAGAGCCATGCAAACAAGGGCTGCCCAGGCTGCTGGCATGAGCTGCTCTGATGTCCTCAGAGGAACTCTTGCAGGTGGAGCCTTGGGGCTGTCCCAGGAGCAGAAGGCCGCCCACCGCTTTGTATATATGGAAAGGGCTCTCCAGGATCACCTTACAGCCCAGTGGGATCACAAGACTCACAGAGAGATGCAGGAGAAGAGCACCTTGTGCAAGAGACCAGGGATGGGGAAAGGGAGAGGTCAGTGCGGTTTGGAGAGGAACAAGCATGGGTAAATAGAGAGATGACAGGATAGAAAGTGCCAGCTGCGTGCAGAAAAGTTGCTGGTCAGTGTGCTTGCCTGGCCGTGCTCTGGGCCTGGCTGCACAGTCTCTCCCACCTTTTTAAGTTCCATTTCTAAACGTTTTCCTGGGGGATGCACACATTGTTCCACATGTGTGTGTGGATGGAGATCCGTGCAACTGTGAGTCATACTCTTACACTGCTTCCAATAATTTGTTACAACACAAGTTTTATTCTTGTTGGTTATTCAGAATATAATTTGCCATTGTCTGTTCACCTCAGTGGACACCCCATTAACACAATTAATTAAGGACATACCAATGGGCAGTTAATAATAGGCACATAAAGCACATCACAGTGCATTTCCAAGGTACTGCTAGGTGGAGTACAGACATTTTAATCTGAGAAATCCAAGAGCTTTTCTCCCGTTATCCTTAAGGACATACAAAAGAATTTAAGGCATATGTGACCTGCGTTCAAGTAACAGTGAAGCTAGAAGGGTCATGCAGACAGTTTGGCTTCAATTACTATTTCTTGGCAACACCTTTTTCCCCACCCCTCTCCACATTATAAAATTGAAATACAGTATAAAAATACATCTATGTAGAGTGTCGAATAGTGCCAAGTGCAATTTCAGTATTTTAATGCTATGAGGTACATTTTAAGAGTGCAAATTCTGCAGGAGTTTCCTCAGGATGCCATCTTCTGTACAAGAGATTAATCATTTCATCTTGCTTCCCAAGGGGCTGTACATTAACTCAGAACAGCTTTTCTCAGCCTCTCCCATGAGGTATGTTACCCAGTGATGTCAGCAATATCCTGATTCCTGTTATTGCAGGGACAGTTAACAAGCTACCGTGACTCACAAATGCTCTTAAATGCACCTTCTACATCCGAGAGACAGCTTCAGATTCTTTTCCATACAAGTCTGGATCCTGTTTTATTCGTCTCTTCTTTTCTTCCTCATCAAGTTGGGCTTCAACCTCATTTGGATCAATATATGTATAGAAATATGCCATGACAGCAAAAATGATGCAAACTGCAAACAGCAAGCCTGCAAAGAGAACGTACTCTGCCCACTGGAGGAAAAAAAAAAAAAAAAAAAAAAAAAAGGTATAATTTAACTATCAGCAGTTATTCATCCAAAGAATTACACCATTTTGCTGTTTGCAAGCAATGAGCTCAATTCCAAATGTGGAACTCAGCACACACAAGTACTGCATGTCTTGAGGACTAAATATTAGATCTGTTTCTATGGATCACAGTGGAGAGTGAGACTAGTAACTAGTTTCAAAATGCTCTCTCTCCATCTGAAAACCCTCAACTGCTGTGTTTCACACTCTCTGGTTACTTCAGCTGAAACCAGGACTGAGAGACCTTTTTCAAAGACAGGCTCTTCCTTCTCTGAAACATCACCCTTTTGGATTCACTAGGGAATGCCATAAGTAGTCTGAAGGTTTGTCCAAATGTTCTTCATCAGAAGAATGACTGCTTTCATGCCTGAAGGAAGGAGGTTTGAAACCAATGGTGCCAGAAGAAAGAAGGGACATGGCAAGGCTGACTGACACAGGTGAGGCCTGATTAACGGTAAGCAGAAGTTTCAGAATTTAGTCCTAAATCAGTTCAGAAGTTCTCACCCAATCCTTCCACACCATGAGAAGCAGCCCATTGCACAGACATTAGACTCTGCTGTTTGCCAAGTGAAACAGCCTGACAGGGCAAGAGGTAGGAGTGGTAAACAATCATGCAAAGGGTAGAAACCTTCGTTAAAGTAATATTTGTTTAAGCTTTTCTTTTGTTTGTTTCTTTAAACCAAAATAGATTATAAAGATTCATAACTCATTTGCTTACTGGATTCAATCTTAAAGGATTGTTCACTAAAGCACAAATTCTACAGAAGACTGGAAGACTCTTGTAGCTAAGCCTCAAGCATTCCAGTTATAAATACAAATCCACTGTAATGCCTGGTGTTCAAAAGTTATGGCTGAGAATTATCAGCCATGACTCCCCTCATGTTAGAGCCTCTTTCTAATAGTGCAATACAAAGGCACGCTGATAGCCTGTGTGCTTACCTGCTCGCTCAGTTTGGATGCTCCAGCCACGATAAGGACAATTATGTTACCGAAAGCCACCGTCAGCAGCCATCCTGCCTGCAGCACTGACTTCATATTAGATGGCGCCTATAGAAGGAAAGCACTAAATTTTTAGTCACACTGTTAACACTCCCTGATGTTTACAGCATTATTCACACTGTAACAACACTGGTTCTCCATGGGGGGGAGGAGAGGGGGAAATTTTTAACCTGTTTATTTTAATTGTTAGAACTCAATAAATCTCAAGAAGCAACAAGAGAAACAAGAGCTTTCTAATTACTGCTAAAACACTTTTTACATTGTGTGCACTATGTAGCCAAATGCAAAATGTGCCTGCTATCTCACTTTGTACACACTAAATGAAGGAGTGCTTCATAGCCAAGCAAGCCACAATTTATATTCTCATAACTGCAGAGGATACTCAGAATTAAGGGAAGAAACAGAGCTAATAATACAAATGAAGTTAGAAGACAAAGGAATTTGAAGTGTACAAATTGCTGTCAAAGACTGCAAGGGAAACCAAATTAAACCAGTGCAATTTTGATGCAGAAGTGTCAGTAGTGGCTCAATTTGTATTTGAGGGGTCTCAAGTTTGGTTTAACAGCAGCAGTACTGTTCTGTTCATTTTCAATGGAAAGTCATGTATGAGGTGACTGGAAAACTGGTGACAAATCTTCAAGCGGTACAACATGGCTCCATGGAAAACGTTGTGCGCCTGGCTGCAGTCCCGCTAGGGGGCTCTAGAGAATACTGTTCAAACAGCAGCGATACGGAACCATCTTGTAGGAACGAGGAGCCAGGAGATCTCCGTTTGTACAGGCTGGGGGCTTAAGAGTCCTGAGCTAACACGTGAATGACCTGAAGAGCAAAGCCTACCTGTGAGTATGAAAACTCCAGCCCAGTGACAGAGAAGACTACTTCTCCACATGTAAGTAAGAAATACTGAGGGATCTGCCAAGCCATATGGACTGTATTGGGTTGGATATCTTCAACGTATCTTAATTGAGTCACGTCTTGAGAACACTGAAAGTAAAAAAATAATGCATTATCAACAGTGGTAACGATTCTGGCCACCAGAGGAATTCTAAATAGTGTTATATCGTCTATGTAATCATACACAAAGTTCTGTGAGAGTAAAGGGCACTGTGTATGAAGCACCATGCAGCAAGTAAAGAAATGCAATTATTTCACATCAGAATTCATGCGAATACTTAGTGTCAAGCAGGGCTCAGGATTTAAAGCCACTGGTGATTAATATGAATTTTTGGCAGTATGTCATTGTCATGCTCATCGTTATTTTTATTGGTGTTTATGTTCAGACAGTTTAACATAAGAATTATCTGTTTAATTAAGGGCAAGAGAAATCATTGTTCAAGGGTATTTCAATTGAAAAACATTAAAATGGAGAACTATTGCCCATTCAACAGCAACTCACCTCATTAATTATGATTGTGTAAGCACCACCATATCCTAATGCCTCTGAAGTTGTTGTGCAATTAGTTGAATCTGCAACAATCACTATATCATCTGTTCTGAAGGAAGAAAAAAACCAATTCAACCCGTATGTATAGACAATTTTGTGTAAAATAAAATGTCCTTTGTCTTTCCTCCAGGGTCAAGTACGTCTGTTTCTTTAAGAGATTGATTTAGATGAGGGACACACTTACCTTCCTCCTGAAAAGAGATTGTAATCACTGATACTTGTCTCTTCCAGTATTCCAAAATCCGTGTCACCCATAGTCACGTTGACTGTCTGAGGCAAGTTATTTACAAACCTTTAACGTATAAGAATGATGAATACTTTGGTTAGTATTTCAAAGAATTCAAGTTTTACTTCATGTAACAGTAACAACAACTACATGGCAGTACGAGTATTAAGCTTTCTCCTTTTACTTTTGAAAATGAACATTTTTAAAGAACCGTAAATCCCCGCGGACACGGATAATGCAAGAAGCAAGACAGGCCTACATCACCTTATTGCTTTCATAGGGAAATGAAAAAAGTGAGCATTTACTTCTGGCAGTAACAAACACATCTACAAACGGAAGATGTGGAAAAAAACCCCATATTTCCTACACCAATTGGTAGGACGCTTCTTACCAGCAATTCAAAAGAAGGTAGACACATTGCCTATCGCAAAAGAAATTCTAGGCAGTGTGAAACATACTTCCAAGATTTAGCTAAATAGATAAGTACGATAGCTCAGATAAATTTTGTTCTGGAAATTCCTTTACCCTCTAAACCTCTAACTGAGGTGTCCAGCAAGTGGAAATCCCCTACAGGATAGAAAATGGCGTTAAGCAAGAAGAATCCCCAGAAGAGGGAGAGTGAAGTAGTAATGCCGCTGAAAAGCTGAGGAGCAACATCAGCTTTACCTGATTAGATTGTTTCCTTCTTCTGGTTTTGATGTGAAATTATCTGACCGCTGGTGGAAGAGAGCATTAGTCAAGACACTTCATTGGCATCAGTGAACTGCTTAAACGTGTGCTATTACATACAACTGAGAATTCACAGAGGTTTCAGAGCAAGATTCCAGGCCTTATCTTTAGGTTCCCGCTAAGAAACATCTACTAGAAAATCCTTTAAGACCACACACGTAAATTCAGCAAAACAGTAACTGGCAAGTCAGGTTGGTCAGATATTGGTGAATTTTGTTGTTGTTTTGTTTGCTTTGGTTTTTCCCCCCCAGTATCCTGCCTGCTCTTTACAATTCAGGTACAATTTTCCCTCGGGCGGCAAAGAGAATAAGAGGGAAAAGGAAAAAGAAAAACTACCCAGAGCTTCCCACACTCCACATAGATAGTTGCTGTGGCACTGATGTATTCCTTAGGATTTAGGGCGACTTACCAAGCTAGAAACAATGCCTGTTGCTGCATTCTTAATGGTGACAGTATGCGTGTTGCTGCTCGAGTCGATATTTTCACTTCTACTCTCGGTCCCAAAGCTTATGATTACAGATTTCAGCTGAGAAGTCTCAAACATCCTGTAGTTTGTCTACAAAGACGACAAATTGTTGTGAATGCCCATGTGATAGCATTTGTCTCTACCTCTGAGGAAATGCCAAATTTGGGGGGAATCAAAATTTTACAGGGACGTTACATCCAAAGTATCAGAGATTGTGAGCAACTCCTGACTTCAGTTCTTGTTATCTTTTCTACACCAGATGCTCATTTTGTTTGATCGGTGATGTCTTCCTTCATACAAACCTCAAAGCTTCCTACAGGCATTGTGGAAAAGCTGTAGATTTCGCCGTGTCTTTCTTTCTCCAGACAAATCTAGCTCACCGTTAGCAAAATTCTGTTTAGCAACAGGGACAGCACGTGTATAAACCATTTTCCACATGGCAACACTTCCTACAAGATGCTGATCCAAACTGCAGCTTTTGTGTTTCAGCGTAACACAAGTTACTACTGCCAGGATACATGATTTAGATATTTCAGCTACCCTTCACAGGCTGGGAATGTAATACAGCTTGAATAATAAATTAACACATTTATTTTAAAAATATATATCTTTGCTTTATAGATGCATAGAACAATTCAAAACACCTGGGTTATGTCTATGGTAGAGAATATAGTATTTGTACACGCTTCGTGTTCAGGTGTGCATCATGATACATCAATTCCACTCCAGGATTCAGCTTGGGCACCCTCATCTTCTCTCCACAGCTTGGTTTCCATGCAAGCTATATCTGGAGGAGAGTGGAAGAGGGCTTCCCTTCTTCTATGGAAGCAGGACAGCAGACTACCACAAAATGTGTTGGTAAGACTTCCTTGCATTCATTGTCACAAAGATCCACCAGCTCCACTGTGTCTTGCAGTCAGTAGAGCTAACAATCCAAATCCTGCTGTAAAAGACCCTGAAAGGGTTCTTCAACAGCAGAGTCTGGAGCTCGAGTAAGGCAGCCTAAGTGATCACTTAGAGTAAGAGCAATGACTTTCTAGGCCTGGAAGGATTTTCTTCTTATTATTATTTAAAGGAATAGCAGTCCTTCCTGTTAAGAAGTGGCACAGAGGGGAAAAAAAACCAACACATGGAAAATACTGAATTTTCAATCATTAGCTAAGAACCACTTTGACTTGCTCCATTCAAATTTGACTTCCTATTCCCCATCTCCCCTTACTTACTGACTCCATAGGAAGAACAGTCACATTCTGAAGATCAGGCAGAAACGTAACATCTGCATTGCTATTACCTAGGTTCATTATTCTGATTTGGGCCTGTCCAGCTGCAGGGAAAACTGGAAGAGTTTTCTGTAGGAAAGAAAGAAGTAAATCAGTGCTCTATCCTAAGTCACTTGGTGGAGGCACCTGAATAACTACTCTGTTATTTATCTCATGTTGAAGATTAGCATTTGCCTGATGATTTGTCAGTCAGTCATAAGAATGCAATTTTACTCATGTTTTAGTTGCTAGCCTCAAAGCTTTCCAACTGCTTCCTCATAAAGGATGTTTCTCCTTCACAATGCTCGCATGATCCTCTTCTTACAGGGTGCTGCCAATACCAACTCCACTCAGCAGTTCAGGGGACAGCTTTTCCCCATATCCTACGGGAGTACAGGTTTCTGAATTTCTTTATGCTGTGTTCTGGCTCCTTTTCCCAGCCCTCGTGCTGCTCAGAAGCACACACGTGCACTGTGCAGTGCGAGAGCCCAGAGAAAAAGGACAACTGGAGACTCCACTTTCCACCTGATCTAACAGTAAATAGATTCTGCTCTTGTAGAGCCTCAAGAGCTGCCCTTATTTCAGTTCTGCCTATGCCCCTCCTGTGCTTTGGTCTTTGTCATTCTTATTAGGTACAATTGCACAACCAAAATAGATCTAAATCTGCCTTTCTGCAGGATGCTCCCGTGCAACAGCTCTAATCCTTCAAGCAAGGCACTCAGGATGAGTCCTGTTGAAGGCCAGGTGCTTTGCTCCCCATTAGAAGACAGAGGCAAAATAAGGTGTGAGCCCAGACATCAAATGGTGATCTCCTCATTCCTCACAAAAGGTATTTAAGAAGTGAGAGCTCATCTTGATAGCGCACTAAGGAAGGTGGACACCTTGGGAGGGCAATTCAGACGTTGGGATGCAGTCATTACCTCCCAGAGGTGTCACTGACTCCCAGCTACAAGGAAAACCTGCATCTTTTACGTCTGTTAAACACGACGGCTCCCTTTGAAGCAAGAAAATGTAGATGTGCCGAGTCCTGCCTTAAATAAGTGTCATAAAATCATCTTTGCTCATAGTGTGATGATGCTTCCCCGGCTGTGGTGAATCACACTTTACCTCCAGTTTAGATGTCAGAAGAGATCAGAGACACAAAGCAGCGCCCTGTTAAGGAAAATCTCTGGTTTTCAGCTTTTAATCTCAGTTTAAAGACCAGAGGCTGCCTTTCATGCATGATGTATCATAACAACAGGTGAGACTGTTTGTGGGATGGTGATTAGCACTGTAATATAACTGCCTATGAACTCACTGGATTGCAGTATGCTTTTGTATTTTCCCTCCCCTCTACTTCTGTGCACGCATTCTTATTCCTGATTTCCAAGTGTTTTACACACAGTGACTCATTTTCACCTTAAAAAGACTGTTCTACATTAACAAAACACTAGAATTCAGTACATGCACCTGGCTGAACTTACATCTATTTGCACTTGCACAAGGGCAGCAGCAACGAAAGCCAGGCCAGCAAGGAACATGCCAACAGTGATCTTCCTCAGGGGCCTAATTCAGCAACAAGACATATATATATATAAGTTAGACAAACATTTGATTCATTCATAAGTCTACAAATAGCAGATTATCACCATTTGAAGGGCTGATGTTGTCAGCATTTAGCTATCCTGTATAGAGTTCACAGTTACACTGCTGGGAAATTAAGTTTCCTGCAGCATCTTAACCTGTTGCTTTGCATCTGCTGGGCTCATTCCTGGGGTTAACCACTATCTGAACAAAATTGCTATTGGGTTTCTGATTTGAAAAGTCAACAGAAGAAAAAAACACATCATCGCTACCATAGAAAACAATGAAAAGGCAAATTTACACCTTGTACAACAGAGTAATAACTCTTGTGTGCATCGCTATGTTTAAATCAAATATTGAAAGGAGCAAGTCAGGGAAATATTTTGAGTTAGGAGGCAGCTGCTGACATTCAGTTAAGTCGTAAGGGTGGATGTACGGCAGCTATTGTATTGATGGCATCAATTGTCTGATGCAGAACATCCACTAATGAAGAGAGGTGCTTCCAGCACAGCAGCCTCCCACTAGTTCTTCATATCTGGATGGAAAAGTAGGATTGCATCTTGCTCCACAGACTTTCACAGAATCACAGAATCACAGAATTGTAGGAGTTGGAAGGGACCTCCAGAGATCATCGAGTCCAACCCCCCTGCCAAAGCAGGTTCCCTACACCAGGTTGCACAGGTAGGCATCCAGGCCGGTCTTGAACATCTCCAGAGAAGGAGTTTATTCTAAGAAATGTATTCTGCACATAAAGAAATACGAAGATCTATGTGATGATACAACAGGCTTTGTTACAGGCGACAAAGGATGGGATAACCCAGGGAATGAGGGAGTTTGTGCTTTAGGAACGTGGGGCAAAATGCCGAGGAGCTGGCTGCTGGGAGCTTGAGCCACTCCTGTAACAGAGCTGCCTGAGCGCAAGGTAAGCCAAGTCCAGAAGCATCACTGGTGCTGACAGCAGTCTAGAAACCAGTAGCTTTGCTCTGTCTTGTTCAGTTTGGTGAGCCTCTTCCACTCCGCCTGCTTGCAAATGCTGGCCAGTTGATTGCCAGTAATAAAAGTATCATGCAGTGCTCTCTAAAACTGGCTCACTGAACACCTCCCTGGGATTGAAGGGAAAATACATCCGGTCCCAGGTAGTTTTAAGCCCAGAAGATATCAGATGCTAAAAATTATGTTGTGCTTCTACTTCTGACACTTGGCAGGGGAGGGGAGTGTTGGACATAGGGAAGTGGGAAACATTAATGGTAGATAGCATCTCTTGTGCAGTCAAAGCACTTTGACCTCACCTTGAAGAGAAACCACGTTATTACTTTCCTATTAGATTCTGCACCTGTGGTTTGTGGTGCCTTTGTTTGCTGCTCAGAGCTCTTTTATTATTACATGTGTTAAATATTAACCCCATTTTTAATACTATTTTGTTTTTCTCTTGGCTGGAACTTGCTTTTGTTTAGGGCAAGAAGAGCATCTTAAAGGAATCACTGAAATGAACCTCTGCTGAACCCAGGTAAATACATTAACTTACGTAAAATTGATCTTGCATTTCTGGATTAAAGGATAAATCACAGCATCTACAATTGGGACCATTATTATAATCAGGATTGGATTGACAGTCTGTTAAAAACGAACATAAAAAGAGAAAGAACTAAGTATTTTTCAGTCCATTTTTACAAAAGGCAACAATACATGTATATCATCTTTGGGAAGTACTTAGGATTGTCAAGTAGATTACTATACCTGCATTTGGTCTGGCTGAATCTGAATAGCTCCCTAGTGGGGAAAAAACATAAAATAAAATGTTAGTAACAAACAAATAAAATGGGTGTGAAAGGGGGAAATCTTGGGGGAAAAAAGTCACTTACAAAATCCCCATCCATTGTTGTGGCTTGCAGTGTCCACCTCGAGCCCTTGACAGAAGAAGAGAGAGGTAAATCCCATGGTTAATAAGTCTCCCAAATTTCCTCTTGAATTGTTTTCGTAAGTAAAGTGTTTGGACAGGTGGACAGTATAATAAAAGCAGAGATAGCTTGCTACAGGAGCATAAACATTTGAACAAAGTGATCTTCATGGTTCATCTCACTTCATTTACTGGCTTCACAAAATCATGAAGAAATAGTACTCGAGAGGAAACGAGGAAACAAGACAGATGCACGGATGCTCCACACTTGGAGCCTCACCATGATTCCACGATTTCCCACACATGCTTCTCTCAGCTGTCACTGCAGATGAGCCCGAGGCCGTGCAGAGCTGGCATGTGGCTGTCAGCCAGGTGCTCACAGCCTACGGCCCTGACCTGCTACTCCTTCCTGCAGCACTGGACCCCAGTGCCTTCCATCCCTCTGCCCAAAAAACCTGCCCATGCTCCCCAGCCTAGGGGGAGACAACTTGTACCAATGCATCTGCAGCCTCTGCTCTTGTGCTGCACCACTGTCTGGGACAGAATCATAGAATTGCTCAGGGTGGAAAAGACTTTAAAGATCATCAAGTCCAACCACAACCCAGCCATACTACCCTAACTCTAACAACCCTCCACTAAATCATGTCCCTGAGCACCACATCCACGTGGTTATTAAACACATCCGGGGTCGGTGACTCAACCACCTCCCTGGGGAGCTTAACAGCCCTTTCTGTAAAGAAGTTTTTCCTGGTATCCAACCTAAACTTGTGCATCTAGAGGCCATTTCCCCTCGTCCTGTCGCCTGTCACCAGCGAAAAGAGACCAACCCCGCTCTCGCTGTAAGCACCTTTCAGATACTGGAAGAGAGCAATAAGGTACAACCTCAGCTTCCTTTGCTCCAGACTGAACATCCCCAGATCCTTCAGTCTCTCCTCATAGGCCATATTCTCCAAGCCCTTCACAAGCCTTGTTGCCCTTCTTTGTTCCTGCTCCAGCACCTCCGTGTCCTTTCTGTACTGAGGAGCCCAAAACTGAACACAGTTCACCTCACTCGAAGTGAGGCCTCATCAGTGCTGAGTACAGGGGCAGGATGACTTCCCCAGTCCTGCTCACCACACCATTGCTCATACAAGCCAGGATGCCATTGGCCTTGTTGGCCACCTGGGCTCACTGCTGGCTCATGTTCAGCTGACTGTCCATCAGTACGCCAAGGTCCCTTTCATCAGGCAGCTTTCCAGCCACTCCTCCCCAAGCATGCAGGGCTGCCTGGGGTTGTTGTGACCAAAATGCAGGACCCGACACTTGGCCCTGTTGAAACTCATACAGTTAAGAGCAGGAGGAATACCAGGGAATCTTAGAGCAGGTCACATTCATAGTTACAGCTCACCAGTACTAAAGCATAACCCTGGCAGTCTTCAGAATGTAATGCACTCTGCCTTACAGAGAGCTGATTCTCTCAGATACCCTCCTAAATTTGTACTGCAGTACTTAATTAACAAAAGCCTGCTTTCCTGAGTCCTGAGCACTCCATCCAAATCAGTGGGAATTACAGGGTTATACTCCAAGATGTGAGGTGTTACTGATCTGAGCGATCAAGCAAGATGGCATACATCTCTCTGGCTCTCCAGAGTGCTTAGATGAGGATTCCACGCTGCACCTCAACTGACAGCAGAGAAGAGTGGGAACTAAAAAGCTGCAGGTTACTGTTTCATCTGCCACCTGCTGGCTGGTAGGATCTAGAGAGGCCCGAGTCACTGGATCACTCCTGGGAATGCCCAGATAAGTCAGCTGACTGCTCTTGGACCACAGGACATTGCGTGAGCATTGAGTAATCATTGTGCATCATAAATGGGCTGAAGAATTTGCTGAGAAGTACTTCCCACCCTTACACAAAGGTCTTTTTAGGTGCAGTGCCTCCAGAACACGTAGAACAGGGCACATTTAGAAATGCAAAGCAAAGCATTTCTACTTTACCTGCTGGTCAAAAAGTGCCCAGAACATGGGGAGAGGGATGTAAAGGAAAAGCACCTTCAACACCATCTTGGTCTGAGCAATTAGCCGTTTCTGTAGATAAGAGGAAATACAAAGAAAGAAGTCAGTGAGAAACGCAACACTTCCACTGCAGTTCGCAAATTCCCGGCGCAGCAGCAGGTGGAGACACGGGACCTCTCATGCAGTGTTTACCCATATCCTGAACTTTGGATGTGCCAGAACTTCTGCTGATTTCTGTTAAAACAACCCCAGGGTGGAGTGCCAGTTAAAGGGGACGCTGGCAGCAGAAAAGTCTGTTCTTGGCATGCCTGCACTGCAATGGCAGCAGATTTAGCTCTACACTACACTGTTTTTTTTTTTCCTGGTAGGCTTTAGCAGTGCTGCTTAGGAGGCATTTGAATGACAAGGAGCTGTGGAATGCATCTCATGCATGAGAATTACACATAGGCAAAAGTAAAATGAAGGGAAGGGGCTAAGGTTTGTGCTGACATTGACAGAATTGCAGGGTGTGTAGGGTGCAGGGAGCAAAGGACACAGCCAGGGGACTATGGGACATAAGCCATCAACTTGCACATGATGAAGAGGTGCAAAAGCTATTAACCCAGCTTCCAAGGCAATGGATCAGAGCAGGCAGCACAGGAACTGGGGCCTGGGGAGGCTGAGGGACAGCAGTGCTCACACAGTACTTACATCATACTTCTCGCTTGCCCAGTCTAGCCAGTGTTCTCTTTTTGGATACTCTTTGCTGCGATGCCGAAACCTGTTTTTAATGGCAAACTGGAAAGAATCCATTATGTTAAAATATTTGTAATATAAGCTGTTTCATAGTTAAAAGTGACACTCCTGCTTCTAGAACTCCTCTTTAGAGGGTGCCAGGGGTGACCTCTGTTACCTGCTGCAAGCACGGGAAGGAACAGTCCATTTAAGGCTTCATTCACAAGTGCCTATCTGGGCAAGTGGTTACCTGGGATCAGGTAAACCAAGCAGATCTGCTCTGAGCAGCTCTAAAGTGGATTGCTGTTAGGAACTGGAAGACCTGCATACTTAGGACAAACTTACTTATAGCATGAGAATGTCTAATGCACCGTTTCTCAGAACTGAATGGCTGTAAGAGCACATTTCACTATAAGAAACTGCAACTTGTAGAAATTTAATGGTACTGAATATGCAAAAATAATAGTCCTGAAGGACTCCACAAACTTTCAGAGTGGAATTTAGGGAATACCAGCACTACTTACTCCAATGCATTTACAAACTCGAACCATTATATTGCCTTGCGGCTGAACTTTTTTGTACATTTGACTTCCAGCTACGAACACAACTGCAATAAGCAAACAGAAAGGAATTTGTGGTTAATTGAAAGCAGTGGCAAATAATTTAGTGTGAAAAACATAATTAAGTAGTTGCATCAAGCTGGGAGTAACTCTGAAAGGAGTAATGAGCATGACTATTGCCGTGTTATTATACAGTAAAACAAATCAAATTAATAAATACCAGTAAATATCGCTATTAAAGATGCAGGACCAAACCGTGATGCTCTTGAGGTTAGTGGCCATTCTTGGAGGGATACGAGTTATGGTCAAAGCAACAGCCACACCGGATCTGCTCTTTGGCCTTGCTGCACTTAAATAGGAACTCGAGAGCCCGGGACGCCATGTCACATCATGCAGGGACACGTGAGGCGTCACCTAAGCCACAGCTTTTGTCAGCATTCCCTCAGCTCCCACACGCAGACACGTTCCCCAGCCTCACCCTCCCACGTGTTGGCAAGGTGTGGGCTCACACGAGCGGCCGCCGTCACCCTGGGCTGGGTGCACTGATAAGACAGTGGCAGCAGAGCTGGTGGCCCACCTGGGTGCCAGGTCCAAGAGGGGACATGACCAGGAAAAACACTACAGCGTACACCCGCCAAACCATTAGAAAAAAATAAGATAATAAAATACAACCCGCAAAACCTGCTCATGTGAGCATCAATTTCTTGGTCTTTGTATGGCAGCTGAAAGGCTCAAGGGGCAATCTGCAATGCAGCTAGTAGAAATACACCATTTGGATCAACCCTGGCATATTAGTGTTGTATTTCGCTACAGGAAATAAAGGACAATTACCCTGCACAGTTCACTATCCTGGACTATGAACAATATCTGAAAATTGCATTTTCTCAGTTCTCATCCTACATTTAGAAGACCTTTTATTTATATAACCCAGCACACCAAGCAATTTAGACAGTATATTACATGTCTATTTCATACCATATCATAGAATCATAGCATTGAAAAGGACCACAGTGATCATCCAGTTTCAACCCCCCTGCTGTGTGCAGGGTCACCAGCCACCAGACCAGGCTGCCCAGAGCCACATCCAGCCTGGCCCTGGATGCCTCCAGGGATGGGGCATCCGCAGCCTCCTTGGGCAACCTGTTCCAGTGTGTCATCACCCTCTGTGTGAAAATCTTCCTAATATCTAACCTAAACCTCTCCTGTCTCAGTTTAAAACCATTCTCCCTTGTCCTATCGCTATCCACGTGCGCAAACAGTCATTCAGCTGAATTGTGCCTCGGCTTCACCAGTGTCTCCTTTAAAAGAGGGAACTTTGGGTCAATCTGTCCTCTCTCCATAAAAGTTTCACAAGTTACATATTGCAGAAATAATCAGGTATTTCTAGGGATTCATACTTGCAGATTTCAACTACTTTCTCATGATTCAGAAATCATTATCACCTAACTACAGCAAGAAAGCAAGATGGAAACAGTTCAACTTACTTAATGAAACAGCCATGAGGGCAGCAGGAACTCCAAACGCCAGCGGGTAGCACTGCTGTCTGCTGTGAATGCCACATTCTTGAGCTGAAATATAAAGTAATGTTTGATACAAATCCCAGGGACTGCTGCCAACATTTCACATAGAGTTTCTATTTCTTGCATTCACTGTTGACTCAAGGGAAAAAAGAGTCTCTGCTGATAACTGACAAGCTGGATGACCATGATGCAGATCTACTTACGTTACTGAGAAGGGGAATAATGCATCACAGAAACCTTAGAATGGCAGAGGTAGGAAGGGGCCTCATCTCACTCTCTGCTCAATCTCGGCACAATCAGGGCCACCCAGACCAGGTTGCCCTGGGCCATACTTTTGGAGTTCTGCAAGAAGGGAGACTCTCTGGGAAAATCTCTGGGCAATGTGTGCCAGTGCGTTTTCGTTAGGAAAAAAATAGCTTGCAGCTAATTACTATTTTCATTTTTTTAAATTATTTTTTATTTAAACAATTAGAGAAAACGATGGTACAACTTTCCCCAATCAAATCTGTTAGTTTTTCCAAGGTAGCTTTCACCCTGTATCTTCATGGAAGCAAACTGCATCTTGTGGTGTCTGCACGTCTCCTTCTGTTTTGGGAAATAATAGAATTTGCATGAAGCAGACCCCTAAAACACTTCCACATGATCAGTTCTAGTCAGCTGCCATCAAGGAATTTAAGGGCTAGAATTTTGGTCGAGAGCATTAGGGTTATTCCAGAGGTTGCATTACATTTTCTCACTTTTGAGAAAAAGTGGTCTTCCTCAAACGCCATCACATCCCTACACTGGCGGGAAAGAAAAGAAAACTTGAAGACTGAATTTCCTGTTGATTGTAGCCTGTATGACTTGCATTCCAACACTCATTCCTTATTGCCATTTAAGTATTTTATGAAGAAACGTGTGGACTTACCTCTGAGAATTGGGGTGATCACAGTGGATATGAGACTTCCAGCATTAATGGACAAATAAAAGATAGAGAAGAATCTACTTCTTTGTTTTTCCTACAGTAAATCAAAAATGATTTTAGAAAGGGCTAGCCAGAGCAACTTTATTTTCCCTAGACTGAACCAACTTATTGCGCAGTTCAAGACACATTGTTATCGACCTTCTTTACTCATGAAGCACTACAGTAAGACACATTTCTACATATGTACTTCATTATATTGCTGTAATAGCCAAGCAGTAAAAATACACGTATGACTGAAAATCTGGAAGATACCTGATGTTCTTCAAACTGATCCCCACCAAATGCTGACACACAAGGTTTGATTCCACCAGTTCCAAGTGCAATGAGAATCAAGCCAGTCATAGACAGGGCACTAGGATAAAGTAGAAAAAAAAAAAATGAAGAAAGAAATCATTCTGCTATCTTAGTTGAAGCTTGATGTAAAAGGTTGACTGCAAGACAGTTGAAATGCAAGTGTCATCATTTTAAGTCTTAAGTTGTCCGCCCTGTCCACCACCAACGTGGAGAACATGCGTGTACAAGTCAACTCACATGTGCACCGCAATATTATCAGGATTGCCATCTCTGTTTTGATCTGTCATGTCGTTTATGGAGCTTACAGCCATGACTGCTTGCCCAATTGTATAGACAATGGACAGGGAGACAATGGTCCTGTTATAAAGAGAGAAAATAAACATTGGCAACTAAATGTTTATGCATACATGTGAAAAAGCAGAAGTCTGCATCAACTATATCACCCTCTAACTAAGCAAGGCAAGATGACAAATAGGCTCTCTAAAAATCATGAGGTCATGGGACAATAAACAGTTGTTTAAATCTTCAGTGGTTACCACTTAACCACCAGATCAAGAAAATGGCATTATCTTATTTCACATACAGTGAAGTACAAATTGACTACTCTACTAAGGTACGTAACTTATGCTAATTTTAATATTGCTTAAGTATTCTCTATGTTCTTTATTTTTCTTTCCTCCATACAGCTTAAATATATTTTAAAGACAAAAGCTCCCCTAGAGACACTGTTGTGAAGGCAGTATTACAAAATCACCATGTCTCCCATGCCTTTAACACCCATTCCTCTTCCTCGCACAGAAGAACAGCCCCATTCAGACTTTGTTGGAAATTAATAAAAAGTAATTGGCTGTAGTTCATCTTTCAGAAGAAGCAGCCCCAGAAGCAAAGCAGCCCCCCAGTAATAAAGGGCAAAGCTCAGGGATCTAGGACAACCCAGATCTGTTTGACGAAAGCCTCACAGCAAGCTTGGAGCTCCCTGGAGCAAGAGCAGCAGAGGGAGCACACACTCGGTGATCAGGTCCTTCTTTAAAGCATGCCATCTGAACCAATGGATGCACACACGTTCAACCTGCAGGGCATCAAACTGCTTGCAAAGAGATGTCACTGATCAGACCAGCTACAGAGAGAACACCTGGCTCTGATTACAGAGCTGGTCTCCCAGAGGCCATCAGCCTGGTAGAAGACCGCACAACCTGCAGACAACCAGCTCCAACGACAGCCTCATCTCTAATCTCTGGGAGACCTTTGACAGCATTCCTCGCTCATTGCCCTCAATAAAACCCTTTACTGGGCATTTTCTGGCAAAGTAAACACTAATGGAATCATGACATTTATAAAGAAGAGCAACATCAGGTTGTTAAAAGTAATTTGGCTATATCTTAAAGCACTTCATTCAGCCTTACTTCTCTGAGCAACTACATGCAGGCAAAAATAGCTCATAACTTAAGAATGTTGCAGTTCAGTAAGATCTCCCACTGACTCAAGTCAATACTGAAATTATAAAATGTTTTAGAATACATTCTAAAAGTCTCAATACCAGGTGATGTAGTATTTCACTATTTCAACGGCTACTTGCAGGTGGTAAGCTTAACAGATGAGCAGATCTGTAATTTTGGTAATCCCCAGTGCAGCTTCAGATCTGGGGGAAAAACGATCCTGAAGTATATTGGTTTGTTATTTGTTTGCTTTTTGAGGGAAGAATAAGCACTGACTTAAACTTTCCCAGCCAAGAGTCTGCAATGAGCGCTCCCAAGATCGGCGTCAAGTAGCACAGAGCAACAAATGTGTGGTAGATGGCTGTAGAAAGGTTGTCATCCCACCGCAGGAAGTACTTGAAATACAATACGAGCACAGCTGTAAGAAGAACAAAAGAGCAGGTTACAAACCAGAGTCAGGGCTGGGTAGCAGCAGGGACAGGGAGGGGCAGGATTTGGGATGTACCTCGCATGCCATAATAGGAGAACCTCTCGCAGAACTCATTGATGACGATGAAGAAGATGCTCAAGGGATAGCCAAAGCAGCCCGGCTGGAAACAAAAGACAGCAGAGCTCAGAGCTGTGCAGCACAAGCTACCATGGTGTGCTGTGCCCTACTGTCTGAGCAAGTTCCATCCAGCCTCTGCACGGCAGCTGGGTGCTCAGGGAGGCTGTGTGGGCTGAGGTGGGAGGAAGCCATTCGCCTGAATCAAGAATCAATTCCCACTCTCCCCTCCTGGTTCTCAGATCTCAGACTTCCCATCTTCCCTTCCCATGACATCTCTAGCAAGGTTTTGTGTGATTTCCAGCTTGTGCACTTCACACATCTGAAATCTTAAGCACTCACAGTAATCTTGACTGGTAATCAAAGAAGCAAAGAGCCAGCATTTTTGGAAAAGAAACCCCAAGCCCCAGAAGCACAGGGAAACTAGGAGCCTGGCTCTACAGATACATACTGCCAGTTGGGACAAACAATTTAATTAACTATTTCCTTCAAACAAACCGCAGGAAAGCTCCTCATCCTTACAAGTTCTCTGCTTTGCAAAGAATCCTTCATTTCTTGCCAATAAAACTGGCTTAACTCCTCAGCTAAACCCACACAGCACTAACTGCCAGATTTCCTGATCCTCCAACTCTTGCAACGGGCATCTGCATGGCTGCTACAACACAACTCATGACACATTTCTTGCCCATTGTGACAGAGAAGAAAGCCATCCATCAGTTGTAAATTTACCCTAATCGCTAGAACTGCAAATTAAATCTCTGACCACATGCTTTTCTCAGCAGGTGAGCATACGGTCTGATCTTTGGGTATGTGTTGTCTGTATGGGGAACATACAGTCTGATTTCTGGGAGTTCCTGTGCAGAGCCAGGGGTGGCATTCAATGATCCTTGTGGAGCCTTTCCAACTCGGGATATTCTATGATTCCGTATGATAAAATTGCTATTAAAATTACTAGAAACACCAGCTGACATAACCCTTCCTACTTCACTTCTTAAGGGTTTAATTCTGAAAGTTGCAAGATTTTTAATAAACCTCAGGACTTTGTAGCCAAAGCTACACCAATCCCCATCCACTTCAGTGATCCACCTAGGCTGTAAAGACCGTTCAGCTCGAATATTCTTAAACTATTTTCTGAATAAGGAAATTGAAGCCATTTTTACCCATAGATTAAGTTCTATGAAACTTGATTGCATCTGGATATGATTACAGTGACAGCTAGGAACAATAGAATAATATAGTTTTACAAAGGCTTGAGAGTCCAGGAGCCATCTGAATATAGCATCCAAGACCCAGTAAAGCAGATATTTAATCACAGAACCACAGAATTGTAGGGGTTGGAAGGGATCTCTAGAGATCATCGAGACCAGCCCCCCTGCCAAAGCAGGTTCCCTACACCGGGTCGCACAGGCAGGCATCCAGGTGAGACTTGAACATCTCCAGAGTAGGAGACCCCACGGCCCCCCTGGGCAGCCTGTTCCAGTGCTCCAGTGTTTCTTACATTGGTGCCTAATAATAAACAAACGTGTATGCGTGAGCTGTCTGCAAATGAAAAAAAGCAATGCATATTTGAAGGATTAATAATAAGCAGTGGAGGGGTATAGGACATTTCATAGGTGAAACTGATGTAATTTAAGCAGCGTGGACAAGTATGGCGTTATTTATCTTTATGCTGTGAGAATTTAGAAATTAGTTTACTTCATATTTGAAAGGAAAGAAACCTGATACAGGGAAAGCCTGACTGGAGTGGGTAAATCGGAGAGCTCACATCACCAGTAGACTCTGGACAAAGCCTTAATGAGCTGCACAGCACATAACAAAAGCAGCGTGCTGCAAAAAGATTTTGTAAATAATAAAAGAGAAGTTAAAGTAGAAGTGGTGAGAGTCACTGGCTTTAGAAAGACTCAGCCATGAGGACAACCAAGCAGCCCAGCTGCTGTCTCCTTGGCTATTGCTGCGCACGTCTTATCCGTGGCTTGGCAAACAATTTTCACCCAAAGAATCTGACTTTTGCCAAGGTGAGCACTGAGTGGGACCCACTCAGCTTTAGAGCAACAGAAACCAGAAGCCTAAACAGATCTGTTGCTCTTGATTTCTCATGTCCTCCATGGACTGAAAGAGGTGTCTCTAGAGGAAGACCATCCACATTTATCCCAAATTACATTGGCACGGGCTGTGGATGCACCATCCCTGGAAGTATTCACGGCCAGGCTGGAAGGGGCCCCGGGCAGCCGGAGCGGGTGGGTGGCAGCCCTGCCCACAGCAGAGGGGTTAGAACTGGGTGGGCTTTAAGGTCTCTTTCAACCCAAAACCGCTCCATGATTCTATGAAGATCAGACAGGAGTCACTCGTAAGTTCCAGTCTCGCTCAGCTGAATGCGCAAGCTGCTCAGATGACCATCCCCGACCCCGGCACCACTTTTAGCAGCCTGAAGGTCACAGAGAGGAGAGTGCACGAGCCAGGGAGCAATCGTTACGCATGCAAACATCTGTGTAGCCACACTGCAAGCCGGAGAGCAGAAGCCCAGTTTGAGAGCACAGGGAAACAAGCTGTCAGGAAAAGATTAGGAGTGGAGCTGAGCACTGCTCCAGAGTCAGCCAATGGGAGCCATCATGAAGGCTTCTCTCAGCACTTATTAGATGTGCCTTCGTGCATTACACATGTGCATGCATACATTTACTGACACAACTGTTGTGAACCCCAGGTCCAGAAAGCATTCCATCTACTGCAGAACAGGTAAGAACCTGCAAACCTTGGGCAGAAAAAAACCAGATGAGGTTTAACAAAAGCAAGTGTAGAGTCTTGCATCTGGGGAGGAATAATTCCATGCACCAGTACAGGTTGGGGGATGAGCTGCTGGAGGGGAGCTCTGCGGAAAGGGACCTGGGTGTCCTGGTGGACGACAGGTTGGCCATGAGCCAGCAGTGTGCCCTTGTGACCAAGAGGGCCAATGGCATCCTGGGGTGCATTAAAAAGAGCGTGGCCAGCAGGTCGAGGGAGGTGATCCTCCCCCTCTACTCTGCCCTGGTGAGGCCTCATCTGGAGTACTGCGTCCAGTTCTGGGCTCCCCAGTACAAAAAGACAGGGATCTCTTGGAAAGAGTCCAGCGGAGGGCCACGAAGATGGTGAAGGGCCTGGAGCATCTCTCCTATGAGGAAAGGCTGAGTGAACTGGGTCTGTTCAGCCTTGAGAAAAAAAGACTGAGAGGGGACCTGATCCAGGTCTATAAATATCTAAGGTGTGGGGGGCAGAATGGCGAGGCCGGACTCTTTTCAGTGGTGAGTGGAGACAGGACAAGGGGAAATGGCCAGAAACTGGAGCATAGGAAGTTCCGCACAAACATGCGCAAGAACTTCTTTACAGTGAGGTGACGGAGCACTGGAACAGGCTGCCCAGGGAGGTGGTGGAGTCTCCTTCTCTGGAGATGTTCAAGACCTGCCTGGATGCCTACCTGTGCGACCTGCTGTAGGGAACCTGCTTTGGCAGGGGGGTTGGACTCGATGATCTCAGGAGGTCCCTTCCAACCCCTACAGTTCTGTGATTCTGTGATTCTGTAACCCAGAGGCTGCATCTGATTTATAACACTCCATAACATTCCTCTGCTCTGGGGATCCCAGGTTTGAGACTGGCACCACCCATCTGCACACCCTTGGCTTCAGCTAGTGAGGAAGCTGTGGGAAAGTCTGCAGGGAAAGTTTGCAGAGTAAAGCCTTGGAAGATAAGAAACTCAAGGCTGCAGACAGACGTAGCCAAGAGGTTCTGTTAACAGTTCAAAGATTCACAAGGAAGAATGCCACAGGAGAGCCAGCAGGTGCTGACAGCTCAGTGACAGGCAGGATGAGCTCTGGGGACCCTCCCGTCCCAGCTGGTATCTTTGTGGCCAAAGGCTCTTCAGACCTCTTACCAGGATGGTGAGCGTGCCAGTGCCTAGCTGGGGTGTAGGAAGCTGCCAGGCTACCTGGTGTTTGTGTTGGCCGGTAACTCATTACTTTATATGTAAAGTATGTTTGTCTTATGTTTACAGGGTGTTGGCTTTTATGCTGTTTTGATTTGTGGGTTTTTGGGGTTTTTTTTTTTTTGCACAGCTAAGTTTATCCAAAGTAACCCAAAGAGCAACTCACTGTAGCATAAGAGAGAGCAATACTTACCGCTGATGAGCCCTCACTCTTACTTTTTGCAGCTGTGGGGGAGAAGGAAAAAAGAACAAATGAACAAATAAACAAGTAAATTTTCAGTCAGAGGGACTTAGAGTGCAAGAAGACTATCAAAAAGCTCGATTTCCTTTTGCTTTCCAGACTAAAATGTAGCTAACGCTTAGATTCACATAAGCTGCCAGGGAAACATGGAAAAGGACCAATGAGGCAGAGCGCTGCTTTCACTGTGTCAAGCACTCCCACAGCTGCACAGCACACACAGTTCACCTGCAGAGATGCACCCCGCTTCAGTTCACTCACAGGGTTGTCACCTGCAGGACAAGCCGGGGGTGAGGAACACAGCTGAAGTGTCCTGCAGAGATGGTTGCTGAGTCCTGTCCATCTCTCAGACCTAACAAGCACTGAGCGCACAGCCTGACTAGTGATGCACAAGGCCACACATTCATGTCATCTGGAGGCTTATCTGGAGGGTCCTGTGAGCGCTGTCCATCAGGGCACGCTTGGCTGAGCTTGCACTGCACCAGAGGAAGGCCAGCACCCACAAAGTGGATGTCAGCATATCCTAGAGCACCACATGAACTAGTTCATTATCATTAAGATAAGGCCAAGAACAAGATGTGAACTTTGAAATACCTGCCTGCAAAATGAGTGAGCCCGTAATAGATTCCTATAAGAAAAATATGTTTGCTAACAGTTTAGTCCATAGTTCAGAACAGATGAAAACAGCTGACAGCAACACTGTGGTGTTTGGCATGATACTTCATTAAAGCCTTTTTTGAAAACTTAAAAAGTCATTGATTAATTGATTCTTTCCTTCGCTGGACAGTTGTCTTTATGGGAACAACAGAACGTATTATGGAAGTATTTTGAGAATGTCTTTCCTAAAACTCAGGTAACATTCAGAAAGTGCTGACACACCAACTTCAAGGCACATGCAAATACCAGATCATTAAAGGTATTGGCAACATGCCCCACACAACTCGTGAGAGCAGATATATGGACGGTAGATAAACATTACTGATAGTCTTCCTAACTCCTTGACTGTATCTGCTTCCTGGCATTTCCAGAAAACATTTGCCATAACACACAGGGAATATCAGCCTGAGCAGTCAACAGATTGACAACAACAACCAATCTGCTGCCTAAGCCTCAGGTAAAGACTAAATAATAATTGCAATAATAATCATGGAACTTGCAGGAGGCTGTTTGTTTTTGTGTGTGTTTTTTTTGTTGTTTTTATTTTCCCCCCCTCCTTGCTGTAGGATGAAATTATCACCTCCGCAAGAAATCTTTCAGAAGCATTTTCCAGAGAATGCTGACTGACTTCATTTTTGGGACACCTTTGTGTCAACTATTTCAGCTTTATTCCTCTATTCAGCGCTGACATGATGTAATATATTGCGTATAAATATATATATAGATAGATAGATATACACATACCTACAAACACACAATTCTATAAAGAACACAACATTATATATAAAAAAAATGATGCACTACATAAGCAGTGTTATTCAGATAGCCAACGTTTCAACAGAGGAACCTAAACAGCCCAAGCAACTCCAGTAGCAGGCAGCCTCAGGGACAGACCTCCAAAAGAACAGAACACTTGGCATTCTGCACCAATTTCAGCAACAAATCTGGGGTTTGTGGGTGGCATGTTGGTGCACTCCCTCTTCAGGGCAAGCCTCACTAATTCATTCTCTCCTCACAAGAAACAAGCCCTAGAACTGTTCTCTTTCACTCTGAGCAGCCACACACTGTATTTCCTTGAGATATCGAGGTATTTTTTTTTACCAGACTGTGATCTCATAAGGGATGTTCTTACTTCACAGCCAGCTGCTCTCACGTGGCTGAGCCTCGGCCTCCTCCTGGAGCAGCCTCACAAGGACGCTCCTGTCCCCAGGACCAACAGCTGCAGAGCCCCTTCCAGAAAGAGGCTGACACAACCAGCACTAAAACAAACCCACAGCATAGCAAGCCTGATGCTACATGGGCACAGAGGGTTTCTCCCTCCCAGGGGTCCCACCGTCTTGCCCGACAAGACGACAGGACCCAGGTGCCCTTGGAGCAAGCTCTGCCTGCTCATCTCCACCACTACAAGAGGCAGTCAACCCATCTGGGCTGCAGTGGCACTGGTTGTGTTGGGCACCCTGCATTAGGTACCCCCACGTTGGTCTCGCTGGGCACTCCATATTGAGTGCCCCACATTAGGGGGCTTGTGTTGGACTTATCAGGCATCCCACATCGGCCTTGTTGGGCGCCCTGTATTTAGATACCCTGCACTGCTTTTGTCTGGACACCTCACGTTGAGCACCTGGCATTGGTTTTGTGGGGCATCTCAGGTCGGGAGCCCAGGCAGCGCTCCAGCCCGGAGGACCAACTACACGGATTTGTTCTCCCGTGCGCCTCAAACCACCGTACAACTCAGCCCCTGGCAAACTCCGTCTGAAAAAAACCGCTACCCAGCAGCGGGATGAACACCGCGCTCGACCCTCCCGCACACCCATCCCCGCACCTACCCATGGGGCCGGCGCGCTGCTGGCGGCCGCGCGAGGATGGAGTGGACCGATGGACGGACAGCGAGCGGACAGCGGGAGGAAAGGAGGGAGACGGGGGCGGCCGGGATTTAAGGCGGCTCTGCGGGGCCCCCGCCCCGGTCGGTCCCGGCGCCGCCCGCAGCCGCGCAGGTGCGGGAGGGGCGCGGGGCGGCTGCGGGAGGTGTCCGCCCTCGGCCCGGAACCGTTCCGAGGTGGAGGCAGCTCTGTGCATGCTGCCGGGTTTGTCCGGGCGAGGGTTTGGGGACTTTGTTTAATTACTGCGGGCTTTGTTGTTGATGATTTTGTTTCGTTGGGTTTTGGGTAGATGAGGAAAGCCGCACAGTGCCGAGGTTTGAATGCGTTGAGAGTGCAGGAACGGCAAACAGCAGTCGGTGGTGCCAAAAGAGAAATTCCACCTGCAGGAAGCATGGAACCCTTTGATGCTTGTTGCTGTTACAAGACACGGCTTTATGCAATCGCTGTGCTGGCCTCCTGCAGCACGCACTTAATGATTACCTGGCTGCTGCTGGCCAGGTCGGTTTCTTCTCGGGTAATAATGAGGAGCACCTGCAGCCCGCACTTAATTCGGACGTACAGAAGGCTTCTGTGACCCTGATGGAGAGCTCAGTGTGGACTGCTGATGTTGCTTTGCATGGGGGGTAGTTTGCTTGGAGGAGCACTACCCCCCATCAGTTACCACTGACTCCTAACGTTTTTGACATAGAACCATTAGCATTGAGGGCACCTTAAAAAGCCAGGTATTCCAGTTCCCCTGCAGTGAACAAGGACACGCACAGCTAAATCAGCTCGCCTGTGCCATTGACCACCACACTCTGGACTCAGTCCTGCATCTGGTTCTTTGCCCATTGAACAGTCCTGCCATCAAATCCATATCTGTCCAGTTTGGGGAGAAGAATGTTGTGTTGTACTGTGTCAGAGGCCTCACTGAAGTTCAGATAGATGGTCAGTGTCTCTTCCCTTCACAGCATCTTAAAAAGCCACTGTGTTGGTCAAGCAGGATTTGCCCTTGGTGAAGCCATGCTGGTTCTCCTGTGTCACCTCTCTGTCTTCCATCCTTTCTTTCGTTCAGCTGAAGAAAGAGCGTATGGTTATACCAGACTTACAGCACGTACACCTGTAAGAAGCAGCTTATGCTGTAGAAAGAGAAGCATACTGGATGTGCCTGCCTGCAATGCACACCCAGCAGCACAGCAGGCAGTGAGTCCCTGCTGAGGTCGGTCTGGCCAACAAGCAGTCCAAAACACAATGGCTAACGCCAGTGTTTCTCCCATGCAGAAATCACTGAGGTGCTTCTACCGTTGTTGAGCTGTTAGAGTAGGAAGATGAGATTTCTCCCCTGAGAACTAGATTTGGCCATTTAGCCTCTTCTCCTTGTATATGCCATGGTGGTGGACAGGAATGTGGGTTTGTTCCCAAGCACATCCTATATAAACTGTGTGCGTTTTGTGAAAGTAAACAATAGGCCTCAAATGCCTAGATGCCTCCTAGAAGGAGACATCCAAGAGAGAAGCATCCACGAGAGACACTGCAAGCTTTCCTAGCAGTTTGAGATAAATATGCTACGTGGGTCACATCGGCTTCCACTCCTGTTGTCTCTCAGAACTGAAGGACTCTCTTAAACCAAACGTAAAAAAACTGTCACACAAATACCCCAAAAATGAAAACAGAGAATTAATTCTGATGAGTACAAATGTTTTAATTCACCCCACAAAGGTAGAGTTCCAAACAATTGCTTCACGGGAGCTTCTGGACTGGTCCGTTTGCATCCAGAAAGCTGATGCACTAAGGATGATGTTTGTGGGAGCTTTTTGTCACCGTCCCACTGACAGGAGCAGAAGCCGAGCACAGAGGATTTGGAGTTCCTTCTTGGGTCCATTTCATAGGAGAGCTGAGAAGACAGCAGGACTACTAACAGCAAATGCTCCTCAGAGATAGAGCTTCACCCTGTTTCTGTAAAGCTTTGTACTTGGAGGAAGCACGGTGCATTTTCAAGGCATAACAGAGAACTTGGGGAGCCTAACTTCAAACAGTTAAGCTACATGTGGTGATCAGAAAGTACGGTATGTGACTTCTGACTTCTGTAAACTGGGCAGGTTAAAACTATGAATTATTCCAAGAATGTGTCCTAGCACAAACATCTTGGCTCTATGGGCGGACATTTTAATTGATAGGTATCTCACTCTGTCATTAATTAAATGCCACAAAGTAGAGCTCAGCGAGAGGGTTTGAGTACAATTGTTGGTACAATTGTTTTCTTGAAGCCCTGGCAGAGAAATGTGAGGAGGAGACTTGGATCAAATGGGAAAGTTGATAACAACTACTGGTTATTTAAAGACCGAGAACCTGAGCTACGAGTGAAGATTAAAAAAACCCAACAAATTAATGTTTGTTTAGAGTCTGTGTATTTAAAATCTCTTGGCAGATGTTTTTGGCTCAGTATTTCAAACTGGAAGAATAGTAGTAAGCATAAAGAAACTGCAAACCTGCAGCTCGTCACCAAGTAGCCATTATTGTGCAGAAAGGTGGAAACTGATTCGGGTAATGCATTAATTGAATATGAACAGAAACTGACGGTTTTCCTTTGGGCTTTGCAGTGGCTGTAGGCAAGCAGTGGTTGCTTATCAGTAACTACCCCTCCCATGAGAAGTTTATCATCACATTCTAGATTGTGAATCCGAGGAAAAAGGGATTAGTAATCAGATGGTGCATAGAAAAGCTTTTCAGAGGGTACCTGCCCTTTCTGATATAGCCGAGGCATCCTACTAAAACCATGAACATTCAGATAAGGAAGAAAACAACATGAGCTCACCGTGACCTTTCCCATAACGCTGCATCATTTCATTTCTTGAAGATAGGGTGTGCCGGTAGGGCAAATGCTTGGTTGGATGGCAGGAAAGGGATCACGAGGCTGAGGGGAGGCCTGATGGCTGCTGCAGCTGCTCACGGGGAGCAGAGGGGCAGCGCTGAGCTCTGCTCTCTGTGACAGTGACCGAGGGAATGGCATGGAGCTGTCAGGGGAGGGACAGCTGAGGGTTAGGGAGAGGGCTGCACCAGAGGGCGGTGGGCACGGAATGGGCTGCCCAGGGCTGTGGTTATGGCATTAAGCATGCGGGAGTTCAGGAAGCGTTTGGACACCGCACTCAGATGTAACGTTTGATTTCGGGCGGTGCCGTGTGGAGCCAGGAGTTGGACTCCATGATCCTTGCGAGTCCCTTCCAACTTGAAACGTGCAATGATTTCGGGCCTGGGGACACCATGGTGGGCCAGCGGCAGCTCAGCTGCGTGCAACTGCAATCAGGCCCAGCCAGCCCCAGCAGCTGGGCGCTGTATGCGCCAGGTTCTGAGCTTGGGGCGTCCAATGAAGATAAACTTTGCCCTCAAAGCACACAGACCTGCTACCTTGGGAGCACATCAAACCAGAGCAAGGGCATGTGTGGGAAGAGCTGAGCCGTGTCGGGCAAGGCTCTCCTCTCAGCAGCAGGCCTGCTGTCATGTGCAGGCCAGAGCGGAGGCAGCTCCTCTGGCAGGCTGCCCGTGCTCACGCTGTGTGGGCGCAGGGCAGAGAGGAAAGTGGGAAGGAGGGCCCAGACCTTTATGTAAATAAAGCAACTAAAGTAAGCTTTACTTACCTGGAGCCGCCCTGGTCTGATGCCAAAAATCTGCGGCTCATTAGCAGTGCCTGTGGCAGCAGGCAGTTAACCAGGCGGGTGCAGTGAGTTAATGGTACATGATACACTGTAAAATCACTTCTGTCCAAAGTGGGTTTTTATTTTTCCTCGAAACACAACTTGAGGTCGATAACTCATCGTTAAGAGTGTTTATTTCCAGCTCGTTTACTCTCCAATAACATTGTCTTCTCTGCAGCACCTGTCATGTTCCCCTGTAATTTACTGCCAAGGAGGGTGGATGAGCAGCCCCATGTGAGCATCTGTAGGAAATGGGTGCCCTCCTCAGGTCCAAGGAGCGTCCCTACTCTGCTGGCATTTTCCCCTCTTCCACTTCCTCCTCAGACCCGTCTTGCATCATGATGGCACCTCCGCTGGTGTTCCCTTCCGGGGGGAATGTGAGGGGCAGCTGTTCTGAACTGAAAAGGGGAAGTGCAGAGCTACGTGGAAAACACCATTTCAAGGAGGTGCTGAAGGCCTTGATTTCAAGCTTGGAGATTCCAGCCTTGAAATATCCCTGCAGTCGGGCCCTCAGCCTGCAATGCTGACAACCAGCAGACATGGTAAGCGCACACTGTGCTGTGTTTGGGTGCTGCACCAGGAGAGCAGTTGGGCAAGCAGAAATGCACGGTGATCCCAAAGCTGCTGCTGAGCCCTACCAGCCTTTGGGCAATGCCCTGCTGAGCCAGTGGAGCCTGGTGTGCCAGTGAGGGCACTCCCAACAGTAGCGTGGGGCAGGCAAACAGGAGAGCTGGCTGAGTATGAAGGGCGGCTGGTGAGTGAGGGAAGTAGGGCACAGCAGGGGAATTCCTAACTCCAAGGCTTGATGGTTCCTTCCTACTGCAGAGAAACAGGCAGCTTTGAAACCTGGTAATATATTTAAGAAAAAAAAGACAAAGAAAAGTGTAGGTATCCTGCACTCGTTTGGAGTTCAAGCCTTTCCCTGTACAGTGTGTCACCAAGGGCAGCGCAGGTTTGCTGAGTGTCATTTGAAGCATACCAAAATCTCTAATGCAGCTCTTCATTGAATAGTTTGTTCACTTTGTACTTCCACAACGATATTTTTCTTCCAAAACTTTGGATTCGTGTTGAGACCGGATATCTCTGAGTGAACGTTTGGGCTTTTCAAGGCATCATATCTGCTAAAGTTTTATCTTCAGCATGTTTTTAAGCAAACTGTACCTAGATTTTTTTCCTAAGGATGGCACGTTGGAGTCCCACCAGGGCAATAGCTGCAAATACAGGATGAACTGTCTTGTAAACTTATGCAACCAGTCCTACAAAATGAATCATGGTGTTGACAGAAAAATGCAAGGACAAATGTCATCTCTTGACCAACCTGTGTTTTGACTCAAGAGCACGTTAAAGACTTACAGAATCATAGCATGGCTTGGGATGGAAGGGACCTCAAAGATCATCCAGTTCTAGCCCGCTGTCACAGGCAGGATTGTCAGCCTCCATTCAGCCTGGTCTTGAACACCTCCAGGAATGGGACATCCACAGCTTCTATGGGCAGCCTATGGCATATACCTCACTGCCCTCTGTGTGAACAATTTCTTCCTATGGACTTGAAGTGACCCAAGATTTAGGAACTGCTGTAATCTATCTTGGAGTTGTGGAGGTTATGGTTCATGTGGTATACACATTGCTAAAGATACTTCTTTCCACTTAAATCCTATAAGACTGGATGCTCGCTTTTTCAAGGGAAAACACCTGTGACACTACATCGTTTTTGGGGTGGGACTTTACACTCTGTATAATGCTTGTCCAAATTATAAAATAATACATTGCTCTTGATCTCAGTGGTTATATTCTTTTTTTCTTTGTTTTTTGTACTCCCTTGGGCAAGTAATCTCCCTTGAGCAAGTAATAGGGATGGGATGCCTCTTCACCTTCCTACAGTTGGAAAGCCCAGGGTTTGCACTTACTTGAAATTATTTACAGCGCTCAGCCCGTATTCCCAATTAAGGGAAGGTGTTACTTTGAAGGAAAAAAAAGGCCAGCAACAGCTTTTTGCTCCTTGCAAAGGCTTCTAAGTTAAACACTTCCAATACAAAGGCAAGGTTAGGATACAACAGTACATAAACAACCTAAAATCACATCATGTTTGCATACAATATTTCATAAACTGTCCTGCATGTCAGCACGTTGCGGTGGCAAAAATGGCCAACAAATCAAATAGAAACACCAAATATTACCAGGGAAACAACATATAAATTGTGGTGTTGTAACAGTCACCTCATTTGGAGAATTCATATTTTGCAGTGCCACTTAAGAGATTTGAAGGGACAAGGGAAGATTCGGGAGCCTCTGGAAGTTACTCAGACACCTGCAGCTGCCCAGCCCTGGGCTCCATCTCACCTCATGGTTTGTTCTTCAAAGTGTCAGAGTTTACAGAGTTTGTAGTTCATTCTCTTCTACAGCTTTTTCCAAAGGAGTGAGCTTTACAGAATGGACTGTGGTGAGCCTGGAGGCCTCACATCCAGGCTATGGAAAAATCTTCTAAGATTTAAGATTGCCAAAAGTATACAACGGATACACCGTATACAGAAATATTTTTTATAAATGGAAACAATCCCTCATGACACAAAATCAATGCAAAGCAACATTTCCCAACAATTTATGTTGAAAAGTAAAGAGAAGGCAGGGAAAAGGCACGCAAACAGAATAAACAGTGCTGGTTTCATTTGACTGGGAGCTGCTGTAGAGCAGACCAGCCCTGTAGTGCTCTTTTATACAAACAAGTGATTACAGCTGGCCCTGAGCAAAGCTCTTCAGCACGCTCCTAGCAAGATACTGATAAAGCTCTAAAAATAGGCAGCTGAGAACGGAAAGGCAAGTTGTTATGGAAAGGCCATAGGACACCTGGGCACTTCAGTAACGGGCTCTGCAACCACCAGCCAGCAAAGCAGGGCGGTGTGAGCTGCACCGCTCACTTGGACTGGAGGGCTGAGAATCAATTTGTGCATCAAAAGTTAATTCGGGTTTATCCCTGCAGAACTGCAGATGTTTCAGATGGAGCAAGTGCAAGTATAGAGCCCACTTGTATCTGACTTAATGCTGGAGTTAAGCATGTCCAATCAGACAGAAATATTTGGCTGCCTCCTCCCCTTGAGACACGGTTACGTTTCATTATGTTGTATCTACAGGATGGGCCTGTAGGTACTGACCTCCTTTCTGATAAAATCGGGTTACCTATTTACTCTTGTTTCCCCAGACTACACCCTTTCCTCTACTTACTGGTGTGTCCCAATGGGAGGCATCCATGGGCATGTTCATCCTCCTGTAGAGAAAGATTAACCCTACCCTCTCTTTGAGAACTCTCTAAAAGTGATCAGAAAACAGAAAACATGGCCACAAGACAAGGTATCATCTTCATCCTCCTTTTCCACTTATGTCTTGTTCCTCGAGAAACTCCACAGTTCCTGTTCGTCACGGGTTCTGCTAAATCCAGCTCCTTTTCCTACTGTTATCAGATCACACAAACTCCTAAGGAGACCTCTTGGCCATTGCTGGTTTTGGTTTGGTTTTTTTTCCTGTGGTGCACACTCTGAGCTTTCCTGTGTTTGACTTAGGAACAGCTGGCAGTGGGTATACGCTTGCCATTGGGAGCACCCAAATCAGTAGCCCTGGGCTGGCATCTGTGGTGTGCTGCATCTCGCACTCGGTTGGAACCATAGCTTTTTCACAGGCAAACACTGCTGACTGTTTTATTTTTCTATAGTAGCCTCAGAGAGTTTGTACAGAGTCACTTGCTGCCTCGATGAGGCTCCTGAATGATGCCCACCTTGTTACGTGGTGCCATCAGGGTTGTTAGTTAGGTCGTGGTTGGATTCAATGATCTTTAAGGTCTTTTCCAACCTGAGCTATGATTCCACGATCAGCAGAGAGAACCAGCTCTGGAGTGGGCCCTGGCAAACTGTAGCTGCAGGGTGACTCCGGTAGGAAAGGACAGAGAGGAGATTTAGGACACCATTATAGTACAGATGTGCAGATAGGTTCAACATTTTGGTGTCTGGCTCACCTTACACATGACGCTCTGAACAACATCCCGGTAACAACCAAGAAATGTTCTGTCTGATGGCTTTTTTTCCCAAGCCTGAGCACTGCTAGCATGTGCTCTGAAAGGAGCTGAACATGGCAAAGACTTTGGCTAAACAGCTGATCTGTGGGAAGAACAATTACTTTTTGGCCAGACCAAGGAAATGGAGAAGTGTGAAAAAGGAGCATTCAGAGATGGGGCCTTGCAGACGCACTGGTGAGCAGAAGGGCTGCAGGCAGTCTGCCTAGAGGAAGGCTTTATCCACAGGAAGCTGTGGCAGGAACAGGCAGACCAAGGATCAAGCAGTACCTCAGAAGACAACAGCTGAGAATGACCCAGCATTTGAGTGAGATGGTAAAGCTGAAAGGTTAGTCTGGGCAGAAGGGATACGCTGCTTCTCACTTATCTCTTGTCCTTCACAGGGTGGGACACGCTTTGTAACTTCTGCTGTTAAGCAATGCAGCTGTACGCATTATGAAACTATTGCCACATTCTGCCAACAGGCACTGCTGCATTTTGTATCGGGGTGAAGTTGGAGTCACATGGACTGCTTTTAAAATGACTTGGGATTATGGAGTGCTATTAAACTGCCATTTAGCTTTCATGGTAGTATGTGGATTTTATGTCTGACATATTCTACAGTTGAGAGGCAGAAGGAATAGAAATGACAAAGTGTAGCCACTTCTTCATTCTGCAGCTCTGTTCTTTATAGCTAAGAGGTTCTTGGGAGCCACAGCTTCAGTGAGGGGGAAGCTGAGTCTGAAGGACGGTCAGGAGGCTGGATGGCACTGTGACCGAAACCATAAATTTTCCTCTTCTTCTATCACCCACGAGTAATTTAAATAAGATATCAATCGGTTATTGTTAAATCTCGGAGCTGGAAAGTTGTTCTGATGACAGCTGTGCATATTAGCTGCACGAGCTGCATTAAAAAATGAAGGAAGGAAGATCTAAGGCAGTTTTTGGTCAAGAACTTGTAAGCTTCAAGGCTGTATAATGCATCCTGGTAGGAAAAGAGGGAGATTTGTTAACGCTTTAGTTTACATACAGCATATAGCTAAGGATATAGTTAAGATTATGTGTATTAATACCTAAATAGAAAGGAATAAACATTAACTACAATATAGAAACAAAAGAAGTAAACTTCAGAAAAGGGCACTGAAACAAGTAGAACTAGAATGCTTTTTATCAGACGTCATGAAATCATGGAGGTGGCTGGAAGAGATCTCACAGCCCGTCCAGCCCCAACCCCGTGCTGTGGCAGGGCTGCCCCCACCAGCTCAGCTGCCCAGGCCGCATCCAACCTGGCCTTGAGCCTCCAGTGACGGGGAGCCACAGCTTCTCTGGGCAGCTGTGCCACACCTCAGCGCTCTCTGAGTCAAGAATGGCTTCCTGACATCCAACCTTCAGCTCCCCTCTTTTAGCCTAAAGCCATTCCCCCCTGCCCTTTCGCTATCAGGTGGCTTTATAAGTCGGGCCCTCTCCTGTTTATAAGCTCCCTTCAAGTACTGGGAGGTCGCAGTGAGGCCTTCCTGCAGCCTTCCAATCTCCAAGAGAAGACTCCTTGTAAATGAAACTGGATTTGGGAACTCCAGGTTCTAAGAACTTCTGTGCGGAACCTTGATTCTTTTAACAAGCTTTAGCTTCAGCTGACCGTGGACCTAAAAAAGACCATTAGCTGTGAGCGAGTGCTGCAGCCTCAGCTTTGTACCACACGTGTTGCCACAGCTGGCACAAAGAAGGGATTCAGTGATTACATCTGCTAACTGCAATGAATATCAGACAGAAGAGATGAGGACCTCTGGGACTGAGCACAAGTAGTGAATGCAGTGGTTGAAGTGGGATGGAGAAGTGGTTGAAGGGGATTAAGAATCTTTATTTCAATTTCTTATCTGAATTTGCTTGGCTTCAGCATCCAATTGCTATTGTCTTCTTTGTCCAGATTTAAAAAGCCCCACAGTTCCCACCATGCTCTTTGGCATGGTTTCTTCTTGTGTTATACACTTTTCAGTTTTCTGCTTGGCAATCAAAATAATCTCCCCTGGATCCCACACTGTAAAGGATTTTCTTTATCCCTCAAAACAGTGCTTTTTCTCCTTATGGTCAGAAATTTCTGATTTCAACACTTTAAAATGTCAGCCCCACTGCCTTCCCAGTAGCATAACATTTTCATACTGTTCTCATCAGAACTCTATGGCAGAACATAAACTCACCATAACACATTCCATTTGTATTCGCTTGTTGCATCAGTGCTCTTCACTGCAGAATGACACCAAGAGTTTGCTTATGTCAAGCTGTGTATTCCAAACAATCCTTAAATAAAAGAATCAGAATCAAAGAACCATAATAATCATCCACTTTTTCAGCCCCCCTGCTATGTGCAGGGCAGCAGACCAGGCTGCCCAGAGCCACATCCAGCCTGGCCTTGAATGCCTCCAGGGATGGGGCATCCACAGCCTCCTTGGGCAACTTGTTCCAGTGCATCACCACCCTCTGTGTGAAAAACTTCCTCCTAATATCTAACCTAAACCTCTCCTGTCTCAGTTTAAAACCATTCCCCCTTGTTCTATCTCTATCCACCCTTGTAAGTAGCTATTCCCCTCCTGTTTATATGCTCCCTTCAAGTTCTGGAAGGCAGTGAAATCCTTTTCAGTTACTGCTTCCCAAGAGACAACTCATACATTTGATTTTCTTGTTTCTAGAAATGTGACTTTGCAGATGGTAAAACCAAAATACTTACAGGTCCACATCAGTAACAGTTCAAATCTGAGAGACTGCAACCTTTATTTTTATACACTTTAAGTTGGTGTGATTTTTGTACTTTCTGGTAGTTTCTGTACTACCAGACAAAGTGTTGGATAGTACCACTACTACACCGATATTTACTAGCAGAATTTCACATGTGATTTTCCAGTAACGGTCTCTGAAAATGTTAGCCAGACTGTTCTGCACCAGGACATGTCCTCGATTAGAAAGGTCTACTGTAGGGGGCTGCAAAAAAACAAAAACAATACGGAAGCACAAGAAGTAGCAAGGGTTGAAGCATGTACTGATAACAGCAATCGAAACAGTAAATGCTGAGGAATGTGCTGTCTGCATCAAGAGCAGCAGGCTTGAGCTCCAATTGGGCTACAGCTTTGTGACTTGTCAGCAGGAGACCTGAGCTCTGATAACAGGAGGATGGTGGTACAGTCACAGCACGTGGCAGAATACTTCCTGCTGCCCCAGCAGGCGGAAAGGCTGCAGCAATAACGATACGAGAAAACACAGGCAACAGATAGCAACCTCCCTTCAGTCTTATGGGGCATGAGGTAAGCAAGGCTGAGGTGGAAGATCACGCAGTAACAGCTGAAGGATACATGCATCCGGCTGAAAAAGTTTGTCCTTGCCAGTGAAGTACCCACATGGCGAGGCAATTGCTCAGTAGAGAGCATTGCTTGTTGTCCATAGTGCTCTTCAGCCAGGCTGCTGTGACCACCTGGAAATTTGTATCTTGGAGCTCACAAGCAAGTGGTTTGAGAACAGCACTGTGCAAAATCAGAAAACGTGAATGACAGAGATTAAATGCCATCTTCCCTTTTCCTGTGCTCTTGAATTAAATTTTGTTAACTCCCTACTACACCGTCAACGTGAATTACAAAACATCCCCTAAATTCAGAGTTTTTGCAAATAGAGACAGCTGTTTGACCAGACCCATATTCTGTATAAGCCTATTTTAGTTCCTCTTCATTTGAATCTCATAATAGATCTCCTGGTGCCTCGGTTCCCACCAGTACCATGGCAACAAGAACATAATCCTCCCACATGGCCTTTTCTGAATATTGGGACAATGTAAAGAAAATCCTTCGATTTCTGTACTCTCAGACCTCTTTCAAAGGAACATTATTAGCAGAGCAGAATCTTTCAGCCAACTCTCATTACACTTGGTTTCAATTTTTATGCCTGTAGATACTGAATGCCTCATAGATATAAAGCTCCTTTTGGACCATGTGGGATCTATAAAACGCTTTGTCACCTCCACATGAAAAGCACGTTTTCTTGAGTGTTTCTAAAGACAGAACACAAGCATTTTCAGCCTATCTCCACACGTAACCACCTGCCTAGTAATGAGGCTGTTTCAAAGCTAGCCTGATTTCGGACAAATGCCTGATTATCTTCAGCTGCGCAAGACAGATTTTTCTAGTGGCCATCTTACATTCCAAATATTCTGTACTTCAGTTTCTATTTCCTCTTCTTCCCACTTAAATACTCCACTTTATAAAAGTCATTAATCTACAACATTTCTTCAAGTCCAGACAATTTTTTAAAACCTGATTTGTACCAATTTCCTTGATCAACAAGCAGTTGAGATTTAGACTTCTTTGAAACCGAGCAAAAATCTCATGTTGTGGTTATTGCAGACACTTGTTAACAAATACCAATCTGATCACAGGTTTCTATGCATGTATAGTAATTATTTAATAATAATAATCTATAATTCAAAATGTTAAGATACAGTCCTTTCTAAAGGGCACTAGGTAAGTTTATTTCACTACTGGCTTCACTACTTCAAACATGTCTCTCAAAATGAGTCAGCTTCTCCCCTCGCTCATCCCTGCAGTAGGCATGGCAAGTTAATTATCCAGTTTGACAATACAGACATTTGTTAATATATTGCTACTTTGTGCTTTATTTGTTAGCACATGACTTCAATTCTCTTCCCGTTCTGAGTGGTTCTGAGTCACCAGTACCCATGTCCAAAACAGATACTATATTTTAGTGTAGGGTGCACCTCCTGTTTTGTCTTTCTCAAGCAAATTGTAAGTGGTTTAAAAAACAAACATACATAAAACCAAGATATATAACCACTCTAGGCACATTTAAATAGATTGTTTCCAAGCTGTACTATCTATTTTTACAGTCAACTAGCACACTGGGAGGAGATGATAATGCTTCAAATTATCCATGCAGAAGAAGGGTCCATCACTTGTAATGAGAGAAAGTTTGAGCAAACAAAAAAAAAAACCCAAACCCAGCCCTCAAGAGACTGCTAATGGATGAACAAAAGTGGATCACTGAGCTGAAGTGAATGACATGAGGTTCAACAAGGCCAAATGCCGGGTCCTTTACTTTGGGCACAACAACCCCATGCAGCACTACAGGCTTGGTGGCTGGATGACTGTGAAGAGGAAAGGGACCTGGGGGTGTTGGTTGATGCTCGGCTGAACACGAGCCAACAGTATGCCCAGGTGGCCAACAGGATCCTGGCCTGCATTAGAAATGGTGTGGCCAGCAGGAGCAGGGAGGTGATCATCCCCCTGTGCTCAGCACTGGTGAGGCCGCACCTTGAGTACTGTGTTCAGTTTTGGGCTCCTCACTACAGGAAAGACATTGAGGTCCTGGAGCGTGTCCAGAGAAGGGCAGCGAAACTGGTGAGGGGTCTGGAGCACAAGTCTTATGAGGAGCGGCTGAGGGAGCTGGGATTGTTCAGTCTGGAGAAGAGGAGGCTCAGGGGAGACCTCATTGCACTCTACAACTGCCTGAAGGGAGGTTGTGGTGGAGAGGGATTTGGCCTCTTCTCCCAGGCAACAAACAGGACCCGAGGAAATGGCCACAAGTTGTAGCAGAGGAGGTTTAGGTTGGACATAAGGAAGAACTTTTTCTCTCAGAGAGTGGTCAGGCACTGGAATGGCTGCCCAGGGAGGTGGTGGAGTCGCCGTCCCTGGCAGTGTTCAAGAGGCGTCTGGATGAGGAGCTGCGAGATATGGTTTAGTGCTTGTGGTGGCAGTGCTGATGGGAGGATGGTTGGACTAGATGATCTTATAGGTCCTTTACAACCTTGTGATTCTATGATTCTTATTTTTGTCACAGGCTAAATAGTTATGCTGACAATTCCTCCACTTATCAAACGTATAAAAGGTGTTTGCTGCCTTACATTCCTTGATATTGATTATTATGGTTAAAGTGGCTACTAAATCTTTACTAAATCAAATATAACTCTGAACTTATCTCTCACTACATAGCATACAGAGACTTCTCAGAGTTGTTGAATGAGCAATGAAGAGGACAGTTTTGCTTAACTAAGGCTGTTTCTTGCAGTTATCTGTATGCCCTTGAGAACTTATCTGTTTCATTTACAACTTGTGCAATTGAAAAAAAAACAAAACTAATTACTTAATAGCTGTATCAGAAGTTTCAGCTCCCTTCGTAGTTGTTGTCCTAAGAATGTTGACTAGTGCAAAAGCATGAAGCCAATTTCTGACCAGACATCTTCCAGGCCTCAAATTCAATTTTTTCAAACATTAAATGCCCACTCAAAAGTACCCATCCAGCTGTTTGAAGCATTTTCTTGTAGAGAGATAGATAAATCTTCCCGACAGACATCTGGTTTTCCTCATGCACTTGAAAAAACATCTGATCTCTCACTTTCACTCATTTGCAAATTACTGGCGTAAAGCAAATTAAACCAGGATGAGCTGTTGGGAAAAACCTGATATGAGCAGCAGCAAGACATTAATTTGATGCCGTGCCATAGAAAATGACAATAAACTTAATGTGAGAAGGCGAAATGATTGCTACAGTCATTTAATGAAGAGTTTGGAAGACTTCCTAATATTAACAGCAGTGGTGAAAATATCCATTAGTTGTCATAACGTTTATGTTACTTGGACCAAACAAGATGGATCCCAAATTGTTGTTTTTTATCTAATGACCTACAATTCCTCCAGCACCAAGAAAGAGGACATATATATAACCCCAGAAGCATCTTCATCTAGTCTCCGACTTAAGCTGCAAAAAGTTTTTTAATTTTAATCAAGCTTTCATCTTTCACCAGTTTTATGGGCAAATCTAAAATAAAAAGCAGAACACACGGTGAGAAAAGTAACTACTTTTTTTCTTTTAATATAGATGTAGTACAGAATGTTTAATTACAGCAGGACAGTGCTTCCAGTTAAATAAAATTAAAAACCTTTATTTCCCCCAAATATAAAATTACTAAATTAATGTCTTAAAAGAATAAGAATATGGAAAAAGCTTTAAATTATACCACCATTTACCACAGTAACCATGATCAGCAATTACATACTCCATCGCTTTGGCAAAAAAGTACTTTTTCTTTTAATAACTGCATATAAACCTAACATAGCAAAGACTGTATACATCTTTATATTGCACTTATTTATATACATGAATAAATGAACAGTAAAGTCTGCATATACTTGGAATGAGCAAATTTTCACAATAACCTGAAAGCAGGAAAAGAGCTGGTATGAATATTAAAAATGCTTAGAAATGTAATACATTTATGTACAGACTGTATGGACTGTATTAACAAACAATATGTACATAACAGTTTACTACTAATGATAGTTTAGTGTAACTCCATGTTCATTAATACAGACCTTTGGTTGTATTCAGTTGTTCAAGATCCAAGCTCACATACTTCCAAAATGCAACAAGGTATAAAATAAAGCACAACAATTTGCCAAATGGTACAAAAACTACTACTGTCAGTTTCATTAAACCCAAAAAACTAGTGTCTCTGTCTAGTCCCAAAATAATTCCTGTACTTGGAATCAATCTCTATGTGCCAAACACGAAAAAAGAACATCTGAATGTTACATATCTGCAAAATTACATCCCACAACACTTTTTGTAATGTGCAATTCATCTTAATAATACTTCCTAATGAAAAGCAGAAATTAACTTCAACTTGATAATTTCTCAACACACACTTCTGTGATGACACTGTGAATGCTTTTAAGTGTTACCAGGAAGATTAAAAACTACATGTGCACCTCCTTTACTTATTCTAAAGGACTATACCAGTAACTGCTATTTGCTTATCACTGTCTGCATTGATATCTAAGTGTGCTCAGACTTTTTTATGTGTTATGCAGCTTGCACGTGCCCAACATTTAGCTTCAAAATCATCCTGAGTCTGCACACAACGAAGCAAATCCACACACCTAAGGAAAAACTAAATCCAACAAAAAAGCCCCACCGTACTTTACAAAACAATCATGCAACTGAAGAAGAACTGGGCATCCCATGAACTGTTGTGCTTGTTGGAGTTCCACTGATGGCGTTGAAAATGTGTAGCGAATTGGGCATAACATTGGCCTTTTCTTCAACCGGAGTAATCTTAAAATGGAAAACGTACAGTCATCAAAATGTTCCAAAATGACACAAGCAATTACAAACCAGATATTAAAATACTGCTTTCTATAGTTCACCGAAAGGACTTCATTTCTACCATCACAGAAGCACAGACCGCTTTTGCTGGAAGCCCCCCTGACCAACTTTCTTGGCTCAAGCAGGGTCATCTAATAACACCTACTCACCCAGAGGACGAATAGAGAGAGAGAGAGCAAACTGAACAAGGTACACTTTTTATGAAGAATATGAAGGTTCATCCTTAGCTTAGAGGAATTACACAAAGATTAGACCAACTAAGAGCAAAAGTAAAGAAAACTAATTACCATCCCATCTGATATTTGCAAGCAAAGGGGAAAAAAAAAGAAAAATAAGTTAAGATTATTTTATACAATTTTCCACACAAAGTTTTTGCAATTCTTCATAAAACACACCATTGTAAGACAGCTAATAGTTGCTGCTTTTTTCGGTGGCAAAACAAACACTGTGAGAAGCTTTTTCTTCAAGTACAGCATCAGGCAGGCATATAAGGGTAATATTCTTAAAGATTTGGCTGAAGGCTTTGTGATCCTAAGCCTTCGAGATGAGATGAATCTAATTTTTCTTTATTTTTTACATAGAATGTTTTAATTACTATGTCTGTATAAAACCCACAATAGTGGGCTAATAGTGTACATCAATGCTGTGCATTCATATTCTGTTCACTGCTTCACAGTGTCATTTGTTCGCCCCTTCTCTTCGTTTACTGTCATCCAACTTGATTGACTCCTGAAGTTACAAGCATGACATCTTTTCTCCTATCCTCAATCTTTGGAAATTCACACATGAGAATTTTTTAAACATCAGCATCTTGCACTGCATTCTGATTATTTCTTCCTGTGTTCAAACCATCATCATATTTTTTTACTTTTTTCCTGCACCAGTGTAGGATTATTTTTTCTTTCATTATCACTATCTGTCCAAAGCATTTTCCTCTCTTCTCTGAAGGGATCTTCTGTACAGTTGTCTAATTCTCCCATACACTTCATTTATTTTGATCAGCTGTCCAATCAGTTCATCTCCTTCCTAAAAAAACACCACTGCCTTCTACTTTTCAGTACATTACATTACAGTCCTGTTTCTTATTAGCTCTTTTCCTGTTTGCGGGATCATTCAAGACTGCATACGTGAGGTAACCTTTTTTTTTTCCTAAAAAAATAAAAAAGCATGTTCTGACAAATGGTTCCACCCCCTACAAACCTCATCTCATCGTATTTTCCATTATCAGTGGCTACAATAAACCTATTTTTGTGATAAGCTTTTCTCTGTCATGGTGTAACAAAAGAATAAGAGAATGAAAACAAATCCTGTGTACATGCATTCTGCTTCACCAGAATCTATAGCACAGAGCTACTCAGAACACAGTATTTGAGAAGAAAAGATGAGGAAATAATAGAAAACAGAGAAGCACATGAACAGAACTTCATCCCACTGACAAACTGTTGAATGCAAAAAAATTGCTATGCTTGCACTCTGAGAGAAATAAAAAGAAAACGAGTACAGTTCCCTAAAGTAAAGCATAATACATGCTTTCCCTACACATTTCAGCTACATTTTGAATAGTGGAATGCATAAATTCATCTCAGCACCTACTTGCTCATGCATTATTTCAGAAAGCTCTTTTGCCATTTCTCTGTAGTTGGCTTTCATTTCTTCTTGATACTCCAACTGATCTTCCTTTATAAGTCGCTCATTCACACCAAGAGCATGCCCACAAGCTTCAACAAATTGCCTGGTTTAGATAAAATGATAACAAAGATCTCAAAAAGGAATACAAAAACCAGACAAGTAATTAGAAATGCTACTTAAAACTGTTTTTAAAAATCTTTTGTCAGTCTTGAATTTTTATGTATTTTATTAAAAAACAAACAAACATGCAAACATACCTAAACACTTCCTTCAGTAGCTTCACTTTATTGTCTGGGTATCTTTTGGTGTTCGTGTCATCTAAGAAAGCTCGTGCGTATGCTAATGGACCAGCATTAACCTAAGAACAAGAATTACAAAATACGGTTAGCTCTCTGACTTACTGTCTTTGCAATAGCAGATAACACAATTGTCCTGGCTTTCTCAGTAGAACACAATTATTTTTTAAAAGCATCTAAAACTAAACCAATCAAACAAAAAAACTATTAAAAAAAAAAAACCAACAAAAAAAAACAAAACAAAAAAACAAGAAATCCTGGATTTTCTTCATAAGAAATAACTAGTAAGACCAGTACCATATTGATTTCTATTTGCCCAAATTCACGCACAATGTGATGTGTATCCATACACAATGCGTGTGTATCCTATTTTGGTGGATCTGATCATTTCTTTTTACTACATTCAGCCCTTGCTTGCCTTAGCTAACGATGATATAAAAAAAACCCAAACAACATAAACATAAACTCAAAACATTACACACTGAGATTTTCTTCTATTGTCCTTCTCCTGTATTTAAGCTCCCCCGCTTCATCCCCTACAAAACCAGCAACAAGCATGCTGAACCTAATGTGAGCAGATGTACAGCTAGATAAATGGTGTGAATTTTGGCTCAGATGGGAAGTCACTTTATTTTATTCTAGTTATTATTATTATTATTATTATTATCTGCTTATTATTTTATTTTATTCTAGTTTCAGACCACCAAAGATTCCAGAAACATAATCATAACCCTTGCATACAAATAAGTGTCAAGTGATCAGTGTTTATATGAAATATTTTTATTGTTTTTCCCGTTCTGGGAAAAAACTGCCAACAACAGCAAGCATATTACTGACTTAGGACATACTTGAATACTCACAATGAAAATTAATGGTAAAATGCTACTTTGATACTTTTTCAGTGACAGAAACAAGCGAAAAAACGGAATGGCAAAGTGAACGGTCTTACCTGAACACTGACACTCCCTTGTAGCTTCAGCTGCAATTTGATCATATCTACTTCAGCTGAAGCACAAAGCTGCCTGAGTTCTGCAACTTTCTTACTCATTTCATCAATGGCTACTTCAATGGGGTTTAAATCGGTGTGGTGCTGGTACATTACTGGAATGCGTTTCTTCACATATGGGAAGCAATGTATAGCTGTGGACAAAAATGAGTTTAATGAAGTTTTTAAAAGGTCTTTGAATAAAGTGAACTTTGAGAGAACTGTAAGTGAAAACTCGTCATCCGCTTTAAAATACATTACATAATTTAAAATACTGCCTGCACAGGGAAACAACACACTGATTTAAATATGCATAGCTTTACATGTATTAAATCACAGAAGCCTCACTGTTATTTCTATAACAGTAACAAAGAAATAAAACATTAGAACTATGGTTGTGAAGAAGAGAAGGACCTGGGGGTGTTGGTTGATGCTCGGCTGAACACGAGCCAGCAGTGTGCCCAGGTGGCCAACAGGGCCAACGGCTTCCTGGCCTGCATTAGGAATAGTGTGGCCAGCAGGAGCAGGGAGGTGATCATCTCCCTGTACTCAGCACTGGTGAGGCCGCACCTCGAGTACTGTGTTCAGTTTTGGGCTCCTCACTACAGGAAAGACATTGAGGCCCTGGAACGTGTCCAGAGAAGGGCAACGAAACTGGTGAGGGGTCTGGAGCACAAGTCTTATGAGGAGCGGCTGAGGGAGCTGGGACTGTTCAGTGTGGAGAAGAGGAGGCTCAGGGGAGACCTCATTGCACTCTACAACTGCCTGAAGGGAGGCTGTGGTGGAGAGGGGTTTGGCCTCTTCTCCCAGGCAACAAACAGGACCTGAGGAAATGGCCACAAGTTGTACCAGAGGAGGTTTAGGTTGGACATAAGGAAGAACTTTTTCTCTCAGAGAGTGGTCAGGCACTGCAATGGCTGCCCAGGGAGGTGGTGGAGTCGCCGTCCCTGGCAGTGTTCAAGAGGCGTCTGGATGAGGAGCTGCGAGATGTGGTTTAGTGCTTCTGGTGGCAATGGTGATGAGGAGACTGTTGGACTAGATGATCTTATAGGTTGTTTCCAACCTTGTGATTCTATGATTCTATGAACTTAATTAATAGGAGAATTGTAAAAAGAATTGCTTATCATCCACATAGCTCAAAGAGGAGAAGAACTAAAAAAACCCAGCAAGACTATATTACTGATTTCCTCTGAAGTATTAGCTATGTAAAGCTGATACTACGAACTGATTTATCTATATGAAAAAAAAGCTGACATATTATTTTAGATGTAAGGAAAAAACCTTTTACAGTGAGGGTGGTGAGGCGCTGCAACAAGTTGCCCAATGGTGTGGTTGATGTCCCTAGAGACGTTCAAGGCAAGGCTGGGTCAGGCACTGGGCAACCTGATCTGGCCATGGATGTCTCTGTTCGCTGCAGGGGAGTGGGACCGGATGGTCTTTAAAGGTCCCTTTCAACTCTAAGGATTCTATGATTCTATGACTGATTCTACTAACTCCTGTAAGCTCAGTTTACCACTACTAACACTAAGGCGGTGATACACAAGCTCACACGTTCAACACATACAAAACAGAAAAAAGCCTGTTTCAAAGAAAAGTTGAAACAATTCCAGGTTTGTGGTTCTTGAAGTTTAAAGAAAAAGCTGTTTGATAGTTATCACTTGAAGAAACAAATTTGGGTCTCTTTTGGGTTAAAATATGGAAAAAATTTTAACCGACATTTTTTACTCTGCATACTTCTGTACAACAATGCTGAGTATTAGCTTGAAGTGCACACTCATTTTAAAAATTGTTTTACAAAGCATTGTATAAAACATTCTGATATATTCTGCTGTTCTTGTAAACTCCAAAAGCCAGGCGTGAAATCTTCTAAAGGATTGTTTCAGACAAAATACAGAACATACAGAAAAGCCCAGCATCAAGAAGTAAATACGTTTTTCAAAGAACAGTTTTCTTTTAAAGGAAATTTCCACCCAATGAGTACCTGTCAGGATAGTCCGTCGTTTACACTGCTCTTCCACTCCTCCTTGTCTTTTGCCAGCTTGAGTGAAAGGCATCTCAAACATAAAGCGACGAATGTTATGAGTCCTTTCAAAATCTGTTTTCCTTTCTTGCAACTCTTTTTCTTCAAAGTAAGGAACTACATGTGTAACCTGAATGTATGCATATTTTGAATCTAAATCCTTTGGATTTACCTTAAAAACATTAAAAAAACAAACAAACAACCAAACAATTAAATTCTGAATACAGTGGATTTAATTGCAGTTACACAAATTTCAGATACTATATTTGGCTTGCTGCAAACATAGAAAACATTTATGCTCTCATGGGCTTCTCTGACTTCAGTTTCTAATTGTTATGAAGCTCGGTATGGTCATTACATGTCTTTTTTTTTAACATTATGATTATTTGCCATATGCAAAACTACAATAAAAATAGTTTTATTCCTGCTTAACAGTAAATACTGCATTTCAGGAGAAGTCAGAGAAGAAAAAAAAAAGAGTGGAAACAAAAACAAATACTGTCCTCCATGATGGCCGATACAAGAAGATACTGGAGAGCAAAACTAGCAATACATAAAAAGTGAACAGCTGAAAATAAAAATGTACCTTTTAGACAGTGCAGATCTTACCTCCAGAAGGCACTTCTACCAACTGGCTGTCCTAGCTGTGACACCCTATACTGATCCCAAAGAGTAAGCTGGGGGCCATGTCGTAGGCTTCATGTTCAGTTTGGAGTGCCAAGTTTTTAATTTTGTAAAAGTGGCAACTCATCTCCAGTAGCAGTAGATGAGGCTTCCTAAAATCATTGCCCAATGGGGTCCCAATCCCCTAAATGGACCAATCACATTTTTTCTTGTAAATTCCCCCCATCATTACATACAGAGGTGACCCTAAACTTATGCACCCCTCTAAACGTTGTCTCTTGCCATTTCAGTCCCCTGCCAAATATTTGTTATCTCTGTCTGATCGTGAGCCATTGACTTTTATGAACTGTGAAAAGCAGTGATGCAGATATACACCTGAAGTCAGCTTTTAAATGCTGGAGCAAATGTGAATAGAACTCAAGTCACCCATCTGCTGCCAGTTTTTAATGGGACATGCTGCTTGATACAAAAATCCGCAATATTTTCTGATTACTAGACTGGAACCTCACTGGTAATTTATGTGTTCATTCCAGCATAACTGATGGAAATGTTCCCAACGAATGCTGACAAACGGACAGATTGTAATTATTTGAAAAGAATTCGGTACGTTTAAAGCCTTTATTTGGAGTACACTGCAAGAGCTGCGAAAAACAGAGTACAATATAAATCTCATCTTCCAACACATGAAATTACACCCTTGCGTAAGTTCTCCCTTCCTTTAAAGTTCCAGTTTGAGCAGAAGTATTGAAAAGCCCACCGTTGCTGAATGTAAGTGGTTGAGAAGCACAGCACTTTGTGATCTTGCTTATATGATCAGTGAACAGAAGAGACAAGAAGTTAGACTGTGAGAAAATCAACGTGGAGTCTGAAGCCTTGAACTGGCTGACGAAGGGAATGAAAGGAATGCAGAAAGGCATCTTGTGCCTTCTCAGCCTACGGGTTACCGTAATTCTTTCTCATTCAAAAGTTCCTGTCCTTAATCTCAGAATGGTTGAGGTTGGAGAGGATCTCTGGAGATCATCTACTCCCCAGCTCCCTGCTGAAGCAGGGTCTTCTACAGCATAACAGAAGTACAGAGTGAATTACAGGTTGGAAGGAGGTGATTCTCCCATGACCTTCAACCAGCAGTTTTTATACATGCATGCTGTGCACCAAATGAGTAAATGACAGTGATCCCATATTATTTCAAGTGGATTCATGGGAACAAGTGATATATTGGAATCCTGTAGTGAGAATAAACAACATACTTTGCCAGAATCCTGAATCATTTTGACATTTTCAGATCCAAATTTGTCAGAGTAGAGTTTCTGGAGTCTTTGAGAAATCTCTGAAAGAGGTGTGAGTTTAGGCTCTTTATAAATATACTCCTTTCCATCTTCATCCTCAAAGAATCCCTGCAAAGAAACAATTAAGTAAACAAAATATTGGAAAAAAATAAAAAGCCACACTGAACAATGGTTAAGATGAACATGTTTGTGGTTCAAAGGAAACCAACATCAAACATCAGGTTTCAGGCAAATATAAATCAACAAATAAAATCTAAGTTAAATAAAAGGCTTCCTAAGAAAACTAAAACAAACAAACAAACAGAACAGAAAAAAGAGAAAAATAATCATCTACTACAGAATGAAAGATAATGGAAACACACAAAGTTAAAACTGTAAGGTTTGTTGCAATGTTATGGCGTGCCAAGCCCTTGATACAGAAGTATTTTCTTCACTTTTACTTTAAAAGTGAACTGTCAGTACTGTTTCACTTGCCACAACAGAGGTTTTGTTGCCTTGTACAACTATCTGATCCACAAACAAGGATTTTGACAACAGTTTGAAATTTGATTTAGGAAAACATCTTAATTCTGTGCTGTACCATTCTGGCCCACACTTCTTTATTTTCATTACTTAGAGCTCTTTTTTGAAACCATAGCCAAATGTTACACAGACTGTGTGGAAAGTGAAACAGGTGACTGATTTAAAACAAAAAGCCATGTCTGAATTCATGTTTGAAATCAGAAAGTAAATATATTTCTGTCATAAAATGTAACAGACAAAAGAGAAAAGCACAACATATCATATGTAAACACAGGCCAGATTGACAAAAATACCCACACCAAACTACAGTGAAATGCAGTAGTTGTTACTGCATTGCTCGCTTTATGAGCAGTTACTATAATTACCTCAACATCTGTTTCACTGTCTGTAAACTGGTATTGCTATGAAGTTATAAAAGACAGAATACATGTAAAGTTACACCACTCAGAGTATGTCACAAGTCTCCATGCTCTGCTAACAACTACCGACTGGGCTGTGCATGTGGAAGGTGCATTACCGGGTACTGCGTGCTACCATACTGATACATGTGCAGTGTAAACACGTACTGCAGGATGTGAAGCTGCTCAGTACACAGCCGGAACTTTTGTTTGAAGCATGCATCCCGATGTATAGGCGAGAACGACTTGTTCTCCAAATGGAACTTAACGTTATTATTTTTCTTAATTGCAGTGGCTCTGAATGCACACCAATCTAAGAAGCAGCCTTGCCAACCACACTGCAGCACCACAGACATTAGGTCAATGCATTGCTGAGAACTGACATTACAGAAAACTTACCGCTGCCTTAAGGTAGTAAAAAAGAAGAGAGGAAAAAAAGCAAAAAATTTACTGAGGAAAATAAGAAAGAACTGTTTTGGAACTGGTAAATATTTCAAAGCAAGTTACTGACATGTTTAACTACTTATTTTAGGACATATTTCTTGTGCTTTTTATATCGTGGTATCAGCAAAAAGGATGAAACTGTGCATCTTGTAAAATAAACGAAGGCTTTTCTCATTGCATACTGCAGTAACGATAAGTGATACTCACCTGTCCAAAGAATGCTACCCTGAAGTAAGTTCCTAGCAGTCTCTTGCCTGTATGCATAACTTCTGTTACTTTACTGTATGCACGATGAAGAGTGTCATACAAATGAGCAAGCCGCTAAAATTCAAAGAAGAGAATAATGAGGTAACAGGATAACATTGAACACTCCTATCTGCAACAGATGTGAATGACAGTCCTGTAGTTAATAGCAACCTTGCTACTGAACAGTAGTAATATGTTTAGCACCTTTACAACTTGGCAATATGCAAGGTTAAATTCCAATAATTTACATTTATTTGAAAAAATTGGAATTCTTTAAAATAAAAACACAAACATTTCAACACATTCACATTCCAGTTACAGTAGTTAGAATTCCCTTTTGTTCTATGACATGTACTGTTTCATGTAGTTAGATTAAAAAATCAGGTTTTTCTCATTCAAATTTAATTCTAATGGATTTAGTACCTCAAAATCCCTCCTTTTTTCATAAATGGGAATGATAAGTTTATATATATCAGCAATCAGTTCATAGCGTTCCGCCTTCCACAGTCCATCAGCACACTGCTCCAACAATTCCGTCAGCACATCCTAGAATTGGATACACATTTGGAAAAGAAAAGCAATGTGGCAGTCACTAAAAGCACGTTAAGGTATTACTGCTATTCCTTTCAATCAGAAATAGAGATTCTGCCTCCAAAGAAAATTTTGTAAATTAAAATGATTGTGGCAATCTCAGAACTCTTAAAAAATGTTTGGGGATCCAACATTCTTCACTAGAATCCAAGCACAAGACAAAGAGAGACCTTCTGGTACCACCATTGCCGTGATAGTCAAGCCATAAGCTGGCTCACAAACTCCTTTTACTCTCTGAAAAGATCCAGTGCTACTGCATATCACTCTGCCCTTGGGTAGAGGACTGAGACGCATCGCTAAGAAAAGCCATCTTTAATTCTGAGTAGAGTAAAAAAAAAGTCGGCAAACTACTGCCCTTGTTCACGTGCTGAAATGATCCCTACAGATCTCCTCCTTTCCCCGGTCCTTATGGGCTGTACATACTCTCCACTGTTTTCACTCTGAACAGCCACGTGGTGAAAACTGAAAGATTCATGCCGCTGCTGGACTACAAGAGCCATCCACAAGTCTTAACTCAGACACAAGAGGGCATCCAAATACAGCAAAATTTAATTTGCCCACAGGAAAGAATACAAAGATCACAAGCTGCACATGGGAAATGCTGTCCCTTGTGACGCAGATGGCTAATGAAGAAACAAACACCCAGAACCCCATGATGGCTGAGGCAGGCAGGGCCCTCTGTGTCCCTCTGTGTCCCCGTGTCCCAGCCCCTGCTCCAGCAGCACCACCCAGAGCAGGGTGCCCAGGCCCACGGCCAGGCGGTTCTGGAGAGCTGCAGGGAGGAGACCCCACAGCCTCTGGGCAGCCTGTGCCAGTGCTCCGGCACCCGCACAGCGCAGCACTGCTCCTGGTGTTCAGAGGGAGCCTCCTGTATTTCAATCCCAAGAATGGCTCCAGATATTCACTAATTTAAACCTCCCTTTGTACTGGAACCTACTGCCTGCACTCAGTAGTTGCCTGCACAACTATCCCTGACTCTGAGAACCGCCCACAGTGAGAAAAAGCAAGATAAATGGTAGATGATTTCACTCCACTGCGTGCAGATGAATGAAAGTCTAATAATCATTCTTCTTAAACTGCTAAATCACAAGGGAAAAAAAATTCTTGTCCATGAAAAGGTTATACGTCTTAGAGTGTGTAAGTAAAGCAATATGAAAGCATTTGCTGGCCGTGGAAAGGCTTCCCCTGAAGTAATACTGCACTACAAATTTATTTGTCAGATTTTTAAATGTATGGATTCCGTTCTGTAAGATTAAAAGGCACTTGTCTTGCTTTGGCTTGTCCCACAGTTTTCATTACATAGCTATAACACAAAGGTGACAGGGAAATTATCTGGCATTTGGGAATCCAGGTTAGTTTTCCTATTTGGAAAGGGCTGCACGGTCACAGAATAGCCTCCTTTACATAAGGCATGCTGTGAAGCATTAACTTTCATTTACCAGTCTGAAGTTGGAATAATTTTTCACATGGACAGACAATGTTAGCAAGGCACCAGAACAAAACAAAAAAAAAAAAAAAAAGAAAAGAAAAGAAAAAAAGGTATATGGTGACTTAATATTTGAGGTGGAACAGTATTTTGGCAAATTTTATTTTGGGAAAAAAAACAGCAAATCTGAATTAAATTTTTCCAAGCTTTATTCTTCACGGAATCTGGCACTGGACAACAGTCTGTCAGCCACAGCTCAGAACTCTGACAGAAGAACTGTCTACAGCAAAGCATGGAATGGAAAGGATAATAGCTTCCAGGCTTTTGCTGTGCAATTTGTGACATCCACAAGATTGTAATTCTGCAAGGAGAATCTGACTGGTGCTGATGAATAGGCCTGTCTGGCTACACAACTGTTTTAATGAAATACATATAGCAACTGTTAAAAAACAGGTCCTCCCCCACTCCACCTCCATCCCACCAATTACTGTTTTGAAGATTTAATCCTGAATAGCAGTTAACAGATAGAGGAAAAGCCCCAAACACAGATTCATTTAGCTCAGATGTAGTAAAATAGAGCTTGAAATACACGTTTGTATCTTCCCATTACTCTACCCTACTGATCTCTTACACAATTTCTCTTCCTTAGACTATTAGAGATTCCCGTGTTATAAGAACATACGGAGGTAACACTCTACATGAGATACATTCCCACTCAAGAAGCAAATAGAATACTTGAAGAACTTCTGTAAAGTACTAGGCATATTACTCCTCCCAGGGTAAACTATAAGAAGTTATTTGAAAAACGCTTCCCCCCCCCCCCCCCCCATCCCAATATTTAACCAGTTACACTTATTCATAGCTAAGTTTAAAAAAGGACTCTATAGAGGGAAAACGAAATTTGGCAAAGTTTGAATTCTTTGCAAGAGCCGCAGGCTTGTAATTTCAGCCTTGGCATATTTTTGCTCCATGGAAATACTGAGAGATGGAAATAAATCTGGGCAGGGTTCAATGACTCAGGAAAAGCTGTATATTCTTTTTGCACTGAGTGACTAATCAGAAGAATAAAGACATTCCAGTTGAAAAACACAAAAGAATTAATCTCTGACAAATGTTTTGTCAGGTAGACACTGACAAGAGCTTCCGACAAAAGTTTCCATTGACTGTACTCAACAAAAATCCAACTCTTGGCTCAGTTAGAATAGCTTACATTTTTCTTTGAGTAACATGCTACATTCGTGCTAGTTGAGGAGAATCTGTGTTTTAAAGAATACAACACGTAATAATAATAAAAAACCCCAAATCTGGTTCTGCATGCTTTGCAAACAAAAAGCACTATATTTCTCATTTCAAATAATTACAACTCCTGCCTTCACAGAAAAAGGCAAGTCTACAATTTTTGTCTTAAAACAATACAGCAAAGTAGTACCAGTACTTGGGACTAAAAGTTCAAGGCTTAAAACCACTATGTCTATTGCTCCTCAATCTGCTACAGTGTGTTCAATTTGCAGACAAATAATTTTGTCATACACCTTCACCATACACAAATGAGGTCACAAAATATTTTTTGTTGTACAATTATGGTTATACAACACTGATCTTTTTTTCAACTCGGTTTCTGCAACTAGTTGTCTGTCCCTCACTCCCTCAACTATGCTAGCAAATACACAGCATGATCACAGCAGTCTTTACGCTGATGCTTTATGTAAAACATACGCATGGAGTAAATTCCCTAGAACCTGGACAGCTCGGAGAATAATCCTATTTATTTGTTTGTTTTCTATTAGGATAAGAATGGTGGCAAAGAAGGTGACAGTAGTCAGTCTCAGAAACACAAACCCTGGAAAAACAAATGGCGCTTTAATGTGCATCAGTTCTTACACGCTGATGTTTACTTACTTCGTTGAAGTGAACATCTTGCATCCCGACATCCTCCATCATTGAAGCTTCTTCATCTATATTAGGTGTGATTACTCTGAAGGCAATACAGCCTTGCCTAAACATCCCTATCATTGAAAAAGAAAACCAGACAAATTCACTTAAATGCTGGCAAAATACCTTCCTCTTGCAGAGTAACATTAGGCCATTTTGTGATGCTGGATAAGTCAGAAGCTGTATTTAAATACACTTACTACCAAAACAGTAGAAGAAAACACAGCTTCTCACTGTACGATTAAAAGAGCAGAGCTCATCTTAAGTAGAAATCGTTTTTTCAGACAAGCACATTGATGTTTGGATTCTGACATACAAAACTATGTAGTGTATGAATCTTCCTATTTTAGCTAAAAATTGTGTCCAATCTCTCCCACCCCAAAGCCTACGGTAACTAAGTTCACTTTTACAGTATTTCATAACACTGGTCATGCAAGAACTGTACAAGAACAAGCCCTGGCATATCCAAGTCTCCGTCTGAACAATATGCATAGACTGATGTGAACTACACAAGATAGTCAGAGGATGGCTGCACAGATTAGTCAGAGGTAGATACAGAAAGTCGGTCTAGAAATAAGCAAAAAATATATCAATCTAACTCCCTTCACTGAAATATATATTCGCCAAGAATTGGTTTTAGAACATTCTAAAGTGAAACCTACCTCTTTTACCCATCCTGTGTAAGTATTTTTTATTCTATCAGATTGCTGAATTAAGCAGTCAGGCTATGTGGCCAAAATCTGTCTTGTAAAGACAGATTTGTAAAAGCCTCAAGAGCAATCAGTGACAAGTACAGAAGCACAAGGACTTGTACATATTTACTTCACCACTCATTCCCAGAAGGATTCTTTCTCCTCACTCATGGGAGTTGTACAACCAGCGGCTTCACTGAATGACTGCCTCAAAGGCACGTTTATGTCTGGCTCCTGGAAATGCCATGGGTAGGACTGACTCCAAATTACTAACAGGAAGTAATCTCCATGTGACAGGAGACAAGAATAGTAAGTCACCCAAAGAACCCAAAGCAAGTATATAAAGATTATCACTTGTTACTGGGTTTTGTTAGACTTGCAGTACTTGGAACTGTAACTTAAGACAACAGAGTTTCAGATTTGGTCACAGAGAAGCTTCTCAAATCACTGGAGAAGGGGGAATAGCCTATAAGTGAATAAGCATCCTGTAAGAGGCAAAAAAATAATGAGAGACCTGAGAAATTACTTAACAAATAAGAATATTCATTGATAAAGTTGCTTAGAAAGGGTCTAACCAGGTATTAGCAACTGTTGCATTAAATTAAAAGCTTTTCCCTTCCTAAAAGTTCTGTTTTAGCTTCAGCTAAAATGCTGGTTCTTAAACATGTAAATATGCTGCTGTAAGCTTGCTATTCACTTAAGTCAGAATTTTTTGCCTACAGCTTCCTCAGGGAAACCACTGCTATTCCTACACATAATGAAAAAAACAACCAACCCACATTTAAGTAGGACTTCAAAATCATACCTTTCCGTGTGAGATATTCTGCAACCAGTGCTGCTACATGAACATAGCACATTGCTGCCTAAAAGCAAGAACAGGAACACTTTTGTAAATTACAGTCATCATGCAAAACTGAAAACTAAGTATATATGAAGAGCTCTAGACTGGAATAATTTCTTAGGTTTTCCTTGTTTGCTGCTTTGAAGATGATGACTTGTGTAAGAATTTGCCTCCTCACTTACGCAGAGCAGTTACTGTGCAAGAGCCTCCCTTATCACCAGAGCACTGAGTAGCACTCAGTTGGAGGCTGCCCACTGTTCACAAGCTAATGACTTCCACGCTGTAATAACACCAGGTAAATTTCTTTCAGGGATGTATCGGAAGGAATTTGCTTGGTACGATCTAGAAAACTAAATAAAAGGGCCAGAGTTGTCTGCAAACATGAGATGTTTTTATTAAATTGGCACTGATCACTTTTCTTCGAGGAAAGGACAAAAAAGATTCAAGATTCAGCAAAATGTTTACCTATGGAAGCTGAAGAATCTCCGGCTCTGCAGCTGAAGAAAAAATGTAAGTAACTGCCAGAGATTCTCTCTAATTCATACTTCACATGGCACTGGACTTGATGATGTACAGGGGTTTTTCTCTAGCTGTTCAGTCAAATATTCCATACTTTCAATAAAAATCAGTCATTTCCTCAGGTCTGTTTTTAAAAAAACTAGACTGAAAGAGCTGGACCTGCTTCCATCAAAACGTAAACTACTGACAGAGGACTGTATACATCTTCTGCATAGCTACTAGGCAGAATAAAAGAATTACAGCAATGAGACGTAAGGCAGCAGCAATGATTTCTCCGAGGTACTTACTTGCTTACATGGTAAGTGAAATAGATACGTTTATGAAATTTGGTGATACGATACAACATGATTTGTTTTCAGATGGAACAAACTTCCAGAAAGAAACAACATCAATTCTGTATGCTGATATAATGGCTATACATCAAGGCATACAGTACAAAAAAGACAGGGATCTCTTGGAAAGAGTCCAGCGGAGGGCCACAAAGATGGTGAAGGGCCTGGAGCATCTCTCCTATGAGGAAAGGCTGAGTGAACTGGGTCTGTTCAGCCTTGAGAAAAGAAGACTGAGAGGGGATCTGATCCAGGTCTATAAATATCTAAGGTGTGGGGGGCAGAATGGCAAGGCCAGATTGTTTTCAGCATTGTGTGGAGACAGGACAAGGGGAAACGGCCACAAACTGAGCATAGGAAGTTCCACACAAATGTGCGCAAGAACTTCTTTACAGTGAGGTGACGGAGCACTGGAACAGGCTGCCCAGGGAGGTGGTGGAGTCTCCTTCTCTGGAGATGTTCAAGACCCGCCTGGACACCTACTTGTGCTACCTGGTGTAGGGAACCTGCTTTGGCAGGGGGGTTGGACTCGATCTCTGGAGGTCCCTTCCAACCCCTACAATTCTGTGATCCTGTGAAGGCATACAAGAATCCCAACTCCCTTTTCTCCCTTTTGCTAGAATTAAATATTTAAACAGCACAGAGAAATCAGCCAGCTTTCTGTTTTCAAGCAACAAAACTGCTGTTCAACAATTTTAAGAGTATCAGGAGTTTTTCTGGTAAGCCTTCTGGAAGAAAATTAAGATAATTCTGTAAAGGCAACCAGAGAGGAATTCAAGGCAGAGCTTCAAAGCGTTTTAGGCAACTGATAACTGAAGAATATTAGTAAGCAGAAGGCCTGATTCTTCATTCTTCATCTTAACTGCTAGAGCATTCAAACATATTCCATACCTTAATAATCAGAACTGGCTTAAAGAAGATATCAGCCACTGAAATTAATCAACCATTCAAAATTAAAAATCATTATTATACAGTAGCATTCACACAATGTATTTGCAATTTCAAGAAAGTTAAGCTTAAAGTTATTAATAAATTTATTGATATAAATTCATTAAGTCTGATCTTCCTCTCACCTCTGAAAGATCCCCATTTTTAACATGGATCCTTGCCATACTGTCCAACCACGTCTTCCTTAGCTCAGGTGTACTCGCGTAAGACTTTGCCAAACTGTACTGGAGGTCTACAAGCATTTCGGGATCGTTCTCATGCTCCTTCATCTGAGCTGTAGCCATCAGTACTGTACGAATACGTTTTGTTAAATCCTTTACATCAGAAGGGAACGTAGTGTGCTAAAACACAGAAAAGTTGGTTTAACTACTACCTTTATCTACTGCTCGCGTAACAGAAGAAGTTAAAATGTCATTGCAAAAGGCGCTGTGGAAAAGTTTTCAAGCCGCCTTTCTACGGTATAGAAAGAAGAATAAAGCCAGACCTTAATAATTTTGTCGTGATTGGCACAATTATTGATGATGGACAGGGACTGCTGAAATCTAGTTCCTCCAATTCCAACAACATCAGCAATTAACTGGCTTACTGAAATAATAACCTTGACAGAAACAAATGTCTAGTTAGAGCGTGCATACTTGGTGAAATGCACCTATGATGCAACTACAAAGAAAGTTTTGTTCTTTTAAATAGAAAGATTATAGCTTGAAGTCAAATGCTATTTGACAGACTCTCCCCTCCCCCAAAACAAACAAACAAACATACATTTGTACAGCAAGACAAGCAAGAAAAAGGAGCTTTATATAAATTTAATGCGCAAGCACCCTCTGGTCTAAAGACTGACAGCTAGGTGAACCAGGTAGAGCTCGTAAAAGAAATGAACTGTTGTTCCCAGCCTTGTCAGAACAATTTATTTCTTTTTTAGCCTTTTCCTAATGTATTTCTGTTTTATTTTAGACTTCTAGGCGCTTGCTGCTTCATTCTTTTCTCCTTTAGACATGACGCTGTAAGCTACTTAATCAAAACAACGTCTAAAGAACACATTTCCTACTCACAAATTATAATTTCCTGCATAACGCTGGGCCACTGAATTGCTTCAAATTATTTCCTTGTACCTGATATACTCTTCTTACTCTTGGAATTGTACTGACCTTGCTCAAATAAATAAAATATTTCCGTCTTTATCCAACAGGACTTTGCACTCCTGCATGCAATTGCCCACCTACAAGTACTGACCACACGATACTTTAAAACACAACAAACAAAAAATAAAGTATACTCACCTGTAGATGTGTTCTAACAAAAGATTTCTTTCCTGTGTAATCAAAATTATTTCTCATTAAGAAGTACAGTAACTGCGAAGCTTCAGTACGAATTGAACTCAGTTTGGAATTACAGTACTTCAGAATCTCATAGCACAGGGCAGAACACATATCAGCTCTACCCTCATAAAACGTAGAAGGAAACTGAGGAAAAAAGCAGAAAAGAAAGAAGGTATTCATTAACACCCCACTCTTGACAACATAAACATCTAAAGAAAAACACAAGTCCCAAATGAATAGTCCCAAACAACTGAAAAAACAGTTACAGTAGTTCACAAAACAAAGTCATTTTTACAGCAATTCAAACAATAATTATTCCAGGCCCTTTATGAATTTTGATTTGGAATTTTTAGTTCTCAAAGTTCTAGATAGTGTATTTCTAGCTATAAATCTGGATAAGTACTTGGAGATAAATTATTTTAAAACTCCTTACCTTAAAAATAAGTGCCCTTAAAGCAATGAAAACATTTTTCAGTGCTGTTTCAGACTGATTCTTTTGAAGGAAGCAGAGGTATACATCAAATACTTTTTTCATTAGTGGATTATGTCCATGATCTGTCAGTAGCTGATTCTTTAAATTAATAGTGAGAATTTAGGAATTTTATACTGCAACACATTTATACCATTCTAAAAACATACATATTTTTAAAAAGCAAGACATTAATTTAAAAAAAAGAAATGTGCATATTATTACTGAGACATTGAATAATACAAGCAATAATAACTGAGGTTTAATGAGATATTTCTACCATTGCATTGGTCCTGTTTATAAAGAAAGTGCTGTTAACTGATGAATGTTTCATACAAGAAGAGATCAAGTTCAGTATACAAGCCTGCACCTGAGCGCATCCAAATATCAATTATGATACTGGCATAGAAAATACAGTTTTACCACTCATATTAAGTAGATACTACAGTTTCTAGAAATACTTTTACAAAGTTAGGATAAGGAAGGAGCTTTTCCAACAGAATACTGATGATCAACATGGAGTACATTGAGCAACTGAAGCGAAAGGTTCAACAGGTTATGAGATGTTAAATGCCACAACAACGAAATACAATACCAGAAATGCTAAAAAGTGCCAAGTTACAGAACTATAGTGTATGCTATGCAATTTAAAATAAAATTTTAAAAACAGTTTTGCAAAAAAAAAAATGTTTTTTTGTATAATTATAGGAGATGTTAACATAAATTCAAGGACAAACCTTAAAAGCCATTGTGAATAATGATAGAGTATCCAGAATTGTAAGGCAAACTTCTGTGGCAGTATTTGCTTCCAGTAAAGACTGGTGAAGAACGTCTGCATCTGAATGGCCATAGCCTACAAAAATTAAGTGTAAGTGCTTAGTGCACAAATTTACATGTATTTTATTTCCAAAAGACTTGCTGAGAAGATTGACGAATATAAAGCCTGACAGGAGTTAACATTCGATACAGAAAAATAATTAATAACCATTCAATTAATATCCATTTGTCAAATATGTGCAAATAATTATTTTAGCATAATTTGCACAAGATCATAGAATAAAGTACAAATGCCAACAACAGAAACAATAAATAGCAAGGAAAATATTAAAATGTTTGATGTTTCATATATATGTATGTATACGCCCAAATGTATAAATAAAAATATATACTTATACATGTATACATACATACATATATTCATAAAATAAATGCCTCAGTAGCATGAAGTTACAGCTGAAAATATGCACTGGTGATTTAGTGATGTTATAATGATATTGAATTCAATCATTATAAAAATACAGAACACCAAAGGAATACATGCACTTATACGCAGTTGAAGACCTAAGGAAGTAATTATGCTCTGTAGGAATAGCATGCAATAACTCCATGTTTAACCAAAATACTTTATTGACTTTTGTTCTGTAATGCAATCAAATAATTTAAAAAACAGCATGCTTCAGCAATGGTTAAAATACATTGTTTATGATTCCTAACACTGATCTTTCAGAACTGGATTGACAGATGTGATCTGGCTGCTTTACACAAATTTGGTGTGAATCATGTTAAAATATTAGATAGCCCAACATAGACAACTTAGCACTGCTAGAAGTATAACTTGAACTCACTGAGTCTAAGACAAGAAGAGATGAAGTTCTTTTAGGCTGTCACCTAGCCATTTTTTCTGCACCCTTTGCTACCCTACTTAACTATGCAACTGCAGATACTATTGTTTTCCTCTTTCTTTATCCAGACTAAGTAGACCTACCATTAGGTGTAGCTTTAAAAGAAAAGTCACGGTGTTTGTTTTTAAGAACAAAACAATGACGAATGAACTTGAAACAAGCAAATAAAAAAGCTACAAAGTGTAGGAAAAAAGATTGGTAAAACCTGCACTAGTGTATTCTGCACGGAAAGGATCCAGAATAACCATCAGTTTCTACAGATTTACACGTTTTCTGTTAGGAAGTATATCCCTTTTTGCAATATATATGCATATATATATATATGTGTGTGTGTGTGTGTGTGTATGTGATATTCTCCCTGCCTCCACCTCATCCTTTTCCCGTGTTGTTTCTCTACAATTTCAGTTCCATTACCTCTTATAACTCTGTAATGACAGAAAGAAACAATCAGTATTTTGAAGCAAGTTTCTGAACTTGCCAATATTTTCATTTTTGTAAAAGTAATTTTTTCCTTAAATAAATTCAAGAAAAAGTCTTTTTCATAGCAGTCACCTTTAGGTGACTACAGTTTAGGTAGGACTTCAGGTGTCCTACAGTTTCGGTACCATTGAAGATATCAAGAGATGATGACTATTTTGAAAACCCCACTGAGGACAGGAAAAATACTGTTTAAAGAAATATTTTGTTCGCTCTTCCAGATATAAAGAAAGGTTATTATAAATCCTGTGTTCCAGAGTTGTTCCAGTTTTCAGGAAGAGTAAAAAAGACAGGAAGAATAAAAAAGACAACTCTGGTAATTATGGACCTATGAGTCTCACTCCAGTGCCTGCTAAATTCAGAAAACATTATCCTGAAAGCCATTGAAATACACTTGACAGATAATACAGCCATTGGTCTAGGCCAAAAACTGTTCACAAGGAGAAAATCCTGATTAACTACCTTTCCTTTTATAACAAAATCACACATCTAGCTGACCAAGAGAAGCCAGCTGATGTGATTATTTTGGATTTTACAAGAGTTTGCAATACTGTCACAGTATCCTTCTGGACAAAATGTCCAGCATACAGATAGACAAGTACATAATAGGATGGGAGAACAATTGGTTGACAGGTTGGACTCAAACTGCTATAATAAAGTGGGGTTACATCAGGCTGGCAGTCAGCCACAGTGGGGATTCAACACTGCTCCATTTTAGGACCAGTTCTTGTTAATGCTTTAATAAGTGAGCTTAACACAGGAATTGAATGTATACTAAGAAAGCTTGCAGATGATACTAAATTACAAGGAACTGTTGACTCACTCAAGGGTAGAAGGGCCTTGAGAGAGATCTAGATGAAATAGCAGGCTGGGCAATCACCAACTGTATGAAGTTCAACAAGAGCAGTGACAGATTCTCCAACTGGGACAGGAAAATCCTGGATATATGTACAGAACAGGAGATGAGAAGCTGGAGATCAGCTCCACAGAACAGGACCTGAGGATTCAGATCAATGGCAAAATGAATACACGCTGAGTACACATCTGCCCTGGCAGCCAGAAGAGCCAACCACATCCTGAGGGGGTGCATCAGAAACAGCACTGCCAGCCAGATGAGAGAAGGGATTGTCTGGCTCTGCTCTGTGCTGGTGTGGCTTCACTGCAGCGCGCTGGGTGCACTTAGGGGCACATAAGATCCAGCTACTAGAAAGCATCCAGAAAAGAGCTGTGAAGGTGACAAAGGTTCTAGACAGCAAGATGTAGAAGGAAAGGTTGAGGTCTCTTGGTTTGTTCAGCTCGGGGAAAAGAAGACTAAAAAAAGGCTTAACAGAGGCCTACAGCTTCCCCACAAGGGGTTCAGAGGGGAAGACCCAAGGGAATAGCAGAGAGCAGATCAGAGGAGGGTCAGTTTGGTGTTAGGAAAAGGTTCTGCAGCAGAGGGTGGTCAGGCACAGAACTGGTGCCCAGGGCAGTGGTCACACCCCCAAGCTGCTGGAGCAAGGAGCGCCTGGACAGCACCATCAGTGTTCGGATTTTGGGTGGTGCTGTGAGAAGCTGGGAGTTGGGCTTGATAATTATTGTGGGTCCTTTCCAACTCTTGATATTTCACTCTTCTGACCAGAAGCTGCAGCCAATCCACAACATTCCAAACAGTTCAAACTTTTTCTTTCCATTAATAATTTACAATAAACTAGCCTTTGCTTACACTGCATTATTGCAGAAGTTTTGGGCAGGATGCAAACAAAGTAAAATTCAGTTGGGCTTCATTAGAAGACATCTAACATATATGATATGGAGATCTATCTAGACATGCATACGAACATGCATTTAAAACTATCTAAGAACTCTGAAAATAGAATAACCTTTAATGACTGAGCTCAACATTAACTGTAAACTGCCAATACAGCTGAAGGTATATCTCTTCTTATGTACTTTGTATGTCACTGTGTTATACTGAGCTTCCTCCTCTCCTTTAACACAGATGACAGACATACAGATCCATCTTTTTGCTGTTTCTTCTGAGGCTTCAGAAATTTCAATATAAGTCTTATTTTCTTTCACATGTAAGTCACAAAACTACACTGAAATTCCCCAGAGATCTGACATATCACCTATACCATGATATCAGTTCTTTTCCTTGGATTAATAATTAGAAAGGGAGAAATGAAGTTTATAAATTACATTTACAGACAATGTTGTTTCTAAAATCACTATCTTTTGGCACGAGAGCAAGGATTTCCATCATATACATCCTAACTATGTGAGTATATATGTTATCCAAAAGATTTATTAAAGTTCTGAATGCTAGCAGTGTGCCCAGGCGGCCAAGAAGGCCAACAGCAATCTGACTTGTATCAGAAATAGTGTAGCTAGCAGGACGAAGAAGGAGGAAGATGAAGCCAGCTACGGTGAGGTTGCACCTTGAGTACTGTGCTCAGTTTTGAGCCCCTCATTAAAAGACAGTGCAGCACTGGAGCATATCCAGAGAAGGGCAGCAAAGCTGGTGAGGGTCTGGAGCATAAGTCCTATGAGGAGCTGCTGGAGAAACTGAGGGCGTTTAATCTGGAGAAGAGGAGGCTCAGGGAAGACTTCATCTATCATCTATTGCTCTCTGCAATGACATGAAAGGAGGTTGTGGCAAGGTGGGTTGTGGCAAGCCTCTTCTCCCAGGTAACAGTGATAGGCTGTGAGATAACGGTCTCAAGTTGCACCAAGGAAGGTTCATTTTGGAAATTAGAAAGCATTTCTTCTCTGAAAGAGTGGTTAGGTGCTGGAACAGGAGTCACTGTCTCTGGACGTGTTTAAGGAAAGGGCAGAGGTGGTATTTTGGGATGTGGTTTAGTGGAGAATATTGGTGGTAGGTGGACATTGGACTGGATGATCTTAGAGGTCTTTTTCAACTGTAATGACTCTTATGATTCTATTCTATTCTATATAAATAATACAGATGGAGTGACGACAACACAAAACTATAAGTCAGAAAACAAGACACAAAAGATATAAAAATCATTTTAACATTTGACATGGCTTTCATAGCAACATGTTTTCACCTTAAAAAACCATGGTCAATACAAAGTCTAACATCCTTATATTTATTAAACGTACAGCATTAAAAACACTGCTATCACTTAACTGAAAATTAACTGAATGAGACACTGTGATAATTCCTTCAAACTAGTTGGAAAAGAACAGAAAGTTTATTCTTACATAAGCATGCATTTATTAAAATCTTTCAGCTCACTGTCCTTAAAATCACCCAACTTCGTTGAGTTTTGCACATAAAGTCCAGAAGCAATCAGGTGATTTATTTCCCAGAGAATTTTTTTGAATCAATATTCCTATACAGAATATTTTACCATACAGAACATGTAGTTATACAGTGTGAAAGCACTTTTGTGTATCAAAAAACATGTAAAAATTTGTAGAAGCAGAACTGATACAGCATGAATACAGTAGCAGCAGACTGCTTACATGAAAAAATATTTTCCAGAACTATATAGTTTTATGAACTAATTCAAAGAATGTTTTGTATTTAAAATTATATGAAAATGCATTTATAAACAGGGTGGGGTTTTTTTTGTTTTCCACCAAACTGCGTGATAAGTCTTGTGTAATTATGTTGACCGTTGCTTTACGTTACAAATAATGAGCTAAAAGATTTTAAGTATCTGTAGGGGACAGTTAGATATGCTCAGGAAATCAAGAAATGAGTATAGTGTAAGTCAAATAACTGCTTTACTGCACACCATTCTTTTCAGACCCAGTTATCCAGTTTATTCTACTGGATTAGTCAACCAGTTTAATTGCTTTTGAAGCTGAAGATTGCAAAATGGTGCTTCTGAATACTTTACATACAGCATAACTTGCAATTTAAGAGCAGCATATTTAAAAAGATAGGACATAAGCAGATTTAGTTTTCAATACAGCAGTCTTATAGAAGCTGACTTCAACCTGATTAAATCTTACCATTGTCTACAGAAATTCCAAGAATACTTGATATCTTTCTCACACTGAAAACAGAAAAATCACTTCATTATTGGACGCTTTTTGACTTCCAGACAAACTAAATCATGGGCTTCACATTCTCTGTAGAAATTCTAAGAAGCTTATTTCTCCTTAGCAGATGTCAAAACATGGAGATATGGTCGAAGTGTTAATTTTTGTTTTCAGATTAATTGTAAGACTGAGTTGGGGAAAAAAAATGAAGTTTTATGAAGCAAATAGAAAACAACTAAACTCTGTACTCTGTAACTATGTGTCCAACAGAGCAGAAGTGTATGCAGTTGAAAAGAAAAAAAAAAAGTTTTTTAAATATAGTATCGTTAACCACGCTCCATGTTATGGCATCAGCCAGCATTAATTGTTTTATCACAAAGCAGGGAACAGACCATCCATTTTTTCCAGTTATTCGCTCGACCTAGAATAATAAAAGTCATCGAAATGCACTGGTGTGGCTCTGGGACCTGTGTGGTGTTGTGGTACTGGTTGAAGATGATGAATGTTACCATGTCATGAGACTTACTGTGGTTAAAAGTGAGAGAGTTATCCAGGCTGCTCAGCTGCTGCAATCTGGCATGCATCATTCCTGTTCTGTTACGGGAAACAGGCAATGTCTGAGATTTTCGATCATGAACTATGGATCCCAACCCCTCCTGGTTCCTGCAAGATGGGTGAAATGGGATAGAAGCAAAAGTTAGACATGTCAATCAGCAGCAAGACAGGAAGTGTTAGTCAAGCAACTACAAGAAGTTTTATAGAAAGAGTCATAATGCAACCTATTTAATGTTTTACTTACAAAACAGAAATAGGTAGCTTAAAAAAAAAGCATCACAGCAAATGCTTTCCTAAAAATCTCAAAGCACAACAGCAAAAGCACACGAGTAGTTGCTCTGAAAATGCTAGATTTACTTCAGAGCTCTTGCGCACGTAAATATTTGAGAATACAAAGATTCCAAAGATATTTGGAACCCAAAACCTTATATAAAATTTTTAGAAAAAAAGCTAGAAAAAGACACATGGTGGTAAAATTAGAAAGCATACATGCAACAGGGAAGAGTAGGAATTAACTGAAGTATTATTGTGGACGTCTTACCCAAGCAGGAAGGGAGAAGAGCCATACACTTTGTTAAACTTGCAGCAATCAAGTGAAGAGAACAGAAAGGTGATCTGTGTTAGCAATCAGTACAGACTAAATTCCTATTGTGTACCACCACCAGAGCTAATGAAAAATGACAACCAGTGCCTGAATATTTCCCTGTTCCTTTTCGTTCTGTGTCCTTTGTGTATTTTAAGAGTATGTGCAAAGTATGTCATATACTTTAGTGTAACAACATGAAAGACTAGAAAGCTACATTAATTGGGGAAATTCAATACTTCTGCAGAACACAAATGACTTCTATAGCTTAAGTCTTTTTTTAGCATAACATGCACTACACAAACTAAGCGATCAGTAAAAAAAGGAAGGAGGGTAGTTCTTTTCTAAAAACTAGTCAAAGGAATTAAACTTTTTTTTGGTTGGTTGGTTTTGATGTTTGTTTCTTTATATATTTTTCAATAATTTTATCATTTTTTTATGAAAAGCCTAAAATTACAAGCTTCTGTAAATCCAGAGTTTATTAGAGCACAAAGGTTAAAAATCAAAGCCTTAGCAAAGACAGATTTGTTTTGGTTGCTGATTATTATTCATCTTTTTGAAGTTGTGTAAACATGGGTGAGATCTTTTCCTGAAAAAATTCCAGGAAGGTAGTCATGTTTGTTGTTTGTAGAAACACACTCACATACCACTGAACTTAAAACAAAAAGCTAAACATCTTACCATCCAAGCTCTGCAATTTCTCTCCCACCAAGCTCAAGAGGACCAGTATTTGAACTCTACAAATTTAGTTATAACAGGACCACCGTGTATACCACAGTGTGAAGCCCAGACAGTTTACTACATTTTACTCCATTAAAAAAAATACTTTGTATGAAAGAACACACTAATGCAAATATATTCAAATACTTGAGTACAAGGGCTGCTCCAAAAGTAATGCCTCCCATTTTATGATGTTAGCCCACATCAGAGACACACGGTGTTTGCACGGCAGCTGAGGCTGAACTTTCCCACCAGTGTTCCATTACACGCTGTGACTGTGTGACAGATGGCAACAGAGGGGCAGTCGGACAGAATGACATCCGACATGGAAGCATGTATGAAGCAAAGGGGTGTCACTGAATTCCTCCATGCAGAGAAAATGGCAGCCACTGACATTCATTGGTGCTTGCTGAACATTTCTAGAGATCAAACAGTGGATGTGAGTACACTGAGGCAGTGGTGATGAGTTTCAGCAGTGGACAGTGGGTCACCTGCACTGGTGCAGATTTTTATGAGTGAAGCACGCAAGCTCTTGTGCACTGCTGGTGAAAAGGCACAGCTAATGGCGGTGACTGTGTTGAAAAATAGTGTTTTGTAGCTGAGAATTTACTCTACCAAACAGTGCTTTTGTGCTTTTTGTATCTATTGTTGTTTTCATGAAATAAATAGGAGGCATTACTTTGAAACAAGTACATACTATATACATATTTCTGAGATTTTCTCTTAAACAGCAGCCAGTGGGAGCCATACAGGTACCCAGAAGTACCTAGAAGAACTGAAAAACAGCAGAGTAGAAATGTCTACTACTCACCTTTCACTGAAGACACTTTATTAAATTTCTATAACATTTCAACTGACATGGTTTTATGGCCAAGTGAATAAATCAAATATTAAAATGATAAAACTTCTTCCCAAAAGACATTACTTCTAGGAAAAAACTCTTCGGTAAAAAGACAGTAGGAAGGGTGGGTGAATTGCAAAGTAATTTATAATAAACACAGCACACAACATTCTGTATCCTATCTAGAAGTGTGGTATCTGCTTCAGAATTGTTAATATAATAACCACTTACTTCAAATTGTTATGTATAACTTTACAACAACATTTCTACTCCCATATAATGTATTTGTAGCAGAGTTCTGCGCCCATTATTACTTTTAGTGGATACAGGACTGTACAGGCTATTATTCTGAGTAGACAATACAGTAACATTTAATTCCACACAGTACCTGGCTATGTATCGTTTTCCCATGTACTGGAACTGATGCAAGCACACTCTACAGAGAACACATAAAAAGTCAGAAAAATAACACAAAAATCCTTTATAAATTTATGTTCATTGGAATTACTCAACTTTTTTTTTTTCTTGTTTAACTTTAAACTCTTATGCCATGAAACTTTATCTGTCCAACCCTTAAAATTAGTTTTCAGTCCCCAGCCAAGAATAACTGATTCAGAACCTCTGAAATTAATCAGGAATGGTTGCTGTTTTAGTTAAATCAGGATTAGTATAAAAAGACCACATCAATCTCAACATTTCTGCATCAAAACATCTAGTATGAGTCTTGCAACGACAAGCTAGGAGTCAAATAATGAAAAAGCAGAGCACATTAGAAAATTATTAACACCAAGTTCAAATGTTACGTCACAAAATCATAGAATGGTTGAGGTTGGAAGGGACATTTAAAGGCCATCTGGTCTACTTTCTGTGCAGATGTGGCACTGGGGGACATCACTTGCATCATTTGATCTTAAGGGTCTTTTCTAACCTAAATTCTATGATGGGAATTTTATTTTGTTCTGTATTCCTTAAACTGATACTGTGATGGTAATCTGAGATTACTGATCAGATCAAAAACTAATTCTACCTTGCCCTTAAACAAGAGGCCATTAAGGGAAAAACATTGTTCACTCATTTCATACAGTTTATACCCCATGCTTCAGTCTACTACCTGTGCTCATTTACCTGCCCAGTTCTGTTTTCAGTACAATCAATATAACGCCATCTGTACTCAGTGGCTGAATTAAAACACTATTTGTAACATATTTCTAAAATGAACTTTGAGTATCACATTACATAACAATTAATTACCGATATTACAGTGACTGAGTCTGTAACAACTGAAATGAAGAAAAACAGATCAATGAAACAACAAGACATGCAGAAAAGCTTCTGTGTTGCACTACTTCCAGTCAACAGCACCATCCTTGTTTTTTACTTATCAGTCAGTTCTCGTGAATAAACAATACTACATGTGAATAGGCTGAAACGTAGCAGCTAATAAGAAATAATAGATTCATCATATATTTTGTTTCCAAGAGGAAAGCTAGGAAGGCAATTAATTTCCCTTTGTTTCCAAAGTCATTTGATTCAAATGATTTTCATACGCAGCCACATCATTCCACAAGTTTGCATTACAAGATGCATTTGAATGCAGGTCAACAAGACAGTCCATTCCACTTGCACGAGAAATGAAATTCTGAATACTACTTACAGTTTAAGAACCTTCTGAGGTCATTTCTGCATAGCCTAATTCCAGAAACTGTTATGGAGTTGGACAGACATGCAATTGTGCACATCAAGTTAAGGATTTCTAATCAAGACTTACTGTGATATTGCTTTTCAAACAATAAAGAGTAACGCATACATTTATGTCCATGCTCAAGATTTTAACAGCACAGTGAAATGTATGATTTTATGATAAACTAAAAAAAATCTTACTCTGTAATTGTGAAGAAGTCCATGAGTTCAGATTTCGTAGCCTTGTTCCAATAAGTAAACAATGCATCTAGGAAAATGAAAAATATGAAAAACAAGACAAAGGCAGTAAGCACAAAAAAGCATTAAGTGGAGAGTTAGAAAGCTGTTCTTGGTTTTCAGATAATTAGGATCTCAATAAAAATGGCTTGTGAGGTTACAAAAGATATTAAGTCATGCGCATAAATCCAATCCATCATTACATATTTTTTAAAAATAGGTGGAATTACCTACCTTCTGACATACTTCTCAAGATATGAAGGAAACACATAAGCAGACTCTTGATCTCTGCTTGGTCAAGTTTGTCATATCGAACTACAGAACTTCCCAAAGTGCTGCTCTGTTGGTTCTGAAAAGAAAATAAACAGTTTGGCTGAAAGTTTCCTAAACTGATAATAAACTAAAATGTTTTAAATTGCCTTATTAATTCCTGAAACAGAAAAAGGATCTCAGAACGGAGACAAAAATGTTTTATGTAGAGATAGGCCTCTAAAACACATACAGTACACAGAAGCATAGAAATCAAACCTCTTTACTTTTGTTTATTTTCATTTCCTTCTTTGCACAAATTTTCTCCCAAGGAGGACGAATAAGAGAAGTTACCTAACAGTGACTGCAAACTGAGGCTTGCCCTCTTTGCTTAGTGTAAATACTTTAAAAATTACACGTTGTTAGGCAACACATACATCCTCCTTTGCTTTTGAAGATTTTACATAGAACTGCAGGCAGAACTGACTCCACACAATTCTACTGGAAAGCGAAGAATCCCAAGGGAAACATACAGGTATGGAAATAATGTGCATTCTGCATCTACTGATAAATAATCTGCCTTTGCCTTAAAAAACAAAGAAACAAACAAAAAAACCCTTTCCTCCCTTTGTAAAGACCCTACACTTGTGAGAAGCCAATCTACAATACTCATTACTGAAGGAAATCCCAAAATCTGTCCAAAAAGAAAAAACAAACTAACAAAAAAAAAAAACCAACGTGACAGCTTGACAACTTTCAAAATTTACTGCATAAACGGCTACAAAAAGAAAAAAAGTAGAACTGAGAATATAGAAAGAGAGCTTTAGGCAATGACCTATTTGTAAAACAATCATTTTTACACAATCAAGTGTTATAAAATCCTCAGTATGAAGCTGAATGTTCATTTAAAGGATATATTCCACCTTCTTCATTGCCAATTCCTCCCTTCCAATATGAGGCTACTTATCCTAATGAAAGATGAACCAGTCATTTAAACTATTTTCTGGAGAGTTAATGTTCTGATATAATTGATCTGTGCAACAGTTTCTACATAGAAGCCTGATAACGTTGGACTCATTAACTTTTTAAGTACACATACCAGCATAAGAGGTAATCCTTTATATCAACATTAGAAAAACAAAAACAAAAATAAAAACATAGACTTGTGGGAGAGCACTTAGTTTCTCAAACTGAGTTCTAATACCTCAAGGGCAGAATAGTCCTTCCAGGAACACTCCTCACTGAAAGCAAGAGAAATGCTAATCCATGACACTTTGCACAGGCATCAATTGACTACTGAATGTTGACTACTGATGTTCCATGTTCCTAAAACAATCGATGCAGTCTCTCACATACTAGCCATTGCATGCAGTGAAACCACATGATGTTATAATAATACTAGAAATAAATTACTTCAGTTTAGAAGGAAGTAGACACCTGCATAAACCTGAACACTCCTGATTCTAAAGGTCCACAAATTGCTCACTTTAAATAAAGACAGAATCTCTAGTGAATAAGGAAGTACTACTGTATCGTTATATGCAAACCGAAACGGAGCAGGCAATTAATGGGTGACAGAACAGAAACTGGTTTTTGAGTTTTCTACAATTTTGATACTGTTTAGAGATAGAACTCCCTCTAAAAGTTGAAAACGTACACAGTTAAAACAAGTTTTGTTTAAAATGATCTCAGTAGCATACAAAGAAAGGCCATATTAAAATAGAAATAGTTTCTAGCAAATTCTTTTTCTACAAGGCTAGTTCTACAGGTTATTCTGAATGAAAATTAAGATGAAACCAAGCAATGAGCAAAAATTTGAAAATACATGCAATGAACAGCTGATCTAACAGAAACTTTGGAAAGCAATGACTAAGAAGCCAGAATTAAGTATTCTTCATGCAAAAAATTAACAGCAAAACATGAACTCTCTATTACCTAAATTGGCAGATCAGAGTAGAATTTTCAAAGGATTTTGACTCCTTTGAAAACCCTTTTAGAGAAAACAGTGCATGTTAGTAATTAACAACATAAAAACTAAGTAATGAATGACAGTATTGCCATTTTAGCAACAGCAGGTGTCCAAGGCGTTTCTGTCAAAGAATGTCAAAGAAAACATATTTATATTAAGAAATATATGACTCAGATTCTGCTAATAGGTAAACTGATGGATAGTTCTGACTTAACTAAATTACATAAATGGACTATTACAGGTTTGGTACGTGGTTGTTTTGCATGTATTTGCCTTGAGATTCAACTGTTGCAAAAGAAGTGGCAAAACTATTGATCACACGCACTTCACTCAGAAGCTTAACTATACCAAGCACAAAAACCAAATACTTCTTGTAACTGAAGGGAGAAAGCAGCATGCATAATTTTCTCTGGCAAAACTGGAATTGTCAGAAGCGAAAAATCCATAGTAACACGGTTTTTCTTTGCAGGGTGAGAATTTTCTTCTTCTCCTCCATTAGGACGCATAGCATGAGCAGAGTGCCTTCTGAGAAGCTTCTCTCTCTGCCACACGAAGGCATGTCAGGGTCAAGGGAAAAAGTTATCGTGTTGTGACATGCACAACAAGATCTAAGAAAATGAAACGTGATCAGCATAAATACAAGCTCTATAAAGACATGACTGAATAACTCACAGCTACCAGAACCAAAACTTCTACTTTGTAACAGGTTCCAAGTGAAATGCTTTAGAAAAATCAAACTAATATAAGTCACTTAAGAGAATTCACAGTAATTGATTTTAAAAATGCTTGTATTACATATATTGTGTGTTGAACAGATAGAGTGATGACCTCCACAAAATCTCGCATAACCAGAGTTCAGTTCTCACAGGCAACATTTAATGCTCTTAACCTCATACCCTTATCTAAAGGGAAAAAAACAAGTGCTTGCTCGTGTTTCTAAATTGAAAACCAGATTGCATTTTCTGCAGAACAGCTTAATAAAAACACTGTTAGAAGAGCTCATACGACATGCGTTTCTCAAAAGAAGAAGATAAAATAAAAACTTCTGAAAACGCTGCTCTGAAGTTATTCTTGAAAGCCCAGTCCCAGCAGAGATAACAAAAGTTAACTTGAAATTTCAGGAGTACACTTCAGTGGGTATTTTTGTTGTTGTTGTTTCTGAGGGGTTTTTTTGTTTGCTTGTTTACCTTGTCAAGAGAATTGCTTTTGTCACTGTGTCTTTCAGGAAGACTGTTTCCTGAGTCTGTACTTATAAGAGAGCCTCTTGAGTCAGCATTCCTCACACAATTAATATTCGGAGTTGAAGTGGTATATGGAGAAGCTAAACAAAACAAAATGTAAAAATCTCAAACAATGCATATACTGTAAAAAGTCACTCTACAGACCAACCTCTAAGCCCCCCCTATATATATATATATATATATATATGTATGTATGTATTTCTTAAGAATCATAGAATCATAGAATCACCAAGGTTGGAAAAGACCTAAAAGATCATCCAGTCCAACCGTTCACCTATTCCCAATAGCTCCCAAAAAATAGGAATTTGTCTTCTTAAAAAATAGGGCAATTACTACTAGTAACAAAAGAAAAGTTCTTCCTTTTTCAGTTTTTGTTTTGTTTTGTTTTGTTTTTTTGTTTTTTTTTTTTGTTTTTTTTTTTAAGTGCTTACCAATGCCAGAGATAACACCAAACAGATCTTTAGGAAGGTTATTATCCAATGTGTTTACTGCTTTTTGTGGTGTTACCAGCTGATTTGCAGTCGGCAAATTTAGCCCATCATCCTTTCCACTCTGCTTGGAAAAAAAAAAAGGAATAAAGGAAGATATGATTATTGTTTTCCAACATTATGGGTATAGTTAGTAATACATACTTTATTTTCTAATGCAGGGTTTACTATATAGAATGACAGAATCATTACAGCTAGAAAAGACCTCTAAGATCACCTAGTCCAACTGTCAATGCATCATCACCATTCCCACTAAACCATGTTACCTGTGTTCCACATCTCCACGTGTTGTGAACACCTCCAGGGATGGTGACTTCACCACTTCCCTTGGGCAGCCTGTTCCAATGCCTCACCACTCTTTCAGAGAAGAAATGCTTTCTAATATTCAAACTGAACCTCCTCAGGCACAACTTGAGGCCATTACCTCACAGCCTATCAGTGTGATCTGGGAGAAGAGGCCAACCCCCCACCTCACCACAACCTCCTTTCATTTCACTGCAGAGAGCAATAAGGTCTACCCTGAGCCTTCTCCAGACCGAACACCCCCAGTTTCCTCAGCTGCTCCTCATAAGACTTGAGCTTCAGACCCTCACCAGCTTTGCTGTCCTTCTCTGGACACACTCCAGTGCTGCACTGTCCTTCTTGCAATGACGGACCCAAAACTGAGCACAGTTCTCTAAGTGCAGCCTCACCAGTGCCAAGAACAGGGAAATGACCACCTTCCTGCTGCTGCTGACTGCTCTATTTCTGATACAAGCCAGGAAAACATTGGCCTTCTTGGCCACTTGGGTACACTGCTGGTTCTCGCTTAGCTGTCAACTAACACCTCCAGATCCTTTTCCTCTGCACATCTTTCCTGCCACTCTACGCCAATCCTGTAGCATTGCCTGTAGTCACTGTGACCAAAGTAGAGGACCCATCACTTGTTCTAGTTGAACCTCATATAAATGGACTCAGACCATTACTCCAGCCTGTCCAGATCCTTCTGTAGGGCCTTCCTTACCTAACGCTGATCAATACTTTCTCCCAGCTCAAGACCTTCGCTGATACCAAGGTCAGGCTGACAGGATGCCACATGGATGCCACATTCACTAGCCTCCAGTTGTCTGGATCCTCTCCGGTTGATGAGGACTGTTGATAAATGACCCAAAGGGGCTTGGCCAGCTCTCTCTCAGTACCCTCATGGGGATCCTATTCAGCCCACACACTTGATGGAATAGCAGGCTGCTGTTTCCTCTCCAATTATGGAGGGTTTATTCTGCTCTCTATCCCTGACTTCCAGTTCAGGGACATGTTTACTCTGTGGATAACTGTTCTGACTACTAAAGACAGAAGCAAAGAAGGTTTTAAGAACCTCAGCCTTTTCCTCATCCTTGGTGGTAATGTCCCTAGTTGCATCCAATAAAGAATGGACATCTTCCTTGCCCCTTCTTTTGTTGTTCATTAATTTGTAAAAGCACTTTTTTTTTTTTTTTTTTTTAAATCTTTCACAATGGCAGATTAAGCCCCTGCTGAGCTTTTGCATTTCTTATGTTCTCTCTGCATATCCTAGTAACATCCATGTACTGTTCTAGAGTTGTCTGCCACTTCATCCAATGATAGTAAACTCTCTTTTTCCTGGAGTCTTAGCAAAAACTGTTCAGCAGGCTGGTCTTCTCCTACACTGGCTTGTTTTAACACCACATGGGGACGGCCTTCCACTGTGTGTTCTTGAAGAATGTCGAGCTTTTGTGGCACCCTTTCCCCTTCAGGACTAACTCCCAAGGGATTCTCCCAGCCCATTCTGAAGCTCAAAGTCTGCCCTCTGGAAATCCAAGGCAGCAGTTTTGCTGACTTCCCTCCTAACTTCACCAGTAACAGAGAAATCAATTATTTCTTGGTCACTATGTCCAAGTCAGCTTCCGACCACCATGACTCTCACCATTCCTTCTCTGCTTGTAAATAGTAGGCCTAATGTAAATTAGTAGGCCTAATAGTAGGCCCTACTAGGCCTAACCCTAGTAGGCTGTGTCAGGAAGTTATCTTTCGCCCACTCCAGGAACTTCCTGGAATATATTTCTTTCTTACTTAATTTCTATTATCTATGCTCAAAAAGCATGGAATGATAGGTTCAGATACTTCCACAAGTCTGAGATAGCCTCTAACTTAAAAGATCTCAGCAAATACTGGAAAAAATGAGTATTCCACTGTAATACAGACAATTTCAAAAGACCTAGACTATTTTTATTTTAAACACCCAATTTTTTGTGTTGTTGGAAAGGCACTGTAAGTTTCTTTCTCTTTCTTAAACTGGCAAATGGTACTCAGCAAAATACAGAAAAAATAAAAATAAACTCTTTAATTATTAAATCTCAGAGTCAATAATTGTGTACAACAATAGCATTTCAATATACTCCTTTTTAGTTTTGGGTTTTTTTCTTTGGTTGGCTTTTTTTTTCGTTTGTTTTTGACACTTCAACAACACTACTCCTTCAACTTTTGTTAGAGCAGACAAAAAGACGCACGAGGTCTAATCCCGTGCGGTCTATAGTTGTTAATAGAATGATAGAAACATACACGAGAGATACAGAAATAGTAAGATGCTATATAATATTAAAATCAAATGACACTAGAAACATACTGTGTTAGTTTGACATTCTACAAAAACCTTCACAGGTTCAACTGAAGAGCAAGTTATGATGCATTTATTGAACGTAGCCAACTATGATGTCAGGCATAACTTAGCTGGACCAGAGGAAAGGCAATCAAAATCATAAAACGTAACTAAAAATTTTAATCTAGTATAAAGGACAGAAAACAAACTCCAAGAATTCTGAAATTTATGGAACTTTTTCTGAAAGTATGTATTATTTTATATACATGTCAGCAAGAAATTATGATGAAAATAATCAGAATATCAAATAGAAATGGTCACTCACATTACTGGAAGGATTAACAGGAAACGGAGACACATCTTTAACATTGATTCGTTGGACATTTTCTATAAGCAATCCAAAGAGTGGCAAGTACATAGTGGCTATTCGTGCTTGATGGACCTAAAAACAGTTTGAAAAGAACATTTAATAAATATTTATTAAGCCAGAGTTCACACTTAGAACTTCCTGAGTGGAAAAGTAATGGTCATCTCTGTATTCACTATAATTTTATCAACACATTTTATTTATTGTTTCAATATAACACAGAAAAAACCTACAGTAATATGATTTCAGCTAAGACTAACCAAGTAATCTTACGACAGCTTTATAAACTCATGACAGCATTTTTCTTATGCTCACTTTACCAGTAGTAGATGATGTATAGACAGCTGTCAAGTATTAAGAGTAGCACTTAATGAAATTAAGAGCTTTAAAAATAGTCGTTATATGTCTAAATGTAATGGTTACCAAAATATATCAAAAATAGCTATCAAAATATAATAAATAAATGTAATTATTCTAAAGAGATGCCTTGTGGTCCTCTTCGGTAAAAGTAATGGGGCCTGCAAATTGTTTTTCCTACAATCACCACACATTTTCATCACAGATGCAGTCTGAACTCAAACAACATGGCTGCAAATTAATAGGTTTTGTGAAAGAAGAAAAAATTCTCTGAAAGTGTGCACACAGTATTTATCATTTTGTACCACTAACACAGAAATATACTTACCCTGGAAGCATATCTATCATCAAAAGAATGCTTTATCATCAAATTCTTGAGCACACTAATGGCAATCTGACGCACTTCTCTGAACTCTTGCAATGCATTTCCCACCTCCCTTAGAAGCAGCCCCACTAAGAAGTGATTCTTACAGAACTCATCTGTTAATGAATAATCCAGCTGAAGGTCTGAAAATAAAGCAGAAATTCCATGTAAGGGATGGTATAATTTAAATAATATATCAATTAACCTGAGGCTGAACACAAAAGTTATTGACAAATTAATGTTCAGACATTTGTATATATCATAAATATTCACATACACCCAGTTAACCACGTAATTATGCATTAAACAACTGCAATTTATATTCAATCAGTAGAAAATAGAGAAGTATAAGCATATGGAAAAAAAATATATATATACACATATATTTAAATTATGTATTCTTAAAGTACTGTCCAATATGCAAGATCTTCCTTCTAAGCTTATCATGACCAGTGCCTTATAGCTACATATTCAACTTAGATCTACATTTGTTCACTGAAAAGGCACCCAGGGCATAAAGGCTATGAATATCCTATTCTTCAGGAATTTCTCCGTGGGGTAGAAGAAGAATTTAGATTTTATTCTGCAGTTCAGTCCCAAGTTACTAAGCTTCTAAGGCTACAAGCCAAACATGGATTAAATAGTTTGAGATTTCTGTATTGCAGTTTTGACTTCCTTCTTCATTATCTATCTTCCAAAAACATTGATTATGAATATAGACGATAAAGCCTGCTAACATCTGTGATCTTAGTTAATTCATGTTTTCTAAGAAAATAATCCCCCAAATTTGCTGCGGATACTAAAAGCGTAAAAGACAACACGTGCCTCATACATTTTAACAAACAATTTGTTCTCAGTTTACATAGAAGAACATGAAAATATTTAAATAAATTAGCTTAGAAATATGTAAATTAGAAGTGCAATAATATAGTAGGCATTTTTTTCCAATTTCAATCAGAAGTACTACATTTTCCAAAAATATTTACATATTTAGTGTCGACTGCAACAGAATTGGGATTAAAGAACATTTTATTGAAGAACTTTTTCATTCAAATCATTACAATGCAATTTTATACCACAAAGTATTTAATATCTGTTAGTAACTATAAATGCACACTAAGTCACATATAGAGATAAGTATATATTATATAGACATATAGACACATACAGAAAACCAACAAAGCAGATCTGACAGAGTAAAGTCAAACTGCTAGACTTTAGAAGTATTTTATGAAATCAAACAACCCATCTATTTTACGCAGTAAATAGAGAACGTAAGAGAAACTCTCCCAGTATAGGAATCATGAAATCAGAAAGCACAGGCTTTCTACAGTCCTTCTTAAAATGCACACAAGAACCATTCACATCACCCGAGAGCTCTTTTGCTTGGGATACCAAAACAGGGCCAGAAAGATTTCAAATAAAGGTCTTTTATTCTGGCCAAAATCCTAGATCACCAGGGAACAGATTTTACATAATCTTTTACTGTGTATTCAGAACTACTATTTTCTCTAGTCTTGCTGCTCCATTAGGAATGAAAGAAAAAAGTCAAAGACAAACACAAGCTCTGTGCTGCTGTCTAGCTCTTACTCCCAAATCTTGCTCTATTACTTTGCTAAAAATTTAATTACTACTCAAAACTTAACATCAGAACGGGAGAGACAAGAGTTAAAAACATACTTTATCATATCTTTTAATGAGTAGGTGCTTTGTATAGATTATTCTACCTAAACTATTCTCTCAGTTTAAAGGAAGAGATTAAAACTTTAGGCTTCCATTTAAAGTAGTGACATCTAAGAAACACAACATACATGTCTTTAAAAGAATTTACCTTGGTATCTCTGAACTCTGCCTTTTCCAAATGGCATTGGTAGATTCAAAGGTATGTAGTGCTCATGATTACAAACTACACGGAGAAATTCAAATTTGAATTCAAAAAGTGTCTGCAAAAATAAAGTATAAATTAAACAACTGATGCAGTAATTTGATTAAGATTATAAAATTAGCTTTCTTACACGAGAGTGATTTCTCGCAATCTTCTAGTGCAAGGAATTAGAGACCTGCAAATGTTCTGTAGCTCATCAAAATGTACTTTCAGAACAATTCATACTTGACAGTTGGGTACGTTCTAATTACATCCTACTATGTCCAAATTTACTTGGACATATAGCATATTATAACATATTACACGCTGATTTAAGAGAAGTTTGATTTCGCAGAAGAAATCCTTTGTACCACTGGTACATGTTCTTCCCACTACAGGAAACTGATAGAAACTTATCAGAAATCAAAGATCACATCAAATGCTTCCAACTTCAGCGTTTTGCATTCATGCTAAAAATTCCTGCTTAGTGTTGCCCACTCTCTTCTCCCTTTTTCTAGAGGGCAGTACATATTCTAGAGTAGTATACATGCTCTACGGTGGTCAAGTTGTAGCTGGAAATGGGAATCAAAATTCGAAAAAATGATTCCATGGAAAAAGAAAATCATATAGGCATAGCGTAGAAATTTCTAAGAAACATGCTTAAATGTAGCTAGACATAAATCTACACGCTTAAATGTAGCTAGACATAAATCTAAAGCCTTAATGTAGGACTCTACCCATATGCAACAAGCAACTCTTAAAACTATTTTGTTTGAAAGCAGAATACCTTTGGATCTCCTGGTGCAAAGCAGCTGATGTAATTATTGATTTGCTTGAAAACAAAACCTCTATCCATAAAAGTAAAACACCTCTGGGGAAAAAAAAAGCAAACAAAAAGCAAACAAGATAGAAATGATTAAATGTTGCTTCAGTATCCACTTACTATATTTTTGTATTTTACTAGTTAATTTTCCGAACACACTATTGATATTTCAGTCAGTTTGCATGTAAAAAAACAAAACAAACTAAGTACATATATACACAGACACATACCAAATTTTTCTTAGAATTCAGAATGTAAACAAATTAAAAATAAAAGAGCTGTTAGAAGATAAGAAATCTATCTTGGCATAAACAAAAATGACATGGCACTAGCAGCTTTATCTATCATTTTATTTCCCATCCTTTTTTCTTCCTCATAGTTTTTATTGGTTGAAAAAAGAAAGACACTGTAAACCAGTCCGTATAAAATATGTGTAAATAAAACATAACCCAGTGCATGAAGATTTTGTTGGATTAGAGAGTAACAAGGTGATATCTGAATGGGGAAAACAGAACAAGAAATAAAATTTTGATAAAATACAAACTCATTAAAATCAAACTTCTGAACAGATAGCTGTTTCAATATAGAAGGCAAATCATACTTCAGTGCATTTTAGCCTGACTGTGGAATTAAACTTCAAAAGCATTATGCACACTCAGTTCTATGAAAGTTGACTTTAAAATTCTTTAAACTCCATGGTGAAACAGTAGTATAGAAAAAGGAAACACAAAACCCAAGACACTCATGCACCTACTTTTATGAAGGCAGCAAGGCTATGGTTTGCATTTTTTGAAGCCTCTGGATTGTCTCTGTACTTCTGAGTAATGTGTGGCATTAACATATTGACAACGGTTTCAACTGCATGATGGAAGGAAGCTGAAAACCTCTGGTTTCGTAACAACTAGTAAAAAAAATTCAGACATGCACTTAATATGGCTTATAATGATAAAATACATCAGAAAACTTATTTAAGGCAAGATAAAAAAATACCTGACAAGGAAGGAAGAATGAAAGTTTGAAATTTTTTTTTTTTGGTCATTATAATTTAAAAGAACATTTTCATTAAATTCAAGATCTTCCTGAGCCATTTTAAACTGAGGGGGGAAAAAAGTTCACTTGGTTCAATGAAAATATTGTGTTATTAAAAATTCAAACAAGCAAATCTTTTCTGTTTGATGGAAAAACCATATGCATACAAGTTTGTAAGCGTTAAGTATTAATATTGTTCTATACTAAAATACTTCTGATAAAAGAAGCTAAGAATACATGGGAATCTCAGAGTTTTGCCTGTTTTCCTTTCCAAAGCAGTACCAGCTTACTCATGCATAGTAGTTGCATTTTAAGACTCCCTTTTCTGTCATGAAAAAGATTTTGCTGTTCTGCAACTATATTTTTTGTAACTCCTGCAGACTTCAGCCACTATGAAAATTTTCATTCGTGATTTTTTTCTTCCTCCTTCTCATCAGTCACTTCAAATCTCAGCTCTCCAAGCTTCAGCATCTTACTCCCTACGTTTCTAAGTTTCCGCTCAGAATTGTTTTCCCTTGCTTTTAAGTTTTTTAGCTTCAGTTGGCTTACCAGATTTCTTCTACATTCATGATCTACTTGTTCCTGGTGACTGTGCACATTATCTTTATCAATTATTTTATCAACTGGTATTGCTCATTGAGTTCTCTTCAGCATTTTGCTACTGTCTTTTTTTTCACCACATCTTATAGTCTTCACTCAACTGCATTTTGTCTAAAGGCTCTTAATGACTGGTGGGGTGGGGCTGAAGGAGAAGCTGGCTTAGACAATAACTGTTTTAACTGTACAGTCACTCTGCCTTTTCTTTATGAAAACTGTCAAATAAACATATCCAAGTGCTTTGAATACTTTGTTACTTGTATACTTTTTTGAACTAAACTGAAAGTGACACTCCTAGGCAGAACAAGATATGATTAAAGAACAAGAACTACATAAATCAACAATTATACAATTTGCTCTTTGTGTCTGAACTGTGCTCCAAAGTCTCTGGTTCTATCTTTTTGAAAAATTAGGTTGCTAAATGTTAAGGCTGAAAAGATCCCTGTATAAATATCAACAGCATTCATGAATGATATAACATTTACAAATTAAATATTTCCAGTGGTAGGTATGCTAGTCAATCGATATTTTTGTAAGTCAGCTTTTACTGGACAGTATTTCTTTTTAAATATCACAAAAATCTTGCTATAGAAATAATTTTGCTACACCTGTAAGTGCAGCATTTTATCCAATCTCCTAAGCAGGAAATACCAGAATAGGTTCTGTTTGTTAGTTTATCCAATAGGATAGAAAAAAAAGCTAGTAAAATAATGTTTGGTATTTTGAGGAGCTTTAAAACAAGAAGTGATGTCTGGAAATGAGAATACTTGCAAACAAGAGGTGAGCTCTGTTCTTTTTCTTTCACATCACAGAGAAGATGAAAGTGAGGTTAGTTCTTAAAAGATGTGAAATTTTTTTAACATCCAATGTGGAGTAAATGACAAAAATCCACTATGAAGTTCACTCCAGCAGGTTTTTTTTTTTAGCAATGAACCTTATTTCATAGTACTGCAGGTGAGGAATGAGAAAGAACAGTGGATGCCCCTCCCTGTAGGCATTCAAGGCCAGGCTGGATGTGGCTCTGGGCAGCCTGGTCTGGTGGTTGGTGACCCTGCACATAGCAGAAAAGTTGAAACTAGATGATCATTATGGTCTTTTTCAACCCAGGCCATTTTATGATTCTATGATTGATTCTATGATTCTACGAACAGCAGTTCAGAGCAGTATATAGGAGTGCACTAGAATCTAAAAAGTGCATGTTAAGAGAATTTGTTCCTATTGAAGTGTTGAACTTGAATTTAAGTTGGGGCAATCCCAGATATGTCTGCAGACTTGGAGAAGTCATTGAGAGCAGCCCTGTGGAGAACAACTTGGGAGCAGTGGCGTACTTGCAGCCTGGAAGGCCAACAGTATCCTGGGCTGCATCAAAAGAAGGGTGGCCAGCAGGGCCAAAGGGAGGTGGTTGTCCCTCTTTACTCTGCCCTTGTGAGCTCCACTGTTATCTGGGCCTGAGAACCACAGCACAAGAAAAATGTGGAGCTGCTGGAGCGGGTCCAGAAAAGGTCCACAAAGATGATCATAGGGCTGGAGCATCTCTCCTACGAAAAACGTCTTATGAAGTTGAGCTTGTTTAGCTTGGAGAAGAGAAGGTTCCAAGGAGATCTCATTGTGACCTTCCGGTATTTAAAGAGAGCTTATAAACGGGAGGGAGATCAACTTCTTACATTATCAGGTAGAGATAGGACAACTGAAATGGTTTTAAACAAATGGAGAGAAATAGATTAAATATTTCATTATGAGGGTGGTGAGGCACAGGAACCAACCCAATTGCCTAGTGTGCAGCAACCCTGCCCATGGCCAGGGAGCTGGAACTTCATGATTTCTTAAGCCTTCCAAGCCATTCTGTGATTCTGTGATACAGAATAGAAACAACCTGAATCTAAATGAAGTTCAATAGTAAACTGGTACAGCAAGGATAGTAAACAAATATAAAATGGAAAAATATTTTCCAGTATCAAGTTTAGTTAGTTTGTTTTAAATTAAGTATGATTACTATACACTTCTACAGCAATGTCTAAAAGTCCTAATTAAAAAATATAGCAACATTTTGGTAGTTTCAGTGTTATATATGAAAATCTCTATAGCAGTCTCTATAGCACCATCTTAGATTTACATCTATAGAACCTACTAAAATCTATGAAATCACTGTGCTTCTTTATAGAATGAAGATTCTTAAAAAGTGAAAAGTGCCATCAGTACTTGGATTGCATTTTTGTGGTCTACCTAATTCTTTCTGGCAATGTGGAATCATAAATAAAATGAATCAGCAGTCAGTACTTTGAAAATTCATGTTTTCTCATGAGCAATATTTGCTCAGTCTGCCTTATTTATGATCATGCTGTACCAAGTAATCAAATCTACGTATCTATGGCATCTGTTGCTGACATACTGTTCCTTTACCAATTTGTTTTCCCCAAAATGAAAATCTTGTTAAATTGGATTTGTTCCTTAGATGCATGTGCTGGTGCTCTCCAAATATAATTTGTTTGTAGGATCACATGGGTCAGTAAAGGTTCATCAGCTTTGAGCAGATGAGTCACTTGTGGAAGAAATAAATAATAATAAAACTTTTAGTAATGTGAACTCTCATCAATGGTAGCCATGGCAGCTCACCATGTAAGAGATGCAGATTAATGGAGAGAATACTAAAACTACAGACATTGGTCCAGTCGTTCTGAGAAGTGAGTTGCATTTCTTTTCTATTTGTTTACACAGATTCCTCCTTTAAAAAAGATTATATTCTACCATACTTATTTTATCTACCATCTGATTTCAATTTAAAAATATAATCATTCTTGAAAGAAATTTGTAATTAAATTAAGGGAATGGGTTTGCATGAGAACAAGTTAGTGGTTTCTCTGTAGCTTTTTTCAAACCAGTGTGCTGTTGCCAAACTTGTGAAGATTTGTGTAGGTCTGTTGGCATCAGGAAAAATTATATAAATTCTGTTTAGTACACTATGTCATTGTTTTTCCAGAATATTATGTACCAAACCCAGCATATGTCCTCTAGATAAACAAGCTTCACACGTCATGTTTCAAAAAGCTTTCCCAGCTACACCACATTATATAATTAGAAAAATCACATCTGCTCCAAGTTGAATATAAAAAGTACTGACAGGATTGCCAGGTAAGTAACCCCTGAAAAAACTTGCATTTTTCATTTCATTTTTTATGCAAGTGGGAAGACTAGAAGGATAATGTTCACCTTTGTATGGAAAAAATTTGTTTGGCTAAAGCTCTGTTAGAGTTGAAGTTGGCCAACAGTGTGGGAGACCATAAAAAAAGATTGTTTGTTTTTTTTTTTTTAGAATAAAAAAACATGAACAGAAGGAGGACCAGAGAGAACACTGGTCTGTTACTTGATGAGAATGGTCACTTTTTAAGCAGGGACACAGAGCTAACTGATGTCATTGTGAGACCTCTCAACTATTTTCCAGCAGTCTTGCAAATCCGGAGAGGTCCCAGTTGACTGGAAGCTGGCAAATGCTGTTCCAATTTTCAAGAAAGGGAAGATGATCCTAGTAATTATAGGCCTGTCAGTCTCACTTCAGTGTCTGATAAAATTATGGAGAAAATTACTCTGGGAGTTCTTGAAAAACACCTGAAGAACAGTGCAGTCACTGGTCACAGCCAACACGAGTTCGTGAGAGGCAAGTCCTGTTTAACAAGTTAAAGTTCATTTTATGACAAAGTCATGCATTTAGTTGATTAAGGGAAGCCAGTTGATGTTACCTTTTGGATTTCAGATATTGTTTCTCACAGTATCCTTCTGGAAAAACTGTCCAGCATACAGATAGACAAAAACATATTAAGATGAATGAGCAATTGGCTGATGGGCCCAGTTAAGAGTAAATGAGTTTGCTTCAGGCTGGTGGCCAGACACTAGTAGGGTTCCCCAGAGCTCCATTTTAGGGCCAGCTCTCTTTAACATTTTCATAAATTACTTGGATGTGGGCATTCTGAACAAGTTTGATGACGATAATAAATTGGGAGGAGCTGCCGACTCTGCTGAGAATGGAGATGCCTTCCAGAGAGATCTAGAGAAATTAAAGAGCTGGGCAATCACAAACCACATGAGGTTTAACAAGAGCAAGTGCTGGATTCTGCACCTGGGAAGGAACAGCCCTAGCTATACACAGAGATATGGTGGATGCAACACTGGAGAGAGCAGTGCTGCTGAAAGGGATCTGGGAGTCATTATTGACAGCAAGTGTGCCTAGACAGCCAGGAAGGACAAGTGTATGCTGGGATGCATCAAGTATGGATTGCTAGCAGGTAGAGCAAAGTGACTGTCCCAAGTGCTGGAGTTCATGAAGCATTTGGACATTGCTCTCAGACATTTGATCTAATTTTTGAGTGGTCCTGTGCAGAGCTGGGAGTTGGACTCTGTGACTCCATGAGTCCCTTCCAACTCGGAATATTCTATGATTCTATGATTTTATTTCCAATATCATCTTTTAAATTATACAATTCTAATTCAATACCAGACATCTCTGGAAATTTTCAACATCAAATAAAACGAATGTTTTCTGCTTTATCAATTGTTCATTTCCATTTAATTTATTAATTAAATAATATAATTAATTTAAGTAATTATAAACTCAAAATACACTGCCATGAAATAAGAAATACCTAATTCAAAGAATGAACTGAGGTAAAAACTCTTTCCTGAAGGAACATCAAATCAGTAAAAGAAATCTAAATCTGTAGATTCTGCTGTCTCTGAACAGATATCACTGAAGCAGAAAAAAAGAAGAATTATCTGACTAATTTGCTCACTTTGTTTAAATTAACAGCATTTTTGTTGACTAGTAGTTGATAATTTGTCTTTTCGCTAGAAATTGTTAGGAATTTCCTAACAACTGATCAGTTAACACATGAGCAAGAAGTCTGATATCTTAAATCCAGAAGGATTCACTACACTACGTGCATAGAAGCCCTCTTGTGCATATATTTGTATTTTTAAAAATCCTAAACAAGATACTTGTCATAGTTCCCTAGAGAGTTTATTTGAAGCCAGTGATAAAGGCTTACTCTGTCAATACGTAGCACTAGCACCACCTAAATGCCTTGTTTCACTACCCAGCTAAATACCTATTTCTAGATTAAACAGCCTTAAAATACAAGGTTTATGGTCTTAAACTGCATTTTCCACTATACTCAAGTCATTTAATACCACAGCTACAATGCAGCTCACAAAGAGCACCACATATTTTTGGGTAGTTGCATGGGAACTTGAACTGGTGATTGAGCACCTGGTAAAGAGGTGTGGCTAGCTCAGGGAGCACAAGCAAATTATTTGCATCTGTGCTCTTCAGATGGGGGTTGTGTAGTCACAGAGCCCCTTCATCAGTTGGGTGAGTTCAACTGTTCTTTCTGTCATGACTATTGGCCTACCAGTGAAATACATGATTTGGTATCACCAAAAGCCTATCAGAAGCAATTTTACTTCTTTGGGAGCAGAACAGCACTGCTTGCATCAAAGTTAATAGTGTTGACTATCACCTCCAAAGTCACTGCACCACAAATATTAAATTATCTTACTAAAAGGTCTAGTGATTTATGAAGATCCCTCTAATAGGGAACAGATCAAAGGACTTCTGTCCTTTATAGTTTCCTACACAGCCCTATAATTTTTTCTCCGTTTTCTCCTCCTGCTTTGCTCTCTCTGTCTCTCTCTTTTTCTTACAGTAGAAACTATATTTTAAAAATCTTTTTCTTCTAATATGTAGTAAAAATGCGATGAAAGAAAGAAGACACTGCATACATTGCTATTATAATAACTTCATTTTGCAGAAGTTGACATACCTTCACTTTAGAATTTTCTATCAAATGCTGAGCCATTGATTTTATCAGAACTTCAAAGAAAAACCATGAATACTGCAGAGAAAAGAAAATATTCTGTAAAATTGATACATGCATTGAACAATTACTTCAACAAAATTTGTTCCTAATTTTCAGTTACGATCAGATGAGATCACACAGTAAAAAGTATAGTTCAATATATACCTTAAGTAGCTTGTTGCTTGTAAGGAAGTCAGCAGATGGCTTCAGAATTGTTGTCATAGACTTTGTCAGTTCTTCATGTACTGTCTTATACTCAGAAGCAACATAGGGTTCAGCTTTATAAGCATACTTTGGGAGGAAAAACAGAACAGAATAGAAACTGACATAATGTGAAACAATTGAAGTTGAACAGGTACATCCATATATATACACACACACATATATATACATACATATATATATATATATACTTCTTTTAGAGTTTATTTACTTTTAACTGACTTTTGAAACTTTGCCTACCTTGACATAAGACCTTAAGTAGCTATCCAAGCCTTCTTCATGACACTGAGCAACAATATGGATAATGACCCTAAATAGAAGTCAGAAACAAAAACCTAGTAAAATATCACAGAAACACCGTGATTGCAATAGAAAAACATTATTCAGTTATAAACCAGTGATAAGCCAGTCATCATTTAAATTCTGTGTCGCACTTCAAATTCTTTACCTTGTCACATTGACTGCAACTTCCTCTTGGGTTGCTCTAGTAAGAACCCTAAACAACTGGTTGAGAACAGTTGGCAGGAAAGCTATCATCACATGGCCTTCCATAGCATGAAGACTCTGAAAGAAAGGAACAGTACTATCATTACCTTGTAACAGGGATGCTATAAATCACAAGTTCTGAAACTAGAAAACTGACTGCAAGTCTTCCAAAAACTGTGTTATTTAATGTTGATTACTTGAAATGTAATTACAAAGAAGACAATTGAGAAGTTTCCAACATAAATATTTGGTAAATATTTTCAATGTTCAAGTAACTTAAATCGAGTTTCATTAAAAACATTTTTAGAAATGTTATGTCAGCTTTTCAGTTTACATGCATACTACTTATTGTTTTATTGAAATGAATAACTGCATAACACAGCAAGGTTAAACCTACACTCTAACATACTTTGCTGTTTCATCCACGAATGCAGACACTTAGCAAATAAGAAATTCCACAAAAACATACAGATTGCTTACCTGTCACTGCATTACCTGCAGTGATAACTGTAATAGAAGTTATACTTGTTAGTCATTCTAATTTGTCTTGCTATGTAGTCCCAAACTACCTAATTCTGGAAACTAGAGACTGGTAGCTACTAACAATTCAATTTCTTCAAGATACGTTGTCCATTTTGCGTATGCACAGACTTGAGAGCACAGACTCTTTTCAGTACCTAGAGAAAAAGATTTCACTTGGAAATCCTCTGCTTTATATCACATGCAACATATGTCTGGACGATTGTCTACGCTATACAAGACAGTATATGGCAATTCATCCTATACAGTTTTAACTCTAGAAAATTTTGTCACATAAAAATCTGTTGGGGTCACAGGGGAAGCACATTTGCTGAACGTGCATATGGACAACATATTTCAAACAATTTCATTTATTGTTAAGTTGCTGTTTGTCTTTGAATGTTTGCCTATATGCACATTCAGGACTTGAAGCAGTCTTCCTTCCTACAAGCACTTAAATTTCCATTGGAAACAACAGCTGTGCTGCGCATTATGTTTTCTGTAAGCCTTGAATATCAGTACAGGGTAAACATGTGAATAGAATTTCAGATCACACTTTTGTCCAGAATGCAGACCTTTTTGGGTAGGGTGCTGTTTTAAATAGAACTCTACCAGAAGTTGACTTGTAAGCTGATGCCGCCTTTGATTATCCAGTTACACTGAGATGGCTAGTAGCTGTGCCCCTTTGATATCTCTGGCAGCTGTGCAGGGAACTTCAAGAAAATACATCAACTTCTAAGACATTATTAAGTGATGTTTGGACTCATAAAACATGAAGGAGAGCATATTAAAATCTTGAGTCAGGTGAGTTTCTGAAATTCTAATCAGAAATGTTAGATGAATTTATGTAAAATATTGTTAGGGAGGGGAAGAACAGATAGAACAAACAGGAGAACAGTTGTCATGTTCAACTCAGCCACTTTACCAGTGGCACAATATTACTGACGTAGTGGAGGAAATAAATATTGCTTGCTATTTAAGTTCTCTGTGTGTAAAAGTAAAAAGTATCTGGCCCCCTGGGAGGCCTAGCTAAACAGAAATTTGGCCTGCAGGAACTGAGGATAGCAGTAGTTTGTATTTACCACAGAAGATAAAGGTAGCAGTGAATAAAAGCAAGTGGAACAAAGTCTATATGATGCATAATGTAGTGATGTGGAACACATTCAAAATGTGTAGTGAGAGCATCCATGTATTTGATGACAAGCAAGAGGTTTAAACTAACTCTGCTGTTGCAATATTCTGACCCAGGGATTTTGCCAAGACATGATCTAACCAAGACACTATACACCCTTGGTAGCACCTGCTGTCAGGTATACGTATAGTGTCCTGAAGTTTTAGGGAAGGGAAGATTGCTCAGAACCAGGATTTTGATGTAACCAAGATCACAAAGCAAGTACAGTTGAAGTGGTGTACCATATTCAATATGTTAAGTTCTTACATAAGTGTAACAGACAATCTAGTTTATGAACAGATGGTATTTAATTACATGAACTCTTGTGTCCCAGAAAACCTGGAGTTACTTGTGATACCTGATGTGGATTGTAAGATGACTGAATTTGGGATTCCACACTAAGAATATGGCCTACTTGGTAAAGATAAAATTGCTGTGGGAAGCGTGTATTCTGTTGATCTAATCTTAAGAGAACTATAGACATGACACTTGTGACCACCTAAACAAAACTTTAAAAAAAACACAGTTACCAATTCCTCTCCATTCTCATGTTTGAATTAATTCGACAGCCATTGGAATTCTGAAATTATCAGCCATAATGCTAACCAATACCATCTCATTTCCTTATGGTTTCATCTTATAATACACATTCATCTGGTCTAGGAAGCATCTTTTCTTCTGTCCATACTTGCATATTCCATAAATGAGACTCAGATAATGTCTGAGGCTCCTAGGTTTTACAAAGGTATAAATCAATAGCATAATCTGTTATCCAGTGCCATTTTATACCTTAAGATATTTTACAAGTTCTGTTCCTAGTGCACGAGCTCCAGATTCAGTTTTCTGGCAGTACTGAAAAAAATTATGCAAGTGCTGGTCCTGAGAATAACAAAAAAGAAACACAAATTAAACAGTACTTAATATTGCTTTCCATAATTCTTAACAGAACACATTAGAATGGGTATATATATGTAAATTCACATTGGTGTACATAATTTTGGAAGCTGTATCTAAGTGTGCTACTTCTGAAGACTAACTTTGTCTCCATATAACATTGGAGCACTACTCCTATGAAGAAAAGCTGAGATAACTGGGCTTGTTCAGCCCGGAGAAGAGAAGGTTCTAGGGGGAACCTGATATGGTCTTCCAGTACTTCACTAGGGGGAAACCAAATTTTTACCTGTGCAGGTAGTGAAGGGACATGGGGGAATGACTTTAAAATGAAAAAGGGGAGATTTATATTAGATAAAAGGAGTAAATTCCTCACTATGAATTCCTCCTTTCAGTGAGGCACTGAAATGGGTTGATCCAAGAAACTGTGGGTACGCCATCCCTGGAGGTGTTCAAGGCTAGGTTGAATGTGGCTGGAGGCAGCCTGATCTAGTGGTTGGCAGTCCTGCCCATGGCAGAGGGGTTCCAACTGGGTGATCTTTAAGCTCCCCCCAATCCAAACCATTCCATGCCTGTTTTTAAACACACGTTCCCCTCAATTTTGATTATCTATTTTACGAGTAGTCATAACAGGACTCATTGATTTGCAACACGCCACTAAATATCCTGCAGACAACTACAACCCCTCATCTAACCAGAAGACTCAGATTGGAATGGATGACATTAGGCAACTGACTCACAGTTCAACATTTGCTGCTTTTCACAGGTGATGTGAAAGAGAGAAACCATAGAGGCAGTCCAGGAGGCAAGAATGGTAGGACAGCAGCATATTGAATTTAACAATCATACATTATTCCTAGAACTCTAATTTGTTTTGTAACTCACCTGAGTATACACAGTTGACACTAGATGAGTGGATATTTTTAACAGTTGTTTGCCTCCATCTACCCATTTAATTTCAGGACCAGAATGCTGAACACAGACATGTAGAAGTAAAAAAAAAAAAAAAAAAGTAACAGTATTACTAGAGAAAGACAGTGCTTTCTTATAGTGACACAATTTTTTTCTATACAGGTTGAAATGTGTACAATGAATAAAGTCATTTGAAAAAAAAAAGAAAAAAGGAAAATTATGCAGGCAACATTACCTAAAGCATTTATGAAACTCGAATGTTATTTTCTTTGTTTTGGGGTTTTTCTTGTTTATTCCAAGTCTCACTGTGGTTTCCCTACTGGCCAAGAAAATTACTTTTAAGTCCCAGAATTCATGTCTCTCCTAAAATCGTGCAGAGAAATTTTTGGCTACAGAGAAATAGCTACTAATTTTCAGAGAAAGTAACTTAAAAAAAAAAAAAAATTACTACTGATATGGTTTAACATGGGTTACTGACAGGGAGCAGGCAGTGCTTCCTTCCCATTCCATTTGCAAAGAACTGAGAATGGGAAGGCTCAGCTGTAAACCCTGATAATCAGAGAGAGACTTTACTGCTAAAATTATGGCTAATCATCTATGTCCTGACCTCCTACACATGGATGTGATCAGAGATGAACAGCAGAGGCATAAAGAATAAATATACCTACAATATGAAAAGATGAGAGATGTGAAGACATCAATGGCTGGAAAGCTTACAGTAAAGTTTAAAAAAGAAAGGGTGGCAGAATAGGAGGAGAGTAGCACCTCTTGATTTCAAGCCTCTTCCTCCAAAATGAGTCAATTTTCTATCTGCATTTCATTCACTTAATCAAATCTCCTACCACGTTTTCCATTTTGTATTCTTCTTTGTTTTATTTTTAATACCATTAATTTTGCAAGCTTTCTGCTTTGAAAAATACAACCATAAATTTTACTAGTGAAGTATAAAGATCACAAAAATTAAGATGTGAGAATAATACTTTTTCAGGAATAAAGGACTTACTGAAAGGAGACAGCATGAAATGCTAAAAAAAATTTAGTAAAGGACTTCAGATTATTTGCATATCTTCATAAGCTGAAAATAGTTTAATATATTTAAAAATTACTAACTTCAATCATTACTACAAAACGAAACTAACCCATTTCCTAAATACACCAGCTAAATAATAACACATGTAATCACTTAACACTTTAAATTAAAAACTACATTAGCGCAGGTGGATTCAAATTCTTTTAAAAGTCAGAATTTAGTCACAAGTTTTGTCTCCAACCTGTGTTTGAGGGGTTAGTTTTTTTGTTGAAGTCAGATGTGCAACTTTGGCAAAACACTCCATTTCAATTATAAAAGAAATAAACTTCCACTAGAAAGTGAATGAAAATATTATCAGATTCTGGAACTACAGTTAATCCTTCTCTCCAGGTTGTTTTGTCTTGTTTTTTAAATAAGAGTGATTTTATATACCATACCTTTCCAACCCCCACTTCTTGATAACTGAGATAGCCTGATGGAAGATTTGCTGACACTGGAATGTGTTGGTCATTTGTCACCACTCTTCCATCTTTTATTAGTGGAAGCCAGGAATAGCCAACTATAGAACATGAAGGAAAAATCATTTTAAATATGTTATGAATCTATTATATAAATCCTTACATACACCTCTGATACGCAATTCATAAACCAGAAAAAGTCAAATAGCCAAATGAACTGAACTCACACCATTAGAAATAATTGAAAAGGCAAATAAATTGTCAGTATGAGTTTGAAAATATTTTCACGTTGCAGGCATTCGAACACATTTAAAATAGAAGAAATACTTAAAGAAATCTTTCACAGAATCACAGAATTGTAGGGGTTGGAAGGGACCTCCAGAGATCGAGTCCAACCCCCCTGCCAAAGCAGGTTCCCTACAGCAGGTCGCACAGGTAGGCATCCAGGCAGGTCTTGAACATCTCCAGAGAAGGAGACTCCACCACCTCCCTGGGCAGCCTGTTCCAGTGCTCTGTCACCCTCACTGTAAAGAAGTTCTTGCGCACATTTGTGCGGAACTTCCTATGCTGCAGTTTCCGGCACACCCAGGGACATCCAGGTCCCTCTCCGCAGAGCTCCTCTCCAGCAGCTCATCCCCCAACCTGTACTGGTGCATGCAATTATTCCTCCCCAGATGCAACACTCTCCACTTGTTTTTGTTAAACCTCATCCGTTTTTTTTCTGCCCAGCTCTCCAGCCTGTCCAGGTCTCGCTGAATGGCAACACAGCCTTCAGGCGTGTCAGCCAATCCTCCCAACTTCGTATCATCAGCAAACTTGCTGAGGGTGGCCACTATCCCCTCATCAAGGTCATTGATGAAGATGTTGAACAAGACCGGACCCAGCGCAGACGCCTGGGGGACACCACTGGTTACAGGTCTCCAGCCAGACTCTGCACCGCCAACAACGACCCTCTGTGCTCTGCCAGTCAGCCAGTTTTCAACCCACCTCACTGTCCACTCATCTATCCCACACTTCCTCAGCTTTGTTATAAGGGGGGACAGTATCAAGTCAGTCAATAGAATATAACAAAAAAATATCACCTAGATCAAGACAACAAAACCTTAGCTTACAAGATAAACACACTGCATAAAATCTCCCCAGGAAGTACTGAAAGTAAACCATTAGCAGACAAACCTTGTGTTTCAACAACATCTTTCTTCTTTGTACTCCCTTTGCTTGAATTGTCACAGCTGACGTGGTAGAAGGTGAACAACAAATGATGCTTTTCATGCAACTGAGTGGGCAACTCTATTTTAATCTGAAACACAAAGAATCACAACCTTTGTGTAAGCCTAGAATAGTGACAGGTCATACTGGTTGCACGGTCCACCACAGAAGAATCTCCAGTTTCTATGTTATTTGAAGCAAGATTCAAAAGTTACACGTATAAAACTTGCAAATTTTTATTGCAGTGAAAGACGGAGGGGGGGGGGGGGAACAGACAGACTCTGATTTAACTGAAATCATTAGCAAGACCTTCATAATGCTCAAACCTTTTCTAGTATTTTTGAAACTTCCATAAGACAGTAGAAATGACTTGAGAAAGGTAATTTACCTCATCGTAAAACTCTGGATTTTGGTGGTGATGCAAAACAGCAGCAAACGCACTTCTAGTAAATACTGGTCCACCTGGTCTACCATAGATACACTAGTAATAGGGAAAAAAAAAGGAAAATCTCAGATAAATGTTTCACCTAGACTTTGAAATATTGTACATTGCATTGCAATCTTAAATAAGAATTAGTGTTTTGTAATGTAATTTTTATCTATCAAAAGTACTGATCTTTAAAAAAAATAATCACAAGTTTAACATAGGCACGTACTAGCAGGAATTAAGAACAGGTAACTCATTGAGTCTAGTTCATCTCTTTTCAACTGTGAAATTTAGGTAAATGCATTAAACATTAAATTAAATTGCTATGAAGTTGACAATATGAAGGACTGAAGCACTCAATCAATGATTTGGATGAAAAAAAAAAGGCAGGTCATTTGAAAATGCCTGCCTTTCATTCTTGTTCCCTTTGCAAAGACAAGATTACATGTCCTGTAGCCTCCTTGCTGTGCAGAAGACTGAACACAGTGGTCTCACCTCAGGACTCTTATGTTTTTCCTACTTCCTTTCTTTCAGGCACCTACTTGTATACACTGTGGCAGCTCAGTAACAAATAGAGTTTGGTTCTGTATTTCATACAAAGCTTTATTGTTTTGTATTGGAATAGGCAAAAAACACTTGTTCTCTATAATTTATTCTTGCAGTTTTTGTTGATATAAATAAGCAAATGCCCTTTAGTATTCTTTTATTTCAAAATCAGGCAAATCATGTAGAAGTTAATTCTATGCCAAATGCAAAGAAAGACAGAAAGCTGCCATCTCAAACTAAATAAATCAACCAAGTATTATCACCCTGCTTTCCTAAGTCTTCTGTATTTTCTTTAATCAGTCACAAAAATCAAAGACTAACCTTTAAAGGCAAAGAATCCTCTTCATCAGAATCCTTGAACTCAATGCATACTGCAATATTTCTAGCCTAAAGAAGTATTTCAAAACAAGAACTCAAACAATTAATTGGAAGGATCATCAGAGAAACATATTACATAAACAATCTTAATCAAACTAGAAAAAATAACACAATATAGGTTTGCCTATACTCACCTTTGCAAAGGACTTTTGACTGTCATATTTCAAGTGCTTTAGATAAACATAAAGATGATTGTTGTAGATGGTGAACGGCTGAGTGTGTTTTGGTATACAGGGAACAAATTCCTCTATTTCAAATGTTATTGGTGTCTTGGTACTGCTTTCAAACTGTTTCATGGGAATGTATGATGAATTTACATAATCTGAAAATATATCAAAAATCAATATAAAGCTGAAGTGAAAAAAAATTGAATGTCTATTTAACATCACTTATTAATACTTACTTGAAAAATCTGGTGACACATTATCAATTGTAACATCCAAATTTCCTAAAATAACAGGAAGCTTGGCCATCTTTTCAGGTCTACAGAAACGGAGAAAAGCAGACAAAAAAACACACAAAAAAACAAAGTTGGGCTAAATATGCAAAGCTTTCAGAAATGCCAGGAAAAAAAAAAAAAAGATAATAGGAAACAAGCAAAAGTAACATCCTGAAACTACTGCAGAGGAAGCAGCTGCTAAATTTTCCCCAAAGACTAGCCTGTGCTATAAAGTCACTTACTCTGTTTGGAGTCCCGATTCTTACTCCAATAGCTCAAGCCTTAGATGTTACAATCTCTTACCAAAATTCCTGCATGCATTTGCACAAACAAGACACTAAAATAACCAAAGGTATTTCCTTCATTTGCAAAGTGAAGTGCTGCGGCAGGCAAATTTACTGCATTAATTTCAAACTCAATATCACTGCAAGCAACTTCAATGCCATGTAATCTTCAATGAAACCTTGAGAAAGTTGCTAAATTGGAGTTAAAATACCTCTTACAAACCTCACCTTCTTATCAGATTTGATAAGTAATGTGAAACAAAGAAGCTGTAGGAAATGTCTTTTGAGATTGTTGCCTTTTGAGATTGCTCAAATTGATACACTTCTAGCTAACTGTTGCACAACAGAAGGAAATGCTTTTGTAAAGCAATTAGAATTGCTCTAATAAACCTAAATGTTTCAAGCCTTGAATGTTTGTTCAACTTCCATATTTGAAGTGAAAACAAATACATACATCAGAAGATGATCTTCAACTGAAGCATCTAATAACCAAAACATTTATTTATAAGATAAAGCAAGAAAATGGAACTTACTTCCTGAAATCTGCTAACAATTTCAGCATGTCTTCATTTGAAAGCTTATTACTGTCTTGTCTGAACAGAGGAGAAAATCTTGCATTTTTGTCCAGCATTCCTGAGGCATCTTTAAATAATGTCCTGAAAGTCAAAATTAGCTTTCAGACGTGTTAACACAAGTGTTGCAATTCTCTTGAAGAAATGCCTTTACTACAAATTAGAACACGTTGTACCTTCCTTTGTACCAAGTATTTAATGCTCCTTTCATTGTAAGAATTTTAATTCTCAGTAAAATCAAAATGTTAACAATGAAAAACAGTTCTCAATATTCAATAATTTGAACAATAATGTGATGAAACTTTTACCTCTTTTCCTATTACAAAGCTAAAGTTTGTTTGCTTTTAAGAAATCTTTGCGTACTTCAAAGTAAAACTAAAACAATGTTTATAGCAGATTACGTTTTAAAGGGACATGCAGAAGATAATGGTAAAGAAAAGCTAGGAAGATATATAGATTGGCAAGGTCTGTCCTTACCTGGCTGCCCAGGCAAAAGGCATTCTGTATTGACCTAATCTCTGGCATGCCTGCTTAGCATTTTTCAAAACTTTCTGTGCAACCTGCAAGTGACATAAGAAACAGCCGTGTTTTTTTTCACCATTAGCGTACAAGAAAAACCCACTATTAAAACCAATATTAAAAGTGATATAAATCATATGAATTAAAATACCTCTTAACTGTTCATTCCAGGTTCAGCAAGGCCTGCTGATCTCACATTTCAAGTGATTTGATTTCAGCCTTCTTTAATATGTAAATTTTCAGTGATAATCAGAAAAGAGAGTGAGTTGGGAACAAGGGAACAAACCACCAAAGCAACTCACTCCAATTACAAAACCACTGTACATACTCATTAATACCAAATCAACATCTGAGGCAAATCTTTTGATTTTATAATATATTTTAAATAACTATGCTAACAGAATATTTAGATCAACAAATTAAAATTCTATTTTTCAGTGACAGAATTAATATCATTATAAGGAAAAAAAAATGGCTAATAAGAAGAATGTCCCTGATTATATACAAAACTCCTATGGAAGCTAGAGCAGAATTCAACTGCTTTTTAAGACAGAAATGCAACTCCAGACAAAAATAATTATTTTTCACCCACTTGCTCCCCTATTCACTACCCACTCAATGTATGAGAACACATTCCTGAAGATTAAGTATTAAAATACCCTGCCCACGGCTGGAGGGGTTGGAGCTCAATGACCTTCAAGGTCCCTTTCAACCCAAGCTATCCTATAATTCAATGAAATATGATGCAATATTTGTATTACAACTACATATAGCATATAAGAGAAGAGTTGTGTGAAGATCACATGGACAGTTTTAATCAAGTACATTGTAAAATTGCTCTCATTAAAATGTTCGGTTTGTTTTTGTAAACTGTTAAGTGAACAAACTTCTGTTATGCTGAACCAACAAGCAGAGCTAGAAACCCACTTGTTGGAGATGTTCAACACAGAGCTGAAATATTTCAGCTGAAGTAGAACCTTCAGAGAGAGCAGTGAGTTTCTCTTTTCTAAAAATCAGATTCCCACTTGTGCCAGTACAGAGCAAAGTATTTGTTAGATGCAGGAAAAGCCATCTCTGCTCTATGCTGCTGACACTGTTTCTACTGCTATGCCCTTAGGGTCAACTCTCAATTATCTTTTCCTGTAAAAAGGGAGAAATTACACATAAAAGTACAGAACCTTGATAAATAATTACTTATTAACAACAAGAAAGCATTAAAGGGGAGAAGAACAAGTGATTTCTTAGCTACAGATTGTTTTGCTTCCATTTTCCCTTCTTGACTGGAGTAGTAATTCTGCTCATTGCACGGACATATGGGGGAGGCTGACACAGCTGGTCAGTACTGTTCTGCTTTTGTTTCTAATTAATTAAGTCAAACTAAATGTTCGATTGTATAAAGTTATAAGCAAATGAAAAGCAGAAATGGACAGCGCAAGTTAATATAACAATGAATGTTCTTATTTGGTCATTCCTGAATCACAGGGCAATGTAATTCCAGCACTCGGCATCACATTTTGGAAACGCTTGGGCTTAATTAACCCTCCTGTGTGGCTCAGGCCCAAGACCACCAAAAAGCAGTAGCAGTTTTGTTTTAACTCAGTAACAGTATGCACTTCAAAAACAGACTCCTAAAATACAATGCTGCTGTTTTCTAACGGTAGCTACAAAAAGTCTCGAGTATTCCCAGAAAAGCAAATCAGTAGCCTGCTCTATACTAAGATCAAGTGAAAAATACAGTTTTTTAGATGTAGCTTAGCCAGAATTAAATCAGCAGGCCAGAACAATGCTCCCCTGGGGAGACTGAAAGTTAACCCTTCCTTTGCTCTTTTCACCAACTGAAAACAGGAGATACATAAATAGTACTCACTGTTGCCCGAAAAAACCCTCTCTGTTAACATCCTGATCCAACTATTTAAGCATTTCTGTTAGCCAAAAAAATTAAAACACTGTTGCTCCAGTGACAGACAAGAAGCAGTAACTGACAACGCTTCTTGCTAGGATCTTTCCAAAAGTATTAAAATGGTACATCCTAGATCTCTGCAAACTTAAAATGTTTCAATGGTTTATTTCCAAAGGCGATGTGGAGTTCTTTCCAACCTACAAAGCACTTTAAATGTAAAAGCAGTGGTTTAATGATCCCAACGGTTCTGAAGAAAAATAAGAGTGTAGATAGGAAAGCTACAATATTGTATGGTCACTAAAAACCAAGCCAAAGTCAGAAACAATTATTATAGTAGATGAGATGCATTAAGTAAGAGAGGCATATAGTTGATTTCTGACCTATATTTAACATTTCATTGTTCAGTAGTTTTCAACTCAATTTTCACACTGAAGATAAATATTTCATTAAATCAGTCTATTCAAAGACATTAAAAATATATCAGTGTTGTTACAAAAAAGCTGAATAATTTTCATAAAAACATGCTAGAAATGAAGTTTCAATTAATAATAGTTGCTACTAATAACCAGAACTTACTATATCAAATCATCATCACCCATGAAGGAGAAAGTAGGTTTCTGACTAATACTTATTAATTTCAAGCAATCTTGCCTCAGTATTTTTTAAGTGCCACGAAAGAAGATAACATACCTTTGCAGAATCTGAACTTTTCATGTATGGTTCAGCACAGTGTGTAATACTTCCCTGTAACACTTTTTCTATTCTAGCCACAAGGAAAATGTCTGGATGAGGACATGTGACTGAGAATATTCCCTAAAAACAAAACACGAGATAAATATAACCGGAAAATGGATACAATCTTGACATCACATCATGGAACGCTGTGTGAAGCATTAAGGAAAACTCTCCCTTTCGAAACAGAATTCAAGCCAGGTCTCAATAACACTTACCTGCTTTGGATACTGTAACATTGTTTCATAAGCATCCTGAATCCTGTGTGAACCATCACCACTGCCATTCATCATTTGTTGAGGAGCGCTGCTTATCATGTGCCGTACTGAGTTGTGGTTCAAATCAACATGGAAATCTGCTGAAATCTTCCGATTGATTTTGATATCAAACAGTGATAATGTGACAAAGAAAGGTTCTACCTAGACATTTAAAAAAACAATGACGTGTCATTGCAGGCATCTGCACTACCATAAAAACATGTATGAAAGGAAGATAAGTATTATTTCCATAAACAAAGGGCCACTCCAGATAGTACTGACAAGGTGTAAAAGACAGCAAAAGAAAAATTTAACTTTCTATACCACAAGGAGATCTGTAACAAAGCCATTTATTGTATGATTTAGGCTCTCATTTTGATTTAAGAGCAGGAAAAAGCAATCCAAGTTCCTGAGTTAGAGTAAGAAATTTTGCCATGGAGAACAGTGTCAAGGAAGCATTAAAGACAATATTAATAGAAAATAATTATTTACATTTGTTGTTGGTCCTTCTTCATTTTCAGCAACACAGCTTTGCAAATTGAAAGATAAATCATTACACTTCACAAGTATTTTTTTTCCAAATTTCTCTTCAAATGGCTTCACTTCTGGTTCAATACCAGAAAAGTCGAGTTTCTTTAAAAAGACAAAAGAAAAGGAAATCTAAGTATGTTGGTTTTCATTTCAAAAGGATCAAGAGAAAAGAAAATAACATGCTTCCTTGTAAGAAGTCTAACCTGTGCATCTGGATCCAAGGCAAAAAGTTTAACTCTGCTTTCACTTTTCAGCTTGATTTCTGCTTCTCTGGTACTCTATCCAAAACAAGAAAACAGGTCTTAGTATCATATATTAAATGAAAATATTTCACAATTTCACTCCTTTTTCTTTTTTTTTTTTCTTTCCCCCTCTGTGATGTTCAAAGCTTTAAATGCTTTTAATTCATACACTCTTCTCTCTCTGAACTACGAAACTCATAGAATCATGGAATCACCAAGGTTGGAAAAGACCTACAAGATCATCCAGTCCAACTGTCCACCTGACACTAATAGTTCTCACTGCACCATGCACCTCAACACAACGACTAAGCATTCCTTAAACATCTCCAGGGTCATTGACTCCTCCAACTCCCAGGGCAGCCCATTCCAGCACCAGACCGCTCCCTCAAGGAAATATTTCCTAACGCCCAGCCTGAAGCTCCCCTGGCGCAACTTGAGGCCATTCCCTCTAGTCCTAAACTCCTCCTTAGTTTATATTGCTTCATCACACCCAAGTAAAAAGTGAGAAACAGTTCCTTTCCTCTTAAATCTTTCTCAGTCACCAAAATATAAAAACCCACCAACACCAGCAGCATGGAAGTTACCAAATTCATGGAAAGTACACTCCAGTGCAGCTCATGTAGCACATTCTTTCCTTAAATAATAAATAATCTTCAGAAAATGATTTAATCGTAAAAAACAAAGTATGAATGTAGGTTACCCATTACTCAGAGCTGCAACGAGACCATAATATTTCTCAGTAAGCAACAGGTTAGCTAAGTTAAGAAATGTGATCAGAAGCTCCCCCCTCGACATTTTTTTTGTTGTTTTTTTTTTTTTTTTTTTCCTTGAGCTTTACTGCCAAATAAGTGGTTTTCCTGTGGGTAGATGAAAACAAAAACAAAAGCAAACCCAAACCTTCCAGAAGACAAAACTCCCACACAGAAAAGTTACTTTGCAAAGCTAAGAGGTACATCTATCTTGACCAGGATTTGTGGAGACCTACATATTAACATTAAAATAAAGGGAGTGGAACAAAATAGAAGGTGAAAACTGGTGTTATGCATAGGCTTCTTTTCCATAAGAAGGTCTTGTATGATTTTTAAAGTCAGAAGAGATTAGAAATGGGCATATCCCTGAGCCAAAATTAACAGGGTTGTAGAGTTGCCATTCCCAGAGCATAGCTAAACAGGAATACAAAGTCATACTTTACGGGCAGGTATCTATCTTTGGATCATCCTGTACTAGTTTAAAAGGTTTTACCAAACCAAAATGCTCATCACTGACCATCAGCTGAATATCTGCATCTGCTTTGTCAGGTTGAAGAAACTTCTGACTTTCCTCAAGAAAAAAAAACCAAACAACGAACTACCAGCTCTAATAGCTCAAATCTTATTACAGGCCAATAATAATGAGAAAAATCGACCTAAAGGATGAATAACAGAAGAGGGACTTTTGAGGTGTGATTTTTAATATGGAGGCTCAGTGGATTTAATTTACTATGATCTTTAGTGGGCACAGGAGAAAAAGGCAACAGCTGCTGTGGAAGGCACGAATAATACACTCGATTCCAGCAGAGTACTGGCAGATTTTGCTTGTTGAGCAGCTGATCACAATGTACAAGACTAAACTGTGATGAAGCTTAAAGATGACAAGAAGTTAATGAGTACATCTTGGAAAAATAATTGTCAATTACAAGAGCTGAAAAGGAAGATGACCTAGTCATAAGAGCAAGACAGAAATTTCTTCAGCTAAAGCATATTAAGTGGTTTTAGATTTGTTAAGTGTTTTACCCAGTAGGGACAAGACAAAAACCTATATATTTTTGATGGGTAGATTCATATGGAGTTGGTCAGAAATCAAGAAATGAGAATGTACTACATATACAGTCATCAACTCTCCCCATAGCTTGGCAGTGACTAATTCAATTTCCTCATTAGCATAACAGGGACAATGCTTTCCTATCTGAGAACATACTAAGAAACATAATGGTCAAGGAGGTGCTTAGCCATACTGATTATGACAGCAACACATGCATTTAAGACCAAGGTCTAGATTCTAGTTGTTTTTTGTTGTTGGTGGTGTTTTTTTTTTCATATTTAATGAAGATTTGGAAAAGAAAATCTGTATTTACTCTTGGTACTTAAATTGCAGATAAAAGGAACATGAAGTAGGTAGGACAGAGATTCAGCTATGCGTGTGCACACTACACGTTGAAGTGCACAGAACAATCTTATTTAATGTTATAAAATAACAGCTGTTGACTTGAAAAAGGAAGTTTCAGAGATTTACTCACAAGAGTTAAACATTTTCTACAAAAACTGTTTTTCCTCACTGTGAGATGCTCTAAAATCACCCTTGAAGGAATTTCTCTTTCTTCGTAAGGATACGGGGTCAATTATTGTGAGAGTCTCCTCTCAGAACCAACAACAATAATAAAACAACTTATTTAAAAGAAGGCTCAATGTCTTAAAAGTCTTCCATTGGTAAAAAAAAAAACACCACAAAAACAACCCCCTCTCCCCCCCGCAAAAACACACACACACACATACACAAAAAAAAAAAAACAGAAAAAAAACCACCAACAAGCCAAAAATAATAGTTGAAAAAACAATGCAAGAAAAAATAGAGGACAAAAATCCTCAAAAGAATCAGCATTTACATAAAATAATCAAGTTAAGGCGTAAGTAACATAAAAATGCAAGCAGGCAGAAGTTTTCCTGTTCTTCTCAGGGAAAAAAAGGGCTAGAAAAAAATGCATTCGAACAAATAGTAAATGTGAACTTGAATGGGAAAACCAAATAGTTTATTTTGAAGGAAACAGAAATTTAAACAGGTTGCATCCACAGGGGAAAAAAAAAAAAAAAAAAAAAAAAAAAAAAAAAAAAAGCCAGTGCTTAAAGAGCTGAGGAAAATAACATGCTAGAAAAATATTTAGCTTAGAGGGTATGGAAAGGTTATGGAAACAGGAAGCAGCATTTTTTTACTAAAATTATATGCAGGTGCTACAGCCCTTCACACCAGAATTCACACCAGAGGTTATATGGAACCTAAGTATTCTGATAGCTTCAACAATAAAGAAAGAAAACTCTTCCATACAGTAAAAACATCTTTTTATATTCATAACTGAAATTATTTTTCCATACCCTCACATAACCATGCTGTTTGATACTTACAGCTCTTTCAAGGCAAACTTGATCATATGCACCAAAATCCCAACTAATTTCCAAATGCAGCTATAGCTGGGGTTAACATAATAGTTTTTTGTATGCATGTACAAAGTTGATTATAATATGGTTATACTAAGAACTGTCAAAGAACCAGCTTGGGTGCTAAAAACCCGTTACTGTATTCTGAGTTTTTTGATGTACTGGTATATAGTGAACATCTGTCTTACTGCTTGGTCTTGATTTATACCCTGTACATCTTCTGGACTAGTGACTACATCAGACAGATCCTATGAAAAGGAGAGCCTTCTAAAGCATGAACAAAGAGAAAAGCTTCAAAACTGCAAAAAATAGTATGAAGCTTGGATTCTGCAACTACAATAGAAAAATGTTACTAGCTCCAGTCCCTTCATAATTCAACAAAAATTTCTCCCACAGAGTATTCACAAAACTTACTTATATCACATAAGTCACTAATACAATGATGTCTGTACATTGGCTATGGAAGAGTAACAATTATTTTCTGTGCACTGCTATTCAATTTTCTTCTTTTTCTATTTCATCTTATTTATTAGACATTGTCACAGTGGAAAAATGTTCACGTTGTCATAAAACATTAGCTGAACAATCTTTTCCAGGTTTTTTTTTTATGGATATGTAATAATGGAAAGGTTTCTAGAGTTTCATCTTAAAGGTAATTCAGGAGCCTACAACACTTTTATAAAAACAAAATTAAAATCCAAAAACTATGCCAACACAGGAAGTACCCATGATTTTGCAGCCTCATTACAAGCACAAGTACTTTAGAACACATTCACATCATTACTGTTATTAAGCTTCTCTATAGTTTAGCATAACTAGATCAGTGCATTAGCACTTACCTGTACGCAATAAAACAACACAAATTATGCAGAATATAATAAACTAAAAAATAATTAAAAAATGCTGCTTTTAGACAGCATGTAGAGCTGCTTTAAATAAATATTGAAGACACCAGCCAGGTTGTCTTAAAAAAATTTAAAAAATAAATGGAGAAGCTCAATAACTACTCCAATTGACGAGAGCTTTTAAACTACCACAAACAAACTGGAAGGAAACAACTCACCTTTACTGGAAGTTCACATGACTAATTACTATGCTTAGTACTTCATACCCTGGGTAATCATTTACTATATAAATTACCTTTGTAATTTCAGGATAATAACTGTCAAAACTACTTGATGAGCTTTCCATCTTGCTTTGTTCATCATCTGCAATTAAAACACACATTAAAAAAAGACTTCCAAAATTCTGAAGCAAAGCTATTTCTGAGTAGTTTGTTCGTAACTCATATCCTTTCAAAATAACAACTAACATAAACAGGTTGTAGTTGATTCCATCATTTCACTTTGATGCAATGACTTCTTAAAAGATGTAATCACTTACGTAAATTGGTAAACTAGCAGTTATTCCTAATCTTACCTAGAAAATAAACATTAGTTTTAATACTAATTTTGATATTTGTGTGATGAAAGAAGATGCTCCATGAACAAATTTATGTCACTCTTTCTACCATGAACTGCACCTTGGCCTCAAAGCAAGTTCCCTCTGTACAGATTTTCAAGTCTACTTTTCAGTGGTTACTGGAGTTACAAATCAATCATTCTGTTAGCTATAAGCATCTTCTGGTTCTAAGGTGAGTTGGTGGTCACCGACCAAAACGTCCTCCACAAAGCTGTAGGCATCCCTTTTTTTATTTGATTCTGTTGCAAATGTATCGTGTTAAGTTCTGATGATCTTCACCAAAATACATGATAACTAATTTTAAATTCTAAATTTTCCTTTGGCATATAGTGATATCTATAAGTAGATCAACTTCCTATTACCTCTTCAGGACTCTTATGGACAGGCATGCCCTTAGTTCAATACTAGTTTTCTTTCCCCATCAACTCTCAGCACAAAAAACACACAAGAGAACATACAGACAGGTCACCCAACTATTAACTATAATTACACCACAGTCGTTATAGTTGTCTGGCTTATTCATACTTAAAGAGTTCCAATAGAAAATAAGCTACGCCAAGCAATCTGTATGGGTCCTGTAACGTGGTGATGAAAGTTATATTTAAGTACCTTAAGTTACCACAATGCCTTGTTCTGTCTAGAGACAGACAGAATAGATTATTCCATTTTCACCAGTATTTTATGCTTTTTCAAACAAGTCCCTTCTCAGTTGTCTCCCTCAAACTACTTTGGTGATGATTCTTCACTATGGGTTCTGTCACCTAGACTTCTGCCAGTCGCAGTATCCTGTTCTAGACTTTACACAGGCCAAATCAACAGAGAACTGTGCTATACTGATGTCTAATGGCCAAAATTCTTATCATTACAACAAACAATGAAAAGATGTACAATTTCCTACGACCAAAACAAAGTAAGTTTTAGCAGCCTTTATTTCTGAATGCACATGTGCAGTCATTGTTGCCAGCATTGTGAGATACCCCGCTTACCTTCATGAGATTCTCCATTTCTCTTTTCTTGCATTGCAGCCTCAAAGTTAAGCTGAAGGATTTTGTTCAGAGTGTTTATCCATTCTTCCATTTCAAGTTCACTGTCTGCAGCTAAAAGGTAACTACTCTTGTCTTGCATCTTGAGTTCAAATGCAAAACGTCTGACTTTATTGTTCTATAATAAAATAGAAGATCTAACAATGACATCTCTATATTCTACCTACTCACAAATCAAATTAAGCTATTTTATCCAACAATTCTGCATTTCAGATTTTTTAACAAAAACAGTCTGCATTTTGAACAAGTGCATTGCTATAATGCAACAAAGCAAAAGAAGTTAATCAGAAAAGCTAAAGGAAAACTGCACTATAAGAACTAGAAAACAAAGACTACAAATGCGTTTAGGAACTGGTTTTTTTGTTTGTTTGTTGGTTTGATTGTTTCAAAAACATGAATGAAAGTAGCTGTAGTGGAACTGGCTGAAAATGTAAAGTAAAATAACTTGTGTAAACCTATATATTGTGTAAACTTGCAATACGAATAAATTTACTATAGTTACAGGACTTTTCATATGAAGTGCCTATTAAATATATATCCAAAAACACTATTGCAATATTTGCAAAAGAAAATCTTCTGTAGACTTGTTGTATCTCTTTGCATAAATTTTCAAACAACTTTATGCTAAAAAAAATGTATTTTTAAAATATATTTCTATTAAAGTTAACAGAACTCTAAAACCCAACGCTTTTTTCCAGGTATGCTGTGCCCAACAAAACAGTTAAGTAATTCACTGTAAATACATAACAGAATCACAAAAAAAAACCACCTCTTTTCTTTGGCACTTGCTACAGACAAACATTTTTTACCAAAGCCCGTAACTTTTTTAATAAAGAGAAGCACATACAAGTAATGTTATAAAGGTCAAATGAAAGCATCTGGAAGGATGACTGAATTTAATACAATTCCCACAACACAAATCCCACACAAGAAGCTATGGAAAACACTCTACAGCCCATGTAAGAACAAAATGTAACTGAACTTAACACTACATTTTTTTGCAGTCATTACTTTGCCATAATTTCAGGATGCTGTTTTATGCCTTCACCTTAAAATTCTGTTACGTATTTTTGAGAAATATTTGACATCAACCAACAACTTCTGCTGCTTTCAGAAACATTTTTCAAATTCAGCGTCTTCCAATTTAAAATCTTGTTCACTGTTTTTGCAGCATATGCAGTTGTTTGTCTGCATAGCAGATGCTTATCTATGACCAAAGTTATCTGCATTTTTTTATTTTTCTAAAATAATTTCACATAACATGCAAAATTAAGAGCGAGCAGAATATTTATAATTACCTGAACCACTCCCATGCATGAATCCAGAAATATAGATCCCTTAGGTTCTTTTGATATTTTTTCATCTTTGTAGAAATTGAGATTATAGGATCCATCACCAAGTTGGATTAAGTGGAAAAATCTTCTTTTAAATGACTAGTGAAAAAAAAAGGTGTACAGAAAAAGAATTATAAGACTGGTATTAATCAGTTTCATGTAATAAAACATAGAAGTGCTATTTACACAGTCAGTTACAGGAGAAAAGCTTTTACTTGCATGTAACCTAATCAGTATCATTAGAAAACAATGCTGAAATCAGTAATGCATAAGAAAGAATTTTAAAATGAAAAGTCTGCAGTAAGATTTTACTGCATTATCTGAAAGTTTTTTCTACCTCTTGGTATTTATAACTTACTCTACAGCTATTATATGTGAAATAGGTATTTACTGTGATAACCATTGGTTTCTAAATAAAAAGGCAATACAAACAAGAATTCGTACTACACTGCCTCTTTTCTACTATTAACATTCTAGAGTATAGGTGAGAAAAATTTTTAAAACACTACATTTCTCTCATCTACTTAGTTTTTAATGCATTTTTTTTTTAGATACATTAAAAATGAGAGGCATCTCTCATTCATCCTATGCTATTTTTGTAACAAGTAAAGCACATGAAAATGGACTTCACAAAGGCACAGTGGTATTTTAATAAGGGTGTTCATTATTCATCATGTGTAGGACATTCATAAACTTACTCTCATTGTCACACTGATTGCACTATTCATGTTGCCTTTGTACAGCCATCCCTGTTTTGTTATTCCACCTTTCTGAGACCCAAGAGATGCTGCATCCTGGAGATGAAGGAAGGAAGGAAGGAAAAAAAGTTTGGCATCACAGACTGAAACTGTGACATACATCAGCAAATTTCAAAAGTTATTTTTTTAAAGATGGAATAGCTATGTTCAAAATGTAATGATAGAAATGCTCTATAAAATTATGAACCTTTCTAATTCTAAATATTTTAATTAAAGAAGAGGGATGAGACTGACCTTGTCTAACTTTTGATATGCAACAAGCTACTTATATACAAGCTACTTATACATATAGATTTTCTCTGTGGCCAGCAGGATGATCCAAATAGACAGATGATTAGAGCTTTAGATAGCCAAATATTAGACAAGATAAATTCCCCTGAGAAGGGCTAAAGATGAAAAGCTCAATAGAATTTACTCTGTAAGCTTTCTTTGTGTATTCTAATCTCATGTTGCAGGAAATATTAGCAATTTCTATTATCAGAAAGAACAATATAAGACAGCGCTTACCCAAAACTTCAAAAAAGACTTCTCAAACAGTTTGCTTTAATACACATTACTTCATTACTTTATTACTTCAAAGACATTTTTAAAAAATAATTTACAGAGAACTAAGTTCCTGTATTTTTTAATTCATTCTGGCCATTTGCATTTCAGAACTCAAGCTTTCTAAGACAAATAAGACCAAATTTGTCACTAATGGCAAATACAAGAACAGCAGATCCTGTGCATGTATCAGTCAGCACATGCACTGCCTGTATACCACTTACATCTGCCAGTTCATGGAATTTGGAACTACATCCAGACCCACAGGACATTACTAACACCTGAAAAGTAGTACACTACTATTGAACCAATCAAAATGACAGATTTACAACTTACACATAATAAATATTAAATCATCAATTCAAGCAATCATTAAAAGCAGTACCATGCAGACACTTTGCCACTGTTTGTAGTTGAGGTAATCTGTTCTGACACAACAAAAGCATTAATTAATTAGACTTGTAAAGTTTCAACCATCTACAGAAAAAAAACTCTCATCACAACCAATCATTTAAAATCAGCCGTGTCCAATTGAAAACAAGGCCACAAAAAATTTCTCAACTGCCATCATCTACTTCTTCTAAGTTCTTTCCTCAGTTATTAAGAGAAAATAGCACAGAAAGTAGTAACATGAGTGACACAGTCATGAGTTCAACAGCTGAACCAAATTTTGAATAATACTCATTGGTTTCTAGAATTAAAACAAGAAACATTCTGTAAGACATCCCTAGTTAATTTATTTACAGCTTATTTATTCTGTCTAGCTTGCATATTTATAGGTATATGCAGAAGTGAACTTCAAAAAACTGCTAACTGAAGGCAAAAGTTGTGTCAATCCATTCCTGCAAAAATTATAGCCTGCCTGAAAGGAAATGAGGTCCAGCAAAGGTGACGTAGTCGCCAGCTTTCATAACACCTGACAGGTGCCCTAGAAGCAAGGACTAAAAATACTAAATTTTCACATGCCTCCATGAATCTCACTCTTTAAGCAGTGCAGCCTACTTGTTTCACATCTTCAGTTCATTAGTCCTTCACTCTGTTCTTCATTACCTAATTCTTGTTACTCCACAATCCAGATACAAAGAAGACAACTGAAGACACTGGGTTTACAGTTATGCTTCTCCTGCTACACTGGTGGGAGTTATCCCCTCAGAAAGGATGGTTTAAAACCACAAGTTCAAGAAGATGAAGTGATTATGAGATTGTCAGAACTTGGTTCTATACAGCACGTGATTTAATTATGAAATTAGATCCTTAGTTTCAAAAGCCACAAAAGGACCACCTGATATGACAAGAATTCCTTCATTACCTGCGTTACTAAAAATTCAGATTTGTCTCTGTTAAGACTTTTCCAGTTCAAAGTCTCTGAAGTGCATTGTTTACCAGCTCTGCTGAACTGCACGATACTTCCTAACAGCAAAACCGAGCATCATTTGGGCCCCTCTAGTTACACCATTACTACAGAGTAGAATTCTTGCCTACAAGCCAAAAAGCTACCAAATTTTTCCAGGCTACCATCTGTTAATACAAAATAACACAAAGCTCACAGTCATTAACACATTACTTTCACAGTGAAAACATACTTCCTGTTCCCAGCTGATAAGTTAATTTCCTTATTTTTATTACTGCTGGACATTATGCTTCACTTTTTTAATGATCTTTCCCCACTGACCCTGCTTCAAAATTTATTCCAACAGTGACTGTTTCAATAAAAACAACTCCTTATCTGGACCCCCATAACACTGGCTGATTTAAAAAATTCCATTTATAAACATTAACTTGATGGCTCTATAGTATGAATTACATTTGCAAAGGTAATTCTACCCTTTTTAAAAGGGTAAAGTAAACCTTTATCTGTTTTTCCTCCAGTTTTAACCACCTTGTCTTTCTCTATCATTCCCTTAATAAATCACCTTTCAAAAAATCTACAAAGAAAAAAAAAGACAGAACACCTTCCAATTTAAGATTTGCACATCTGCTTTTTGGCAAACAAATATGTAAGTATTTGAAAGAAAGCAACTGTTCCGTTTTTGAAATTATTAGAATATTTTTAAAAATGCATCACTTTAACCAGCAAGATATTCTTCCGTGGAGGAAACAATCTGTTTCCCTCATCCTATTTCCATTAATCTCTTTTCTTCTGATTACACTTTAAGTTCCTCTACAAAGAGAAGCTGATCTCTTCTCTAGCAACTATTAACTCTGGAAGAGCTCTGATGTTACTGTCTGCTCTAACAGGAAATTGGGCAGAATGAAATAGGAAGTCCCCGTGCTTACATCTACACTACACGGAAGATATGTACTACCTGGCAATACTCATGCGATTCATTTTTTCAGTACTTAACAAATTCTAGCCATAACCGTATTTGCTACTAACAATCACAGTAAATCCTAACTTCATCCACATTGTTGTGTTTCTTTCCCCCTGTTTAACTCCCTGTTTTGTTTCTGTTAGCATGAATGTGGTAATATTTCTGACAAGTCTTCTTAAATTCAGTATCACAGAATCACAGAATGGCCCAGGTTGGAAGGGACCTCAAGGATCATAAATCTCCAACCCCCCCGCCACATGCAGGGCCACCAACCTCCCCAACAGAGAGCATCACTATTCTCATCTTACAAACTGGAAAACTTGGGATACAGATACATGAAGTTATCTGTCCATTCAAATATCACAGTGCACATTAACAGTAACAACAGAGAAATGGCATCCTAAGACTCTTTGGAAATCTCCCTATTCAGACACAGCTCCTCAACTACATTTTCATATTTAATCCGAGAAAACTTGTAAGTAGCTCTCGTTATTTCACAAGCAGCAGTTCTGAACACAAGGAATTTATAAACAAAGTAATTATCAAGGATAAAAGCTGCAAAAATCATTTTATTTTGATTTTGATTCTTTTTTTTCAGTGATGCAAGAGTTCAAGTACTCTTAAGAAAAGGGAGAACTGGCTTCTTACCAGTTCGTGTTCTGAAACAGGGTGTGGAAAAACTAAACAAATCATACAAATAACAGAAACAGATATTGAATAAAGTCTTCCACATTCAAAACATAGTGGAAAACTACTTGAGAGTATAGGTACCTCTGGCTTCCCTACACCAACGACAAAAAATGAAAACGCGTAGGACTTTAATAAAGACTAATAAAGATGCTAATAAAACTTCATTAGTTTGCATTTTCACCACATATTTTCAGAACTTATCCCGCATCCAAATTTTTATCAATCTAATTTTAACTCAGACTATATTGTCACGTATTCTATATTGATGGGCATCCGTCAGCATGTACTTGCAGATCGGAACAGGTTCACCTATGATTTTGCTCAACATTGCACAGAAACAATATAAATAGACTTTATGAAAGCTCCAAGATGATTCTTCACCACTGTTGAAAAGCTTCTACATTTTCAACATCTGTCAAAACTTGTTTTACTCATACTGGGATCTCAGGAATAAAGGGCAATTTCAAACGAGGTACAGTAACTACTTCCTCCCCCCTAAATCAGGCTATTCAATACACTGGCTGGTTTTACTTACTGACATCAACTTAACTTATAACCTCTGCTTTCCCTATCTCAACATTCTTTAGTGAACACACAATAAAGGAATTACTATTATCTCACCTCGTCTTTATCTGCTTCTTCATCCACTTCATACAAATGCACTGGAAGCTTCTCCGGTTTTGCCACTTTACTAGGAAAGAAAACGTTTCTAAGATTCTAGAAATTTGGTGATTGGTTATATATTCCATACACCATAAAACAAACATGTTATTTCCCTAGCTGAAGAGGAAAAAGTACAAGAATATCTGGCTAAATCTCTCTCTCCTATCCCGCCATTTTCCTAACTCACACATCTGGCCACACTCTTTCTATTGTTCTGCTAGCTGCTGTCCCTTTGTATAACTGAGGAGAAACAAATGCCTTCTTGTTTGCTGCAATCCTAACATCTTAGGTGCAATAATTATCATCTGTAACAAACTACAATGCAAAAGGTCATCTGGACTTAGGAAGGGAAAATCAAATGAGAGCAAAAGCAATGCTGTTGCTGTGTTTGCCTGTCAATTTAAAAGGTACATTTTAGAAATAAATTTTAAAAAAGAACAGTAGAAGCTCCTCCTTCTCCATCTCTCTGTCAAAAAACTACTCCCTCTGTCAAAATGCCTTCTGGAACGTGAAGGAAGACATCAGAAGACCTATCTATAAGCCATAAATATAGCAAAACTTTTCACTAATGAGAATAATATCTCCATTATTATCAAATCATTTTCATATAAACTTTAAATAAAACCTTTGTTCCAACAATTTCTACAGCTTTTATTAACAATTAATGCAAACATAAAAATGAATATGTCATTAGAAGCAAAACTGAATTTGATCAAATATGTAGAACTAAAAAAAGAGAACTAAATCAGTAATTTTTCCTTTGCACTGAAAGCAAATCTAAATCTGCAATTCTATTTTTATCCAAGAACTTCTCTGAAAGAGGCACATAACATCACTAAGCAGCTGTGAGCTTATGTGATATTTACTGCATGCCTGTATCAAGGATGAGCATACACACACACAAAAAACCTAGTCCATTTTAAACTATTTTTCATTGAATACAGGTTTAAATATAGAAAAAAAATGAACATGATTTCAGAAAAGCAATGCTCACATCTCTTCTTGGATTTCTAGACAACCCTTAAAACACTGTCTGCCTGTTAAGGTATATATATAAGGTTGTATATACAGAGTATTAATACAACATTTGAAAATACATGTGTCCACCTCTCTTGGTTAATAGTCTATAATTATTTGTCTAGTCTAGGTTCTATTCCTTAAGCTCCTAAGGAGAACTCTAAAAGTGACCTCTGAAACTATAGAAACAAGAAATCACCATTTTACCACTGAGTTTAATCTATTACATAAGTTTGTTTCTATTCTGTTACTTACAAGCTGTCAATGACAGGAATTCTTGTAACATCCTCCCTATGAATAAGGCAATGTTACTATGGTATCTTCCCAGAAAATGGTAAAACAAGATCTTAAAACTTCATGTTCCATATTAATTTCATCTTAGAAATCTTTGTCGTCTTTACTGCACATTGGTATAGCATATAACTGGTTACACACACCAAATTTAAGTCTGTATTATATCAGTGGCTAACATACTTACTTTGGAAGCTGTCGAAACTCTGCTGAGTAATCTTCATATTTATAGTTAACAACGTGCCAGTCTGAATTGTAGGTTCTGATGCACTATGTTAATGGAAACCAAATATCAATATTAATTGGAAAACAATCAACTATATACCAGCATTCCCTAGACACACGCACCAAAAAAACCTTCTCAGATATGGCTGTTTATGAACTATTATGATTATGCAGTGATCTCTGAAAATTCTGTACACTTCCTTTCTTTTGCAATGCTGCTTTTTGTAATAAGTGATGTCTATATGATAATATCCTATTGAAACATGTATCACATAAAACCAGAAAATGGAAAATACATTCAGCTTCTGGATTAACCACCTTCAGTTGTCTGAAAAGTTAAAGCAGCATTTCACTGCAGCTGAAAACATGACTGACTCTTCAGAAAGCTCAGCCTTACAAGACAGATGGATTACTAAAACAGAATATTGAATTTTTCATGCACTTTGATGGAGAAAATAAAAACTCCTTTCTCTTAGATTTATGCTTAACATGCTTTCAGCTGTTGAAAAGCAATCGCCCTGGACTAGGACACAGGAAATACCGTCTCACTCCACCCATATTGCTAAAACATAAAAGTACTGATTTATCTTGGCTTTGAATGAAGTAACATAAAACTGACAAAATCTGTTGTTAGAAGTCATGCAGCACAGAACTTTGTGCTCCATTAACAGATTTACATGCACACAAATACTGCATCTAACAGTTCAAAAACATTTTCTTCCTATTTCAAATATTAAATATTTGTAAAGCAGTTTGTTCCGCAGAAAATCATTGAAATTCTTGAATTCCCTACAGCATTCCTCCCTCCTTGTGTATCACTTTCAGATTTATCTTTGAATTATTTGGATTAAGTACTAATGGTAGCTATCACTGAGGAGAAATCACTTGAAGGTTTAGAACAGATTCAGCTATTTGAAACTGTCAGCTTCGTTAAAATTACAACAGACACACACTTGTTGTTTCAGGTGTTAAAACACAAGCTTGAAGTATATTAGTAAAAAAAACAGTAGATAATATAAAATAGACAAAAATTGGAAGCCTTTTGTTCCTAAGAGGCCTCAACAAGACAGAAAGTGTCTTGTGTTAACAGTCAGAACCAAGGGAATGCCAACACAAAAAAATGGTTAAAAGAAACTGAGTTTGAGAATGTGCTTTTTTCACACGTAGCATAGAAACTGAGAATGAAGGATTAATTTTGGACTCCACAAGCATTAATACTATGAATACCTCTGTTCCAACAAACAATGGGATTACTGCGAATAAATTGAGAATGTCTGGAATTAAACAGTTTAACATAAAAAAGGAAGCCACATTGATTCATTCCTGTTCAATAATGCCATCAATATTGTGCATGTACATCACCCATATTCAACTGGCAAAGTCAAAAGCATAAAAGTAAGAGAAGGTGGCAGGAGAACCATCCTCAAAAATCAGTGATACAAGCAACACTACTCTCAGCTATCCTGTAATCCTTTTCTAGCCACTGAAGGAGAAAATACTTGTTTTTTCCTGGAAATTTTCCTTGACAAAACTAGAGAACTAGTTTTCAAAACAAAATATTGAGAGCTAAATGGCAACATTTTTCTTTCAGGTTATTTTTTTTCTTAATTTTTTTTTTTTTTAAACAATAAATGAAGCAGTATAAATACAGGTCAGGTGTAATATTGTTATTAGACACAAAAACAGAAGGTTCCGATTTTACCTCAGTAACAAATAAGCTCTGAGCTTCCTTCTCTGCATTTTCAGGAACTGTTGAGTGAATGTATCGACTCTGTCGTTTCAATAACGCTGTCTGATAAATAACAACAACAAAATCAATGACACTTGCAAGTAAAGGAAGACAATACAGTGTGACAACACTCAAGTTATATTGCTATAGACAGTAGAGAAGCTGAGCAGCAAACATCCTGTGAATGCGGGAAAGGAGAGCAGCCACTTAGTAAGAATTTAGTTCCATTCAAACATTAGCTACTTGTTCTTTCCCTCACAGCAAGAACAAGGTGACAAGATTGGAATCAGGAAGAATTAGATGCCATAAAGAAGCGTTTTCCTCTACTATGACAACATTGACAAGAAAATACTGGTAAAAATAATTCCACCTTGACAGTGTAACTTCAATACTTTGTAGACATTAGAGTAGTGCTATTGCTACATACAAAAACTATTGCTTAGGAAAATAGCAACTTCATGCCAAAATAAGAAGGATAGTTCAATTGCACATCTCAGCTGGCCAGAAAATAAAAAAAAAGAAGAAAAGAAAAAAAAAAGAGACTTATGCTACTAAACTGAAGGTGACAAAGAAAGCCTTGACCCCTGTTATGCCCTTCTGGCAGCCAAAACATGCTCACCAAAACCAGAACTTACTCCCAGTCTATGCCAGAGTTCAGAGAACAGCTGACAGAGAACAGGAAATATCACTATGAGTATGAATGTCTGCTTCAAAAACTAGCACCATACTAAGCCTTAAGGCACTTTAAACTAGGAAGTGCAAAAGGTGAAAACTTTACAAAAATCTTCTGGCCCACAAGTAAATGAGTGCACAACAGAAATGATTTTGTACAGCTCAGAAAACATTAAAAACATCACATCTTATGTCATCAGAGTTGGACAAGTGAGCTTCCATGGGCTGTGTTTGGAAGGGGCTGTGATCCCTCATTTGTTACCCATACTTCCAGCATCATGGTACCACAAACCATCAGAGAAAAATGTGAAAAGATCACAGAATAACCAAGGTTGGAAAAGACCTTCAAGATCATCCAGTCCAACCACCCACCTATCATCAATAGCATTCACTAAACCATGTCCCTCAACACAAAATCCAAATGTTCCTTAAAAAAAAAAAAGGATAAAAAACAAACAAGCAAAAAAAAAAAAACAAAAAACCCTCCACATACTAATGGTCAAGAAGAAGGGATATCCATCAGTATGTCTCTGAAATCACCCCTGCTGAGACACTGATCTATCAGGTGACGGTTTCGTTGTTATCAGAGGCCCCTCCCATTATCTGGGGATGGCTTTTAAGTTGGAATACTCAAAGGTTTAAGGAAAGAAAATGTAGGATGTGTTCATGGTCAAGTCAGTCATCTGCTCCAGCGCTCTACTGAAAAGTGATAATGCTAACTGCTTGGGTACGAGAAGAGAAGTAACAAAACCAAAAAGAAAAGCAACACTATGGGACCAATAAATCTTAAAATACAGTTAAAAACACCTGCAATAGGGTAACTGCTAAACACTATTACTGCATGCGTGATTAAGTTCTCCGAATTCTCAAAATATGTTCCTTATTAAGAGAATGTGCTCATTTAAAGCCATATCAACTTTAAAATACTTGTTTTCACCAACAGCCTGAAGTGTAAAACATTTACAAAAAGAAATGTTGAAAAATGCAAAAACATACCTGGTTACCCAGCATGATTTCTATCAGTTTGGAACTGACATGAATCACACTGCTGCTTTGGTAGTGGGCTCAATGGTCATTTTCATTTTAACCTCAATGTTATTTGTCTACTTTTTAATCAAATACGAAAATCTCATCCTTTTATATTAGCAGGTGTTCGCCATATTGAGTATCCATGAACTCCACGTCCAATAATCTAACATGGTTCTTCTGTTTTTCAGCAATCAAAAAGAGATTCAGTAGATTTTATTATCTATCATCTTAACAGAAGTTTGAACGTGAAGTTCAATTTGCTGGCAGTCAGAAAACCAATCTACTGTTTCTCTTCAAAAACACCAGCAATGGTGAGAAAAAGGTGACAATTTCTGACTGTCGTACACCCACAGCATGAATATATAGGCTTTTTTTTTCCATTTGTAATCTGTCTGAAAACATGAGGATATATACATACACACATATCACTTTTAATCTCGACACTTTTAGCATCATTCACTGAATTGAAACAAATCTGAGAGATGTAAACGTTCTACATATCATTTTAAAGCTACAGAAGCAAGGCTGAATGTCCAAACTGCAGAAAGAGGAAGGGAGGGGAGTGCTGATGTTTGGAGTGATGGCATTTGTCTTCCCAATGAACTATTATGTGTGATGAGGCCTGCTTTCCTGGAAATGGATGAACATCTGCCTGCAAATGGGGAGCAGTGAATGAATCCCTTGTTTTGCTTTGTTTGTGCATGCAGCATTTCCTTCACCTAGTAGATTGTCTTTATCTCAACTCATGAGTTCTTGGACTTTTACCTTTCCAGTCCTCTCTCTCCTACTCAGGAGGGCTGACACAACAATCACTGAGCAAAAGGAATAGGGGGAAATTAAAAAAAAAAAAAGAAAAACAAGTAAAGCTAGAAAACTTTAAGAGCCTCTCCTCTTTCAAATTCTATTTATTCACATTATAAATTCACTAGATTCATTACAGGTCATTTTTGCAATGAATAAGCACTGAAGAAGCAAAAGCAATGTATGTGTGTGTGTGGGGGGGGGGGAAGAAGAGTATTAGCAGCAATAAGAGGAAAATGACAGAAAGATCCTCGGTTCAGCCTGAAGCAGTCTGACAGTTGATAGAAAACTATTTCCATTTTATTCATAACCATACAGGCAGAATAGGCTATTTACTTTATATTTCTAGCTTTACAGAGCAGAGACTAGAGTAGCATCTTACTAGGTATTTTCACAGGAAAGCCATGAACTTAATTGCACTATAGTGGAACTTGTGGAACTGAGCTGGTGGTAAATATCTGTGCAAATTCTGCTGCTGTTCTCCTGCTACAAAACTACAAACACAATACTAAGGATTTTTTCTAGTTTTTCTCACATGAAAAGCTTGCTATCTTTTTATCTGCAGCAAGATCAGTTACAAACCAGAAGAATTTATCAAATTTGTTAACATTATTAACTGATATCATGCATACTGCCTCTTTGTCAAGTTGTCCTTCAGCTGTAATAATTCTTAAGAGAGCCAGGAAATGCAGCAAGCAGCAATCACATTATTTAGAACAAATCCTTAACAGTAATTACTAAAGCATCAAAACAACAATAATTTAAAAAGCAAGCATTTGTATACACAAGCAGTATAAAGCCAGAAGAAAAAGTAGTTGGAAAAAACTCTCTTTTCTACAGTTTTTTTCCTGACATCTACATTGGGTGAACTGTTTTGTACAAATGATGTGTTGTACAGCTCTCTGGGCTCAAATTGCCATTTGATTTACAGAAGCATCAGGAACTACAGGACGTTTGTCTCACGTTCTCCAAGAAGATCAAAACCTTTCAGCTACTGTGTTATCAAACTAAGGAAGACAGCTTCTAACATCAGCTAGGATTCCCATGCACTGCGGAGGAACATAATCCAGCACTCACTGACTCCACATTCTGAGCTGTTTTGAGAGATTTAGGACAGCAGAACAATGCACTTAGGTTTCACAGGGAGGCCAGGGCAGAAAATATTTTTTATTGAGTTACACAGCCCCAGAGTACTTGCCTATGGTGTGCAATCTTGTCACAGAATCACAGAATGGCCTGGGTTGAAAAGGACCACAATGATCATTGCAGCCTATCAATACCTGAAGGGAACCTACACCCAGGAGGGGAGTAAACTCTTCATAAGGGCTGACAATAGCAGGACTAGGGGAAATGGATCCAAGTTGAAGGAGGGAAGATTTAGGTTGGATGTTAGGGGGAAGTTCTTTACGAGGAGAGTGGTTAGGCCCTGGAACGGGCTGCCCAGGGAGGTTGTGGATGCCCCGTCCTTGGACGTGTTCAAGGCCAGGTTGGACGGGGTCCTGGGCAACCTGATCTAAATGTGTATGTTTGGTGGCCCTGCTAGGCAGGGGGGTTGGAACTACATGATCCTTGAGGTCCCTTCCAACCCGGGTGATTCTGTGATTCTGTGATCATCTAGTTCCAACCCCCCTGCTGTGTGCAGGGTCACCAACCAGCAGACCAGGCTGCCCAGAGCCACATCCAGCCTGGCCTTGAATGCCTCCAGGGATGGAGCATCCACAACCTCCTTGGGCAACCTGTTCCAGTGCCTCACCACCCTCTGTGTGAAAAACTTTCTCCTAATATCTAACTCAAACCTCCCCTGTCTCAGTTTGAAACCATTCCTCCTTGAATCTTCCGATTCAGTTTTATTCTCCTTCCAGATTCTTTATAGCACAATAACAGTAAGATGATCAGGTTTCTTTTTAAGACAAACCCGCTTTTATGTGGAACTAAGGGCCTGTCAAAGATTTTGTTCTAGGGTGTCTTAACACAATGCATACTTATATATTTAAAACAAACACAAATGTGCAGCAATGGTGGCTGACCCTATTCCACATCACAGCTTATTCACAAGTCATTGCAGCAAAGCACACATCAACTGCAGACAGTCTTTAGTTTTATCACAGTAAAAAGGATATGCAAGTGTTTCATACACAAAGTATTTAATTTGAACTTCAATTTTTATTTTGTTGTTTTTTAAATAAATCACACAACAAAGTAGTTGTGTGAAAGTTGAAATCATTCACATCATTCTGGGAAATATGGTGACCACGCTTTAAGATCCCTGACATTATGGTTACTGAAAGATGGTTATTCAAAATAGTGGGAAAGAAGTTTAAAAAAAAAAAATAAAAGCCATGAAGCTGCAAGGTAGAGAGAGAAAAAAGCACAGGAGGATGTTAATGTGCTGCATCTTGACAGTAAAATAGGGACTGAAAAAGTAGGACACAAAAAATAGGGAGAAGACCACAGAGTAAAAATTCAGTGGTCTTTTACCCACATTATCACACATTTTGGATTCTGATTTATGAATGCAAATTGACAGGAAGCAGCAACAAATTGTTTTAAAAGACAATCAATGGAAAAGATGTTTGTTTCTTCTACCCATGAGGGGCTTTCTTGAAGAATTCTAGATTTACTTCTATTTCTGTAAGGCACACATGATATTTATTTGTACAGGTACTTAACTGCATTAACTAAAACTCAAAAGTTTTCAGTGAAAGTGTTCGAAATCCATTCAATTCAAAGTCAAAAGGAAGAAAGCTGAAAGCTAAGCACCAAAATGCCTTCAATACAAAAACAGAGTAACTTTGTAATGGTATATTTTAACTTCAGTAGGAATGCACCCTATGTAATGTTTGCTACAAGCAAATATATTCTGTACTAAGAAAAAGTTTCACTGTAAGAATAGAGATAGTACTCAGAGGCTAGGTATTTTGAAAAACTAGACACAAGGTATTTCATTGCAAAATGACCATTAGTACAGTTAAGGTTTCTTTTAATAATTTACCTGCTATGTAGTTAACATAAGCATCGCCCATTTCAGCTACTGAGCTTATGATAACAATGGGACTCATGAAGATTGCTAAGAAGCCATTTCACTGTTGAGTAAATGAAATGTAAGTGATTTGGAATAAAACAGTGAGTTACGAAGAGGCACAAAATTCCATACAAGAGTACCCAAAGGATGGGAGAAAGAGTATTACAGGGAGGCAAGAGAATAGAAGAGTCATAACCTCAAATGATTAAGACTGATAGAACTTTAACTGAGATTACCAAGATTAATGGGTGAAGCTCCAAGTGGAGGAAAAGTACTTCTAGGATAGTAATAGAACAAACACATTATGTAGTGGCCGTAGTGAAAATGAAACAAAAGCAGACAGCTACAAAACAACAGCCCGCAAAGCACGCAGGTGCTCAAAGTTTAGACAGCCCAACTACTAGGAACAAAATAGAGCTCCACAAAGTAAACAGCAAAAACAATTTCCGAACATACAATGATTGTCCTCACAAGTTTGATGAGAACAACTGAGGAAGTAAACTGGTTAGACTGAAGTCATAGAGAAAACTCAGAACTTAAGCTTGTGAAAAGCAACTGAAAAAATCTTCAGACCCAGTAGGTTGGTAAAGTTGCTGATGAAGAGGTGTTCTGGAAATTAGAGAAAAGCAAAACTTGCTACAGTTTGAGTATGACACCATTAAGGAAACAAAGACGCTCAAAACTTTAAAAAAAGAAGTACAATCAACACAAAGACTTTTAAGAAAAGTAAATTAGCTTCTACAAACATACACAAAGGAGAGAAAACTGGATTGATAATCTCAGCCAACCAAATTCAGGATGACAGCAAATGCACTTAAGTGGAACATTTCATATAATTCAATCCGTTGACAGAAGGACAGTCCTGCTCAGGGAAAACTGACAAAGGCTGAAGAGCGCTTTCTGCTCCATTGCTGCTGACGTATTTCTTTGATAATTTTGAGGGCTACAGCTACTTCTGAAAGCACATTTGCAGAAGAGTCAGAGATTACCAGGACAGGGGAGGTTTAGGTTAGGTATCAGGAGGAAGTTTTTCACACAGAGGGTGGTGACACACTGGAACAGGTTGCCCAAGGAGGCTGTGGATGCCCCATCCCTGGAGGCATTCAAGGCCAGGCTGGATGTGGCTCTGGGCAGCCTGGTCTGCTGGTTGGTGACCCTGCACATAGTGGGGGGTTGAAACTAGATGGCCTTTTCAACCCAGGCCATTCTATAATTCCATGATTATAAAAAAGTGAATTATTGTGTTTTTTCCTCCTTCCCTATTGAAATAACTTCATTGGGAAAAAGGCAGAAAAGCAAGCAACAGACTGTTAGAGAAGTCAGCTGCTGTGCAAGCTTTCTATTTTCTGATACAGACTTCAAGTTCTTATTAGTGCTTCTTTACTACCTAGCAACTCTGATGCAGTAAGAGTTTACAAACTCAATTTGGGATTAACAGTGAATTCAGAACAAGATATTAAATGAGCCTAACAAAATGGTGAAAAAATTCTGAAGCAAAAATCAAAAAGGCAAAGCAATTAGAAGCTGCTAGAATCAATACAAGTCAGCATTGCTACAATCTCAACCCTTAGCTGCTAGAAAATTAGGAAAGTACATTCTGTTGCTTACTCAAGCAGAACTAACAATAAGTAAGTTACATAATCACTTGGCAGTGAGAGTCACAATAGCAATATTAATGTACTTAATGTATTTCAGCAAGTTACACAAATCCCAAATAAATTTGAAAATTGCAGACACTATAAAAACATTTTCTAAAAATTCTATTTGTAATCAAGTATGAATAACAATTTAAAAGTATGCTTTTGTTACTGATTGTGTGAAAAACGTCCACAAAATTGCATTTCAGTTAAATAAAGCATTACCTGAAAAAATTTTCTCTACGTTAATTACAAAAGCTTCCAATTTCTCCCAAAATAATTTCAACTTTAAGACAAACTCAGTAGTGTTATCACTCTGCCTCTGTAAACTAAATAACTTCCACATTTTTATTAGATGATTGAAGAAGTGCTAATAATAAGAGAGCACTGAATATCTCTTCTTAGTGCTAGTTTTATGACCATGTTGGTAACAAATTAACCTTACTCCTACTGTCTTGAGAAATTATCAGGGCTTTGCTTCCTTTTTAGGCAAGTGCTTTTTAGACTGTAAACAGTTTAACCTAAGCATGAGGAAAAACTTCGTAACAATAAAATCAGAATGCTGTTAAGAGGAAATGGCTTGAACAGGTTTTTAAACAATGGCTTTCACCTATAAACTGTTCAAAGTGTGTATACAGGCAGCTTAAATATTGTAACTCATTGTTTTAAATTGATCTTATGGGGGACGAGGGCAACACAAAGCACATGAGCAGAGGCTTACCAAGAGCATTGTGTAACAGCAACAAGTTAGGAAAAAGGAAATTAAGAAAACAGATGTGAAGCACAATGGCAAATACAGAAAATACAGCATTATTTAAATGACTCAAAACATACTGACAACCATACCAAGATTTAAGGTTTCAAAACTACAAATGATTATGGAAAAAAAGGTTAAAAGGCTTAAATTGCTAAAGCATAAATAATATAAAAAGTTTCTGTTCTCCAACAGTAATACTTCCTTAATCATAGAATAGAATTGTTTAAGTTGGAAGAGACCTTTGAAGGTCATCTAGTTCAACTCCTGTGCAATCAACAGGGTCACCTACAGCTAGATCACGTTGCTCAGAGCCTCATCCAGCCTGGCCTTGAAGGGATGAGGCATTCATCACCCCTCTGGGCAACCTGATCCGGTGCTTAACTACCTTTAATGTAAAAATACTTCCTTATATCCAATCTAAATCTCCCCTCTTTTAGTATAAAACCATTTCCCCTTGTCCTACCGCAACAGACCCTGCTAAAGAGTCTGTGCCCTTCTTTCTTATAGCCCCCCTTCAGATACTGAAAGGCTGCTCGCAGGAGCCTTCTCTTCTCCAGGCTGAACAGCCCCAGCTCTTCCCCAGTCTTCATAGCAGAGGTATTCCACACCCTGGATCATTTTTGCGACCCTGCTCTGGATGTGCTCCAACAGTTCTATGTCTCTCCTGTACTGAGGACTCCACATCTGGATGCAGTACTCTAGGTGAGACCTCACAAGCACAGAATAGATGGGCAGGATCACCTTCCTTGCCCTGCTGGCCACGCTGCTTTTGATGCAGCCCAGGATAGAGTTGGCTTTCTGGGCTGCAAGGGCACACTGCTTTGTGTGTGTCTTCACAGAATCACAGGTGTTGGAAGGATCCAGAAGACATCATCAAGTTCAATCCCGCTGTTAAAGCAGGTGCTCTACAATACATTGCAGAGGTAGGGATCCAGCTTTCTTGAATATTTCCAGAGAAGGAGACTTCACAACATCTCTGGGCAATCTGTTCCAGTGCTCCGTCAACTTTACTATTCTGCGTGTTAGTACAGAACTTCCAGTGTTCAAGTTTTAGGTCATTACTCCTTGTCATATGCACCAGAGAAGAGACTGGCCTCATCCATTTGCTTCCCACCTCCCTTCAGATATTTATAAATATTTATCAGATACTCTCTCACTCTTCCCCAGGCTGAACAGACTCAGGTTACTCACCCTTTCCTCATACAGGAGATGCTCCAGGCCATTTACCATCTTTATGGTCCTCCAATGGACACCTTCTAGGGGATCTCCATCTTTTTTGAATGGGAAGCCCAGAATTTGACATAGCAGTCTAAATGTGGTCTCATCAGAGCAGAGCAGAGGGGGAGGATCACCTCCCTCAATCAGCTGGCCACATTCTTTTTTTTGGGGGGGGGGGGGAGGGGGTGGGGAGTGCATTAATATGGATTTTTTGGGGTGGATTAACATGCATTAACAGACTCATGCCCTTCACTGCTATGAAAGGAAAAAAATCACTTCAAAGGTTAAACTGACAAAAAGCAGATCCTTTTTTTGAACAACCACATGATTTCCTACTCCAGAAAGGGATGAAACCACCTAGAAATGATTGATCGCCTACTTCAAAAAGCAGTTAAGATTTCTGAGCTGCAGAGATAGACTTTTTAATCTGAATAGATGAAGAAAGTGTGCTATTTCTTCGACCATAACCTGACAGAATAATTGAGCAGTATAAAGGGACTAATGGTAAATAGTTTTTCCTTTTTTTTTTTTTTAAAAAATAGCTAGAAAACATTAAATAACAAAGAAATATTAAATTCTCATGACTACTGCTGCTAACAATCTGATTTTTAAAAGGTGGAGGACAGGGTATTAAGTTACCTGAAAGTCATCATAAGGGAACAGCAGCATCTCACGTAAAGCATCATTCAAAATCTGTGTTTTCCTCTGAACGATGACATTTTCATAGTCTATTGGTTCTATGAGTTTTGGTTTTGCCTAGAAGAAGAAGGAAAAAAAAAAAAGAAATTCAGGTATACACTGAGGATAAATTATAAACTGTTGGCCATTGTAAAAAGTAGCTCTTAAAATATTGGCAAAACTTGATTTCTTCTAAACCAAAACCTGAGAGTATTCAAAATGTACAGCAAGTCACACAATATCATACGGGTTACAGCACCCGCTTACACAGAAAAGCAAGCTATTTGCCCTGGAGAAGAAACCATTATTTTCCCCAAACACAGTTAAGGTGCAAATAAACATTTGTATGTTCTTCACTATTAACATAAATATTTAGATTTTGCTTCCTACTGTCCAAAGAACTCTCATCTGGGTCCAGCAGAGATTGAAACAGCCTTAGCTTTGAGGTTTTGTTTTAATTCAATAACCAGCAGTACGGATAGACTAATTCACTTTCTTTCTTCTCTATCTTTTTTTTCCAGAATTCCCATACATAATTTTTCTCCCTCTTAGTTGCCTGAGTACCTCTTTTCAGTTACTATACACCAGTACAACATTCAAACACCGTACAGCTGTCAAGGCTGGCTGTGCACAGAGAAAAATCTTCACTTACTCTGCCAAGCATTCTGCTCACTGGTCAGATGGTAACACAGGTCTAGATAGAGTTCTGAATGATGAAGTACTCCAAAACCTTTATTTATTTTTAGCATGAATTCTCAAGAAATGGAGGCCTTTTTGATCACGCAATTTTCTTCTTTCTGCACTGACTACAAATTTTCAGCACATTCAAAAGCAAAAGCTACAGAAACTCAGAGGAAGGCAGGCCTCATTATTTTTACTGACTAAACTTGTAACAACTTTAAATAGTTGTGAATATAAACTATCAAATTGTTTGTATTTATGAAGAATTGCATGGTAAGAACACACAAATGCTATACATTATGGCAACAGCTGTTATAACTTCATCTACAGCTAAGCGCTGATCAATGCTGTAAGCTGAAAAACTGAACTGAAACATTTTCACATAATGCCTCACAAACATTACTCCATCTTGAAATCGGGTCTTTGCTTGTCACAGGAAGAGGTTAGAGAAGATCTCCAAGATCACCCAATCCAACTGCCCACCTACTTCCAATATTTCCCTCTAACCCACGTCCCTTAGAGCAACACCTAAACGTTCCTTGAACACCTCCTGGGTCGATGACTCCACTACTTCCTTGGGCAGCCCATTCCAGCACCTGACCTCTCCTTTCAGAGGAGGAATTCTTCCTAATATCCATAGTGAACCTCTCTTAGTGCAACTCGAGGCCGTTACCTCTCTCCCTGTTACTGCTTTCATAGAGAAGAGGTCAACACCACTCAGCTCCCTCAGCCACTCCTCCTAAGACTTTAGGTCCAGCCCTTTCACCAGCTTCACTGCCCTTCTTTCCACATGCTTCAGTACCCCAATGTCTTTGTTTTAGTGAGGAGTTCTACTCACAATTCCTTGTTTCATAGTATCAAAACAAAATGCCAAAGTGTTAATTAAAAAAAAAAAAAAAGCTCAATTCATAAGGAAAATTCAAAGATGATGCGGGTTTTTCAAAAAAACTTAAACAGTGTAAATTACAAAGCGTTGCATTATACACCAGATAGTTAGTTGATGGTTCAGGTCCATTAAAAACAAGAACATTTTTCAGAGCCCAAACATTTTTGACCAGACTTTCTGTATTGCCAGTATTTATGTTAGGTTTCTAATACAGACACAGTTCCAGTTATTTGACTTCTAGCCTCCTCTGTAGTTTGCTTTACCTTCAGAAATAAATTAGCTTTGCTCGCATTTTCCTTACGCGCAGTAAACAGAAGATAAAAAACATATTCCTTCCTTACTACAAGCTTTTAAAGAACCTAAAGCTCTCTGGAGCTGATGCTCTGAACACACATCTCCCCTCTAAGTCAATGGGACCACTGATGTAGCTCCATAATCTCTCTGTTTAACCAACAAAGCACTTGACACAGAAAATAATTGTTTCCATAAAATCTCTTCAAGACTTTCCTTCTCTGAGTTTCTCCACAGTTACGCTTTTCTCTCTTAGTCCTTTGTCAGATTCAAAAGGAAGAGGATGTTTTATCAGCTTAAAGCAGATACGAAAAACAAAACAATAAACAGCACACTACTTTGGCGTTTAGCCAGACTTAAAACATCACAAGGAAGCAGATTCTCTCTCAAGCTGCCTTTCAGAAAAAAGATTTGCCCAGTCTGTTACTGCACATAATATAAAAGATACTGGGTTTGTGCAGTGTTACTGAACAAGACTTATGGACCTGCTGACAAACACAGAACAGCCTGGTCAAGACTGCAAAACCACGTCTCACAAACAAGACTTCATTTTTCCTATTGATTTGTAACAAGCAGTGTTTTATTTCAGTAACCTACGATAATGCTAAGAGCACAGGCTATCATGGCATCCAGCACTTGAGCCAGCCATTGCTGTGTTTGTCAAAGACAAAACAGAGAAAAGGATCTGTACTGCATCTCTCTGTTATTGCCAGTATCCTATTGGCATGGAAATTTATCAGAAATAAGAACAGCTGTCACAAAACCCACATTAAAAATTCTAATCTGCTTGAATATCAGTAATATATTTGGACAAGCATTGTCTGTGGCTCTGTGTGAAGACCATGTTACTACTATGCATATATTTAACCAACAACACGTCTTCATCAACAAACTCACAATTTTTAAGCCTGTGAGATGCAGAAGAACAAAATGCACTCTTTCAGTCACCTGTTCTCATGCTGACGTAAATGGACCAGAAGTATTTACTCAAGCTACAAAGAACCACCCATACAAAGAATAGACAGTTGTACTAGCTTTAATTATTGTTTTTTTAAGGAAACACTGTGCAAAAAATGTTTCTTTTTGTTTAAATAGAAAGTCTAAAAATTCTCATCCTATTGTCATAAGAGAGCTGTCACAGAAAACAGGGAGCTTTTCCAGAATTCATTGAGCATAGACTAAATTACTGTGTTTCATCCATCAGATGTACTCAGTTGATGGCTTGGGTCCATTTAAAAACAAGAACACTATTTAGAATTCAAGCCCTTTGACCAGAGCTGAACTGCCAGTATTTATGTCAAGTTTTTAATACAGACACAGATCCAGTCATTAGATTTGTAGCCTCCTGTGTAATTTTATTTACCTTCAGACGCAACGTAAGTATGTTGTGTCCTGATAAGTTCTCCAGTCAGCACAGAAACTATGGATTTCTACCTCTAACAATGGATTTACACTAAGGCACTGCTCTGTGAGACTCAGCCATCTTACATTTTATACTTCCAGTTTATTTCCAAGAAGTAGTTCAGGCTTCCCAGAAACATCTTCTGATTTGATAAGCAGCTGCTGCTTGTGAATTACTATCAAGGTGCAGCTGGACAGTATGAGTACTATTCTGGTGACTTGTACAACAGCTAGTGTAACAATAGTTCATCCAAAGAAAGGGCACCACCCAGAAAATCTAAATGCTGTTTCCATAGGCTCTTCTTGCTTGTGTACCTCAAATGTAAATATATGGCATGATCTAACTCGAACCACAGGAAAACAAGAGTGCAGACACACTTCAGCTCACTGAAAATAGCATGTGGTTCCATTATCTGAACTTACCGCCTTCTCTGCTATCATTCTTGGGGAAAAAAATACAGTGAGAAGATTAATATTTTAGAGGAAACTTAATCAGGGAATAAAAAGTTTTGGTTAAAAATGTAACGCTTTTTTTTCTTCTAAGCACTTTTCATAGAAACCTGACTTAATTCATGTTGGTATTGAGCATCAATGCAGGAAAGACAGCAGAGCAATAGATATTGCAGGATGTCTGAGGTAGGAAGGCAGTGCACGCAGTGCAGTGTATCCTTGTACCATTTCATCTAGTTCCTCCCCCCAAAAAAACAAAAACGGATATCATACCTTCTATAATTATATGCCATATATACACTTGTCTATATATGTAACAGATTAAGACAAAATTAGCAACTGGAAGGAAAGCAAAGACATTGTTTATGTGACCTATGTGGAAACTAAGTGTTCTCCCTTAAAATATTGACCTTTGTTTTCAGTGCATCCACTTTATCTGAAAACAGCAAAAAAGAGGGGAAACACTGGTGGTAGATGAATCCATGAATACTAAAATTAAGCAGTATCTGGGAAATTAAAAGGATAACCTTTGTAAATGGTTATGATTAAACATAGTAACTTTTTTTTTTTTTTTAAAGTGCATACAGTCTGAATGACTGCAGTACTCCACATCTCTCCAGAAACACTAAATATCCTCTCAGAGTATTCATGAGGGAATAAAAACAGTTCTAAATAAAGTTAAACATTCCAAAGTCAGGAAAGCACACACAAGATTAGCTCATATTGTACTGATGAAAATCTGGCCCAGAAATCAGAACACACCCATGCAGAAAAAACATGTTTTACTAACAACTGCACTGAGTAGAGGGAAACAAAAAAAAAACAGTGCAAAGGAAAAGAAACTTTGTCTTACAAACGCACATGTAAGCTTCCAACTATGTACAGTAACAATTCCCATCATGCTGCAGATGTACATTATTAGTACATATGCCAAAATGTTTGAGCCCTAAATGCACACAGTATGGAACTTAAATCAGGGCTGGGGGACCAAAGTTGGGATCACAGCTCGTACTAATTTCAACTACAGCCAGACACAGAAAGAGGAGACTTTCAGCCCTTTACTCAGCAATTAGATATGAGATATCATTAAGTAAAATTGGAATTTTAGTGAGAATTATTTCTGTGCCTCTTTCTACCAATACATGTTTAACAACCCTCCGCTGTTGGTTGAAGAGGTTTATTGCCCCGGCTGCAGTCAGCTGGTGGATACGTTATTGCTTACCACCTACTCTTGCTGTACTATTACTACTCCAACAAAACTAGTGTATAGCAATATAGATAGATAGATAGATAGATAGATAGATAGATAGATAGATAGATAGGTTTCATTTGATTATCTCCTTTAAATACAGGAATATCCCTTTCTGCCTCACTTGAAGGTACTTTAAAACTTTTAATTCCCAAACAGCATGCATTGAAGACACGGAGAAACACACCCTTAGCTTAAATACACCTCAATTTAGACAGATCTTGGAAAATTTAAATAAAATTTAACCATTACACACACCATCTTGAGAGAGTTCAGGTATACTTCAATTGCAAGAATGGATTTTGAAAGGCAAGTAGCATTCACACTAGGTTTGAAGTACTATACAGCTACACCAGATGGAACAGACACCGAAAAGCAGCTAGTAGGAAAATAGAAGTCCAACATCACACTCGGAGGGAACCAGTTTTGAACCAGAACTGTAGAAATTAATTAGAAAGGCAAGCAATGTACAAAGAACAGAATACAAGACTGAAATACACCTACACAAGTAAGCACGCTTTGGAACTTCTCATCGGCAGCAAATTAAGCAGCTTTTCAGACAGAACTGAAATTACTAGAGGGTACAGACAGCTTGTTCAAACAACTCTTACCAGTACTACCACAGGACTGTCCGCTTCTGCTTCACAAAGACCTGCATCCTTGCGCTGCTGTGGAGACTCTATAATAAGGTCTTTTTTAGGATTTCTGATTGTCCTTGCCTGCATTCTTTGATTGGAAATACAAAGAACAGCAAAACTGTTTGCGTTTTGGCATCAAAATAATTAACATGCCAGTGATCCAGTGAAAACAATAGCTTTCTCCAAACACAAGCAGGAGAAAGTATGAACTAGTCTAACTTCTCAGCTGCAGTTTGCTAAATCTGTCATGGTGGGAATGCATGACAGACAAAGGCCAGCCCCCAAGCACGTTGTATTCCTCTGGGGAAAAAAAAAAAAGAAGGTGGATCTGTTTAAATGCCTTACGGTTATGAATCAAACACAAAAGAGAACGTGCATTTCTAAAATGACTGTGTGAAACAGTCCAAGCTTTTTACAGCACTTATAAAATAAAGGACTCCATAACTGGAAAATATTCATTGTAAAATTTCTTTCTTTTAGAAGTATAAAGTTGTTTTGCTTTTGTTTTTTGATACTAGTATCACTTATTCAGGTACTATCAACAGCCAAGCCTCTAATCAAATACACACCTTAGGACCAATGCCCCAAGTAGAAAAGCTGATTTCTGAGGGTGGTGGGAGGCTCCCTCAGTCCCTTCACTCATTCAAGCCAGTTAGTTCATTCCTATCTCACACACATGTGCTCTGTCAGTTCATTCCTCCCTCTTTGAAACCCTCCGGCATTTCAGATGTTGATCACCAATTGCCAAGAAAACACTGAGAAGACAGTGCAACAAAACCCTTACACATCTTGAATGAAGTCACTTGAGTAAACCTCAGCTCTGCAGCCAGGAGGAGCAGTCAGCCAGCACTCATTGGCTTTGCCTTCTGTGTGGCCTCTTCGTTCTTTTTGATGACACAAGAGTATGGAGCAGGGGATCTTCCCTGTCCTATGAGGTTTGCAGAATCATCCCGTGGCCTCGCAATTCAAGATCAGACAGCACTTAGTGGTTGGTATCATCCAACTCCAGACTTAACTGTAATATGAACTCAAGTCGTGCTTCACTTTTGCTTTTGTATACCAACACAATCTCGTGTCTTACCATTACTCAGAGATACTGCTCAGTAGATGCACACTCCCAAAGAAAGAGGCAGCGACTTATCACAACCACTGTTGCACAACTCTTCAGTCAAAGAGCAAAGCAATTTTGTAAGCAACTTAGTTGACTGTTTTGATAATTCTTAAGGTTCAACTAACACAGCTCCCTCATGTAGTAGTTTTAGTGCATGATTTTATGCTAAACTCCTCCCGAAACAGTGTGAACTGATGAATGATGTCCTTCGGGTTGAAAGTGGTATTTTGGTTTTAGTTTTGCTTCTTTTCAACACTAACAAGTTACAAACACAAATATGCAAACCTCAGTGGCTGTATTTACCTACAAAAAACACCTCTGAGAGACAATTCAATTCAAAGTGAAATTCATCCCAAATTTAGATTCCCCATCCATTTATCCAACAATATAGTTTTGTAAACTAAGCCAATATTTTCATTCAGTTCTTAACTCTGCTCCACTTCCTTGGGCAATTATTTCACTTCAGTATTACTGACATCCTAAATTTAACTTGACATCAATTTTTATCTCTCACAGAAAAAAAAAAAAAAAGTCACCATATTCTGAAGAAAGTAGATCAGCTTGTAGAGAAGCTCAAATGCCCTCTTTTTTGACTAGTATTTGTAAGAAGGCACAGCTTCAGGATCACATTTCTTACTCTTAAGGCCTAACTTAAAATGCTATTGTTCCTTTCTCTTCCCCTTCTCCACTGCCATTCTCTCAGCTTTCACACCTAAGATATTCCTACTTCAGCTCACTGTGGTTAAACCAGAATCACGGGTTGTGACCAAGTGCAGAGTCCGACCAACAGTCTGCCCACCCCATTTCCAACGAGTCTACAGAAAGAAACAGTAAACTTAATATTAATCAAGATCATCACGATTTCCTGCAACTCTTTTTCTCTAGTTAATTAGTAATTCTCTAGAATTAAGGTCAATGCACTTACTTTTTAGGCAGTCTTTTTAACATTTAGGCACTCTAGACACCCCCACTCTACAACGCTCCTTTAAGAGTTAAAAGAAGGAAACGAGCAGTTCATTCAAATTCACAAAATCAGATCTTCCTGACCAAGTCAAGTTAGACAATAGTTCAAGAACACTTAGTTATACTTTCATATGGCACCAGCTCCTTTTGTTTCCAGAAAACGGAAGTACAGCACAGCTTAGACTAAATTATACCATTACTTGAGGATGCAGCTGCCTAACAGGAATTTGTTTCAACAAGATGGGTTGCGATTATACTCAACTGAAACCAGAAATACACAGCTTTATTATGCACAAGGCACCTCCAAATACTCACTAATAATGAGTTTAAAATACCATGCACTTCAAAAAGAGTTTCTTCTGATTAATATAACAACAGAAATACAAAAAGACTGTCAGTGTACAAAAGTTATTTGACTGCATTTCCAACACAACTATCAGGAAATATGCAGGAAATTATTAGCTAATAGAGACCTATCTGAAAAATAATTCAGATTGTTATGGAAACAACACATTCAGTCTTTTTAAAAATACAGTTGCTTGAAGAACTTTCCACGGTGGTTTCACCAACTGTACTTTTCATACTACTTTCAAGTGTCAAATATTTGGCTCCCTCCTTGCACCACTTTCCCTGAAGGAATTACCTACATAATGACGAAATGCCATGGGTAAAAAGTATTCCCAGGATATCTCAGTGCTTCATCCAGCAAATTTACTGCTCAAAAGACAGGTTCTCCATATACATACTCTTATTCTTTCAATCACTTTTCACTCCTATCACACTTTTCTAAGGTAAAATATCACTTAACGAAGAGAGAGTAATGAAGAGAATGGGCATTTTCTCTCAACTTCAATGGAAGAAAGGATGCCTATGCAGTATCACTGCAAAAACAGACAAAAAATGGAGTAGCTTTGGGGCACTTCTTTAGCTTTCAGTCCCATTTACAATCTGTATTCAAGACGACTAAACTAAACTCACTGTAGGTGCCTTCCTACTGAACCACTCTAATTCCGATTCTAATAATTCCCACAGAGTGGCCAACATCAGCATTCACTATATCCATCAGCTAACATTACAGTCAAACATCTCTGTCAGCTGTTCCAGGGAAAGAACTGTTGCTGTTACCTGTAGCAACAGAGGACCAAGGGGAGAAGGGCAAAGAATAATCCTGCTTGAAGTTTATAGGTCCTATTCATTTGAAAATAAGAGAATTTACTAGAACTCACATCTCCTCCTGCTCCTTGGAGGATCTTTAAAAGCACACATAGTTCACAACACTTCATAACAGATAATTTCCAAAAAAAGAGAAAAGAAGGATGGACTGCTAATGGTGTTTTGATGCTTCATTCTCCTGCAGTTTTCTTGTCTGGGAGCTTTTGGTTGGTTGGATCTGGTTTTAGGACACTAGTTCATATGAAAACATGGACCCACTTAAGTAGAATGATTACCACTATTAAAAGCCAATATTTCTAGCTGTCATCTGTATCAGTAAGAGATACGCTAGCACTGCCCTCCCACACTTGGCTTCCTGCCTTGCAGCTGTGTTAAAAGCATAACATTTTCTAAATCAATGGAAGATTCAGTCTTGTAGCTATGTGCACTGAGAGCTGCAAAGTTTCTTAAATGATTAACAGATATGTATTTGCCCTGGAAAAACATACTGAAACATTCAAGAGAAAGGCTCGGTAAGCTGAGCTGACAGCAGATGGAATACAGCACAAGGTTCACCTGGCAGTTCCTTGCCATACTCATTACATTCAGATGAAATAGAAAAGGCCACAAAAAAGTCAGTAAGACTCAATCCTTCTAGGAGTGGCCAAAGAAAAATTTGGGCTGGGAGAGATTTAAAAAGCATCTTGTTTAAACCTCCCTGCCATACATAGGGGCATCATCCACTAGATGAGTTGCCTAGCTTCTCTGGGTAGTCTGTTCCAGTTCCTCACCTTCCTCAAAAGCGACAAATTTTCTCCTTAAATCTAAATCTACCCTCTTTTAGTTTAAAGCCATTCCTTGTCCTATCACTATTCTTCCTTGTAGGGTCCTTCTCCAGCTTTCCTGTAGATACCTGTCATGTACTAGAAGGCCACAATGTGGTCTTCCTGAGGACTTCTTCCAGGCTGAAAAACCACAGCTCCCTCAAGCTGTCTTTATAGGAGAGGTGCTCTAGTCCTCTGATCACCCTTGTGAACTCTTTTGGATGCTCTCCAACAGTTCCACACCTTTCTTGTGCTAGTGGCTCCAGAGCTAAACACAGTACAGAACATAGGTTCTCATGAGAGTGGAACAGGGAGGGAGAATCACCTCCCCCCTACTCTGCTGGCCACTCATCTTTTGATGCCCAGGATACAGACAGCTTTCCAGACTGCAAATGCATGTTGCAGCCCACGTTCTGTTTTTTTTGTCCGCCAATATCCCAAGTCCTTCTCTGTACCCAGTCAGGCAATTTGTGCTCAGGATTGCTCCAGCTTAAGACCTTGCACTCAGCCTTGTTGAACATCATAAGGTTCAGACAGGCCTACCTCTCAAGCCTATCGAGGTCCCTTTGAATGTCTTCCCTTCCCTCCAGTATGTCAACCACACCACACAGCTTGGTGTTGTCCACAAAGTTACCCCTTGCAGTCAATCCCACTGTTCATATCACTGACAAAGATGCTGAACAGTGCCAGTATCAACCACTGAAGAACACTTGTCACTAGTTCACTACAACACTGAATGCAACACACAGTGGGAGTGTGACTACCCAGTTGATTTCTTATCCACCAAGTAGTTCATCCATCAAATCCACATCAATTCAGAGACAAGAACAAGGATGTCACATGAGACAGCATCAAATGCTTTGTACAGATTCAGGTAAATTATGTCAGTTGCTCTTCCCTTATCCACTACTGATCTCCTTCTTTGATCAAGTGACATATCTGGTGGATGAGGGAAAGGCTGTTGACGTACTCTACCAAGATTTCAGCAAAGCCTTAGACATCACCTCCCACAGTATTCTCCTGCAGAAGCTGGCACTGTGACTTGGACAGGTACGCTCTTTGCTAGGTAAAGAACAGGCTGGAGGACTGGGCCCAGAGAGCAGTTGAGAATGGAGCTAAATCCAGCTGGCAACCGGTCATGAGTGGTGTTCCCTAGGGGTCAGAATTAGGGCCTGCTCTGTTTAATATCTTTGTTGATGAACTGACCAAGGGATTGAGTGCATCCCCAGTAGGTTTACAGATGACGCCAAGCTGGGAGGAAGAGTCGATCTGCCTGGGGGTAGGAAGGCCCTTCAGAAAGATCTGGACAGGCTAGATTACTAGACTGAGGTCAGTGAGATGAAGTTCAATAAGACCAAGTACCGGTCCTGCACTTTGGACACAGTGAGCCCAGGCAGTGCTACAGGCTTGTGCCAGTGTGTCTGAAAGACTGTGCAGAGGAAATGGACCTGGAGGCAGTGGTAGACAGGCAGCTGAACATGAGCCAGCAGTGTGTCCAGGTGGCCAAGACTGATGGCCACGATCTTCTGATACAGACCTTGGCTTTTATCAGAAACAGCACAGCCAGAAGGAACACAAAGGTGACCATCTCCCTGTACTCAGCTATGACGAGGTACAAATTGAGCACTGTGTTCAGTCTTGGGCCTCTCACTGTAAGAAAGACATCGAGGCCCTGGAGCGTGTTCAGAGAAGGGCAACAAGGTTGGTGAGGTGACCAAAGAATAAGTCTTATAAGAAACAACAGAAGGAACTAGAACTGTTCAGTCTGGAGTAGAGGAAGCTTGGGGGAGTCCTTATCACTCTCTACAACAACCTGAAAGGAGGTTGGGGCAAGGTGGGGATCAGCCTCCTCTCCCAGGTGACTAGCAGTAGAATAAGAGGGAAAAGCCACAAGTTGTGCCAGGGGACATTTAGGTTGGGAGACACAGTGCTCAGGTGCTGGAATGGGCTGCACAGGGAAACAGTTGATTCACTTTCCCTGGAGATGTTGAAGAAATGCTCAGTAAGAGGCATGGTTTAGTGGACAATATTAGTTGTAGGTGAACAGCTGGACTAGATGATCACAGAGGTGATTCTATGATTCACTGCTGTAAGCCCTCTGTAGAAGGCCACCGGATTTGACAGGCATGAACTGTCCTTACTGAAGCTATGGTGGCTGTTGATAATTGCCTCTGTTTTTCACAAGCTTTAACACAGTTAAACACAGTACCACACAACATTCTTCTCTCCAAACTGGAAATAAATAGATTTGATGGGTGGACTGTTCAACAGACTCTTCGTCTGCAGGATCAAGTCCAGAGTGTGGTGGCCAATGGCTCAATGTCAAGATGAATATCAGTGATGAGCGGTGTTCATCTCAAGGGATAGAATATCTCTCCTACAGGGACAAGCAGAGAGAGATAGGGCTATTCAGACTGGAGAACAGAAGGCTGTGAGGTGACCTGAGAGCGGCCTTTCAATATCTAAAGGGGAGCTACAGGAAAGAAGGGGACAGACTCTTTAGCAGGGTCTGTGGCAACAGAACGAGGCTTCAAAATTAAAGAGGGTAGATTTAGGTTGGATATAAGGAAAAAGTCTTATATAGTGAGGGCAGTGAGGCACTAGCACAGGTTGCCCAGAGATATCATTAATGCTCCATCCCTGGAGATATTCAAGATGAAAGTGGATAATGGCCTGGGTAATGTGACCTAGCTGTGCATGTCCAACTCCTGTTGGACAGCATGGCCTTTAAAGGTCCCTTCCAACTCTAAGGATTCTATGATTCTATTACTCTATTCTATGATTCTATCTCCACATAGACAGGGAGACTGGCAGTGACAACACTATTTGATTAAAGATGGCTCTTTTACTACTTGGACTGCAGCTTACAATTATCAGGAACTAATGGGACAGTACAGACACTGATTAAAGACATACGCAAGTCAAAAACCTAAGTCAGAACACCTCCCAAACAGAAGCAACTCTGTGCCAAGCAATCCTGAAGAACAGCAGTGGTCCTCCCACTCCATAATACTAATCTTCAAATAGTAGATTTCTAAGAAACAAGAACATTGCTAGCAAAAGCTAGCAGCTTCCTCCCAGCTTTACTGTAAACACATCTAGTTTCACACCAGAAGAGGATACCTGCATGTGTAGATGGCTGAAATGCATATTTCAGGCTGTTCCTAAAGTGCACCATAGTATTAATTAGTTAAAACAACAGCAAAAAACAGAAAAGTCAAGTCCTTTTTAGTGTTCACTAGCTCTAGACTCTAATTTTGAAAACAAAATTACATTGTCTCCACTGCAGAAGTCTCATTCCTATTACTCAAGTTCATAGAAAGCTTTAAAATAAACATTTCCAACATACAGCCTGTGAGCCACACAAGGCCCTAGGCAGACAGATAGCCATGTGGCCTCACAAGAACTTAAACTTATAATGTTATTATGTGATTTTTAGCAGTATTTTTCACAAGTCATTAGCATGTAGCTGGAGTACAGACTGCAAAAGTGACAACGCTGCAGAAGGGGAGGGTGCAATGCAGTACTGTTTCTCATGCCCACCACACACTCAGTTGAATTGCAGCTTATATGAACTATATATTCCATGCACTTGGGCCTCTTGGCAAATTAAACACAATGACTGTCATTAATATTTCAACCTACCTACATGCAGTGCACCTGTGAAGACATGTTTGCCTAATAACAAAAAACATGTAATTTCTCAAATTCAATTATTGAACTCAGGCTTCTGTTATTTCATAAAATAAGTTAACACATTTATTAGTTTCACAAAAACAAGGTTAAATATCTCACTAGTTTCGCATTTCTGTTGGCCTCTTGTGTTGTAACTAAAAACATATTTTTTAAAAAGTTGTGTTACTTGTATACATTAACTATATATTTTAATCCAGGCTGGATGTGGCTCTGGGCAGCCTGGTCTGGTGGTTGGCGACCCTGCACGTAGCAGGGGGGTAAAACTAGATGGTCATTGCGGTCCTTTTCAATCCAGGCCATTCTACGATTCTATGATTTTATTTGTGAACCGAGACAATTCCTCTTCACTCCATGCAGCTCAGGCAAGCCAAAATGTTTGATGATCATGCTTTGAAGTTAAAAGCAGGATATTCAGCTCTCCCAAGCTGATGCTGCTTTCAAAGCAAACATTTTCTACGTAAATTCAACTTGATGTCTTTTTTTTTTTTTTTGCCCAGATGCTTTTTTTCTGCACGTTCAGCCTATTACGTTATGGACAAACAACAACTTACATATTTAGACTTCGAACAACTATCCCAGATTTCATCCTCAGTCTTCAATATCTTTTGCATGTCAGCACACTGAGTGCTGGCCAACCTAGGTCTAACAAACTTCTCACAGGCATCTTTCAAAGACTTCCATTTGTTTCAGGAACGATGCGTTCAATGAATTTGTTCCCTAATTGTTCCTGCTGAAAGGCTAGAGATACTACATTTGGACATTCAAGTATTCTCTTAAGAGTCTAAAGAAAAGTTTAAAAACCTGAAAATTCTACAAGATCCATCAGGAGATTTAGCCAAAACTACGTGTCAACAGATAAGATAGTAGATTTTCATTACCCAAAGCAGAAAGATGAAAGGAGATTAAAAAGTTCTCACACAAAGAACACAAGAAAAGCTACGGAGCAGTTAAGATGTTGCAATCAGGTCTGTTTCTTCCTTATTAAGAGGTCTAATGAGGTCTAATGCTCTGAGTGCTGATGGATAAAAGCTAAATTTTAATACAATTGCAAGCTTAAGCATGATATGACAGCAGCCTGATTACCTGCACACCACAAGGGAAGTGCTGCATAAGCTGTTTAAGTACATAAAACCAACAAAAAAAAAGAAACAAAAAAAATTCCATTCACTCAACAGCCTCACTTCCCTAGAATCTTCTCTTTTCTATATTTCTACTTTGTTCCCACTGAACTTTTCCACTCGGAAGGAACAAGTTCATACTAATTTGTTAAGTCAGACAGTGAGGACATAAGGCCTTTTAGTAATGAACCTTATAAGCACATTGTATGCTAAATGAAGAACACTATCACTTTTCAAAAGTAATTTAATATTAGCCTGAAATCAAAATATTTCCAACTTAAATGACTACTGTGGAGATTACTTCCAGAATGATGTAGCTGTCTGCTGTCGTTAATCAATCTTCCAATATGCAGACTTGGGTACACTTCCAAGATGTCCCGGTTCATTATGAACAAAATGACTCATGAGCAGCACAGGAACTGCAGCCACACAAAAATTCAATAAGGCCTAATGAGGATGTTGCTGTAAAGTCAACAGGTTACAGGGACTAAGAAGCTGCAGTTACTATAACAGGAGGTTGCTGGCTCCGTTTCCAGGAAATACCCAAATCTATCTGTTTTAAAGCTGGACATGCACTATTCCAAAACGCCCTGCATTTCTTCTTGGGAATTTTGTAAACACAAATGTAATAACTGTTATTCAAATTAATGTTTTTCCATGTCATGTTTAATGATTTTTTAGAACAATTTGAATTATTAGGCCACATCCTGCACATACCCCAGTTACTAAACAGCTTTAACTAACATTTTGTAAAATTTCATGGAAGAAACAGTAGTGTTGAGCGTGACATGGAAAGCAAATTCAGTTAAAAAAATAAAATGAAATATTTCAAGCATAAGTAGAGCTGCTTTCTGCAATATTCAGACATATAAAAGAAAATTACTGTCTGTCAACTCAGGCTTTGTCACTTCAGAAGCTCTGTCTTCTCCACTGGCCTTACCAGTACAGCCAGCTACCCTCTTCGTTCACTCAACATGTCAACAGCTTTATTAGCAAAGCTACTTTCAATTCTTGTTGGCTTTCTTATGCCCACATCACCATTCTCCCATGCTTATTTTTCATCCTTATCCACCACTGTAAACAGTTTTTTAGGCTCTAAGCAGTAGAATAACATATCCCCCCTAGATATTTGTTGGTCATACTACGATTGCAAATAAAATACTATCCGACCATAAGATGGAACGCCATGAGAAAATAAAACACTCCAAACTTCAAGATACTGCAACACATCAGAAGTAGCACAAAATATCATGCTGCAAATGGACTAAAAAGAGTCACAGGAAAATCAAAGCAAAGTACTGTAATTTTGAAATTCAACAAAATAGCAGAAATTATGTATTTTAACTGATTTCCATACAATCATAGAATCATTTTTACACTGGAAAAAACCTTTAAGACCATCAAGTCCAACCATCAACCCGACCTACTGAGTCCCATCACTAAGCCACATCCCTTAATGCCACATCCATGCGTTTCTCAACTGCCTCCAGGGATGGTGAATCCACCACTTTTCTTGGGCATCCTCTTTCACTGTTTGACACCTCTCTGTGAAGAAATTCTTCCTGATGTTCAACCCAATCCTCTTCTGATGCAACTTGAAGCCATGTCCTTGTGCCTTGTCACCTGAAAAAAGAGCCAGACCTTCTAGCTGCAACATCCTTCCAGGTAGTTCTAGAGAGCATTGAAGTCCCTTCTCAGCTTCCTCTTCTCCAGACTCAGCAGTCACAGCTCCCTCAGCCATTCCTTGTAAGTTTCACATCCTTCGACTTACCATAAAACTAAGCAGATTAGAATGTTTTCTTCAACATTTACCAAAAATAAATATGACCTGGGCGGACATTTTAAGAAAACACAGTTCCATTAATTTTCTTGTTAAAAGTTGCATTATCTCAAACTAAATTTATAATCTTACAAAAACATTGGTTTATACCCCAATGAACAGAGATCCCGTGAGGTCCTTCAAACTCGATGATGTAGAATAAGATGAAGTGTATATGACAAGCTAGAAATGTTCCTGTATGAGTGATACGGCATTTGCATTGCAGGCTCAAACAATCTCAGATGGATAAAAATAAAGGGACATTCTCGTTCAGCCTTCATTTTATCCTTTATTTCCTTCAAGCAATCAAAAGAGTACACCTGCTTAAGATAAAACTTCAATTAGACTTAAGACTTTAGATACAGCTTCCTGACCTCTGGGTTACAAGTTAAATAGGAAAAAAAATCATATAGCAAACACTGCACAAACTATTGCTGCCTCCTTGCTTCTTCTTCACAGGATGGAGCTTTTTCCTCCCAGGAGAACTACCTGACCACTTTCTGCTCACAGGAAAATTTCAGATTTTCAACACCAGTTTTGCAAGAGGGACAATGTGTCATTACACTACAGAACTCCCTGAAATTCACAGGCGTTTTGACAACAGCTGTGTATCAGGAGATATTGGATCCAAACTAGCTAAACAGAGCAGACAGCAGGAACAGCCAAAAAGGCAGAGTTAATAAATTGCAGCTGTAATATAAGCTACAGCACAAACAAATCAATAGGTGAAGTCATACACCCACACATGCATCTGTTGCAACAAACACCACAATGAAAGAAAACACAGGAAGGTGACACACACTGTCATTCTCTTTGCACACTAACCATGCAGCTTCCCTCCTGAGGAAGTGCATTCCTGAAGTCTTCACCTGCCTTGCTTCTTAGGAAGAAGCAAGGTCTTTTCTATTGCTGAAAACCAGTCTTTTAAAGGAGGAGGAAATGGCAAAAAACAGGTTCTAACAGCAAAGTGTGGAAAGAAAAAAAAGAAAAGTATTAGAGTTACTTGTACACATTTAGATAAGCTCTGTAAAATAACTTGTCACTACTGCCAAGATTGCGGTGTCTTTCCAGCTTTCCACTCTTCAGGGGTAAATCAGGAGCAACTATTCCCAGTCTGAGTCACCAAAAACCATAGCGAGGATCAGCTGTGACTGGCAAGACTGTCACCTTTCAATGAAGGGCCAGATTTTTTCTTACAAGCTCTCACCTTTTGCTTCCACAAACTACGGTAATCCAGTACAGTGAGCAGGAAGTCATTCTGACCCGTCAATTCCACAACTTTCCATACTAACCCTTCAACTATTTATCCTGGGAAGAAACTTATCTTCACCCACTACTTTCAGCTAAACCAAGGTGACAAAGCCATACAAATATAAATATTTATATGGAAAATAGCAACAAATAAACACTACCAAAAATAGACCCCACTTACGTTATTTAAAAGCATTTTCAACTTTTGGAGTAGAAGAAAAGCCCAATTAACAGATCTGGAACTTTAGTAGTGAGAAAACAAAGGATATTTTGTGTTAATCTTACTACTTTGCAAACCAATTCTGCAGGCCCAAATTAAAGAGAAATTAATCCTGGGAAAAAAATAGCACAGGAAACAACAATGAAGAATGAAAACAAACAAACAAAAAATACATAATACAAATGATTTCTCACTCCAATATTCTATATCATATTCTAAAAGTATTTGTTTCTCACCTAACTATTTGTAATGGAAGGTCAGTAAAGGTACTGAGTCCTGAATTCAAAAGTCCTGACTGCAAAGTCAGTTCACTGTTGAGCCCTTAACAAATGTCTAATAACCATCCATATGAGGTCAACTTTAACACGTCCTGACAGCATAAAGAGGCTTCTAATACCTAGAAGAAGCAATTTTATTTGTAATAGCCAACAATATTAAGTATTTATGAAAAGCAATGCTATCATGAAAGGCAATACACATACTGTCAGTTATTTTAAGCAGCCAAAGCTAGTTCAAGTTCATTCCTGGAAACTAAGTGATGTGTGTATATATATATATCCATGTATACATAAATCCATGTATACACTGCACACACATGTGTATACATACATGTACATACATCTGTGTACGTACACATATTCTTTCCTGAAGTTTTACTTGCCTGCATATATATATTTGTGTGTATACACACACACACATACACACACAGGCACCCCTTCTTTCTCATCTTTCAGTTCAACAAGCACGAAGCTGACCAGCATAAAGGCAACAGCTTTATATTTCTGAAGGCTTTCCATAGCTGCAGTTGCACAGCATGGGTATGGCAGCAGGCACTACAAGCTTGCCCAAATGCCAAGGTACCACACCCCTCTTACTGCAACTGCCTTGTTGTTGAGCTAGCAATTAACAAGCGACTTAAAATTAATCGAAATAAATATTTAACTCCTTCACTCATCCAATTCTGAAGCAAGCAGTGCTCGTTAGCTATTGCAATTCCACCCCCTCAAGCCTAAATGTAATATATCTGACGCACATATGCGTCATTAACCTGCGGGGTACAAAGACAACAGTCTCACTTTAAAGCAGGTTTTCTTTGCATCAAGCAACACCTGAAAAAGCCTTTGCAAGCAAAGAAGGTGCAGAAAACAGTTTACTGCTTCCTTTAACCATTTTTTTTTTCTTCTAGAATGCTCCTGTACACATTCCAGTAACGTAAATGGAAACAGAATGTTTTCAGAGAAGAAAAAAAGTATTCAATTGCATCTGAAAAATAAACCTTAAATCCTGGGTTACCATTTTTCCAGCAATGCAGTCCTCAGTTTTTCCAAATAATGTAATTATCTGTGCTCCATTTGAAGTGCCAAATACATTCCAAGAGCACGTTAAGGAAGATTTAACATATGATCTTCTGTACCAATCCTGTTCACAGAGAGCAAATTGCTCACACTATTAATACATACTCATTATATCATTTAGATTTGAAACCCAAGCTTTGATGTTACAGCTGCATGCACACGTGTATTACATGCCACATACATGCACTAGCATGCTATACTATCAAGGCAATACCAAGTCTGTACACAGTAGACGTTAAATAAGCACGATATTTAGTTTAGCTTTCAATTACCAGATAAAATTATTACTGAAACAAGTTTGTATTTACCAGAGATGAATGAACCAATATTCCTGAATCTTCATCTGGCAAGCTGAATGCTGTATATTCAAGGGCATTGTTGTCCCCTTGCTGTTTGCAAATATAGCCACAGTTTCTCTCAAAAACTGTTCGGATGCCTTTAAACAGAACCACACTTGTAGTGCAACCCATTCCAAATCCAGTGAATTTTGCATTTCTAGCAGCCCTGATTGCATTTGCAGAATGTCGTCTTCCTTTGCTCAGCTCGGATAATTTCCCTGTGCTTTGCAGAAATATTTCTTTGTACAATCTTCATTATGTCCGACATTCAGTACGTTCCTCAACTAGAAGCCATCAGCTACTGAAATGTAATCCTATTTGTTTAAGCCAAACACTGCCAAAAATCCAGCCGCCGAAAAAAAATCAGAGGGTGATGAAAAGCAAAGGATACCTCAGCTGAAGAAGATAAGAGGCTTTCAGCATGCGCTGTACTCCACAAGAGAGATGAAAAGATATTCCGGAGGGTCTGGGAAACAGCTCCCAGATTTCAAAGATCCTCAGAACATAATTAAAGATGAAAGGAAACTGCAAAGATACTGCTGCAGTTTCTGCTGCCAGCCACAAAGAATCCTCATCTGCTGCAAGAAAGCACACTCCCAGAATGCCTAGCACAGAGTTCGTACTAGCAAACATTTCTTTCCTTGACCTATTTGTGCTTTTCAATGTTTAAAAGCAGAAGTGTTACACGCGAGGACTCAAAACTGAAGGGAAATTAAGTTACTGCTGCTAGTGAGAAACAAAACCCTTCAATCTAACCTACATGTTATCAATGTGCTGTTCTCAGTTCAGGCAAACCACAAGGGAGCTGGATGCTGACAACTGTCGTTATCTCTTCTTTTCTCCCTCACGCATAAAAGTCACCACTTGGAGTAGTGAGTTCCCATCTGCCAGAACTGACTTCATGAAGTCACTGATAGCAAATAGCTGTACTTTTTTTTTTTTTCTTTTTTTTTTTTTAATTTTAATGACTATTTGATTATTTTTAATTAAAGGGACTTCAGGGAAGCACAAAGGGAGGGGAAGAACAGATCAATGATGTCAGCTACACATTTGTCCCCGTTCAAACTAACTTAGGGAAATGCTGTAATGAATGATTCAGAAGAAATATTCAAGATTTACTAGCATTTTTCCCTTTCATCTAGCTAGTTAACACATCTCAGCATTACATTTCTAACTCAAATACGGTATAATAGTATGTAGAAACATTGATTTAAAAGGAAAAAGAATCAATACTTGACAACAATCCAGGTAGTTCCTTCCAGTCCCATATTCTCCAGGGCAGTCATTATCATGTTCCACACATTGTAAGAAATATAAATTGTGTTACAGCAGTTTGTCAATAAGGAGTAGCTTTGGGCAGAGGAAAAAAAATAAAGTGAGGATGAAGTGTTTAGCACAAATTCTGCTCATTATAGAGCGGCTTCACATGCATCAGACAGCTCTTTCAAATGGCGAGAAAATGGCCTCACTTTTAAAGCACCACACAGGATGTGGAAACACACAAAGAGTTCATTGAGGAACACAAACGAGATGATAGAATCACAGAATGATACAGGTTGGAAGTGGCCTCAGGAGGTGCTCTAATTCAAAACTGATGAAGAGCAAATTTAATTCTGTCTGCATCTTGAATAAATTTAGCATCATGGTCCTACAGTATTTTAAAAAAGGCAACTGAAACTGATTCGGATCAATACCGTGGTGATGGCAATGACATAAAAAGCATTCCAAATTGAGCCTGAAAGGCAGATAAACATAAGGTCATAAGGGATGGGAAGAATCCCGATACAGGAGGTGCGTAACCAGGTGCTTAAATATTAATACTGTGAGACATGTGAATACGTAAAGCAGACTGCCAACAAGCTGACTTTTTCCTGTGTCACCATTGTGAAGCAAAGTGGAGATTCCCAGCTTTACAAGGGAAATTCCTGCAATTGTGGTGAGCACCCCGCACTGCACAAAGCAGTGAACACGCAGACAGAAATGTGACACAACTGTAATACTATTCATTAACGGAATTACATCTCAAAGTGAAACCAGGATGACTGAAAAATTCTTCTGAGGGTCTGATGGAACTTTCTCTATCAAGAGGAAAGAGCTAAGGGGCAGCCTGAGGTAGCCAAAGATTTTAATCTAATGGTTAGAAAGTAAACAAAACATACAAACAAAACATATGAACAAGATTGTATTGTTCATGATATGAGCAGCAAGCTGACACTGCAAACTGCCTTTAGATGCACGTGGCTTACGAGGTCTTTCTCCCTTAAGGAAGGAAAGAAGGGCTGTGGAGAGGGGACGTGAATAATGTTACCTCTCTTTGTGAAAAAAGGTCTGCTTGCAGATTTCCAGTTATTCCAATTAGCACGTATTGCAAATACTACATTCCTAGACTAGACTCCCTGGTTTACAGGGGATACATCAAGCTTCTCCCTGCTACGTACTGTACTGGACCAGTACTGACTGCACTACAAGATTCCTGAAGTTAAAAAGATGAAATTGTTTCTTCAGAAGGACATGTCCCTCTAAGTCATGGACAGGTAATATAGAAGAAGCTCTAGCCACTCTCAGAAGTAATTGCTGGGAACTGCTTAAGAGAGGTTCCACAATTACTTTAAAAGCCTAACCACCAGTCATAACCTTACTGTAGCAAATGTCTAATGATCTCTTTTCACTGCAATACCACAGGGCTTCCAAATATTAAGCAGCCCTACAGCAACCAAGTGAGTTCCAGCAAGCAGAATCTCGTAGGTAAAAAGTAAACAAGTGCCAGAAATCAGGCCATTTTAACCAATGCTTGCAAGTCTTGGTTTGATGCTGGTTAGCACCCTACAAAGATGGAAGTCTTTAAGGAAAAGCTACTTGAATTGATTTAAAATCATCTTGTAAAACTCTCAGTAATAAGAGTTTATAAGGTGAAACTAGACAGAAATCAGAAATGGGAGAGTTTCCCATCAAGTATGTTACCACAAAACAACATGGGCATTCTGTCTTCAGACATGCCACCATTAATGGAAAGTATTTCATAAAGACACAAGGCCTTATCTGCAGGAGAATGCAATTCAGTCAGGATTTAAGCACATAGGCATTTAAGGCACAAAAACACGTTTGATCCCTTAAAACATTTGAAGTACTTAAAATTTTACCAAATCAATTGTCCTTGATACTTAACATAGCCAAACTGACGCCACCTTGACAGAGTGAGCATCTGGTTCCTTAGTGATTTTAACACGTACTGACTGAACTCAGCTTTCCGCAAAGCCTGACAGCATCTGTAGGTGGAGCACTACCTTCCTTCCATCTGGCAGCTGTCTGTGGATCAGCTCAGAATGCTAGAGATGTGGGCCCAAAGCTGCCTAAGCCCAGAAGGGTTAAAACAAACACCAGTTATAGTGCGCCTTTGGAGTGCCTTAATAACCAGATAATCCAGACCAAGGTACTGGCTTTTGTCTGGTAAAGCTGCAGGAAAGAACTAAGATCCACAAGCCCTGCAAGAGGGAGAAGAATAAACAACAGTTCCAATGTACAAGAATGATCCTAGAGGAGAAGCAGAAAATTCAGGTTCTGGTGCCTGATATAAGGACTGCTGAGATCTTGGATAATTCTGCTTGAAGCAAACGCTCAAAGGAGATCTTATCGCTATCCACAACCACCTAACAGGAAGGTTAAGAGAGGATGCAACCAGGCTCTTCTTGGTGGCAGTCAGACGGCAAGAGATAACGCATGCAATATTTAATTTAGATACAGGGAGTTTTTGATGTGTATATATATATTTTTTTTAACCATGAGAGTAGTCAAACATTGAAATTAAACAATCTCCCCATCTGTTGATAGTAAAACTAGACCAGCATAGTCTCCAAGCAACCAGATCTACTTGGAGCAGGGAATTGGACCAAGTAACTCATATTTGTCCTTCAGCCCATGCCCTCGCATGACTCCTTGGCACTGTATCAGGTAGCCACACATCAACCACTGAAACAGAGGAAAGATCCAAGAGAACTCTGTTCTTGAAAAGAAGGCCAGCTATGCTTCCTCCAGGAGATAATCTTGACAACAGCATGTAATTTTGAATGAGAATCCGCACACTCAGCAAGGCCCAAAGAAGACATACACATCACAGAGAAATGAAAAAGCTACTGTAACATTAAAAACCCCAACTATATCATCAGGCTGAAGACCAGAAGCAAGTTTATCATCCGTATCATACGTCAAAAAGTCAAAAATAAGGCTTATGAGGACTGGAGCATTAGCCACAGAAGCTTGTCATAGCCAGCTAATAGCATAAATTGATTTTAATCTACATACAAGGGAATGTTTATTATGCCTTTTTTTACATCTGGCCGAGTGGGAAGGAAGCCTAAATGATGCAACCCATGGAATGGTAATCCAGAGATTTGAATCTTGCATACACAGTATCATGTATGCACTGATGGAGAGATACACACATTTAAAACCCCACTAATTACAAAATACTAAATGCCATAGCTAGTACTTTACTGTTGCATAACTGAGAGCTACAAAAAGGTCAGCCTTCTCACAAGTCCATTCTTATACACATAATAACACATTCTCATCCACAAGTGAGCTTGGGGAGTAACCAGCAAGGCACACACCTTAAGTTCAAGCTTAACTCAAGTATATCTTCAGGGCAGCCATAGTAAGAATAACCCAGAGAACTTCAGGAAGTTGCCCAACTACACTGAGCAAATGAACTTCCATTAGTAAGCATGAGACATAAAACAGTTAAAGGAGCTATAGATGTCTTCTGTTTCAAGCCATAGCACAGGATTCTGGTATGAAACATGCTCACATGACTCCATCTAGTGGTTATAAAACTTCCAGCTTCCTCAAATTGACCCTTTTACTCTGGGCTCTGACAACTTTTTATTCTGGGCAACTGACATGATAGCCACAACATATGCTTCTTATAATTAAGTTCAGAACATGTCACTAATTATAGGATATTATTTTCAGGAATACTGATGAAACCATACTAAAGTACAGACAAAATACAGCAGACTAGAAAAGAATAGTTAAAGCCCAATTTCTGAGCAATTGTACTGTGTTCAGGGAAGAATATCAGGAACTCAGAGTTCACATATACTTTTATTCCCCCTACAAAGGTTATTCAGATTCAGGTTATTCTCCTTTCCTTTGTTACTAGCTTGTTAAGAAACAAGTTCCAAGGTCCCTCCACCATATCCCTAGCTGCCAAAAATTATGCTGGAAGCACTGTCCCTTAAAACTTACCAGTAAGACTGTATACAGTGAGAATTCTTCCTGTTATCTATTAGAAACCTCACATTTCACAAGAGAAAACCTCTGGACCGTGCTGTATGTTACAGCCAGGAAGAAGTTTGTACACAACGTTCTTGGGCCATGCACAGTACTAGGCAAATAACTCCATGGCAGTAACAGGCCAGGCAAGCAAGACTCCCAAGAGAATTTTGAAGGAAACTGGAATAGCACCCTGCAAATAATTATAAAGTGTGCCTCTTCATTAACCTGAATGCTCTTTTTAGACTGACTCAAATCAGACGTTCACCAAGAAGTCAAGATCCCCTTTGGATTAGCAAACACTAAGAGTGAAGCTCCTTGAACACTCTTAATGGCAAACATACAACAGCGACTTTCAGCTAAATCACCTACTGAATCAGATGCAAAAGTATTAGTGCAAGTCAGTGCAGGAAGGTTCAAATGTGCTTAACAGAATGAGGTCAGAAGTACCACTTAACACCACTGCACTGGGACACTGGCAATGCCTTCAAACTGGAAGTTGGATGAGTACCTTTCAAAAATTTCAATAACAGAGCCTTTTCAACTACTTTGTTTTAAGCTCACAATGCTAGTATTTAACTTCAAATTTCTTCACAAATCTGCTGAGACAGAGCTATCTCGCTATCCCTTTCTCCCACTGAACTCTTTCTTTGGAGCACGTGTCAAAACACAACCACATCACACAGAATCACAGAATGGCCCAGGTTGAAAGGGACTTCAAGGATCATGAATCTCCAACCCCTCTGCCACACACAGGGCCACCAACCTCCCCATTTAATACTAGACCAGGCTGCCCAGGGCCCCATCCAACCTGGCCTTGAACACCTCCAGGGACAGGGCATCATCCACAGCCTCTCTGTGCAGCCTGTTCCAGCACGTCACCACTCTCTCTGTAAAGAACTTAACATGAAGAACACAGGCTCTGAACATGCAAGCTGACAACAACTTACATTTCTACATGTTCACATGCATTGAACCCAAGGCCCCTGAAATCAACTACACTTAGGATTTCACCTACGATAACACACAAATTGTAATGTATTACATTACACACTGATGTAAATGGATATTGAAATTCTTTTCCTACTTAATAATATGAAAGCATTACCCATTCTCAGTATAACATGTAGTCACTCCTTGTGGAAAGATTAACTTTATAGCAGTAAAAACATAAACTACTCTGAATTCACAAAACAACTCCTTCCCAACCACAGAGCACTGAATGTAGCAAAAGCAGTGTAGCCCATGACTCAAATTTCCCAAGCTAGACCAATGTCTGTCACCATGCTATCTCTTTTGAAGTCCACAGCTACAGCTCAGTATCAAAAAGCAACCACAAGTACATAAAGCAGCAGCTAAGGATTATTTATGTACATGACGGCTCTGTATTACATGCCTTCCTGTCTTCTAGGTGCTCTGAATCAGCATTACTCATTCTCAGTTAATGTTGTGACTGAACTTAAATCCAAAGGGTTTTTTAAATATATTTTGGTTATTCAGTTAATTCTATGTCATAGAATGGTTAGGGTTGGAAGGGACCTGTAACATCATCTAGTTCCAACCCCCTGCTATAGGCAGGGAAACCTCCCTTTAGACCAGGTTGCTCAAAGCCCCATCCAGCCCAGCCTTGAATGCTTCCATGGAGGGAGGCATCCAGAGGCTCGCTGGGCAACCTGTTTCACTGTCTCATCACCCTCACAGTAAAGAATGCCTTCCTAATATCTGATCTGTACCTACTCTCTTCCAGTTTAAAGCCATTTTCCCTTGTTCTGACATTACTTGCCCACCTAAAAGGTCCCTCCCCAGCATTCCTGTAGACCCCTTCAGGTACTGGAAGACATCTATAAGATCTCCTCAGAGCCTTCTCTTCTCCAGGCGAAAGAGACTCAGCTGTCTCAGCCTGTCCTCACAGGGCAGTTGCTCCAGCCCTCTGATTATCTTTGTGGCCCTCCTCCAACAACTCCATGTCCAGTCATTCAATACTCCCACTGTGTGAATAACTATGTTTCTTAGTAGAAGAAACTACAAAAGGGACTATTTAATTCCAGCTGGTAGGGACTGTAACATTGTTTATGCACAAACTCGATCCCTCAAGATTTCAAACCTTCAGAAGAATGGGGTGTTAGTACTATTAGTGTTTTTGTCCCTTATTTTTTTGTTTTCTAGTACTCTTTTCTAGGATTATTAGAAGAAACTTTTCCAGAGTACTGCTAAGTATGGAAAGAAAAAAAAAAAGAAAAAGAAAAAAAATGTAAACTTTTTTTTTTCCATGATTTTCTCAGAATTATGAAGTCCACATTTCTTAAACTATCGACAATATTGTCTCAGACAGAAAAATTATCCAGAACTGCTCTTTTTGGATACAACAATATTCAAAGGGCTAAATAACAAATTTCTCTCTTAACACCTGATATCCTTTCCTTCTGATGGTGAGCAGAAAGAAATTCCAGTTGGTCCTGGAATATGAACGCCTTTTTTTGTTTTGTTTTGTTTTGTTTTGTTTTTTCCCCTCTCTCCTTCAGAGAAGGCCCCAAACCAAAGGCTGGCCTGGGCCCAGCGACTTCGAAGTAGAATTTCGGCTGAGGTTTGGATACACACCGACACCACCACATACACCAGTCTGAATCAGACTGCAATCTGCTTGCTTCCTTCAGACGCAGAGCTAAGGTTAATTTGTTCTTAAAAAGCAATCTAACATCTTAGACCGAGGACACAAAAGTGTGAGAGAATGATGGCTCCCCACCACACCCCTGGAGTTATCTTTCTTGCTGCCTTCTTTTTGCTCTGGATACCCATCAGTGGCACCAGGCTGACAGCACCACCTAAAATAAAGCATAAGTTTACAGAATGGAGACGCGAGATGGCTGAAGTTGGAACCGGCTGCCTGAAGTCACCTGCTCCAAATCCTGCCCAAGCAGGGACACAGTAGTCTCACCAGCCTGAGGTGTGAGATCCACAAAGTTTGCATCAAAGTTTCTTAGTCACCTCTTTCTAGTTTTTCCCCACTTTAACTGCCAGAACCTTCAAGGCAAGCAGCAATCTTCAAAGCCAGCAGCAGAAAGCGCCAAGACAATCTTAATTCCCCATTCTTCCTTTCATACCTGAATCATCAGTCAGAGGGGAGGGGATGACAAAGTGCTCTAACAGATTCACTAACTCATCTTTACACAAAGAATCCCACTTCCCACCCCTGCAGTCAGATTGAGTTTATTTTCTTCATGTGTCTGCAGCAAAGCTGGTATTTCTTTCAACAAGCAGCAATAGTATCTGCTACAGATGTTGGACTTCTTTTACCAAATGTCTGCTCTCCAAGCGGGTTTGCTTCATAAAAATCCCCTTCAGAGCTTCTGCTCAACTTTCTGAAGACCTCTGGATGCTTCATATACCACTTTCCCAAGCACAGTCCATTGTACTAATGAAATCCTGGTCGTTGTTTCACACATGAAGAAAAGCAAATTGTTTTCACAGCCCTTAAGACTGTTTTTTCATTTGTTTGTTTTGTTTCTGATAGTACAGGAAACTTCAATTCTGAGTTAATACGCGCTCACTTTCATTCTCACCAGAATAACTTGAAGTACTTCTACAGGAAAAAACAAACCCCACAGCTCTCTCACGATACGAGACCTAAGATTATTTCACAGTATCTTGAACTTAATCATCTACATACATCAGGGCCTGTGAAGTAAGACAGAATGCAGTCCTTCCCCCACACACCTGCCTATCCTCTGTATGGTCTCAGATAAGTTTACATGCTTGGAATAATTAGAGTATCTTCTCATCTTTAGGTATGCTATTTCCAAAATCTTTCAATGAGAAGAGCATTGTGTAATACATGGATTACCTCTGCAGCTTTATGCATTCTACGCTTTGTATAATTAATGCTTTTGATGGCTACAGATGGTCTAAGGGGAACGTGGAGAGACAAAGAAGAACGAATCAGTCTTTTTCTTCTCTCAAATGGAGCTTTGCCTTCAGTACCCACATCAAGTATCATTTGGCCTCAAAACCCAAGATCATTTGGCCTCAAAACCAGAACTAAATATCAGCTAAGAAAGAGGGATTATGTACATTTTTATATGCCGTATTTTCAACATCAGCACATTAGGTAAATTCTTCAAACTCCATCCCTAATTTCAGTTTCTTGGATCTCAGTGATGAAGATGAGATACTATCTCAACAGTGAGCCACTAGCACCAATCCCCCTCTCAGTATTTACAGAAATTCAAAGTAAAAGCAATACATGCAATGCATTTCTCAGAACGATGCACCCAAGCATTCTGCTATCTGAAGAAGAATTCCCCCTTATTAGCTTCAATGACTTACCAGTACCTTTTCTTTATTAATATTTTTTTAAAGAAAGTGTGTGAATTTTGCAGTCTTAGATCTACTTCAAAAATACAGCATCAGGTAACATGGTCAAATCCACCAATGATTGAGTTTCACATGTAAGTGCATTCATGTGATGGTTATCTAATCTCAGGCATTACTCAGAGGCAAGTGATCAATCACCCCAATAGCCACATACACTTACCAGTAATTTCAGCAATGACACCTATGCAGTAACAATAAACAGGTGATATTAAAGGTGGAGTTTTCAGAACTAGTAATTACAGACCTTTTTGAGACATTGGCATAGGTCACAACGCAGCATAACCAAACATGTGGCTTTAAGCTGGACATACTGTTTTAAGTTTATTGCATTAGATCTTTAACGTGGGGAAAAATAATCAGAGCTGTGGAATTCCCAAGTTTCATTTCAGGTTTGAGAAGTTACACTGCTATTGAGATACAAACACGTGATCCTGCTTGGGCTTTTAATGGCATTAGTAGGAGGGAGAGAAGAAAAACTCTGCAGCATTCTGTGCTGCGTGAGCTGTTGCCACCATAGCCGTCTACCACCACTGTACACCTGATGTTTGCTGTATTAGAAACAACAGTTTTTAAGACATTTACTCCTATTTCAAACAATTATCCTTATCCCTGGGCTAGGAAAAACTCTAGGAAAAAAAATATATATATATGAAGAAATCAGACGTAGCTAACAAGAATGATCTGCTGCTGCTGAATGGGTTAATTATATTTTTGTTCATACAACAGTTTTTCCCCTCACAATCTCTTTCTGAACAGGCTTACTGACATTTAAAATTTATGCAAGTCCTAAGGTATTTATTAATAGAAACTTTAGTGCTATAGCCCAGCCTCTGAATCTTCCCAACCACAAAAATGTCTCATACCCAACAAGTCCTCTTAGCAGTACCAGACGTGCCAGAAACAACCATTCCATTACTACTGCTTTGCATCCAATTGAAAAGGCTTTCCCATGCACTTTGTTGAAGTAAAATTAGCATACTTATCACAAAGATCACATACGCCACCAATTTTTATTTCCTTAAGGAAATGCAAGCGGTGCATGCCATAAACTAAAACCACCTCTTCAGGTTTGAGCATCATCTTCCCCTCCTACCCTCCGCCCCAGAGTTCAACAGTTCAGATACGAAGCACCACAATTCGCACCCAGCTCCTTCAGGCTGAGATGCCTTGGGATGATGCTGAACAGCCAGCAACTGCTTTTCTTTGAAAATCCTCAGTGTCGGCTCTCATCTCTTTGCTTTCACTCACCTATTCATAATAATGTACTTTCCAAAATCGTTACGTATTTAATTTCACATTCCAAGCTCAAAGCTTTATCCACGTTTCCACCTTTACAGCATCCATCAACTGTTCCCGCCCTCTGCTCTCTGTATCAGCATCCCTCCAGCATTACATATCACTTTCTCAGTTGCTGGCTTGCTTTAGGGAAAGAGGGAACTACTTCCTTCTATACAACAGCAGCTAAAAATCTCACCATTGATGAGGTTTCAAATACTCCATTCACCGTACACAGAGCAAACACTGCAGAAAAGCACACAAACCCTCTCTGTGTACAGGATATATGAAAGGACACACAAATCAGACAAAAAATACCAAGCCAGAATGAATACTGCACAATCCTCCAAGTAACAGTGTTCTTGGAGAAGCAGCGTGTTAAAGCATAGTAATCATGTAGTAAAGATCAGGATTGCAAAGACGGAGCTGAAATTGTGTTCAAGTCCAGTATAAGCCTCCTTAAATGAAGAGCAACCAACCAAACAATAAACCTCCTCTGACTGTTGATCCAAGTGTTGTTTTGGAGATCCAAGCACTCTTTTTATGATATATCAACTTTCTTCTACATCTGAGAAGCTGACTTTCTGCAAGACTTTTTAGAACTTTAGGCCTCTACCAGGTACTTAAAGTTACATATAAAGCCCCAAAGTGATTATTTCAGCCTTCAAACACTCAAACCAACTTTGTATTAAGTCAAGAAGGAGAACTGCAGAAGATAATCTGTTGATTTTTCTATAGAGGAAACATTTGCCAAATTATTTGGTACATGTAGATCTTTATCTGCATACATGATAATGGCATTTTATTGTTAACTTGGCAAAAGAAGAGCCAACCTGGCATGCCATTCTCCTTGTTGTTTGTTCATCCATCTTTAAATGTAAGGTTAATTTAGGATAAGGTACAACACCTACTTTGTCACTACAATAATTTATCATTATCATTTCACTGAATGAGACACCAAACTCCACCTCTCTACTATGTTTTAGGTAACATAGTACCACTTAAAGAGATCACTGCCAGTTATGCATAAGGCTAAAACTGCATTGAAATCTGCTCTTGATAAGGCTGTTGGTTTTAGAAACAGACCTTTCATCACCATACCCTCCTTCCCAGACACAGATGTATTTGGATGGCCAAACGCACCAACATGAAATCACACAAAGTAAGTCAAAACAAGTTAGTCAAAACAGTGGCAATGCGCAAGAAAATCATGTTAAGCAAGCATGCTAATATGCTGAAAATAGCAAAAACAGAATCCAAACAGACCAATATTTATCTTATGTGCCATAGACAATGAGAAGTTGACAGACAAATAATAACATTTGCAACTGTGCCAACTGAACCATACCTGTTGGTTCAGGAAAGTAAAACAAACAAAAAGAATGTATGAGATCTTAAAAGTTGCCCAGAGAACTTGTTTCATTCTGATTAAAACTAGCGTGGCCAACCACGTGTGCTTATTATTTAGCCAGGCTTTTTAGTCTGTCAGTTGGCTGAAATTCGCTGACGTTCAGCTCCAATGAAAAGCAATAAGAAAATATAAGATATGTCATACTATCATACAATACTGATAATGCTGTTTTCAATCCTCTTTCATGAATATGATTCTAGGAACATTTATACAGCAGAGAAGATAAGCATGTTTGAGAAGTGCTATCTGGTAAGCCTCATTTAAACATGGGAGATGCTTTTTATTTAGAACGGTGCAAGACAGACATTTTTGATGGCAAAAATGGATGGGCTTGTTAACTATAAGCTACAATAAAAAGACAAGAATCTACACAGCTTCACAAGTATTAGCAATTCTTCTCTGTCTCCTACTGCAAATAATAATGGCATGATCTGTGTCACTGCTCAGCACATCCTGCTGCAGAGATGTACAATCTGAAGCAACATTTGGTTGTACACATCTGGACAGATGATCCACCATGAACTGCAAGCTTGAATTCATTCCTTTCTACCTCCAGAACCCTCACTGCAAGCCCAGCCAACAGAAAACAGTTTCAGTATTTTTTCAGTATTGGAAAGCTTCAGAATTTGTCCTTGAATCAAGTGATGACAGTAAGATCACATTAGTTACTAATGTGGAGCAATGTTTTGTAGACAACCCAGTTCAGAAAATCCTTAGGGGTGCTCTACCAAAGAGCTTTTGAGGCAGATTAGAGGGAAAAAAAAGTGGGTCTTTAAAGCAACAGCTCTGAATAGAACCTTCCACAACCACTTCAATACAGATAAGAATCCTGCATCTATCATATCAGCCTAAGAAACTTCTCTGATAATAAAAGCCAGGAATTCTGTCAGCCCAGAAGCCAGTCAACTTAGAGAAGTAACTATTTCTTACTTTTAATACTTTTGAAGTATAGAATGGTACTATCCTAAATTCCTTTTCAGAGAAAAAAGAAGTATAATTTCATTCTAAACATCACAATGCCCTATAAAAAGTTACAGCAAATTCAAAAATTAACTCATAAAGGAACAGTTGGGATCACTAGGCTTTTATTACAGGATTTAAGCATCATGTGAAGAGGACAGAGGAATTCAGTAATCAAGTAAAGGGTGTGATAGTAGGGAGGATGTAACAGCAGGGGCAACATTGCTAGCACAAGAGGGTGAGCTTCAGCACAAGGCTGAGACAGACAGGGATGTTGCTCTGCATGCCAAACTAACAGAAAAGGATCACAAACCTGTCCTGATTGGCAAGTCATTAGTTTCTCGTTCAAAAACAGCAAGGGAAGACCTTCTACGAAGCAAGACTCATCCAGCATTCCACTTAACTTCACTTCTTTCAGCTCTTCAGAATTGTGCAGAATAATCTGCTGTGGCAAAAATACTTTGAATATTACTGAATAACATAATTTGGTGTATTTGATCAAGTTGAGGAAATAAAAGAACGAGGAAAATGTTTTCCAACTCATCTCAATGACACCAATTACAAGTGAATTCAGGAAAATACATCCAAAGGATGGAGGCAAAAGGGATGCTTTGTTGGGGCAAGGAAGGCAGGAAAACGTTGCTGAGTATTGCAAGAGTAACTTTACTTCTATCGTGACATACCTCATACCTGAACCCCCTTCATGCTCCCTCCCTCATTCCTATCCCTCCAGGAAGAAGCTGAAGTGTTAATGTCAAGTAGATGTTCAGTGCATGCACGCATGTTTGGTGGAAAGCTGTCACTCAGGCGGACGGGGAACTGCTCCTCTTAACACCTGTGTCATACAGTCCTCAAACCACAGTTATATAAAAAGTAATTTAATTTCAGAGACATCATTTTCATAAAGTATGCCTTTAAATTACAGCCGCAGCACGCAGTCCTGTCATAGATCCATACACGTGAAAGGAGAAGCCGTATGTTCTAACGAGCAGCACAGAGAAGCAAAGACCCCACTTGGCATTAACGAGGCTGAAAGCAAACAAGGCAGAACAGCTTCCAGCATCCCAGTACCGAAATCTCTCTACTTACACAAGGTTAAGAGCTTACTGAAAGGTTCACTAAGACAGGGAGACAACAGGACCACGCGGAGAACAAACGCACAGCGTGAAGGAGAGCCCTACGAGAAGCTCTGCCCAACCTTGCTCAGCACTTCAGCTTAAATTAATGCAGCAAACCGTGCAGCAGCGAGCGCGGCGCAGGCAAGAGGGACGCCCAGCACACTCAATTGATCCCTGCCATCCTTCCGCACGAGGCGAGACACCAAACACGACAACAACAACAAAGTGCTCTAATTGCGAGGCGTTAGGACGGAAAGAATGACTTTTGCACCATTCGCCCGGCCGCTGGAGCGCTGGGAACGAGGCGAGGTGCGAGCCGCAGCCGTCCCGCAGGTGGAGGACGGCAGGAGGCCTCCGTCCGCATCTCGGACGCGGCCCCGTTCCTCGAGAAACAAAAGGCACAAAATAACAACGGGAAGAAGCGGGGCGGACGGCGTGGCGGCAGGTTACCGGGCGGGGCCCCCCGCCGGCGCTGCCCGGGGAGGAGCCGACAGGAAGGCAGCGTCCGGCCGTGCCCGCCGTGCCCCGCCGCCGCCGGCGCCGGCGCCTCCTCCCGCGGACCCCCCCCGCGCACCGCAGGGACCCGAGGCCCCGTCCCCGCCCCGGGGCCGCCGCCCGCCTCTTCTCGGAGGCCGCGCCGCAGTTCCCCCCGCCCGCAGCCCCCGGGGTGCCGCGCCGCGCTCACCGCCAGGACGGAGCCGCGCACCACCTCCGAGACGCTCTGCCGCAGCTCGGCCGCCGTGCCGGGCTTGCTCAGCGCCCGCGTGAACTTGCGAGTCTCCGGGGCCGCCAGTGCCATGGCTGCGGCTGCTGCTACTGTTGCCGCCGGCTCGTCCCGTTCCGCTCCCCTGAGAGTCCGGCCGCCGGGCGGCCCCGCGTGCGGCGGCTGTTGGGGCGCGCGAGCCCCGCCGGGGGGTGTCGCCGCTCCTGTCAGGTAGCCCCGCCCCCCGGCCGGGCCAGCGCGCGCCGCGCTCCCACCTCCGAGCCCGCCGGGCGGGGGCGACGGGGCGCCGCCGCCGCCGAGACCGATTGGCGCGGCGCGCCCGAGCCCCGCCCCCACCTGTCCTCGGGGCGGCTTTGCGATTGGGCGGCCGGTTACCTGCCCGCCGAGACTCCCCACCCTCATTGGCTCGGCGTGTAGCCGAGGCCGAGGTGAGGGGCGGGGCTGACGAGAGGCGGAAGTTGCCGCCCCTGCGAGCGGGCGCCGCCCCTGTGGGCGGGCGGTGCGGCGGAACGGCGGCGGGGGAGGTCGCGCGGGGGTGGAGGTGGATCTGTGAGCGCAGCCGGGTCTCGGCTGTGTTAAGGCAGAGCTGCGAGGGCTGTACGGCGCCCACCGCAGATGCAGTCCCCTGTTCTCGTGTAGTTACCGGGCTCCTTGTCCCGCACTGCTGCGCTCACGGTGTGCGCGGGCGTTGCGCGCCTCGTGAGTTCAGATGCCTGCAGTCCTGCGGCTGCTGCAGCCCGAGCAGCGGCTTTGAACGGGAGCTCAAACCGCTTTTCTGCACCGACCCCTTCTTTCAGCGGTGGGCCTTCCCGGCTTCTCCGTCCAGCCCTACCTCGGGCCGCTCCGTCCACACCTGAGCTCTGCTTTCTGTAGCTCTGCACAGCTCTGCAGGCTGTGTCGCCACACAGTACTACTGTGTACGCTTCTGAAAGGCGGGCAGACAGCGCAGAGGGGCGGACAAGTCAATCACCTTAACCGTACCTTCTTAATTAATGATGTTTGACTGCCCTCGTTTCACAAATCCGCCAGCTGTTGCGTTTATGAGGCAGTGTTTAAGCTGATACATCGGGGGATCGGGTAGTGGTGGGGCATGGTCTGAACGCAGCTGTGGGTGAGCAGCTCTGTGAAGGTTTACCTCAGGTAACAGGAATGAGCTAGCTTAGGATCATCAGGCTTTATTTTCTGCCTCAGTCTCCGGGGTACGGCTAGATTTCCAACCCACACAAGTAAACGTGCCTTGGATTTTATATAAATAATAGATGACCTTTTTCCAAAATAAAATATGTTACTGTCAAAGCAATCGGATAAGCCCCAATTCTGACAAAAAAAAAAAAGAAGGAAAAAAAAAAAAAAAAAAAAGATGACTCATCTACTGAGCTTACGATGGTTTCAATGTAAAGTGGCATAATTGAATCACAATTTTTTATATATTTCCTACATATATTGTGCAGCCTTGGTAGAAGAAAGATGGTTTTCCAAATCTACAGAGAACTTTAAATGATACTTGTATATGTAAACATAAGTAAGAAAACTAGCTAAAAGGTTGGTAACTTATTCAGGAACAGAGTACAGGATACCCAAAGATGACATTACCACAGTCATCAATTTTTTTGTTGTTGTTTTGGTTTTTTTCCAGTTGAATGCATTTAGTTGAAGATAGAAAGTGGAAAGTCTGGTTACAGTGACAGGACAAGAGGGAATGGTTTTAAATTGAGACAGGGGAGGTTTAGGTTAGATATTAGGAGGAAGTTTTTCACACAGAGGTGGTGACACACTGGAACAGGTTGCCCAAGGAGGCTGTGGATGCCCCATCCCTGGAGGCATTCAAGGCCAGGCTGGATGTGGCTCTGGGCAGCCTGGTCTGCTGGTTGATGACCCTGCACATAGCAGGGGGTTGAAACTGGATGATCATTGTGGTCCTTTTCAACCCAGGCCATTCTATGATCCTATGAAAGCATTTCTTTTCTTTATTTAATAGACAGCTGGATAATGTAGCTATACTTTGTGTATCTAATTGCACATTCCATAATCATTGTCTAAGAAGGATGGTAAGTAGCAACAGGTGAAGGTAAAACAATTTAAACTTTCAGGACCAACTAAATAATATTCCACAATTAAACAAAGATTCTGAGACATTCAAAGCGATAATCAATCTATCTGGGTTAGTTCCACAAATCACAGAAATAAACTTATTTTGTGCCTATTAAAAATGTAAAGTAAGAGATTATTAGAGCTAAAATGACACAATGAGGATCTTTGGCCAAATTTTGGGAAGTCAGATGCATGATTCGCATGTAAGAATTCAAGAACTGTTGAGTATCTACTACCAGCAGGATTTGACAGGACTTTAGGCCTGTCTCCTACTGTGCTCAGTGTTTTGCCTTGCAAAGTAAATGCAGATATTGAGCTGCTATGAAGACATTGTGCCGTACAATATTCTATTTTAAAAACACTTTTATACAAAATCTACAATAACTCAAGCACTGGAACAGGCTGCCCATGACATATACAGTGAGATGATACTTTTGAAATAGTCTGCTTTTGGAGGGGAGGAGGTATGGTGGAAATAGGTCTTAACAAACCTTTTATTTTAATACAAATGATATTTTAAATTAAATTATAATGCTGCTTTTGTATGCTTATGATCCGCTCAAAAAGGTTAATGCACAAACTTGGCTATAGAAGCAGAGGAATATGACAAATATAAAGTAGTAGTAACATTCTCAAACATGGCATTCCTCAAACTGTTTCAGATCTACTGGCACCACATTTCAATACAAATAAGTGACAAATTGTAAAAGCCATGAAAATCTGCCTTGCAGTGAGAGACTGAAGAAGCATCTGCTTAGCTTACAAAAGCTTGATCATAATGTACTAGGATTTGCAGGAGAAGAGGATTTTGAATATTAAGAGGCTCTTAAATCTGTCAGATGAGTTGACAGTGAGAACCAGTAACTGGCAGGTGAAATTATACTAATTTAGCGTAAGCATAAGATCCTTTTATTTTAGCCTCAAGAAGAATTGTTTGGTACAATATCCCTAAGGATCCACTAAACTCTATCTCCCAAATTCTAAATTAAGATGCAGTGTTTTATCTAAATCCTGGGCTCATCATCATCCCTCAAATTATGGACTCAAAGTGAAGTTCACCTTATAAAATGTCTTGGCTTAAATTGCTATGGAGGTTGAGCTAGATGATCATAATAACCTTTCCATATCCATTCAAATAGGAAAAGAAAAGAGCTGACAATCTAATGGCCACCAAATCACAACAAATGATGTAGTCAGAGAAAGTGCTAAAAGAAAAGAGGAGGTATGGGAGTGCTCACTAAGCGTTAGATATACAGACAGTCTGGATGTTTTACAGATAATAAACAACTTAGAACTGGATCATAAAATCTCTGGATTTCTTTTCTTTTTTTTTTTTTTTTTTTTTTTTTTTGTTCTCGCAAAGACAAAAGTATAAACAGCTGCATTTTGACAGTGTTTTACTTTAAATGAGCTACTAGTTCTGTATACTTGTAAAATTAAAGTAAAACAATGTGACAGTGCTGCTAATGGATTGCTTTCTTAGCATCTTTGAACATACTAAGCCATTCAACCATGTACTCGAGTGTGTTCATTTGAGCTCCTTTTTTAAAATCCTTTTTAAAAGGCATAATGAAGTGGGTTTTTCTTCTGCATCTGGCTAAGACTGACTTTCTGCTAATCTGTCCTTCCCAGATTCTATGCAGGCAGCTCACACATAATTCTGAATAGCAATTTCTAGTCCCTCTTTTTTTCCTTTGGAGCATAAGTGTGCTGAGGAGTACGTACAGAAAGGTATAAACACATTTTGATATTCCTTTGATTATGGAATGCTGATAAACCTATGGAACACAGAAGAGCTGTTCTTAAGATAACATAATTTTTATCAGACGGTGTACTTAGGTCTACAAAATCTTTTATTCAACTTAATTTCAAATGCCTGGAACTTGCTATCATAAATGTCTTTGATATTTTCTTTGATTGTATTCGTAAGAGCATAAATGTGTGTTTGTGTGCCTCTGTTGCTTGTAAAAAGAAGTGTTAGGCCTTACCTAGAAAGGTGGGCATATTGTGTGGCAAAGGGCAAGAAGACTCAGTGGAAGTTTCTCAGTAAAATGTTGGCAGCATGTTTCTGTTCCTAAAGTTACATGCATCATTACCTGCTTTGTGAAACGATGCCATCCATTTCAGCGGAACTCTGTGTTTCAAACTTGATTATTGCAACCCTGCCAACAGAAACTTGAAGAAAGATGGAGTAAATAAATGCACATTGAACTTACTGCCCATTCCGCTGCAACTCCAGAAGCTCATTTTTTTCCAGTTATACTTCTAATGTTCAGTGGCAGTACTGAAGGATTAACATAGGTGACTAAATCTTTCTCTACAGTGATACACTACATAAACACAGCCTCATTTTCTTAGAGGTAAGGTGGTGCTAACTCTCATGCCCTGGTTGACTTCCAGCTGTGTAATTACAGTTCTATATAAATAAATTCCTATGCAAATTCAGTACAATACAGAAATATTTGGTCAGTAGTGATGGAGATTTCTAGGTAAGCTGGGCTGTATGCTAATTTCTGCATTTTTTATCTAGAATTGTAAAATATCCTGAGTTGGAAGAGACCTACAAGGATGACTGAGTCCATCTCCTGGCCCCACACAGGACCACCCAAAGTTCAAACCCTATGTCTGAAAGTGTTGTCCAAACTCTCCTTGAACTCCAGCAGTTCAGGGCTGTGCCCACTGCTCTGAGCACTTGTTCCATGCCCATCGCCCACTGGTGCAGAACCTTTCCCTAGTCCCCAGCCTGACCCTCCCTTGACAGCTCCATGCCATTCTCTCAGGCCCTGTCACCGTCACCAGAAAGAAGAGATCACCTGCCTCTCTTCTTCCTCTTCTTCCTCTGCTAAAAGGAATCTTGATGTTGTCAAGCCTTCCGTTGAAACTGCAGAATGGAATGATTACTTTAATTCTTCAAGGTTCACATACAGTATTCATTATTAAAAGACTACATCCCTTGCTACACAGACCAGTAATATGTTTTTTGAAATGCAAATATTTGTGACTCTCCACCCAGTTTAAACTAAAAAGAGTGTGAAAAGATGGCTGGTATCCACCTAAGACATAAAAGCACTGACAAAGTCTCTTGTAGACACTTTAATTCAAAGTAGTCTTTATGACTACAAATCCTCCATTATAGACTTGGCTGTTCATTCTTTTAATTTGGCACTGCTTCCATTTCTTTCATGCTGAGTAGGTAACTTCTTGATACACTTATAATTTGGATAAATGTTCCTTGTTTCAAGGCCAGTTTATATGAAATTCCAAGGCGTGCACAGAGAAATAAGTAATATGATGTGAGCTGTATTGAGCTGAAACGTTCGAGCAGTGATTGTTCACAGTGTATGTGAGTCTGAAAGCTCATGGTTCTTATCTCCACGGCAGAATAACTGATGCAGCAGAGATCTTTGCTGGCTCAAGGAAATAGTTCTCACCATATGCTATTCATGAGAAAAAGAGAAAAGAATTCTTTGAACAGCACATACTTGTCCACTACTGTACTGTATTTAAAAGCTTGTTACTCCAGTATTAATATATACTCCAAAATAATAGGCTTCTTAATTAGAATTATGTTTTTTTCCTTCATCTGGCTGTCATGTAAAATAGTCAGAGCAGTTGTCCTGTCATAGCAATAAAGTAATCCATACAATACACTTTTATTTTTATTAGCTGCATAAATGCTAGTTTTTACTGCCTAGAGCTTTGACAGTTACCTAAACTGTTTGCTGTCCTTTGGTTGACTTAAAGTCAGTCAGTGGAACCAGTTTTTAAAGTTATTCTTAAATAGCTGCAGAATAATCTAAAAAAAAAATGCAAAACCAAAAAAAAAAAAAAGAATACATATCCAGAAACAGAAGAGAAAGAAATGATATAAAGGGTTTGAAAGTTTCCTGTCCCTTTATAATTTTTTGCATATTTGTAGACCATGATGGTATACCATAACAATAAGCCTCTTTCATATGGGTAACCACAATGAAACAACTAGAAATAATCACATGAGGAACAGCTGCAAGAGTGAATTTGTGGATGTGGTGTGAATAAGAAAATCATAAAACAGAATGCTAAAGTTACTGTGCATAATACAGAAACAAAAGGAAAATTATTTCCGAGAAATAAAAAATTCATAATCAATCCTGGGACTATTTTGCTTTTGCATTTATAACTGGATGCAATACTACCTAAAAGCAGCACCTCTTAATCAAAATGGTTTTATTCAGATGATTACTTGAAACCCCTCAAATGTGACCACTGTGTTGTGATAAAACATGGCTTTCTTAGCAGTTAGAACTGGCTAAGCTGTTAGCACAGTGACACTGGAGGAGGATCCCTGCATGTGAAGCGATATAGAACAGCTCGGGCCTCCTGTTTTTCCTATGAAACATGACAAATGGAAGTTCATGAGCATTGCTCATCCTTCCTTTGCATAACGAAAGGAAAAATGTAATTTTAGACTTCATTTCCCAGGTTTTGCCGACGTGCTGTCTAGTGTATATTTATATTGTTACAAAAAAGGAAATGGAATTTGCATTGAGACCTGTTCTTACATGCTACAGAGTAGTTAGATCCTTTCTGCTCCTGTCTATTCCAAAGATTACCAAATAATCCTCAGTTTTGATAAATTTAGTTTTAATTGCATGTGAACAAAATACGTTGGCAACAGAATGATTGAGTTTTTGTCTACATGCAAACTACAGCTATCATGTTCTGTGCAATTATCTATCTGCAGCAACCTCCACATCTAAGAGCCTGTATTTTTTTCACGTGGAAAAAAAGAAGTGTGTTTGCTGGAAAGTTTTGAATATTTTTTAATGCATATTCCATTCATCCTTCCATCCATTCTTATTTTTCTTGAGTTAGACTAGAAAAATTCAAAGAAAGAAGACTTTGCTTCCTGTGGAAAATGAGGCAGTGGTGTAGAACAGGGGAGATCATTCCAGGATGTCCCTGGAAGGTCCCGTCTCCTCCACTGGAAGCCTGCTCTTTGTAGAAAAATCTCATCTCTAGGAAGACAGAGCAGCCAAGCAGTTTTATCTGGGAGAATTTTGTCCTCAGGTTCTCTCCTAAACTCAGTCACAGCTGTCTGCTAAACTGATAAATCCTTCACAAGCTCTCACAGCTTGTACTCCAAATAGAAATGCAGCTGTAAGGAGATTCGAGGCCACAGATTTACTGGTACATTCCAGTGGCTACAAATGTGTTAAATTGTCTGTAAACCTCATATTTGCTATACAAACAACCATGTAAACATAACTTTTATGTTAGGTATAAATATATATATTGCCAAAGATATAAAACTTTGTGTCATTTCTTGCAATGCAAATTTTACAAATGCACCTGCTTCCAACAGACTTTGCTTTTACTTTGGAAAGAACTTTGTCTGTTGAGCAGTGAAAAATCAGTCTTCAGTCCTTATCATCTTTCAGATCTGTGTAATCAAACAAATTGTCCACTGTCTGTCGCTAGCTCAGCCAGCATTCCAGTCACATTCCTTCTCACTTTCTCAAGGCCATCTCCTTGCATCTTAATTTTGAGAAAAGGAGTCATAGGAGTTTGTGAATTACAGATCTGTTTGAGATTCTGTCTGCCTTGTGGTATCTTTCCTACAGTCTTATTTACTGAGCCTTTTCAAATCATGCTTCCATTTCCTTGTTCAGATTTGCATTTTGCTCCAGTTACTTGCAGTCATACTTTCTCAATGTCTAAGTTATTATTTTAGGAAAAATCCCGATGTCTTCCTTCCAAATGAACCCACCCACTGCCTTCTTCTCTTACTTTACTTTGTAAAGTCTGTTTCAGCTTTGTTCCTCAGAGCAAATATTGTTTTCATTGGTCTTATCACAGACTTTCCTGCTTACATTCTTCTTTGGATTGCTGACCATTTCAGTAGTTAGCTAGAAATGAGTATAAAAGCTGCCTGTAACCTGATTTAAAAATTGGGTATATCCATAATAAATTTAAAGGAGAGACTCCCATGAAAAGGAAGGATGGCTAGACCCTGCTACTAGATTAAGTAGATCACCCAATATAAGGTAAGGGAAACAGACCAGAGAACAAATAATTAAAGGTTACAGTCAGAAAAGAGAGGAGAGGAGATGCCAAAAAAATGTACCAAGAAAATAAAAGGAATAAAGTATTTAAGCCAGCTAGTTCTGTGATATCCAGTTAGGACTAAGCATAAAAGGAGTGGGGTAAAGGAAATTCTGACTTCCAGTTAACAATTCTGTTGCAGCAGTTTTAACTTCTTGTAATTGTAACCTAATAGTTTCCTGGAAACTCATGGCGGAAACACATTCAGCCTATTGAAAGGCAGGCTTTTCAAGCCAGCTTCTACATGCTGCTAAAGTGAACTAAAAACTTGAATTTATCCCATTTTTTTCTAGTGCATTTCATAGGGTTTTATAGAACTATAATGAACTAAGCTAAATGTTTATAGTAGTTGCAACTGTTAGCTTAAAAATGAACAAAATCTTCAATCAGAAAAAAAATATAGAGACATAATTTTCTTTCAGGAAGAAGTACTGTGTCACCTTGTCCTTCAGAAGTTAACTATTCCCTGTCCACAAGTCTGTATGAGTTTAGAAAAGAATGAATAACTCTGATTTAATGAGCAATACAAGTAAGTGTCCCAGAAAACTGAGAGTCTGCCTTTTCACTCAAAAGAGTATTTTGTTCCATCAGTCAGAGGAACCATGGAACACAACAGTCAGCTCCCTGAACGTGGGTATAAGGGCTGCTCCTGGTGCTGCCCCGTCTCAGCATTATACCCACCAGCTCTCCCTGGAAATGCTGACTGACAAACTACTTTCAGTTTCTGTGGTCATTACAAAGATTAAGCTCCAGCTGTGGTACAAAATTCTAGCAGCGTATAAAGCTCTAGTGTAGAAAAGTTGATCAGGGCTGCAGCACCCATGGAAGAGGCACCATACTGTGCCAGAAGTAATATACTGATGCAAAACGTTAAGGAAAAGCCTACTGTAATGACTGGATGCTGGAAAATCTGAACTTCAGGTAGTAGCTTTTACCACAGCCAGAAATAGCTGCGAGGAGTGGCTGACACCCAGAGGGATGGGCTGCCATTCAGAGGGACCTAGGCAGGCCTGAGCAGCGTGCCCAGGAGAACCCCATGAGGTTCAACAAATCCAAATTCAAGGTCTTGCACCTGGGCTGAGGCAACCTCCATTACCAATACAAACTGGGGGATAAAAGGATTGAGTGCAGCCTTGCTGAGAAAGACCTGGGAGTACTGGTGGATGGCAAGATGGACATGAGCCAGCAATGAGCAACAGCCCAGAAAGCCATCTCTATCCTGAGCTGCATCAAAAGCAGTGAGACCAGCAGGGTGAGGGAGGTGATGCTGCCCTTCTACTCTGTGTTTGTGAGGTCTTACCTGGAGCATTGCGTCCACATGTGGAGTCCTCAGAACAGGAGAGACATGGACCTGTTGGAGTGCATCCAGGGGAGGGCCGCAAAAATGATCCATGGAATGGAACATTTCTTCTATGAGGAGAGGCTGAGGGGCTGTTCAGCCTGGAGAAGAGAAGGCTGTGGGGTGACCTGACAGCAGCCTTTCTAAAGGGGAGCTACAGGAAAGAAAGGAACAGACTCTTTAGCAGGGTCTGTGGTGATAGAACAAGGGGAAATGGTTCAAGCTTAAACAGGGTAGATTTAGGTTGGATATAAGGAAAAAAAAATCTTTCACATTAAGGGTGGTGAGGCACTGGAATAGAGATGTTCTTGATGCTCTGTCCCTGGAGACTTTCAAGGTGAGGCTGGATCAGGCCTTGGGCAACCTCACATAGCTGTGGTGTCCCTGTTCATTGTAGGGGAGCTGGACTAGATGGCCTTCAAAGGTCACTTGCCACCATAAGAGTTCTATGATTCTATCAAGTATTGTTCAGATGGCATAGGGTTGGCAAAATGGTCTCTTGTCACCAAGAATCTCCAGAGGGCTGTACACTTGCTCTTCTTTAGCCTTTTAGCTTAGCATGAGAGAATTGCTCCCTGGAGGTGTCTCCTTATGACCATCAGCACTAAAGGAGGCACAATGCAAGTAGTGCATACAGCTAATCTACCTGTTAGATACCTAACTTTCCTTCCTGCTGTTGTCCTGTGTGAGTCAAGCAGCAGGCTGAGGGAGGATAAAAATATAGAAGTGGAACTTCAGCAAGGATACTGATGGAACATATTTGTACCACAATCAAAATTAACTTTAGAACTCTTTAAAATCAGGATGGCTTTTAATTTTTCTGTGAGTTTTCAACACGTGTCTCCACAATGCAAAAAAATCCAACAAAAAGGGGATGGGGAGGGGGAAGTAAGGAAAATTACCTATGAGAGCATTTATTATGTGCATTAATAGAATTCTGTGGATTATTTTTATGGTTTAGTGACATTAAACCCTAAAGTACATTACACATTGAAGTTTAACTAGTAAAATGAATCTTAGCAGTTTATATAATACAGCTTGAGATTGTTCTAGATTAACATTAACAAATATGGAATTGTAATAAATGATTTATCCCCAGTTCTGTAGTAAATATATCAAAGACTTGGCAGAACTTAAAAACACTGATTTGGATACAGTGTGTTAAGATAGCCCTCTACATGGCATTACATGAATAAATCCAACACCACACACATCATACAATAGTCAGAGAAATCTTGCAAGTTCGGTGATTTGGTTGCTATTAAAATCTACTTTAAAAGTGTTGCTCATTCTTCTCATAGGAAGATGTACCTCACTCAAAGAAAAATCCTCATGAAACAAAAATATTTGTTGGAGAATATGGTAATAATCCTGCAAAGTTTTAAAGTTACATTATTAGAACTGCTTGCAGAATCGGTGTTGACTTAACAGTAAATATATCTCCAAATGTAGAATGAATTGACTGTTCAAGCAGTATTGTGCTGACAGGTGATGTTCTGTTGGTATCACTCATAGATACAAAATCTGAGATTTTGAAAATGAATTTTGTGAAAAGAATTATTTTCCACATAAAGACTACTTTTACTTCAATGGACACTGGCACAAAATTACTGAGAACATTTGCTGTGATGAGAGCAGCTACCTCTAGTGTTGGAAAACTGCTTAAGTGTAAGCTAAGTTGTATAAGAAGTATGTTTACTCTGTGAACATGATTTCCTCACTGTGGCCTTCCAGTACTTGAAGGGAGCATATAAACAGGAGGGGGAACAACTGTTTACAAGGGTGGATAGTGACTGGACAAGGGGTATGGTTTTAAACTGAGACAGGAGAGGTTTAGGTTAGATATTAGGAGGAAGTTTTTCACACAGAGGGTGGTGACGCACTGGAACAGGTTGCCCAAGGAGGCTGTGGATGCCCCATCCCTGGAGGCATTCAAGGCCAGGCTGGATGTGGCTCTGGGCAGCCTGGTCTGCTGGTTGGCGACCCTGCACATAGCAGGGGGTTGAAACTGCATGATCACTGTGGTCCTTTTCAACCCAGGCCATTCTATGGTTCTATGATTTTAAGTCAAATCTTTGTTTATACCTTTCAGTCAAGTTTTAATGCTGATTTTCTGAACTTGCCCTTCTCAGTAGCATTCTTCCTTTTGAAAGTCTGCATCACCAAAATATACGTTTCAGTTCTCATTGATTCAGCAGCTGTTAGGGCTGCCATAAACTGTCAGGGTTGCCATAACTGTGGCAGTTCAATTACTTTACTTCCTGCCTACCATTTCCTTTTCTCATTAAAGCTGCATATGCAGCCTTGAGAAGGAGCTTTTGCAACATACTCTACGTGATGCTCTGATACTCAGAGGTATGAATGAAATAGCTGACAATGTTGATAGTCCCTGTGAAAGCTTTGCATTGATGTTTGAAAGACTGCAGTGGTTTCCTATTTGTCACTGTTTGCATATCAGAGTGTTGCAATTGGATCTTTAAAGTGCTATTTGGTTTGGATCATATCTATTTACAATGCTACTTCCATCCCAGTGATGGCTGAGATAATCACATCTGCTTTGGTTTGCATCTCAGATACTATTAGGAGACTAAAATAGAAAAAAGAAAAGGGGAAAAACCTAGAAAAGCCCACCTTCAGGCTGGAGTCACGTCCTTGACCATGTCAGCAGTTCATCCAATGGAGTCCAAGGGCATGTCATGGAAATGAAAATAACCATGGTTTAAGATGTTTGCTGTCATACTTGAGATAGCATGAGTTTAGCCAGGACTTCAAGACTAAAACAATTGTTTTGTGGCAGGCAACACTACGGTGGGACCTGGGGCTGACCACATCCATATCCAAAGGTGGTCAGGAAAAAGACGTTGCTTTGTTTTTCTTGCAAGAACTGTGGTCCTTTTAAAAACTGTCTGCACAGATATCATTACTGGGTGCAAGTGAACTCAACAACATCATCAGCTGAGCTTGATATCCCCACCCTAAATAATAGAAGCGCAAAGAGCAGGCAGAAATCACCACCTAGTTTCCTCTGCAGCAATGGAGCTGCAGGAACCTATGGCACCAGGAAAGAAATAGGATTATCAGTTTTGTGTGTGCACCACTTCTTGTTACCATTACTTTTTTTTCTTCATTAAGAAGAAACATTAACAGGAATGTTCTGATCTTCTTGGTAACGTAATTACCTAATGGCTTGGAGCTTAGTAACATATGTAAGGACTGCAAGATGTTCCCAAAATGCTGCTCTTTGCCATAAAAAGGCTTTGCTAAGGGGTGAAGTCTGTTAAGTGGCTTATCATGGATAACTACCCAAAGCTTCTCCTTTTCTTCTCTGAATTCTGGCGTATCCGTTAAATGACTTTTCTTCTATCCCAGCTGAAGATTGTTACAGCCAAATAAGAATTCTTGTTTTCCTGGGGTGAATCAAAGCTTCAAAAAGTGAGACATCAACATGCACTGAAATTGAGTTTGGTCAGCTGAATGTTGTGGGGTGGAGAGCGAGTCAGTGTGGCTATAGGCACCTGCAGCACCTGCATGGATCAGGTAGGCAATGCACACACATAAGGTTGGGTGAATGTAGTACTGGGTCTATGGCTTGTACAGAGTTTATCCATTTTAGGTGCGCAGGCTGTTCAGTGACAATCCCCAAAAGTGGCCAGCTGCCAGGAAAACACAGGAAAATCCACATCTGGCCTAGGACCTCTAAAGTACACAGCAATCTTAGCCTTGGCTGATCAGCCTCACATTGAGTTTGCAGTTTCTGTGGCCTGCCAGTCCTTCACAAAGACACCTTTCTCCTGGCAGGTTTTTCTACATTCCCCTCTCTCTCTGGAGGTAATGCTGTAGTTTCACCATTTTGGATTCAGTCCCTACACGTCAGCCCTCTCCTCCTGCCCTCAGCTTTATTGTTGTGTCAGCTTCCAAGGCCATCTGCAGCTGGTAAATATTTCTCTCTAGGAATCTGTGACCAGAGCCTTACTAAAGTGACTCTGAGCTTGCCTCTTCAACTAGCAGGACTGTCAACTCACCTAGAGATAGAGTGATGAGAAAAAATAGAAAGACATGCCATTATTCTCCTGCCTGAAGGGTTTAAGTGTTTGCTGTCCTTGTTGCACAAACTGGGACTTCAGATTCCCTACAGCGCTCCCGTGGTCCTGCCTCATCCTCCACCACATGATTTTCCATAAGGAAGTTCACCTCCTTTACTGGCAACCAGCCAAGCCAGATTTTCCCTTGCCAACCTTTTACTGCTGGAGATTTTCCTAAGCACGCTGTCGCTGCCTCTGGCATCACAGTGGCTCGAACACCTGAGAGCAAATTCTTCATTTGTTTTCAGAACAATGCTTCATTCTTTCCCTTTATTGTTTCCCTGGCTCATTCACTCCCTGTTGTGCTGGAGCCATTCTTTTACAAAGAATTCCTCTGAGCGGGTAGGGCTGTTGTCATTCCCTCTGAGCCTGCTGTGCACAACCTGCTACTGCTGGCAAACTCTGCACGAGTGATGTAATCTTGTTCAGACCTTACACCACCACTCAGATGCCAGGCATTGTGTTGGCTCGTGTTGTTTGTTACAGCGTGTAGAGCTCCTTACTTTATTTTTTTAAAGGATTTGAAATTTGATCCATGCTTGTCTTTCTGCTTCTGCTCCTTTCTATCTGAGAGCCCTGACTGAGATCCCCGTGTTGGCCTCTGTGAAAAACCATTGTCCTTCCTATTTAAGTTCCAGCTGGGCTAGGTAACTTCCTTTGTTTCACAAATTCTCGTTGTTTTGTTAACATTTAACCCGTCTTCCAGCTTTCCAACTCGGAATCTTTTGCTGGAAATCCAAGTAGCCTCACCCCTTTCAACTGCTCGAAACAGCAAGACTGGATATTCAGCCCCAAACCAGCCAGCCTGCTTCAGCATTTCACTCCCTTTACTTACCTACTGATTGAAACATCTTCCTTAAATGTGCTTCGATTTACTTCAACATTTTCACATTTTGTAATACTCTTCCATAATTCATCAGCCTGGTTTCAAAGGTATTAAGTGCTTTGGCTCCTTGCCGGAAACAAAACTATGACCTGGCCGTTTTCCATTTTGCTGTAGTTGTAGTATTGCTGTAGTCCTGCCCAAGTATGCAGGCAAAAAGAACTTAGTAGCTAGGCAAGGCATCTTTCCTTAGCCTTTACTGGCACTTCTGATTTCTTCTCACAGACACAGATGAAAAACTTCTCCACTTCTCTACATTTCCAGGGATTTCTAGCATTAGTGGAATAGAGTACAGCTCCGCTATTCTGCTCAGACGTTTTCTCAGTTTCTTCTGTACATGACAGTGTTTGCTCAGCAGTGACTCAGAACAGAAAAGTGTGAAAGAGGTCAGCCTATTTCAGGTCCACAGCCTGGAAAGGGTTCAGTTATCCACCCCAACAGGAAATACAGGACTTCCTTGAGAATGGATGCTATTGAGGGATAGAGGTTACAATAGTCACAGAGCCTTGGGCTATCGTGTGTGAGAGATGATTTGACCTAAATTAATTAAATTAATTTAGTGAAGGTAAAAATCTTCCTTGAACTAAATATTCTGAAGAGGAAAAGCATTTACAGGCTGCTCTAGGAGTGATCTGGAAAGGATTTGTTCCTTTTCTGGTTACCTAAAAGCCAGTGCATTGGTGGCAGTAGCCTGGTAGGAACTGGGGCAGGAATCCTCTCGCTAGCTCCATGCTAACCTGCAGTAGGTGATTTGCTGTAAAAGGTGATTTGCTCAGGCTCTAGGGGGATAATAACTTATATATGGCTTGTATATTGCTGAATGAGAGAATATAAGCCAGTCACATAACACCTGTAAAACCACAGATACGCCAGCTGTAATCACAACACACTTCGCAGAAGAGGTCTGAACAATGAGGAGGGCTGAGGAGGTGTAAAGGAATCTTCCTCTTCCATTTGAGTGCATCAGATTTGTTTAACTTTCAGAGCACAATCACTGAGAACTATGAATGCCTGTTTTCTCACCTGTGCCACTCACTTCTGAATAGGATATGGGTAATGATGTAAGGGCAATTTTAATTTCAGACTCTTTTTTTTTTTCTCCTCAGGTGGCAAGTGATAGGATTTGAGGAAATGGTCTCAAGTTATGCGAGGGGCGAATTAGACTGAATGTTATGAAGAACTGTTATGAAAAGGTGGTCAAGCATTGGAAGGGACTGCCCAGGGAAGAGGTGGAGTCTTCATTCCTGGAGGCATTTAAGAGACAAATGATGTGGTACTAAGGGACGTGACTTAGTGATGGGACTCAGCTCAGTCTGACGGTTGAATTTACTGATCTTGAATATGTTTTCCATCTACAAGATTCTATGATTCTATACTGCTTATATGTAATATCCATACGTACTTAAGTCATACTTTAAGTGTTGCAGGTGCTTTGTCAATTCTATTAATAAATCATTACCTGACTCTCATTCAGTGACTACATTTCAGTGAAGAAAAGGTGGGATAGTTTGCCTACAGTAACAGGAGTCATGGGTGGAATGAGTATTTCAACACAGGATTTCCTGCCTCCCAAAAATGCTCTGGTTCCACCAGGTGAGGCTGCCACCTAAGCAGGTAATTACATATGTATCAGTCACACCTTTTATAATTTTCTTATCTTCATTTATGAGTTGTGATTCTCCTAGTTAACTCTATTATCCTCCAAGTATTAATTAGCTTTGCTTTACAAAACAAAACAAAAAATCAGAGGAATTTTACATTTGTGTGTTCCTGAAGTCTATGCTAAGGAAGGTGTTAACTAAGACTCCCACAAGGCTAGTCAAAAAAACAAACAAACAAACAAACAAAAAAAAAACCCACTTCTGTTATAATATACTTAAAAGGTAGCTGTTTGCAGACCAAAAATGGCAAAGTCATTTAATCACCCACAACTACGAGGGCAAATTAGTCACAAGAAAATTATAGGTGCATATACTGTGTGTGTTCAGGCAAGAGAGCTACATGCTTAAGCAACATGAACTTAAACACAGTTAAAATAAACTCATTTTCTAAGTGAGTTGCTATACATAAAGTGTTAAGCTGTATCTGTGCTCAGTTGTGGAAGAAAAAAAAGCCAGAGCCTCAACTGCAAAAAAGTATTTCAGTTCAAGGGAATGAATGGATGCAGCTAGATCAACTTAATCTGTCTAAAGTTCTCTACCCAATGTTATTATAACTGTGAAAATTATGAGGCTTTCAACTCTAAAAGTCATTTTGACAGATGGAGAGAAAATGGCTGTATTGAAAGCAATCTTTATTAGACATGGGGGAAACTGTTGGCCTATTTTCTTAGATTTGTTGTTTTATTTCATTTCTGTGTTGTTGGACAAATCTGCCCTCTGTTCCGGTCATGCAGTATTTTATCATTTGGGGTTGATTTTTTTGTTGCTGTTGTTTAAAAATGCCTCATCCTTCTGACATTTTATCCAAAGTAAATTGCACATTTCTGAAAAGATGTTGTCTCTGTTTCTGTTGGAGAAGGGACAAATATCAAAAGAGATGTCAACCACATGCACCAAGGTGATGTCTAGATTAATATTCCTCAAACTATCTGGAGATGTAAGCGTGAAGTCTGAACTCAGAGTTCCAGTGTGCTCTCAACTATTTTGAATGTGTATAGGCATAACATATCTCTTAAAATCAATTGCTTTCTCATCAGACCTCTTCTGATCTTCACAAAGAGCTGTGTTAGAGGATCACCAGGAGGCCTGCACAAAATGTTCAAGACTGTCACTGTGCCACAAATATCACTGGTATGGACCAGTGGGCAGAGTGCATTGATAAATAAAGACAGTGATGCTTTATAGCAGTTTTATTGATATGGGTTGTTGCATAGATGAGATAGGGTGGCCCCTCATAGTGCAGCTAATTCAATTTCTCAAAAAACATGAGTCAGCCTCTCTGGATAATAAAACTGGCTTATGGACATTCCAGAAGCATCTTTTATGATTTTAGATGTTTTCTTTCTGAATCTCTGTGGCAAACTTGCATCACGTTTCTCACATTGTCTTTGCAATGTTAAAAAATTTCCTTTGGAAAAACCTAAGCAGGGAGCCTCAGAAAACCTCAGAATTTCAGTTGTTATTTTTAAAAGGAGACTACAAAAGATATTAACTCTCGGAATAGAATTATGTGATATTGTAATGCTTCTGTGCTACTTTCTCATCATGCAGTCTCTGCAGTGCTGAGAATGGCAAAGGCTGTTGCTGAAAAATGACTGCTGGCCTGTTTGCACTTGCACTGCAGACACGTAATTCCATGCTCCAGGGCTGTAAGTCATGATGAGCAAAATATATGCATGTGTATAGGTATTATACATTTGAATCTGAATTGGAGTTCATATGAATGTGAAAGGAGACTCAAACCTTTATGTTTGCATAATTTTTCAGTACTTGTCTATACAGAGTCAAAACTGAAAAGGAAGATGAGAGGAGAGGGGAGGAAAGGGAAAAAAAGAGAAAGAAAAAGAAAGAGAAACAGAAAGAAAAAAGGAGTGCAGTCAGCACATAACCACGTGATTTACAGGCAGGGGAAAATTCTGGTCGTCATCTGAACTGTTGACCTACAGTACAGAAAGAATCCCTACTGAACCCAATGGTCAGGTGTTGCTTGGGTCTGTGTGAGAGGGATGAAACAGCAGAACTCCAAGATCTCAGAGGTGCAGTGCTAGCACACAGTCCTTGGGAAGGAAACAGTGAAGTAACAGTGGTGCACTTCAGCCCCTCTGGACAAATCCCCAGCTAGAGAGGGACATCTGATTCTTGCTTGTGAATCTGAACTTTGGAGCAGTCTTTTTACCATCTTAGAGCTTGTTCCCAGCATGCTCCTGTGATCAGAGCAGAGATGTTCAGATGCCTCTTGTTTTCTTTTGTCACTTGTGGCTGCAACATAGCAGTAGCTGGCATCCATGCTTTCAGACTCTACAGCTTTCCTTTTTTTTTTTTTTTAATAATTCCAGCTGTCTGAGGTTCATGTACTCTTTCTCTTCTAAGGAAGAATTCTTGGAAACTGTAGTCATTCTGGATCTCTTTTTATAATCTGAGAGAATACCAAACCCCCAGTTAATGTAAGGCCTCAAAATCCTTCCTAAAATGGACATGACCAGCCAGAGAGAATCACGATTCATTCACTCTTGAGGGTTATTTTTTTCTGGATCCCTGTGTAAACCCTTCTCTTTTTATGAATGGTCTACTAAATTATAAACCTTTTGTGTGAGACTGGTCTTCCACTACTCCGTATCCATTCTAATTATGTTTGACAGCAAGTCACTAAACTAAATATTGCTGGCTGGTAAATAGAAGTTATGAAAAAATCCACCAAACCTGTTTTCAAAAAGGAAAAGCCTGAAATAACCACTGCTAGAAAGTTGCTGTGTACAAAATGATGGCTTAGACACTCTTGCTGGTGTTTTGTATATATTCGGTGTAAGATTATGCTAAACCTCAAGATAATTTCTCTTGCAAAACAGGGAAGTCTGTGCAGAGGGAAGTTATAAAATAATTATTAAACTCTAAGTATGTCCCATACCTGTGACACAAGAGTTTCCCCACGGAGACAAGCCTTAGGTCACTTGACATATGAAGATGAGGCATTTGGTCCCTGGCACTCTTGTCACAAAGTATATGAAGCCAGATCTCCATTTACAGTCTTTGGAAACTACATCATTTAATCATTAATCATTTAATGATTAAATCATTAAATCATTTTATCATTAACCATTTAATCATTTTATTAGGCTCATCTCTTGCCAGAAAGTAGCGTGACCGGTTGAAAGACTAAATATCCTTGCAAAGAAATTATGGCACATCCATAGCAGCAGCCAGGTCCTTCATACTTGGGAAATGGGAATATGCAGAGTGAGTCCATTAAATTATGAGCACCCTCACAGCAAGGAAGAGACAAAATAATCCCTTCTGGGTCAGGAGACAGTTTGGTTATGTAAGGAGTTCATATGTCAGCAAACATTCCTAGGCACAGAACTGATCTAACACATAGATTGCCCTGTATTTCTATCATAGTGTAAATAAAATTCCAAACACTCATTTGTATGCTGTGATTTAAGGGAAAACGGTCAGTTGTCAATAAACCTTTCAAGGAGACAAGAACCGCTGTTGTTTAGCCACCCTTTAATAGGCCAACATCTAGAATCCCTTCCAAATGTACATACATTTTTTGCTTGATTAAATCATTCTTTGTAAATATACTCAAATGTCTTTAATTGCTAGAGTCCTTGGGAAAGTCAGACAGGATGCTGATAGGGGGATCATAATTACTGCTTTCTCACCAAGGCAATATCAATACTTGGGTTTTCATAATACTGTCAGTTGGTTTCTCACACTTGCTGACTTTCCTGTTGGATTTGACAGTGCAGAAAAAGAATACTGCACTTGCACCTTTATCTCTTGTCCACTGTGAAAAGCTTTCTGATTTTCCCCACACTCCAATTAAATTCTTGAAGGTCTTCATTCAGCAGTGAGTAATCTAATTTCTGTTTGCTTCTCAGTTCTGTTCTTAAAGGTCTAAAACACTCTTACTTTGAATCCAGGCCAATGCCTTATTAATTATGCCTGTGTCTGAGAAGATGATCTTGGTTGTGGCTGTATCAGCCAGACAAAATGAAGAAATACAGTACGTGATGAAAGACACTCCCTTTATAATTTTCCACCGTGGTGAACTGCTTCTCAGGCCTCACCCTAAATTCTTATCATAGGTGGTTACGTGATTTCATTTGAATCCGATGATCCACTGATTGATTTTCTTCCGTGAGTGTCTTTCAGAGGAGGGAGAAGTCAGGTTACATAGTCTGAGTATTTAGAAAGTATCAGCCTCATATTTGCAAAGACCTTTGATACTTCCTTAAGATTGCCTACAGTAATCACCATTCTGGTGACTTATGGACTTCCAGTTCAAAGTGTATGTAATTCAGTTTTGAATTATATTAGGATTAGTTCTGACAGCACAATTAGATCTATTCCCATTTTCTGCTTGTAACAGGTAGGGGTTCATTCTATTAGGCTGAAGCTGCTGATGTGGCTTTTTTGCATGTATCATTACTTCTGATTACTATGAAATAGCCATATGATCGTCAGTCCAGATTTCCATTAAGCACTTTCCACCACAGAACCATCAGTGATAGACAATTTTCTTTTTTCCAGAGCGGTACAACAACCTCTTCAGCTCACCTCCAAACACCTCCTTGGTTTCGCCCACAGGCTGTGAGTCATCAAAAAGAGACTGGGTCAGTTCTGGCTATGTATGTGCATGTACACAGTATTAATTGACAAGCATTCTCCAAGAAAATCAACTTGTCTGCACTTTAATGGAAGGGTTTGGGCTTGTGTTGCCCACACACACATGCACGAACTCAGAAGGTCCTGTACAATTAAGATTTTGCAGAGGTTCATTTTTGTACCGTTTGTGCTTGCACAAGGGTACTGATGATACAGGACAGCCTAGTCAGATAGCACAGATCATTTAATTGCATGAACTTACAGAAAAAGAGACTGTGGATACAACATACAAGGCAACAGGAATTCTTCAAGATCATTCACCAACTATTCTTTTGCTTTATCTCACTTCCTTTGTTTTTTAGTTATTGTTCCACAGTGTGCACACTAGCTGGCCTGGATCCCACTGGTGTTATCATTTTTGCCAACCACTCTTGCCATGTCTCATCCTCTGAGCTTTTTATGGGCTGTTCTTCTGCCACTCACATATTCAAGGCCTGACAAGTTGTGTAACTCCAACTATGCTCTGTTTTTTCCCTCATCTCTTGCTCCACCCCGTGCTAATTCCTCACATTCCACCCAGCCTTCTATGACCACTCCTTCTCTTTTTCTTCCCCTCAAGTTAATATCTTCTTTCATGCCATTACCATACACACAGAGAAAACACAGCCTCCCACTTCATGTTAACTACTATCCCCCCCCACATTCCTGTTTCAAAACAAACCAAAAATGCTGCAGAGCCCATCTGTGCCGTGAATCATCCCATCTATAATGAGCACTTTCCATCTGCCTTAGTTTAGCCTTGCACTAGTTGCAGTTTTAAAGTTCAGAGTGCAGCAAACTCCACAGAAATCGATGGGACTCTTGTCTTTCAAATTGAGATGGCTTTGACACACAGCCATGGCCGCCTCGGGGTGCCCTGCCATGCTGTTCCCCAGTGACACACAGCTGTGGCTGCCTCAGGCCGCCCTGACATTTCCCCCCTCAGCTTCAGTCGTCCTGTGGAGCCAAGGAGTTGGACCTGATGGTCCTTGCGGGACCCTTCCAATTTGAGATATTCTATGACTCAGGTTACAATATGGTTGGGGCAAACTTGCTCTTTTTTACTGTTTTTTTTTTTTTTGTTTGTTTTGTTTTTTTAAATTTGTAGAGTTATTTACTGATCTTAAGTGCAAGCACTTGAGTATTAAGCCCCAAATTCCCGTGACATTTGCTCCAAAGGGGTGCTTTTCCTGGCCATGCTGTTTATCTTTTTATGCTGTGACCCACAGGCAAAATAGTTTACCTACAAGGAATCATGTATCTTCTGGGCTTTGTATGACCTCTGAGTACAGCCTAGGAGGCAAAAGATTAATTTTTGCCCATACACTGCCAGCATTTTCACTGACGCAGAATTCAGCCCCTGAGCTGCTTTTCTTGCGCGTACAAAGACATGAGTTCTCACTCACACTGACTGGATAATATGTTGAAATCATTAGCTATTGAGACCCTAACCATGCTATTGTGAAAGGATAGAACTGCACTGAATTTAGGGATCAAAGCCATAGGTAAATGGCTGAAAACACTGAAATTGAATTGAATTTCTTCTCAAGATACTCTCAGATATAAAATGAATCAAAGTGTCTTGTCCAATAGTCTTGTTGGTGCTGGAACACTCCCTGACAAGTGAGCATCTTCCTGAGAGCTGAGATGTGAAACCAAAGCTCTGCGGCCTGGCCGCAGGCAGCACATCCACACGTCTGCAAGCCTTCACTGCCCAGACATTGGAGGTTTTTGCTTTCAAAATTATGACAGCTTGAAACTCAGCACTTGTTTCTCCGCTTTAACATCCCAGTAAATTCTTTCACTGAGGCTTACTGTAAAACCGCCTTTCTTTTTTTATTTTTTTCTCGTGGATAGTAAAATAGCATCATCTCCCCCTTGTGGTGTGGGGAAGAGAGAAACAGTCCCAGATGGCAAAATGTGCTGAGGGCAGGCCTAAGAAGCCCCCTGCACCAGGAAGGCCTGCTTTGCCCAGAGGTAAAGCTGCAGAGCTCTCTGTGGTGACACCACCACCTCAGACTATTTTTTGCAGACTATTTAATTACTTCTATATTTCAGGATTAGACGAGATCTAATCCCCAGTTTTAGACATCTCACTAGTTACGAGGGGTTTGTAGCAGGAAGCAGAAAATGGTCCATGCTGGGACAAGTGTAACACAGCAGCAAGAGGAATTTTAATTGTGCTTATAATAGCTCTGCTGCATTTATCAATGAACTGTTGTTTGTTTTTTGTGTGTGTGTTTTTTATTTGTTTTTTTTTGTTTTTGTTTTTTTTTTTTTTAGCAATAGTTCATCTTTCAATGAATCTTTCATCTAAGAAGAGGGTTTTTTTTGTTTGTTTTTTGTTTTTTTTTCTGGTTGCAATTTAAAGGCTGTAGCTGGGCAAAATGTTATACTTTTATATGATACAGATTTCTTTTGCATCAAATTCGCCCATTATTAACATTTTTAGAGGGAAAAAAAAGATAGAAAGAGAAGAAACTCCAGGAATGCCTACATCCCGAAGGCATCCTGACTTCTATTGCAAATATCATGCAAGTACATTTCTGGGGTGAACTTTCTTTAACTTCGTACAAGTTCTTCTGAGGAATCATTGTATTCCAGTGAAATCACATGAACACAAGTATCCTTTGCTATGGGTAATTATAGCCGAGGGGAAAAAGATGTACTATCCCTTCATGTGCAAATTGAAGTAAATGCATATAAAGTAATGCTACTGGGGAGAAGAACTTCTTAAGGCTTTATCATTTCTTTGGCTCTATCGCTAGTGTTAAGCTACCGGCCTGATAAAATCATGATGTGGGTGGCCACGTGTTCCCTTAAACACAGATTTGCCTCTGAGTGTAAACATGGGAGATTAATAACCTTTACACCATGTGGTGAAACACAGATAGCACTAAGATGTGGAGCAAGAGGAGAAGGATGCCTGGGAAATACGAATTAAGTATCAGGGAGGGAAAAAAATCCTTAAAAAATACTCCTCTAAGTGCGCTTGTTTTTTTTAAATCCAATTTTAATTAACAGTCAATTTCAACACAGCTACACTGGCATGCAGGAATGTAAGTTGCCTTCTGCATTTTAAAAGCTTAAATGTTTTGCAATCCTCGTTAGTAGCTTTGCGTAATTAAGCGTCGTATGCCAGATCACAAAGGTACTATTTACATAAATTCAATCTGAAAAAGATGACTTGTGCATGAACTCTAGTGTGCGTTATGGCGTACAGATACGCAAAGTATGTTGCTGAACTTCATATTATGTATGCTATACAGTGCTACACATAATATTTTGCCCTTCTAAAGGATTCCTTAATTGAGTCTCCTATGCACTATGCTTAAATTTGATCATTTCACTGATGCTTACTGATCTTTCCCAATTTTCCTTGCAGCAAATTAATGTCCTTCGGTTGAGTGAGCTAAAATCCAGTGAGCTGCTCAGCCAAAGACAGTTGGAAGTGTGTATTTGTAATACAAGAATGAAGTCTTGCCTAAGTCAGATAAAACACTAACATAGAACATTAAACATAAAAGCTGAGATCAATGTAATCAATTAAGAAATACCAGAATCAATTTGCCTAATTCTCTTTTAATGTGTTTGCATTAGAATCTAGTTGCGGGTTATGCTACCTACCATATGCTCTTGTTTTTCACAGGATCCTGGCCTTCTTTGAAATAAATAACCTGGCTCCTGTGACAGAGAATGTAAGGATGGCAAACCCAAGGGAGGGTTTTACTGGCGTTCAAATACAGAGCTGCTGATCAAATGCTTGATGCTGCCCCTGAATACAGAGATGCCAATACCTGCCTGCACGTGGTGCTTAGGAGTTGATGGTCAACTGTTAAAACAGAAGTGATGATTATGAGTCAGTGTAAAACGGTCGGTGGGTACATTCAACACACAAAGATAAAATGTGAGGAAGAAATCAAGGTAGCCTCCACGAGTCCAGGTAGGCACTTGTTCTCAACTTTCATTTATTTACTTATTTCGTGCCTAGTTGTTCTTCTCTCGTCCACATTTGGAGGGCACAACATAAACCTAAGAGGAAGCGGATGCAACACATTTCTGGTGATTTGCTGGGACAAAATAGGGATAATTGTTGGAAAGTGGCTGGGGATGGAAGTGAGCAATGCAAGAAGTGGGAGGTTGTGGCTGCCGTTGACCACCAGCTGGTGATTTGGCTCTGCTCCAAGTCAGCCAGTCCCTTAAACACTGTACTACGACTGCATCCCTTTCTGGGGTTCTAGCTGGAAAACAGGAAGGTGATGTTTGAATTATGTTTGAGTTACTGAAAGAATAGTTATCCACATATTACTATTATTATACATCGATATGGAGCTCAAGTTCATCCCTGTATTTGAAATTTTGCAGAACATCTCATTCAAGTGGCTAAATCCTTAACAGACAGAAAACATTTGAGCAGCCTTTAAATTTTTCATAATAGTGTGATGCATGGTCACCTACCAATATCAGAGGAAATAAAACGCACAATATTCTTGCCTTTTTTTTTCCTACTTTCCTTTACTCCGCAATGCTCCTCAAGAACTACCTAAAAGTTTCTCCTTTAGCCACTCTGTTTTTCCTCACACTAATTCTAAGCTCTACGTGGAAAGAACTCATCTAGAAAATGTTCGATTTCTTCAATTTATAGTAAAAATAAAGTCAGTGTAATAGAATGAACCCACTATAGTTTAAGAGGATAGGCAGGTCTGCTGTGTTACAAAACATTATTCACTCCCAAAGGAGTGAGAGAAATTCTTCACTCTTGGAAAGGCACAGGATCAATTAGGCTGATTTCATCCCACTGTATCTCTCTACTTTCTTCCCATCCTCCTCTCACATCTCCTCTGCAGAGTATGTATTGTAAACTGCTTTCTCTACATTCTTCTGCAGCTGAAAACAAGGGTTGGGAACTGTTAGTTATTGAAGAAGTTACTGAAATCATTAAGTTTAACATTAACCTATTTCCAGGCATCTGCTAATATTTCATGTAGCTGTAATAGCTGCATGCACCACACTATGAAAGCCACAGAAACCTCAGACATGAGGGACCATCACCCATGAACCTGCAGAATTCTGACAGCACTGAGTTAAGACAGCAGATTCCTGTGTGAGGTGTTGCATTTCCATCCTGTTCTACTCTGCTGCTATCCTTCATTCTTTGTGGCAGGGGAGCACCTGACTCTTGGAGATTAATTAGTAATTAAGAGTTGGTTTAAAAGCACTGCAAGTTCGAAGAAGAAAGAAATCTAATCTTATTAGATAAGAGAAATATAATTTTCAGATTTTCAGTCTCCTGGGATTTTTATTTTTTTTTTTTTAGCAGAACATCTAAATAAGTTTATTTTGAACATAGCAAATTGACCTCGCTAACTAGATGTAAAAAACAAATGCAGATATTTAAGCTGACATTTGAGCAGTGTCAAAGCCTTCTAAGCTTGTTCTGAGTAGATTAGCAGATAAGTGCTAGCTTTCCTATTCTGGGATATGTTCCAAGGCAAGCACAAGCACTGACGACTTCATTTAACTCCAAAGAGGACAACACTTCATATTTAAATAATGCAAATCATTCACATAATTCTTATGACAAGCTATCAGCTGGAGCTGCCAATGTCAGCAGGAAAGCTCTCTTCTTTAATGAAGTCTCTGGTTGCCACTGTGTCTGAAGGCAAAAGCTACATTTCCTGTACCATTCAATTGGTACATAAAAGTGTAATCATTAGCACTGGGTACACAGTTTTCTCAAAAACACATTATGCATCTCATCCGATCTAATCTCAGAAAAAATAACTCAATCTTTTTTATTTTTTGAAACAGAGACATTAGATGCTAGATCTTTAGATGCTTTATAGACTCAGTAGTGTATTTGTAGACTTACATAAAATAGCACAGAAATCCAGAGCCAGCTCTCAATATCTCAGCAGTATTGATAAATCTGCAAGTACGTATTATGGTATGATGCTGCACTACTGCTTGCTACTCATTCAGTATCTCTGATAGCAAATCAGCAGAGCTGCTTTCAAAAGAGAATTTAAGTGTTTGCCCAAATTCAGCCTTATTCAGCAGAATGCATTTAAGACTCTTGGATGTTTAATGATTCTGATTTCCATCCAATTCCAGTGCTGAACAGAAAAGAATCTCTCTAATATGACACGATATGGGAACATAAATCAAAGGAAATAATCAAAGTTAAGGCTCACAGTTCAGTGTGCTAAAAAATAGGACTTTGGGGCTCTCAGTTCTAAATTCACAGACATCATCCTCTTTCTTCCTGACACTCACATCTGTGACACAGTGCAGAGCACTATCCCTCTCCAAGTGCCTTGTATAACTTATTTCAGTAAGCTCGGGTTTCTGTGTAGACTCGAACATTTCACTGAAATTGGGTGCCCCAATTTTCTGTCTTATTATACCATATTTGAATGAAACTGAGGGTGGATTCAGGCTTTGAATGAAATTGAGGGTGGATTTTGCCTCATCCTACCTTAAATGTTGATATCTATACTGTTACAGCTAGAGGCTCTCTGATCAATAGTTGCTGGCCTTTAGGGGGTAGTTCATTTCATCCCAAAATAGACACATTCCTCTGATCATCCGAAAGTCTCTCCAGTCTCCACTGAACCTATGGACTGTGCCTCCATTAGCTGTAATGAGCACATATACATGGCTGTTGTGCAGACACACTGTGGGCTCCTGGGACGAGCCAGGTGTCGTACTTTTCCAAAACTTAGGGATTGAAGGGTCCTCAGTTTTCAAATTTAACTCATCTTTAGAAAGGGGCAAGTAATTAGATAGAAATACCTGGACTCACATACGTTATATCAGTCTAGCAGTCCTTGGCCTCCCCCATGCCTGGAATGTCTGAGTGCTGACTGTACCTCTCAAACCCTATGCAAACAAGCAGGTCTTCTGCTGTGGCCTCAAGATGTCCCCTGCTGCTGCGTTTGGCCTACACCTGCCTTCTGAATCTGCCCCCTGTCTGGGCTGCAGGTTAATTAACAGTGTACTTTGCCTGTTTTGGTTATTGTATATCCCTAAATATCACTAAATGGAAGATGCATTGAGATAGAAGGGGCTTCCAGCACCAAAAAGACATGGAGCTGTTGGAGCGAGTCCACAGGAGGGCCATGAGGATGATTAGAAGACTGAAGAACCTCTTCTGTGGACACAGGCTGAGGGCTGAGCTAGTTCAGGCTGGAGAAGAAAGGCTCTGGGGAGACCTCATTGAGGCCTTCCAGTATTAGACGGTGCCTACAGGAAAGCTGGAGAGGGACTCTTTGTCAGGCAGTGTAGTGATAGGACAGTGGAGCTGTCAAACTACAAGAGAGAAGATTTAGGTTGAATGTTAGGAAGAAGTAATTCTTTGCTCAGAGGGCGGTGAGGTGCTGGCACAGCTGCCCGGGGAGGCTGTGGTGCCACATCCCTGGAGGCACTCAAGGCAGCTGGATGGGCGCTGCGCAGCCTGAGCTGGTGGACGGCAGCCCTGCCTGTGGCACGGGTTGGGCTGGGCGGGCTTTGAGGTCCGTTCCAGCCTAAACCACTTGGCGCTGTGTGACGGCTGTACAGCAAACAGCTCATCTACCGTGACCCAAGATTCCCTGTAGCCATGAGGCTCACAGCAAAGACAACACCCCTCCCGACCGTGCAAACGACCCAGTCGCTCGAACACCACCACAACCGCGGTCTCGGCTTCCCCTGCGTCTCACGGACCTCCCCTCTCCCCGATCCTGACCACGGGGCCCGCTCCAGCGCGCCCCCGCCCGGCTCCCCGCACCCGCCGCCGCCTTCTCCCTCCCGGCGGTCCCGGTAGGGGGCGCTGCCCGCTCGCTGGCGGCGGCGTTTGGCCCGTCGCGGCCGCCTTACTCGCGCGTCCCTGGGCCCGCCGCGGTTCCGCGGGGTTTGCCCGGCCTCCGGGGGTTCCGCTAGCGGCGCCCGCCGCGGCTGGGCCGCCGCCGGGCCGCCACCATGTTCACCAGCACCGGCTCCAACGGGCTCTGTGAGTACCGGCCCTGGCGGCGGCGAGGGGTGTGTCGGCGTCTCAGCGTGGCGGACGGCCGGCCCCTCCGCCGGGGGACGGGGCGGGACGGGGCCGCGCTGCCGGCGGGAGCTCCGCTGCGGAGGGGCTGACGGCGCGCCGCAGCGCGGGGGGCGCTCCGACCGGCCGGTGCGAGGCGCGGGCCGAGAGCCGACTGTTGCAATGGGTCCTGACTGTGTCACCGGGAGCACCGACGGCGGGGGGGGGGGTCTGGTAACGTCGTGTTGCAATGACGACTCCCGGTGGGCGATTGTTTCCGCGCCGTAGAACACACAGTGTGCACAGTTCAACCTCCTTGTTGTTTTCTCTGATAAACTGGTACAAAGTGCGCTCCTCACCAACTCACCCCAGGTAGGACAACCAGATGCCAGTTAGACTGCAGTACAAGTGATGTGGCGGGTCAGGCTGAAGGCTCTCATAGCCCACCGTGCCACCTCTGAGTGCCTTTATAACACCTGTAGTGTTTGGTACAAGCCACGTAGTGATACAGTTTGGTAAATCTTTTTTTTTGTTGTTGTTGTTGTTGTTTTCAGTCACTTATCATAGAATCACAGAATGGCCTGGGTTGAAAAGGACTACAATGACCATCTAGTTTCAACCCCCTGCTATGTGCAGGGTTGCCAGCCACCAGACCAGGCTGCCCAGAGCCGCATCCAGCCTGGCCTTGAATTCCTATCTTAGGTCATTTAGAAATTGACCTAGTTGTTGGTTTTATCTATCACAGAGTAAGGATTTTAGTGTCTTCTGACATGTCAGAAATGCCAGTGGCTCCTGCATTCTGTCCCATCACCTTGTTGTCACACCTTCCAGCGAGGTTCTCATCGTTAGCCATGCCAAAATGGACAACCAGTGACCCCAGAGCTCCACCGGGTGTTGGTAATGTGAGTCTGAATGGGCTCCTTAGGCAAAGTGTTCCACCAGTTTCACCACTCAGTTTTCCAGGAGCAGGTGTGTAGTGTTTTGGCCTAGTCATCTTTTTTTAAAAACAACTTTTTGATTCTGAAACTTTTAATCAGAACTTAAATAGTTCTTTAACTCATCTGAAGTTCTTTGGTTCTTGTACGTCATGTTTAATCCTCGTCTGAAACAGACGGGAGAATGTAACTGTTGACTCCTAGTGGCTGCAATTGCAGCTGGCTTTAAACTTTTTACTCCATCTGGTAATAATGATCCAAGGAAGATTGGTAGCACCTTGGACTAAGATGTTATAGTCATTCTTTGAATTCTTAGTTTATTATTCACTTTGCTAATTTTGAAATAAAGCAAAGTAAGTGACTGTGGACTACTGCAGACTCTGGAAACGTTACAAAGATGCAAAGATGAGTTTAATAGTTTGTGTTGCCAAGGGAGAAGCAATTTGAGTATTGTTACATTGTATTCAGTGCAGTGTCTAGAACAAATTCAGGATCAGCTTCCAGCCCAACTGTCTTATGATTTTATCTGTCACATTTTGCCAGATGCTCACATCCCATGAATAATGCTACTGAAATGCTTCGGCGGCTCAGCAGAGGCCAGCACGAGTGTATCAGGGCTGGTGTGGGGCTAGCTGCTCTGAGCTGTAGTGCTGCTATGTTCACTGCTGTCCATGGGTATGGATAGTAGGAGAGTCAGCTGGAGCTAATCTTTGGTTTTAAGGTAAAACCGAAGTCTAAGTTTAAAGCACATCCACTTGCTACACCTGAAAATTGTTTGACTACTTTGCCTACTGTGCACAAAGTACTTTGTGCAGCAGTAGGGAGGCGAGCTATTTGAACGTAAATGTAAGGGTTTCCTCTAATGCTATGTAGGCATTAACCTCTCTGTGAACCTTGTGGTGGAATGCTCAAGGTTGGTTGAATATCCCCAAGACAGAAGTGCAGTAATGTGCTCTTCAGCTTGTGTAACCTGAAGTGTGCTGTGTGCAGGCATTAGGAAAATAATTAAACTACATAAGCTGATGCTCTGTGATGTGACTAAAGGAAAAATGGAGTATGTATTGACTATATCTGGCTTGTGTGCATAAGTTTTAAGCAGTCTAGTGGTATCTGGGAAAACAGTTCAGCTTGTACAACAGCATGCTAGAGTGCAGTGTGGTTCAGAACATGAGCTTGAGTCCTGGGAACGGTGCGGCCACAGGAGCTCAATTAGCCAGTCATTGCGTGCTGCAAAAATGTGGCTGTTGCACTTCCGCCACAGAGCTAGCTAATTTCAGACCACCTTGGGGATCTGTGCAGCACAGTGCTGTAGCTGTACCTGATGTCTCCGGCATTGTGTATTAATAGTAGTAGGGTAATATGCTCTGTGGCTGGGAGGAAGGGAGGAAGAAGAGACTGCTCAACTAGATAAGCACCGTTTCACTTTCTTTTTTTTCAAATGTTCTATTTAAAACAAAGATTTTCTTTCCTTCTTCTTCTTCGTCTTCTTTTTTTTTTTTTTATATCTGTTGCAGTTTGTAACCTAGGCTAACACCAACTCCTCCTTAGTGTAAGTGTATAGGTTATAGGTTTGATTACAGTCCTACCAATGTCTTGTGAAAACAGATGTAAAATGTGATCACCGTTGGTCTCTCTTCTGACTTTCTTCCTGCCAAATGCGTTTCTGCTGCAGGACTGAAATCCTTTGGTCTTTTGTAGCATAACAGGAGCGCAGACTAGATTTTTCTTGCCATGTTAAGAGGATGTATGCTGAGGTTCTGCGCTAAGTTCATAAGCTTCTGGTGAAAATCCCTTCCTGTTGTGACACTCTTATGACTGCATTCACTTGCAGACATCATGCTGATTAACCACCAGAGTACGCTGTGATGAGGCAGTCTGAGCAGAACATCCCCTTCCTGTGCCTGTGCTGCGTGCCTAGGGGCAGGAGATACTTTTGTGAGCAAGGATATGTCATTCAGTCATATCATCCTTGCAGCAATAACTCCAGTATTTTTGCAGGGTCCTCTCGTGTTGCATGTTCTATTCCAAAGGATGAGGCACTGGAAAAATAATTACTGGATCAACTGACCTAAAAAGTGATCACTTGGAAGAGTTCAGTCCTCACAGCTGGTGTGCCGGCTTGTGACATCTTCCTCCTTCCTCCAGCAGCATTACACGTGTCAGTATCTCGTGTTGTCCTCCCTCCACAGCATGCTCTGATTTGCTTTCAGCTGCTGTTCAAGACCCAGTGCACCATGATAGCAAAGAACAGGCTTTAGACCTCAGATCCTCAGATCTGATACGATTATTCCGGTTTCCCAGAAGCACGTGGTGTCTGGTAAACACTTAAAAACTATTTGGATATTAATTCAGATAGTGAGCTTCAACAACCATTACGATAAAGGATAAGCAAGGTTTCCTAGTACTCAAAATGAATCGTTCATGCTCTTAATGGTATTTCTGTGTGGTGTGCTAGCAGACTTGCATCTGAAGGGAGAGAAGTAAGACTCCTTGAAAACTCTGTTTTGAAATGCCACTTTAGGCAAGTGGATATGCTGCTGGTTCTTGTTCAGATCATGAAACGCAGTGGATGAATAGCTGAATGACAGCTGAAGGCAGGAAAAAATGAAAAAAAGCCCCACAGATTACTGACTCTGCCAGCGCACTTGATATAGGAGAAACTGTGCGTTCGGATGTCCATCAGTTATGGTTTGAAAGACTCATGTATCTCATGTGTATTAATGTGTATAGGCATTATTAGATAGTTCATGTGTACTTCATGCCGTTGTCGTGGTCCCCAACAGTTAATTTGTCTGTATGGAAGTGATGAGGCTGCCTCAGGCAGTTCATCTGGGGATGTTTCCAGGTGACAGTTTAAAAAGCCATTATAGATCATGTTTCTTCTGCAGCTCTGGTGTGTGTTCACTTGGGATCTGCAGAGAAATGTCCTGAGCTAACCTGAGCTTCTGCAGCCATGGCCTGTCAGCTGGGGTTTGCAGTGAGATCCTCTCACAAGTCAACACTTGAGTCTTGGGCCCGCAATAGCAGTCTAAGGGGTGAAGCTGTTCCCTGAAAAATCATTCTTGAGCAGCAGGTTAGTCTTGCTGCCTCTTTTGGTATTCTCAGCTGCTGCATCTCCTCACCGATGAGTGCTGAACAGGCAAGGAACAGAAAAACATTTCAAAAACTCTGCTACTGCAGCTCTCGTGTTCTTCTTAATGCAGTGGTGGCTTCTGAAGCTGCAACAGCTTGTGCCATCAGCCTCCCCCTCTGTGAGAGATCATGAAATCCTTGGAGTTGGAAGGCACCTTTGAAGGCTGTCTAGTTTAACTCCCTTGCAACGAATAGGGACACCACAGCTAGATCGGGTAGCCCAGGGCCTGATCCAGCCTTGCTTTGAAAGTCTCCAGGGAAACCTCTTGTTCCTCAGTTCTGTCCTTTGAATGTGGCAGTGTCACCAAGAAAGTGGTAGGCTGCGATGCTTCTGGGAATGTATGGGGGTAGTTTTGGTGAGAACTTCTCCAGTGCACCAGAGAGAAGCAAAGATCTGCAGTGAAGGCTGGTTCTGTGTTTTTCATTGTGGTTTTGGCATGCTTCACCAGTGTTACAGAATTGCTCTGTTCACTCATCTGTCTGTTGCAGCAATTATGCTGTTATTGCCTGTTGCTTGGATGAATCGTCACTTAAAAAGTGCTTTGGGATTGCAAATAAATTCTGAGATCTTTGAAGATAATATTTGGTACATTTTAGCTTTTCAGGGTCAAAATGAGAGTTTATCCTTTCATTCTACATTCTTTACATGACACGGAGGAACGGAGGTGTGTTTTCCTCCCTGTGCACATAGATGTTAGTGCTGCCTGTAGACAGCAATACCATGGGGACTGGCAGGACATGTTTGCATCCCGCATGGTGTTGCAGATCTATCAGACCAGAATTCTGCTTCCTGAGTGTTACCTTTCCATTCTAATCAAGGCATTTAATCTGGATGTCAGAATGCCTAGTTGTGCAGTATCTGGCCTCTTGAGTTGTTTTTGGTCTTACAGGTAGATGCAGATGGTACTGGCAGCAGCAGGGGGGTTCTCTCACTGGTGGCCTCACAGCAGCAGTCCTTGGTAAGGATCTGTATGGTGTTGAATGGTAAGGCAAACTACTGGCTTATACTGGGTGTACCAGAAACACTTGAAAACAAGTGTTTTGGAAGTTGTGTTGTTCATCAGAAATAGTTAATCTTTCTTCATTTAACTGGCCAGGAATACGCTTCTCAAGTAGGATGACATTTTGAGAAACTTGAGAGTAGAAGTTTCCGTTACTCATGTGACTTTCCTTGTGGGGAGCTGTCACAGTAATGGCTTGGTTACTTATGTGGTTTTTCACCAGGTGACGGGCTTAAAAATTAAGTTCTATCCTTTGTAATAGGGTTTAAAGTGTCTCATCTGAAAGCTAAAAGGGAGACTGTGGTAAAATGACATGTTTGTACTTTTGGATGGTGTTCTGTGGGTGATTTTTGAACACACACAAATTAGAAATGAACTTTGTGTATTAACTGTAAAGCAATGCTAGGCACTGGAATGGGCTGCCCGGGGAGATGGTTGAGTCACTGACCCTGGAAGTGTTCAAGGAACAGTTAGATGTTGTACTGAGGGACGTGGTGTAGTGGGCAACATTGGTGGTACGTGAATGGATGATCTTGGAGGTCTCTTCCCCCTTAGGGATTCTATGATTCTAATCATGATCTAATGGCATGGAAAATTACAATGAAATCTGAAAACAGGTATAAAACCTGTGTAGGAATATAAAGGTATGGAGAGATATCTAGTGATTTGCTTACTGTGTTTTTTATGGTAACAGGATTGTTAGGTGTACATCGTGGGATTAAAGAGTTCCTGTAAAATGTGTTTAAACTCCTTCAATAATGTGAAATGCCAAGTGTTATCAAACTTTGGCTCAGGAATGTCTACCATTGTGACTACTATAATGCGTCTGATTAGTCTTTGCTTTCAGCTTTCTCTTGTATTCTGGTTATAAAACTGACCTTTTCATATTATCTAAGTTAGGTTTACTAATGGAATGCTGGCTTTTTTTTTTTCTTTCTTTTTTTAAGCATTAAAATGAATCAGTTGAATGAATAATTGAAAAAGTGACATCTAAAGACTATAGAAAACCTTGTTACTAGAGAAATAAAAACAAGTGGGTAAATTGAAAGCTGGATAATTTTCCTGTACTAAAAAAACCTGAAAAACAATGACCAGAGGTTGCCACTCTCCTGATCCAATTCCCGAAGAAAATCTGTTTGTAGGAGTAGAGCCTGTGTTGTTCCAAGTCACTGCTTAATTTCTCCAGAAGGGTAGTACTTCCAAGGCATTGATTATTTAAATGGAGTAAGGAAAGTGAGTCTGTAAGTGCTGAACTCAAAAATACAGTTGGGATCTGAAATAATAATTATAAGCACAAGTAGATGATACAGTGCACATCGGAAGATGTTTCCCCCACCTGGTGAGTGACAGAAGACTGAGAATCTCAAGGTGGTGTGAACTGCAGACAGTTGATAGGGAAAGTTCCTGAAGCTATCATTTAGCACTTGGGTGAGGATCCTGCTTCGATTACTCAGTAATAACCTATTTTTGATGGTAGTGAGATTGTACTATGATTAAAATCTTGGCTTTGGTGCTTATTATCATCTTCCTTTTCTGGCAGTTCAGTCTTCTGGTACGTGGCAGATGTTGTTGACTGAATCATTTATGATGGTTTATCTGGATTATGTGCTAAGTGATCACTGTGTTTACTTCCCTTTAGTAGTTTTAATCATGTTTTTCCTTTTGTTATCTAAGAATAGCGACAGCGGAGCTACGTGTTTTGTGGTAGTACCCTGCAAAAATGCAGATGCATAGATGAGTGGATTCTGTGTTATAACTGGGGTGCTGGGAAAGAAGTAAATATGATAAAAATTGCAGCTGTGAAAAAGGGAGAAGTCATAGAGTGGTATTTCAGAGATTTTATACTGGTTTGAATGGCTGTATCAATGCCTGATTTTTTTGCAGCAGCTGCACCAAGTGCTTAGGATGAATTGCTGCATATACTTGTGCTGGATGTTCCACTTGATGGATTTTAGTAAATGCGCATTGAAGGTGTTCACTGTTGTCTGCATGCTTTCTTTGGAATGTTGTTTTTGAAATTCCTGCTCTTAGAGGGGAAGAAGTTATGATTTCACACGTGCAGTTTTATTAATTTCTTTGTTAATAGTTACAGTGTTTGAATGGAAGGAGGATGAATGTTGTGTAAGCTAGCTTAAACGTTCCTCCTTGAATGGTGGATCCAAGCATGGTGAAGAGAAAGGAAATTTATTCACAACATTTATTCATGGCCATGAGAATAAAGGTTGATCTCAAACACAAAAGAAATAACTGTATTTGTTTGAAGTCCATTTACATGACTATTTTGCTAGTAACAAGTAATTGTTTTGTTTCCTGAAACATCATTGAGTGTTAGGAGAGCTGTGTGGGAGAGGTGATCTCCGTAGGTATGGAGAGCTTTGAATAATTATAACCAAACAATTAATTTCATGAGAGAATGTTGAAGACGAGATGTCTAATGAATATTTAATTGTCATTAGTATCTCCGAAGACTTCCTCGGGTTGAGGTGTTTTTACTATCTATTTGCAAGGGAAGTTGATTAGATAAAACTGAGATGATGCACTATTGTTTGCTGATCGCCTGTCTAAATATGGCACTGTTTAAATGGAAGAGATTTTCCTCTAAAGTGTTTTTCTGTTTATTTTCTCTTTAAGATAAAGCACCTTTGTCAAAGAGTCTGTTATTAGTCCCAAGTGCCATCTCGATTCTGTTGACTCTGCTCTTCCAACATTATCAGAAGTTCTTTGTGTATAACCTACAAGCTATAAAAGAGGATTTTCAGGTAAGGATCAGTCAATTTTTTGTGGAAAGAGACAGCAAGAGACTCTCTTCTGTGCATTTTTTCCTTTCTTTTTCTCTTCTGATTCTTTACCTTTGTTTACTGCTGTAGACCAGCTTGCTCTTAGCTTTTAAGTTACCCTAGTAGTCTGCAGCAGAGTGTAGCAGGCCATTACCTGCTTTTTGTTTGAAGCGAGAAAAACTTGATCTGAAACTGTCAACATAAGCCTTTCACTTCTTTCTTTTGCCTGGGAAATGATTGTTTGTGTCATCTCTCCTTGCAGTTGGGAAGCTTGCTTTGAGCAAAGTGTTACTTAACCCAAATAGCAATAGAGGTGTTCTGATATGAATGTCAGTTATCCTCTTGTGCTTAATTTTTTTGAGGTTGGACAAGACTATTGTGATCAGCTACTGTTGATAACCTACCATTTATTTTAAGGACAGAGGACATAAATGTCACACTGTACCTTCTGCTATAGTGAATTATGAGAAACTGAAATTTTTCTGTTGAAGAGAACTGCTGTTCCTCATCTACAAGCCTTAAAAATTATTAGGCCTAGCTGGTGATTCTGCATGTTGTTGCACTTTGTGATCTTGTCAAGTACGAGAGCTGTGTTACCTTTAATGTGCCATAATCTCACTGTAGTCCTGGAGATGTGACGAGAGTGTTGCAACAGGCAGGTGCAGGCTCTTTAGGAAGAATAGGCCAGGTAGGCAAGGAGTGCAAAAGAGGACTGGGACTGTGCAGAACTGACGGATGATGGGGGAAGTTGAAAATTTGTGGGTCAGGATTAGGGGGCAGACTAGCACAGGCAACTTTGCGGTCTGTAACTTTGTTACAGACTGACCCTGTGACTATGAAGTAGATGAGGACTTCAGACAATTGAAAGAAGCCTTACATTTTCAGGCCCTGGCTCTCATGGAGGGATTTAACTATGCTGATAGGTGCTTGCGGGGGCCAATACAGCGGAGTTTCTGAAGGAGGTTTCTGAAGTGCTTTGGTGACAAATTCCTAGCACAGATATTCAAGGAGGTGAAGAGGGAAATTGTTTTGACCGGATCTCTTACTTAAAACCAAGAAAGGTCTGACTGGGGATGTGTGAAGAACAGGTACATCCTTGGTTGCAGTGACCATGAATTTCCTGATGGAATTCAGGGTCCTGAGAGGAGGGAATAAGACCAGTTGCAGGGAGTTGTAGGAGAACAAACTTGGAAGACACCTATGGAGTATAATATCCATCACAAGGAGTTTGAGTGGGACTGTCCTTCCCTTCTACTCAGCCCTGGTGAAGCCACATCCAGAGTGCTGTCCTTTGTTCTAGGTTTGTGATTATAAGATAGAACTGGGTACATGGGTATAGCCAGGAGCTGGATCATTTAATGTACAAGGAGAGACTGGGATTGCTTAGCCTGAAGAAGAGGCTTAGGGTGGATTTTCCAGTATGTGTGAATACCTAATGGGAGAAGGAGTAATAATGATGAGGGTGCCAGATTCTTCTCAGTGCTGTTTATTTACATAACAAGAGATGATTCATTGAAATACAATGAATTTCACTTAAAGAGAAATGTATTTTAAGGTAAGTCTGATAGAATGGAGGAGCAGGTTTCCCAAACAAGTTGCATAGTCTCTATCCTTGGAGGTATTCAAAACCAGTCTGGAGATGGCCAATTAACATACCCCTCTAGCTGACTATGTTTAGAACAAGTGTGTTGGACTGGACAGTCTCATCTCCACAGTTCTTTATTTCTATGAAGCAGTGCCTGACCAAATGATTACTTTCTGTGAGGCATGTGGTACTGTGAATAAGGAGAAATCAGTGGATTTTGTATACCTTGACTTTAGGAAGGCTTTTAACCCATCTCCCATAGTGTCCTTAATTTTGTGCCAAATTGGTGAGGTATATACTGAATAAATGGATTAATAGATCGATGGAAAATTGGTGTTGTGGTTACTGGTACAAAGTCAACCTGTCAGGAAGTAATTAGGGAGGGCTTCTCAGGGTTCAGTACTGGAACCAGTACTGTTTAGTGACTTCATTAACCACCTGAATGACAGCAAGAACTAAACTCTCAGCAAATTAGTGGGTGACCCCAGTTTTGGGGTGTGGGCAATATGCCGGAAGACAGGGCTGCTGTTGAGAAAGACCATGGAAAACTGAAGAAATGGGAGCTTTGTGAAGTAGAAAGTCCTTCTCTGGGACAGAATAACTCCAGGCAGTAAGAGTGCAGACTGGAGAGCAAGTGCTTAGGAAGCAGATCTGTAGAGGAGACCTACAGATCTTGGTGGACAACAAGTTAAACAGGAGTAAGCAGTGTGCTCATGCATCCAAGAACACCAACCACTTCCTGGGCTGTGTTAGTGACAGTGTGGCAGTAGATCCAGGCAAGCCATCCTTCCCTGCTAGCTGGCACAGTGCTCAGTGTGGTCTCACAAGTACCCTGTTCTGGGATCATCAGTGCAAGGAACTCAGGAACCCCACTGGAGTGGGTCCACCAAGAATGACAGAGGGTTAGAGCATGTGGTATACAAGGAGAGAACTTGGTGAAAAGCCTTGAGAAAAGAAGGTGGAGAGGAGATACCTTAGTCCTGTCTGCAAAATACCTGATAAATAACTACAGAAGAGCTGGAGCCAGACTCTGCTTGGAAGTGCACTTTGATTAGAACAAGAGGTAACAACAAAAGTTGGAACTTAGGAACTTCTGCCTAGATAAAAACACTTGGTTTATTTTTCTTATCTATGAGATTGGCCAAGTGCTGCAACAAGATGCCTAGGGAGGTTGTGGAGCTTCCATTTTTTGTGGATGTTCAAGTCTTGACTGGACATGGTTGCAAGCAGACTGAACTGATTAAACGTACTTTGAGCAGTACACTGGTTTAGATGGTCTCTGGAGGTCACTTAAAAATAATTTTTTGATAATCTATACAATTTACTAGGGTTAATGTTTCCATTTTTATTTGTAAACACGAACTAGGATCATGGAAATAGGGGTTGACTTGATTTAAATTGTAGATCTGTTTTAATAGATAGACTTCTTGTTTGAAAACATTTTTAAACAGTCTTCTTGAAATCTCTATAGAATTCTAGTTCTTTATTTCCCTCTTTTAATGCCATACTGCCTTCCTGCTGTCTGAGTTTAGTCTTATATTCCTTCACTCTGAGCACAAGTGCTCTGAAGAATTTCTGTGAGGGTAGAGAGACTTAATGTAACAATCTTCAACCTTCTAGATTTGGAGACTTGTATGTGGGAGAGTGATATGCCTTGATCTGAAAGACACATTCTGCAGCAGCCTGCTCATTTACAACTTCAGAATATTTGAAAGAAGATACGGCAGCAGAAAATTTTCAGTAAGTTCTAGAGTTGCTTTTCTCCTTTTATCAGAAATTACTTTCTACACTGTTTTGAATCTTGTAGTCTTAGATTAATATTGTAGTTTTTATTACTAATATTCCATATAGAAATATACATTTAAGAGTTTTGAAGTGATTTGGGTTTCTGTAAGTCAGAATTTAAGTTCATCTTGCAATCAGTGGGTTATTCTAAGTTTGCATCTGTAGCAGTTGAAAGTTACTGCATCCACAGAATTTATTTTTGGTAACGAATCAAACTCTTTTTCATTCTTCAGCATTTAAACATTTACATCTGAATTTATGCTGTGCTAAATATTATATTTGTCTTGACTGAACTAGTGTAGTGATTTTCTTATTTAAGAGATATATTAAAATCTTATTTTTAAGCAATTGAATTAAAATTAACCTTTTTCTTTCTAGTCCTTTCTACTGGGTGCTTGGATGCTGTCAGCTTTGTTTGATCTTCTCCTTGTAGAAGCTGCTCAGTATGTATTTGGCATCACCATCAACAGCTTGCCTTCTGGTTTGTAAGTAGCTCCTAGTGTTATTTTAGATAGGATTTTAAGGGAATATTTTGTGTAGGTTTGAATTTAAAAGCCTTTCTTCATGTAACCTTTTAAATTAAGTATAATCCTTTTGAACTCCAGTGTAAATGTTTTGTGGTAGAAATATTTTCTAACACTCATTTTCTAATTGTGATCTGAGGCTAAGGTTCTTAAAATTTATCCACCTGACGATGATTTTCCTTTCTGTTAGCGCCAGATCCATTGTCAGCATGACTGAGAAGTGGCTTACAGTGCACAAATTAGCACCATATTTATTTTTGTTCAATAAACCTGTAAATGAAATCAGGTTGGTACTGATTTCTTTCTTAAATGCCAAAGATAGCTTAACTCTAATTCGTATCTTTATGTTCACTTTTAAATGCAGTTATATGCATTTCATTCTGGTATTTCATACGTGTGTGTTTCAAAGCTTGAGCATATTATTTAATTTGTTTGCATTTAAAGTTCTTAAAGCTTTAAGGTATTTAGTGGTTGAGTTTTGTGTCATCTGTATTTGACATTTCTGCCATTAATAACAGGAGGTGTATCTGTTGTAGTAGAACCATAGAGCTTGCAGAGCCTTTGTGGTTAAGAGACATCAGCCTCATATAGACTTGAGTTTCCAGATGTCACATGCTCTGAGGTAGTAATAGAAGCTCATGAGGCAAGAGTTTAGATGCTGAACACCATGCTAAGATTACAGAGCTTTACTTTTTTAGTGTATCTCTTGAAAGTAGCAAAAGGCTGATCTAATAATAAAGATAAAGCATGTCTTTTGTTGTTACAAGTATACATTCCTCCTGATGTGTGAGTATTCAAAAGGAGTCTAAAGCTTGAATAACACTGCAATGTTTTTGTGCTGGAACACAGCTGCTAGGCACGCATAAGCTGCTAGAGTATCTAAGCAAATTTAGCATTTTCATCTGTATAAAAAGTGTAGAGTGTAATAAGTGTACATATCACGCAGTGAACTAATGAGCACTTCAGGTACCGATTTTTTTATGACTTTTTATCTATGTCTGCATAAGCTGTTAGAAGGAAATCTGTGTCAAATAAATATTTTGGTGAAATATTTGTACTTTCTAAGTCATACTGACATATTGGTCAGGAGAAAATGAAGCTGATTTTAGAAGAGTGGGATATACAGTAGTTTAGGATTGTTAGGCTGTGTAATTATGAACAATAGATGATACCTTGCATCACAGTTTTTCAGTGTTAGTGCTTTATTACACTAATGGTTATTTCTTGTCTGGTGATAGCTACAATTTGTTAAGGTGACAAAAGTGGTGGGCAGTTTAACACTGATACTAAGTTTTAGTTCATTTCAGATTTACAAAGGCTGTTGAGCAAACATGCAGAAGTGCCATTATCATTGTACTCTCACATAGTTACAGTGCAACAAACATCTGTTACTTCCGGGCATAGAACATTTTCCAGCGGAGCCAAAATTCTGGAATTTGGAAGAATAATCTCTCGTTTTCATTAGAGAATCCCTCTAATGTTTTTACTTTTTGGTTGTTTTTTTTTTTTTTATATCATTTCACTGTTGATATTATTGAGTGATCTTACACTTGCAGTTCGAAAACTCTTCCTGCGCACGCTTCGGAGGTAATTGCGATAAAGGATGACACTGATGACTCTAGCCTGAAATTGTTTAGAAACAATATAGTACAGTATAACATCCAAGCAAGTGCTGAGGTTCATGAGAAAGGTGGTGAAGGCTGCCCACGGATTGTAGCTTGTACCTTCATTTAACATCATGAGGGCGAAGCAAATGTGGAAGGGTACAAAGCACACAAGTACTTGAGCAATCAGAGTAACTATGATTCTTATGGATCTCTCTTTGGCCTTAGGCTTCAACTTGGAAGTCTTGCCATGGATAAAATTGTAAATAATGACTAGGTAGCACCCCATCATAATAAGCAAGGGAATCAAAAAGAAAAATATCAAGCGAGAAAAGTTCAACATATTTACTTCCCTTAAATGGATGATATCGAGCATTTTCTTGCAGGTGGTGATATTGCAGGCTTTGTCTGGATCAGAACGTAGGAAGAGCAATGGGGAAGTTGTTGCAAGGGTCATTATCCAGATCCCCGTACAAGCCAGCAGGGCTTTTTTTGTATTTTTCAGTTCTTTGATATGTTTGGGCTGGACAATGGCCATAAATCTGTCTACGCTTATGAAAGCAAGCAACCACAGAGCAATGGCTGGATAAAATACAGTGAAAGCACTGATAATCCGACAGAATATATCTCCAAAAGGCCATGTTTCTTTCCCATGGTAGATTATCCGAAAAGGCAAGGAAAGTATAAAGGCTATGTCAAGTAATGCCACATTCATCATGTATATGGTTATAGTGGTTCTCTTCTTGGTAGTGCAGCTGAAAACCCATAGTGCCGTGGCATTCACTACCAGTCCTACTGTGAATACAAAACTGTAGAAGACCAGTGATGAAATCCTGTATTCTTCAGGGTAGTGATTCTCAAGCATCATATCGTAATTGGTTTTAGGAATAGTTGTTGCACGCCCATTAAAACCCTGAAAATAGATGACAGAGGAAGATTATTCTCCTTCAAGTGAAAACTTTCTTTAAAAAAACAAATGCAAATTTTTGTAGAATGGGGTTTTGTATTGTCTGGTGGGGAAAGGTGTGCTACTTTTGTTGCTTTTTCTGACTGAATACATACTGTGCCATGAAGAAAGTACATGTGCTGTCAGATTTATGAGAAATAGTTTTGATAAGCTATATTAATTAAATATACAGTTACTTAAGAGGAATGAGAAAGTCAAGATTGCTCAACTATTTTTGAATGCGTTCCAATAGCCGATAATTAGATAGAAATGGCTGTAATTGTAGTAACAGAGCTATTTTCTAAAGAATATTTCTTCAGCTTGTTCCTGCTGAAAAAATTGGCTAGTTATGAAAAGAAAGAAGTGAGCATGACATGTAGTAACATTTGGATATGCTAAGTGAGGTATTTACATTGCATTTTAATGGTGTGGAAACTACGTAGATCTCAAAAGAATATGTGTGTGCATGCTGTTGCTCATGAAAGACATTAAAAATCTGTCTTAATAGCTCTGTGGGTTGAATAAAGTCTTTATTCCCAGAGCTTCAGAATGAACCATCCACTGTTCCTTCTTTCAGCTGGGAGTCTGAAATCTCAAATTTCATTGTGCAGACTCAACTGATAAGATTGTCCCCCATCTTATTCTGGAGCCCCTTGCAGAAGGCGGGTGTTGCCTGATACTTGCAGGGGTGTTTTTGTGAGCCCACCCTTCCCCCTCTTTCCTGGCTCTCTGTTTTATTGCACTGCGACTTCGCATGGGGGAGCTTCTCTGGTTTGGCCTTTTACCCAGCCATGTGGCAACTCTCTGAAGAGGAGGAGGAAAGAGTGAGTTGGTTGTTTGACTGATCTTCCAATTTGTGACAAGCATCTGACTAACTCCAGCAGCATAATTTCACAGAATCACAGAATGGTGTGGGTTGGAAGGGACCTGAAAGCCCATCCAGTCCCAACTCTCCTGTTATGGCAGGGCTGCCCCCCCACCAGCTCAGGCTGCTTAGAACCCATACAACCTGGCCTTGAACACCTCCAGTGTCTATTTCGGGTAGATGGCATATGTGTGACAGAAAATATTGTAGCACGTGCTTGTAGCACATCTGAAGTAATATTTATTGTACTGTCCCGGTTTTATTACTGTTACATAAATTTGTCCACATATTGCTAGAAAAAAATCCCACACATTTAAGTAAGTTCTTTTTGCATTGTTGGAAACGATTCAGAAACTTTATTTCACAATAGTTCTTCAGCAAAGCTTTGTGGCTGTGTACACTCATGCCAATGTTTAATATTAAAAATATTCTTAAAATTGTGGAATAAAGTCCTCATAAGCTTTAATTAAAAAAAAAAAATCCAATTTTTTTCCCTTGTATTTTCTGTTGCTGATGGTTGTTTATGACATAGTTCATTACTACCTATATCCAGATCCTGACCAGTCTGTAAACTGAATACTAACATATAAGACAGGTAGAAGAATTCAGTTTTTATAGATGAATGTTAGTAAGGGACACTAGTTTTGGTTTTGCTCTCCCCTTTGGGCTTGCAGTAACTGTAGTCATTTCTAGTCAAGTCTTGTTTCTGTAATAACTAGCATGTTGTTGTTGATGGGAAGAGAGGAAGCTGAATCTGGTTTGAGCTTGTAACTGGAAAACTGGGGCTGTGTGGCTTATTTGCAGATTATTTCGAAGTGGTGCCAATTGTTTCAGAGAATGGACATACTCTAACAGAAAGTGTTTTTTTTTTTCTTAAATTTAGTTGTAGAAGTCAGTGTTGCCAAATGTTATGTATTTATTGTAAGTTTACTTTTTAAGAATCCGAAATTTGACATTTATGCAGTTAAGAATTAATTATGTTTGGGGGAAAAAAAGAGCCTCTCGGCATTTATACACGGGTACAATGATTCAGTTATTTTTGTTTTTTTTTCTCTTGTCAGTACTTGTCTGCCTGGATTCCAGGTTGAGATCAGCCCAAATAGGTCTTCATGCATCTCTGATTGGACAGTTTTGCCTGCGTTGCTATCTTTCATAATGGGAGCATTTAATTTGTTCTGTTTATAGAAGCGCTTAAAATTGTGGAATCATTTCAGTTGAAAAGGACCCCTTAAAGGTCATCTAGTCCAACTCCCCTGCAATGAAAGGGGCATCCACAGCTGGACTAGGTTGCTCAGAGCCCTATCCTTGAATGTCTCCAAGGATGGGGCATCTACCACCTCTCTGGGCAGACTCACCACCCTCATTTAAAAAAACTTCTTCCTCATACCCAATCTAAATCTCCCCTTTTTTAGTCCTTTGCTTTGTACTATTATAGCAGACTGTTATATAATTATATTGTTATATAATATATATATATAATATTATACAATATTATAATATATATTATTATTATAACATATAATGTTATTATAATTATAATACTTATAATATTATAATATATATTATATATGTTATATATATATTATATATTATTACTATTATAGCAGAGTTTGTCCCTTTCTTTTTTATCACCCTCCTTTGCTGGACAGGCACTCTCAGGTGCCCCTGGAGCCTTCTCTTCTCTAGGCTGAACACTTCCTGAATAGCTCCTGGAATAACTGGTTTCCAGCTGTCTGTGCTAATCTTGAATTATTGACCTGACATCGGTCCATATGTTATGTCAACATGTTTTATATTTTAATTATGGCTGAGGTTCTTAGTAACTAACAAGAATTGTAAAGTCTATCTAGATTTCATGAGCAAGAACAGAGACTTTCAGGGCAAAACTAGAATTAATTATTTTCCTTTAGAGTTTTAGTATGAGTAAATCCCATTCTAAGGATTTTCTGTGTATCTCTCTTCCCAAACCCTCAACTCTCCTCCTACATTTTTTATCTCCTTCTATCCCTTACATTTCCTCACATTTCATCAAGGAGGTCAGGGCTTTCAGTGGATCATAGAGAGATCAAGCAACAAGATAGTTTTGTGTTTTTCATTTAATGAAAACAAGGTTGTTTTTTTTTTTTTTTATTTAGTGATAACATATTTACTGCTTTAGTTACGACATATTTTTGAATTCATTGTAAAAAACCTGAACAACGATTAGGGGACTATTATTTATACAAACATTCATTTTGCTTTGAACATTATTTAGAGAATGCTGCTTATGGTTTGAAGGCATTAAGCACTCTAAAGAATTAGATTTCAGTTCATTAGTCTCAGAATATACACCTGTGTTCAGCTTCTGAAGAAAGAAGTAAATCTTAACACTATGCATATACATCCAAGTTACATTACTGATGCAAAGTAATGGTTTGTAACTTACGTTTTGTGCAGTACAAAGTGTCTGCTGCCATGTTTGTTTCATAGTCCCTCGTCTGTAGAAGCTTTAGACTTCCTCTTTTCTGCTCAGCCTCGCTATGCTATAAAATAGCTCTTCACAGCAGGAAGCAGTGACGCAATCTAGCTAGTTTTGAGCTTGCTATTGGTCAATACTTAAAAGTGTCTTTTTAATATTTCATACGCATACAAGGTAACTTGCAGGATTTGTGACCTTGTAGTTCTCATATGTGATATAATATTTCCAGTGTGGCCAAGCCGGGCAATTGTACCAAATATCATTTTAAAATACTTTCTGAATTGTTTGTGATAAAGGCCAGGTTGGATGGGGCTGTGAGCAACCTGGTCTGGAGGGAGGTATCCCTGCCTATAGCAGGGGGTTGGAATGACATGATCTTAAAGGTCCCTTCCAACCCAAATCATTCTTTGATTCAGTTGTGAAGAAGCCTGCTTTGGGTTGATATTTTTACAAAAGGGTAAGGACAAAAAATACACATCTTGGTTGTAGAAAGTTTCTAACAAGCACAGTGCTAAAATATTCTCTTTAGACTGCAGTCATTTTCATGGAAATCCCCGTTTTATTTAAATTGGCTGGGGTAGTATTCAGCCTGAAAGTGACAGGAGCTCACTGTGTGTGTTTGAAGTGAGAAGTTTGATTCTCTGGAAGACTTTGCTTTGTTTAAATCTGCACCGACCGTAATTTACTAACGCTGCAGCAGTGCCTTGATGTCTGAAAAATAATGGCTCTCCTATTTAACAGGTTTGCAGAAATAGGCTTTGTAAAGAATGTTCAGCCATTATTGAAATGGAATAAAATCTATCAACTGTGTCCCAACAGACACCTGTGGTGGGATGGGAATATCCTCAGTAGCTAATAGCTAAGGGAGTCAGTCAAGAAATCGGACAAAAAAAAGAGCCAAACTTCAAAAGAGCCATTCGGAGAAGGAGATATTCCAGATTCTCTGCAGAGTGGTCATCAGTGGCAGTTCTCAGGCTGTCATTAGGACGTTGAAGCAGGCCATGGAGAGCTTGTTACCTCTGTTTGCCTCCATTTTTTTTCCTCTGCCAATGAAGTGACAAGAGATACGTGTTGAGGAAGGGCACAGTATTTTGATCTCCTCCTGACATGCAGTCAAGAATTTGCCAGGATTGCACGTGGTTCCAGAAGCAACAAAGTCCTACAGCCCAGACATAGCCAGAATCAGGTTTGTTTGTGGGATCACCCTTTTTCACTGACTGTAAGAGTAATGTCAGCAGGTGATCCCCACCTAGTACTGAGAGTAACTTCTGTGAAGAGTATGCTCTGCTCTGGAGTCATGTAATCTGTCTCTGTTCAATGGGCTTATGGTAGTGCATAGATATTTGCACACGTCAGTGACAGATGACCTAACCACAAGGTGGGGTTTAGTATAGTTTCCAGTATGTAGATTGGTGATATCTTTAAACATTTGGACTTCCCTTTTCAGATTGGCTGATACTTATTTTTTGTAATCATTTTAAAGATCTCTCAGGTGCAACGAGCTATAAATCCTGCCCAGTCCATCCTACAGAAATATCAATAGTTAAGCTTAATATTTTTGGGTTAAAGACTATTTTAAAAAGATGTGTTTTACAAAAGAACATGTGAAGGACTAAACAATGTTGAAAACTAAGGCTTTATCCTTAACATAACAACTCTGGAGCATGCTCCAGAAGGATGAGTCACTCATGCTGTTTTCGAGTTTAGTGAAAGGTCACTGAAGTCCAGTGACACAGGTATTGTTGAAATGTTTAAAAAAAGAGTATGCAGCTCCTGAAAAAGAATACCTGGCTTTTCAGCTCTTGTGGACAGGAGCATTTTATTCTTTGGTAACCAATCTACAAAACTCTTGAGGCACCTTCAACTTAAGGGCATACTTGAATAAGCAAATGGAGAGGCACTGTTACCCAGAGCTAAAGAGAGAGCGCAAATTTAATTCTGGATGCATGCTGGGTGTGAACACTTGCACTGGCTGTGGTTTGAGGGAGGTAGCTGGTCTCTCTGCTGTGCTGCATTCCCCTGGTGCTGCAACTTCTGTTGTAGGAAGCACCTGCTGTTCTTTCTGTTTGCCTCTTATTCTGTACTGTTTTGTCAGCTAGAGATGAGTGTCTCACAGTGGTTTTCCTCGGAAGGGAGTGTTTACTGAAATTAATGTTCGGTTCCATCCAGGGCTGTTTTTTTGTTTTGCTTTGTTCTGATGTTCAGGGAGAATGCTAGCTTCTGTTAAAGCCACCTTTGAGTAGTTCAAAGCCAAGCCAACGTGCTTCATGTCTGAGAGTAAAGCACGGTGCGTGTGTGGTGTGCTGCCCTGACTTCACTGGTAAGCCTTAAAAGAAGTCAGTCTGATCACTTGCAATGATGTCAAAATGCATCACTGAGGGGATTGTCTTCATGCTGTTGTTCTTGCAGGAGGCAGGTAGTGCTTGGTTTTCTTTCTCGGTCGTTTACTTATAATGCAGCAAAGTGCATTTTGCCTGTCTGCTTACCACATCGTGTAAGCTGAAGTTCTGCACTGAAGGGGCAGAATATTTACCCTCTGCTTTGGCTTGAGCTTGTGTTTTCCATTTCTTTCTAAACTTGGCATCGTTTGGACTGGTTGGAAAGAATGAGCTGAAGCTTCTTGCGCAGCCAATGGTACAGGAAGCAGCTGTCCACATGAGCCAGCCTGTTCACTTACCAGCCTGCTGTTGTGGGTGAGTTCACAAATGCAATTTCGGGTTACAGTTCTCAAACGTGATGAAATTGTGCCTCGCTTTTTATACCCATATTGCGTTGTACTGTGGTGAAGGCCATGAATAATAGACCACCAGTTAAAATTGTGGAGGCAATAAATGCATAAATTCCGTTTTTTTTCTGGCTTTGGCATATGTTACTCAGAGGCTGGGTTCTGGCATAGCTGTCCCTCTTCTCATGTGCAACAACATGGAGTAATTATAAATGCTGTGTGCAGCAGAGCTGCAGGGGTGGGAAACAGAGCAGCTGAAAAGGGGCTGCAGCCTAACTAGCCGTACCTGGCACGTTCTGCTTGCTGTGGTGTATTGCTTTCTATTCTGGGTTTGGCTAAAATATGGTGTAGTTTGAGGATGGAGTTACTGGTTTTCCCTTTTGAAAAAAAAAAATATCGGTAATGAAATTGCTATTCTGTATTTCTCCTAAGGTTTTGTTGGTTTCTGTGCAGCCAGGACACATCCCATGTCACTAGTCACTAAATACACTAAATACCCTAAAAGTACGCAGTGCATCAGACTGACAGTTCCTCTGCTCGGCAACATCAGCCTTTGAAAGAAGCAGTATTTCAAAAATTTGTTGAAATGTATTGAAATTTGCAACTCTGAGATGTCTAGTGGTGGACTAGAGACAGCAGTTTGTTACACTGCAGCAATCTCACCATCTGTGTATTTGCAAATGGTTGATATCCCATGCCTGGAGACTTTCAAGGTGAGGCTGAATCAGGCCCTGGGCTACCTATCTATGTGGATGTCTCTGTTCATTGCAGGGAAGCTGGGCTAGATGACCTTTAAAGGTCCCTTCCAGCTCTAAGGATTCTATGATATTACCCCATGCCAAATACCAAAACAGAATCTCAGAATGGCTCGGGTTGAAAGGGACCTCAAGGATCATGAATCTCCAACCCCCTGCCACATGCAGGATTACCAATCTCCCCATTTAGTGCTAGCCCAGGCTGCCCAGGGCCCCATCCAATCTGGCCTTGAACATCTCCAGGGATGGGGCATCCACAACCTCTCTGGGCAGCCTGTTCCAGCATCTCACCACTCTCTCTGTGAAGAACTTGCCCCTGACATCCAACCTAAATCTCCCCTCCCTCAACTTAAACTTCCCCTCCTGTTTGTAGGCTCCCTTTAGGTACTGAAAGGCTGCAATGAGGTCACCCTGCAGCCTTCTTTTCTCCAGGCTGAACAAGCCCAGCTCCCTCAGCCTGTCTTCGTACGGGAGGTGCTCCAGTCCCCTGATCATCTTTGTGGCTCCTCTGGACCCTCTCCAACAGCTCTCTGTCTTTCTTGTACTGGGGGCTCCAGACCTGGACGCAGTACTCCAGATGGGGCCTCACAACAGCAGAGTAGAGAGGGACAATCACCTCCCTGCTGGGCACCCCTTTTCTGATGGAGACAAAACAGCTCCATGCTTGTTGATGAAATTCATATTGCCTATGGCAGATTTCTTAAAATGTTGTGTCTGTGTTCGGCTTTCCACCTTTGTTCTGTTACATTGAGAAACAGCTTTTCTTTTGCCAGAAGTACAGATTTCCCATCACAAATATTTTGTAACTATTTAAAATCGATATGAATATTAAGCTTTTTTAAAAAAAATGACTGAAATTGTCAGGGCTATGCTATCCAATGTGGTATTTGCTCCTGTTAGGCACTGTCCAGGTGACTATTTTCAAATATTCTTTCCGGACTGATTATGCAGTGTGTGATATTTTTGCTGTTGAACCACTCAAGTGTGTAGGAGTAGTGTTTCGAAACTTAGTATGCCTCCCAGACATGGAGTTAGTGTTTCAAAAGATATTTCTTTACTGAGGGCTGTTATAGTCAAGATGTTTGATGAAGTCTGGTGCAGAAGGTAGGGAAAATCATTTTGACTTTTCCAGAACTCAGGAGCTTGGACAACCTCTGCTTAGTTACCAGCCAGAGGATATATATAATTATAAATTAAATAATGAAGAAGTGCTCCATATGCTTTAGCACATCAGTGAAGTGCCAGAAATCAGAAGAGCTGCAGAATTAGAACAAGCAATGTCCTTTAAGTTCAAGGACACCTTTCTCCATGTGGCATTCCTGTGCTTGGTGCCCGGCCCTGGCAGGTAGCTTGCTGTCATGAAGTGACAGTCTTCTGTCACTCCTGTACTATTCTTCCATGCCACCTGTCTCTGGCACAGATTAATGAATACAGAGATGTGTTGACGTTGTGAAGCCTGATTTGCTGCAGTCGGTGAGGATGAGCTGATATGAAAAGAAGTATTCAGGAGAGGAGGGGTTCTTGCTAACCATATGGACAGGCCAAAGCAGCTCAGGTCCTGCCATGGAACAGTGGGTCTCCACAGAGCAGGGTTGCTTGGTGTGTCCTCAGCAGTTCTTGGAAAGGAGTGGAGGATAGGTGAGGGCATGGAACAGGCACCCGGGCACTGGGACAGGTCCAGCTGATGCTGAGAGCTGGCAAAGCAACCCAGCAGAGTTGGCTGCTGCCAAATGGTTGCAGAGAAGTCACTGTCTTTGCACCTGACATGCAGGCGTGCCATTCTGTCTATCCCTTTTTGCTGTTAATGCTATATGAAAAGTGCCAATGGAGGTGTGCTACTCAAACACATTATGAAGGCTAATTATTTGCATGTCATTCTTTTTTGCACTTCGAAATGAACTTCTGCTTTAGGCAAGAAATAAAGGCTCTTATCTTTTCCATCACATCCCAAGTCTGTATCTGCCCTGTTAGTGAGCTCTGTTCTTTCTTACCAAATATACATTTACAGATCTGAGAGAGAAGAGGTGAAACCATTGAGGCTTATTGCAGCAAGGAGCCTAGCAGAATAAGATAGGACATGGATTTCAAGTTCAATAATGTAGGCACTGAGTTTCTTTGTGAAAGTGTTGTGTTAGTAATGATGGCAATAAGAAAAGAAAGGCAGCTAAAGCTAAGCTTGTGTAGCTATCCTTTTCTGAACACATTCATGCTATGCATTTTCATTTTTATCCCAGAACATGTGGTATATTGTTAAACAGAAGATCCTGAGTTGTGTCCAGTTCTGAGCCCCAGAATACAAGAGAGACTTGGGCACAATTGTAGGGAGCCCAAGAGATGGTTACCAGAGCAACCAGGGGGCTGGAACATTTATTAAACAGGCTGTGAGAGCTGGAACTGCCCAGCCTGGAGAAGAGGAGGCTCACTGATGTCTATATTTGTGGGAGCTATTGGGAATAGGTGAACAGTTGGACTGGATGATCTCTTAGGTCTTTTCCAACCTTGGTGATTCTATGATTCTATGATTCTATAAACACCTGTAGGGAGGTTGCACAAAGAACAGAGACAGTCTCTGTTCACAGGTGCCCTGTGCCAAGACAGGAGGCCATGGGCACAAACTGTAGCCTGGGAGGCTCCCTCTGAACACCAGGAGCAGTGCTGCGCTGTGCGGGTGCTGGAGCACTGGCAGCACTGGCACAGGCTGCCCAGAGGCTGTGGGGTCTCCTCCCTGCAGCTCTCCAGAACCGCCTGGCCGTGGGCCTGGGCACCCTGCTCTGGGTGGTGCTGCTGGAGCAGATGGGTCCAGATCTTCCTGCCAGCCTCAGCCAGCGTGTGAGTCTGTGTTTTCATTTGCCTGTAATTGAGCTGTGAACTGTGTGCTGGTGGGGCTCTAACGGCACTGCAGCAGAAACTGGAGGAAATGTAAGGCTCTATTTTGGTTTAGGTGCAGTGAAGGAAGGAAAGAAGGAAGGGCAGTAAAAGTGAATAGGTGTGGGACATATCTCTGTTCCTTCTTTCTAATTAGACAGCATGTGTAGATAATCAAGAAATATACCAGTTGCGTATAGCGCTTAATTTTATCTAATGTCGTATTTTATTTCCAAGATGATGGTGTCACAATTACTTGACTATTTAATATAGTACTTTCTGATAGTGGTGTTGAATCTGGCTTCTCTGTACTGTCATGCAGTTCATGGCTTGGTGCTTATATTGCCTGGTGCTAATAGATTTGACAGTTGGAAACAGGGTTTAGCATCCAATAAGAGACGGTGTGAAATGCATTTTGACGTGCGGTGTGGTGATGATTAATTACTGTGTCAATGCTGCCATCTATGGGTCTTAAGCTAGTGTAGCAACAGATCTTTGACAGCAAAACACAGGTATAACTAGATCATTCCTTTATGCACCTCCTCTACTTAGCCAATTACGCAGGAAAACCATTTGGACCTTCCCGGGGAAGTAAGCTACCTCATTATTTGTTAGCTTAGAATTTGCAATTGTGGAATTGCAAATTCTTTTACTGTACAAAGAGTTGTATTTCTCATCTTGCAATGTCACCTTCTTGCATTTCATTTTTGAACAATAAGATGCAGTCCTGAGAATTAATTGTAGGTGAATACATCCTTACTTAGAGTCTGATTTTACCCTGTGAAAGTGGAGAATTAGAAGATGCTTTGTTGAGGAATGGGAAAAGAAAGGGAAACAGTGTTTGTCATTCTTTTGGAGTTATTATGTAACATAAGGATAAAGATTAATAAATTAAACATCCTTGAGCTTTTAAAGCCAGCCACCCCCAAGTTTTATTTTATTTTGTTTGTCTGATAACTCTCTATCAAAATTAGATGTGGTAGCAACAACTTTCATACTGCAGCACATTGCTTTTCTGGAAGACTGAGTGTTTGCATTGTAAGCATTTAAATTATTTCATGAAGAGGAACGATGCTTTCTTACTAATGGAAGTAGGAAGCCTCCTTTTTAGCTTAGAAGTTGATTCTTAAAGTTTATTTTCAGTCTACCTGGGGATGGTTAGTTCTAAGAAAATTGACTTTTCTTTCTTTTCTTACTGTCAGCACAGTGTTTGGTTATTTTTTTTACCCCTTCTCTTCCTCTTTCGGGAAGCAGCAGCACCTTGTTTGTTCCTGATGTTCAACCCCGGTAAAGGAAGACAGGAAAGTGGAAGTCCCTTTGGAATTCAGAAGGAAATCCTGTAGCTAATTGTAGATGTCTGTGCCAAACAATTCTGAACAAATGATAATTTTGGCTATTGTTTGTAACTTGGCTTACTGATGGTAGTGCCCCATGTTACTTTGAAAACAGACTTGTAGTAGTCATTATGTTCTAAAAATACCAGTTGTCTGATATTGGTACAAGTTCTGCTATGAGTCTGTATTGCTAGAATGTTTTTTTTATTAAGGATCTGGTATCCTTTTGTAAAGCAGGTGAAATATCCCTCACCATTTCAAAATGAACTGCCTTTGTTCAGATGATGATCTGTGACTCTTCCTTCCCTCTCCTCAGATCTGGAGGGCAATTGTTTGATTGGGGTATCTAATTTTTTTATTGGGGTAGGGGAAAGAAGGAAAGAAAGGATGAGTAATTCTTCAAAGCAGTTGGAGATGTTTTGGTGTTACGGAATACTGTGTTACAAAGACAGGGAGCTGGGCTTGTTCAGCCTGGAGAAAAGAAGGCTGCAGGGTGACCTCATTGCAGCCTTTCACTACCTAAAGGGAGCCTACAAACAGGAGGGGAATCAATTCTTTGAAAGGGTTGATAACAGCAGGACAAGGGGAAATGGTTTTAAGTTGAAGGAGGTAAGATTTAGGTTGGATGTCAGGGGGAAGTTCTTTACAGAGAGAGTGGTGAGGTGCTGGAACAGGCTGCCCAGAGAGGCTGTGGATGCCCCATCCCTGGAGGTGTTCAAGGTCAGATTGGATGGGGCTCTGGGCAGCCTGGTCTAGTATGAAATGGGGAGGTTGGTGGCTCTGCACGTGGCAGGGGGTTGGAGATTCATGATCCTTGGGGTCCTTTCCAACCCTGGCCATTCTGAGATTCTGTGTTATATATTTTTGTAATAATAAAATGTATGTGATTGCTGTCTTAGGGCAGAGAGGGTGACTGAGAAACTTCATGAAGGAGGTCTTGTATGGGTGGGTTCTTTAAAAGATCTCCTCTTGATGTGCAAATAAGTTGATTCACTAAGTTCAGTGGTTTTCTGAGAAGGTACAGTTGTGTGATTGAGTCTTTAATAAACAAATAGGCATGAGGAAAGACAGTGCATATAGGTGTAGTAAGAAAACTACTGTGGTTGCTCCTTGAAGTATTAAGAAATCAGAATGTGTCTTTTTCAGAATTAAAGGACTTTGCAGACCCTATGTGCAAAGAACAAGAATTTTCGGTGTAACTTTATTTTAAAATTTCTTCCTTGCTTTTATTTTATGCTTACTAAATGTACTAGTTGTGTGTAGTCATCACTTTTGCTTCAGACACCTGGGTCTATAGTTGGGGGAAAAAAAAAAAAAGGAAAAAAAAGAGGATTGTTTGGTGGTCTTAATGGGGAAGTATTTTTGCGAAGAAATCACTTCTTTGCCACAGCTTTTCTATTTTGTTTCTGTTTTCTCATGAACAAGCTAAATAGTTTCCTGCCAGCAACTTGGGCCTTAGAATATCCAAAGTTGTCTGTGTAAAAAGCAAACATGAGCTAAAGCCAGGGACCAAAACAAAGTATGAAATGTCTTAACAAAAAAAAAAAACAAAACAAAAAAAAAAAAAAACCACAAAAAAACCATCAGACAAACCTGACAGGAACAATAAAACCACCCCAAAAATGTGGGAAACACTAATTTTCAAGTACTGTGGATCTAGCAAACTGTGTGAGCAAGATGAACATTAAGGACTAGTAAAAGGAGGTTTGAAAAAATGTTATGATATCTGTTACAATGTTCTGATTATAATGTGAGAAGTTATGAGAAGAAATTTGGTTTCCTTTTTGACCAATGAGGTTTTGAAAAGTCTCACCCAAGAAACAGTGAATTATGTTTACTGTGGAAGGGTATCAAGGGGTAGCCAATTGCTGACCTGTTCTACAGAACTGCACTCAAAATCTTGGAACGGAGGATGTATGCATCGTGTCTCAATAGTTGGCTCCAACATATTGCTACCAGGAGAACGTGCCGTAATAAATGATACAGAAATATCTGTGCTTGTCAGAATGGTCATCGTGAATTGCTGTCCTTTGTGGCTCCGCTCTAACCCAAGCTTTAAGCTAAATACAGGATCTGATGAAAGGTCGTGTTTAGCGCTGAAATCCCTGGGGAGTTGGGAGTACAAGCCCCTCTTCAGCTCATCATGTAATTGTGTGTTCCCTTGCCTTGCTTGGCTGTGGACTAGGTCATGTGCTGGCTGTATGGAATCGGGAGCGTGCAGAGAACTGGTGTGTCTGTGCTGGAACGCGAGGCCTGGTAGCTGAATCCAGGGTCAGGTGTCAGAAGCCGAAAAGGAAGTCCAAAGTTTGTTTAGTTGTGGTGCCCACCCCTCCCTGCCTAGCTCACACAGCAGTCAAACTTATCTGTGCAAATAGTTCTGGGAGGTTGATGCGACCCTGTGCCTCTCTCTGCCCTTCTATTATGGTAGAAACACAAAAAAAGGTGAACATAAGGGAGAATCATTGAATCTCTCTCCCAGCTCTATTCAAACTGTACAAGAGTGTTGTCCAAGACAATGTATGGTCCAAAGATATGTACAAAATGTGTATGTTCAATACAGAGAAAAAAGCAATGCCCATAATAAGTTGGACCATTCCTGATAAAAGGTTACACTTTTAAGGCTATATGCTTCTCAAAGATCTCTTGAAGTAGCTGTCTTAAATGAAGAAAAGTTGCCCACGCTTTTTGGCTCAGTAGAGTGGCTCCTGAGGGGCAGCTTACCAAAATAAGTATCATGGTCTTGAGCAACTGTTAGACTGGTCTCTGCTCTTTAGATTCATAAAAACTGTAAAAGCCTCAGCTGCCTTTCATAGAAACATGATTTTGATTGTTACCAGGTTGTACTTTCTACTTTCTTTCCCCCCCACCCCAAGACTTGGAGGGCATTTTTACTCAGGCTCCAGTGTTTGCCAGCATGTCCCTGTGGACTTCTGTAGCTTTAGTGAGCTACACGGCAGTATGGCCATACATGTTTTTCACACAGAGGGTGGTGACGCACTGGAACAGGTTGCCCAAGGAGGTTGTGGATGCCCCGTCCCTGGAGGCATTCAAGGCCAGGCTGGATGTGGCTCTGGATGTGGCTGTGGGCAGCCTGGTCTGCTGGTTGGTGACCCTGCACATAGCAGGGGGGTTGAAACTAAATGATCACTGTGGTCCTTTTCAACTCAGGCCATTCTATGATTCTTTCCTTATCGCTCAACTGGAATTGTCAGTTTGTATTGTTTTTGTACTGTTTCAAGGAGTGTATAGCAGTGGTAATTCAAATTACCTGAGGGATTCACATTAGTCTGAAGGATTAAAGCATGCGTCTTGTTTTCAGGCATTTTCAGATATATAGTCACAGATTTCTATTACCTAGTCTAGGGAGCTTATTCTGATAGCTTCAAAAGGAACAGAGACCTTGGATATTGAGTTTCTCAGTCCATGTGCCAGATTGGGATAGGTAATCCTTCTGTCCATTAATATTCAATTATTGCTTAGTGGTAGCTGGCAATACCATGATGTGTTGCATGCACATGACAAGTGATGTATCACCCTCTGTCTTAGCCAGATGGAACTTACTTTACTTACTGGCAAATTGTTGAGTGGGATTTTGAGTGCTTAAGTCAAATGTGTCATGAGCAGATGATCAGAGATGATGTCTCAGAACTGTTTTTAAAAAATATTATCTTCTGTTCTAGAGCCAGTCAGACTTGAGGCCACCTTTTCCAATTTTCTGACAATACAGAAAGATGGGGCAAGATGCAAATGAATTAATTGTGATGGCACCACTCTATCTGAGAGGCAGCTTTGTTCCCAAGGCTATCTCAGCAAACACAGCAGCCATTCCATATCTACCTTTTTCTTTTTTTGCCACTGCGTTCTGGTGAAGAAAAAGATTTTTAGATTGGTAAAACACATCCACTTCACTCTAGTAAAATAGTAAATAAAAAAGAAGTTATTTTTTTGCAGCTCTTAAATAGTCCAGTATTATCTTGGTGTATTACGAAATACTTGATGTGTTTTAAAACTGTATTTTCCTTCTTTTAAAAAAAATGTGTATACATTTTTTTTTAAGTGTCTTATAAACTTAGGAAAATAAAGCCATCTCGATTAAGAGCTGCTCAAAATAACGTGTGCTTTTCTGTGGATGGCTTTTCTGTCACTTGTCACCATTCATTTTTTCAAGGACTTGATGTTTGGTTGTTTGTTTTCCTTCACTTAAGGGTCATATTCCATAACGAGATGTTAATTTGGTTATGTCCTTTATCACACTGTGGTTCTCTGGGTCTGTGACTACCATTTTTTTTTCACCTTTTGATTAACATAGTGTTTTAATAGCTGTGCACTCTGACAGAGGTATGAACGAACATTCAACCCTATGTCGCTGAAGCAGTGTAACATCTTGTGCTTTCCCTCTTTTCTTCTTAACGTTTTACCCAGAATTCAGCCTAAATTCCTGCATCACTTCTCAGAAATCAACTGCTTGATTGATATTTCATCTAAGTTCATATATTTCACAGTGTCAGAGAATCTCGGGATGGCTGATCAGGAGCTCTGGACCCAAGCAGAGCAGGGTGCCCAGACCCATGGCCGAGGAGCTTCTGGAGCTCTCCAGGGAGGAGACCCCACAGCCTCTGGGGCATCATCATCATCACTTTGGTTGGGCTTTGTTCACTGTGCCCATGTCTCTTTTGTATTGAGTGGCTCAAAACTGGATGGATTGTCACAGTAAACAGCAAACTGTGGGAAGACAGGGTAGCTAGCAGTGAATGCCAGAAATGAACCTCTGTGTCCACTGTGGAGTCAAGGAGCGTTTCCATTCCAGAAATAAAAAAGCTCATGTTTTATTCACACTTCAGTGTACATAAAAAGGCCAAGACAGTAGCTATGGGTCTGTCACCGTAGCTAGCTTCTGTGCAATCTAATCTCTCTTATGCTAAGAAGTCTACACTCCTTCAGTTAATTTCTTTTAGGCTGCATTTATGAGAGGTGAGTGTTTGCAGTAATCCTAGTGAATGTTCATGCAAATGTACACTTAATAGCAAATACTCCTTCCTTTCATTTGCCTCTATGCAGACTTTCTTCCAACCATAGTTTATCCCACCTCCAAAAAAATCTTGAGTCTGCAGTACATGCCAGTAAACTCCATTAAAATAATTTCTGCTCAGTGCAGTAGTAAAAGTGAAAAGGAGCTAGAATCAAGGGACTAGGTCAGAAAATGAGAGCTGATGTTTTTTATTATCTCGGGAGAGCTATGAGGACCCTACTCCATGGAGCAGAAGAGGCTGAACAATAGTTAAAAAAAAAAAAAAAACTGAAAACCAACACATCCAGAAAATAGTTGTATATGTAAAGTGACACATTATCTGACCTGAGGGCTCTGACGTATTTGCCTGATGGAAAGAGCTGTGTTAATTCGAAATATAATTATCACTTCCTCAGCTGTGTTCTCCATCCCTCTACCAGAGCCTTCTAAAGAATCAGCAAGAATAAACATGTGACTTTTCCTCACCTGCTGAAGGTGCAGTTTTAATATGTGAGTGAGTTGATGAAGTGCAGGGTGCTGCTTACGGAGCCGTGCGGCCTGCACTTTCCTATCTGCAACTTGCAGTCATCTGGCTTCATACAGGCAGTAGTTATAGGGAGGTAAAACAATGTTATAAAAGCACACATATAGCATTCTGCTCTGCCTGAAGTTTCTGAACCTTCTCACTTGTGGGTGGATGAATACCAGGACCAAAGCAAGGAAAGCAATGGGAGCGTGTAGTTGGAGGGCAGAGGAAGGACTTTGTCTCTCTGTGACTGTATCACAAGATTCAGGTTTGATTGCTGGGGTGCTTGTTGGTAAAGCATTGGCTGCTCTAGCACCAGTAACCTTTGCCAGAGGAGGGAGACAGATGTGGAAGAACCCTGTAACCTGCCTGACAGGGTTCTACACGTTTTGTTGCTACAAGCCCTGTATTTAAGGGCGATAAGAGACCGAAATACTGTTATCAGCCAAAATCTCTGCCCTATACAAAGCTGTGCCATCTGAGATGTTAGGCTTACTTCTGTGTTGCTGATATCACGCTTTTCAGATGAGCACACGTGCATGCACACAAAATTGATAGTTAGATGTTATTTAATGTTATTTAAGAGAAAGGAAGGTGGAGGAGGTATTTTGATAAAGAAAGTGTTGCAAATGGTTGAATGAATTTAGAAGCAAGGCAGTGCAGCTTTGAAAGGTTTTTCCTTTTGTTTGGGAATGACCTTTGAGGTCATCAAGTCCAGCCATCTGCCAGACCTACTGAGCACCATCACTAAACCACATCCCTCAGTCCCACATCCCCATGTCTCTTCAATACCTCCAGTCATGGGGCCTCCACCACTTCCCTGGGCAGCCTGTCCCAAAGCTTGAGAAAATGTGAAGAAATTCCTTGTGATAATATTCAATCAAATCCCACCCTGGCACAACACTATTTCCTTGTATCCTGTCATTTGTCACCTGAGAAAAGAGATTGACACCCTGCTCACCACGACTTCCTTTTAGGTAGTAGCAGAGTGCAATAAGGTCTCCACTGAAGCTCTTTTTCCCCACGTTAAATAACCCCAGTTCCTGCAGCCACTCCTCACAAGTCATGTGTCCAGTCCCTTGACCGGCTTCAATACCCTGCTTGCACACAATGAAGCAACTCAGTGTGGTTCTTGAGGTGAGGGGCCCAAAACTGAGCACAGCACTCAAAATGCAATCTCACCAGTGCTGCGTAGAAGGGGGCAATCACTTCCCTGGTCCTTCTGGCTGCTATTTCTGATTCTGGCAGATGCAAGCAGAGAGTACTAAGTGGCATTTGTATCTGCAGGCAGACACTTAGAGAAGTAAGTGTCACCACTTCCACACTTACTTTTTTGTTACTTTTATCAGTCACAAGCAATAAGGATGCTATTATTAGAGCTCTGTGAAGTAAGTGTGATTATTCAAGTTGGAAATATTTTATTTTTAAAGGGAGAGAAACTGGCCCGCACTGCAGCAGGTTTAATTGCTGCAGTCAGCATTCTGGAAGTAGCTTATGGAGATAAACATTATGTGAGCCTTTGCCAACTTAGTTAAATATTGCCAGCTATGTTAACCCTTTCTAAAAATAAATGAGTTGTAATTGGATTTATGTACTAGATAGTTTTAAACAAAGATTATTAGAAGAACCAATAATTGTTAAAAAGAAGCTGCACTACTTACATCTCTCTGAATGGTTTGTTACTTGTCTGTCAGAATCAGAGTAGCAGATAGAGAGGAATATGGGATTGAAAAAAGTGGAAAAATAAACGGATGGTTACCATATTTTGTATTTCTACTAAACTTTCTGAAATGAAAACAGATACTTTCTCTAAAAGTGTTATGTAGTTACTATATTTCTGTGTATTTGTTGGCCATCCTCATCACCCGAAAAGATGGGAGTATTTGTAACATTCAGATTTTATATTTTTCTTTTCTTACAATCACCGCTTCATTCCAGTTCCTATCAGAGGCAGCACTGCTTGAAACTCTGTCAAATTTTAGAATAGCTCACTGTTATGCTCTCCGTGACCAGCAATTTGCTTGCTGTTTTTTCCTATATTCTCTTATAGCCTTATCATTAGCTGTCCCACTTTGGTTCTGTTTGCAACAAAAATTCATCCATTTAATTTTTTAACCTAATCACTTTGGTTTTCTTGGTTTGAAAGAACACCTTTTCTTTTTGGAGGGAAGGGATTGTAATCAGCTTTATCATTCTGGTATTAGTTAGAAAAGCAATAAATGAAATAGCAAGCATTTTGCATCAAGGAGAGGCTGGTTCTTTCTGCTTCCTTGCAAGGAAGGCACAAGCACCTAAATGCACATAGCTGTTTATTACTAGCCAAGAAAAGCTTATAACAAGTGGTGAAACCTTATGTCTCTTCTGATGCTGAGAGCCCTGAGCTGATAAGAGCATTGGGTAGGCCTTCGGTCAGTGCCTTCCTGTGGTGAGGTTCACCAGCTCTGAGATAACTGATGTTTCTGCAGGGTCTTTCTCATGGTGCAGAATCTACCATTACTGTCAGCAGTCAAGCCTTGAGTGAGGACTTAGCTTTTCAGATTCCCTTGGACAGTATGCTCCATTACTCTTGTCTCATTAATAAAGCTACAGTCCTAGAACAAATGTGCATAATCTGAAGTTCATTTGGAGGAGACAATACATTATACCTGTACTTATGATTAAATATGCATTGACTACTTGTACATCAACAAATTATGCATTGCCTAAGCACACATTAGTTGATTGTGTTATTGATTAGGTACACCTTGATTAAGTAGTAGTTCCATGGTGTCTATGAGGCATACACCTGGATTAGTGGTTGTGTGGCTCCCTCACCCTTTATGGAACAGTTGTCCACTGCTGGCTTCTACCACAGTGAAACCAATAATTATTGGTGAAGTTACTTCTGCAGCCTGATTCGAAGTTCTGCTCTTTTTTTTTTTTTTAATATATGTTATGGGTCAGAAAAGTGTTGCTGTTCTAAGCAAAGGACACTTAAGACCCTAACCTTTACTTCTTTAATGCTCTGTAATTTTTGGTGTATCTTACTGATACACCCCAATGTTTTTCCCTTCTTTGCAACTGCTGTCATTCTTATATGTATGGAAGAGTTCGCTGTGAGTAGCTGAATTAGATGGAGCATTAATCATCGTTCTTATTTTGAACTGTTTTTTTTGTTTTATTTTATTTTATTTTTTGAGATGCTGGCAAACTCTGAAGAGAGAACCAAAAATTTCTTCCACCCAAGTGTGTCTGTAACCAATGAGGTGCACTTGTTTCCTGTTTTTGCTTGGAAATAGAAAGTGGCACCTTGTGAAAGAGCATTAGAATCAGATTTCTGAGAAGAGAGTTCAGAGTTCAAACCCCACAGTTTTGCCCTGATATTCACATCACTTTTTACAGAGGATATAAATTAATAGTAAACATTGCTATCTCTTGGAAAACTGATTCAAACTGTAAAGACAAACACCACTTAAAAAAAAAAAAAAAAAAAAAAGCTCTGAAGAACTTATCTTAGGCTGAAGAGGCTTTATCTGTTGCTAAAAGCACAGAATCACAGAAGGGCTTTGGTCGGAAGGGACCTTAAACTCCACCCAGTCCCAATTCCCTCTTGTGGGTGGGGATGCCTCCTGCTATGTCAGGGCCCTTCCAATCAGGCCTTGAGCACCTTCAGGGATGGGGCATCCACAGCCTCTCTGCACAGACTGTTCCAGTGCAAAATACAGTATGTTACTAACTCTTCACTGATTTCTGTTCCAAAAATATTATAGCGGACATTTTTATTCGAATTCTAATTGTGAGTCATTTAATTTCAGCAGGAGTTTGCAAGCTGTAGCACAAGAAGCACTGCAAAAGGGTTATAGGATGATGATTGTGCTTGGCTGCTTGAATGGAGATGCTGAGCTGTGCAGTAAGTGTCCACTCATCACCAGCAATGAATTTACTCTATTAGAAATGCAGAACTACAGCAAGAGGAACTGACTTTTCCAAATTCAACTTCCACACACAACAGAAAACTGGAGGCAACGTACAGCGGCCTTTAATGGAAGCAGTAAAACAAGTTTGGGCAGCGGGAGGCATTTCCCCTTAGATTCACTATCTGTGGTGGTCCATGGGGTGGTCTGTCTAGCTGGGTAGGTTTGCTTAGCTGTTGGTAGCTTCCCTGGTGCTCACATGTATGCAGAGACTGCTTGAGGCCAAAGGCATGGGATGAGGATACTGGCTAATGGCCTTACTGGTGCAAGAGAAAAGTAGCAGAAGAGGATGAAGAGGTAGCCTAGCTGTGCCCAGAATTGAAAGCTGCTCATTTTGTAGCCATCACTAGTTCCACTGCTGCTGGTGGTATCAGAGCATGTTGCTTCTTATTCTGCTGTAGCTCATGGGAGGAGTTAAAGATGAAAGATCCTTCTTTGGTGATATTTATGCAAACATAATGTGTTTTGCCAACAAATTCAGATGGCTTGATATTTTGTTTCTCCATAGAACTGAGATACTTTCTTCCAGGCCACAGTTTTTTAGTGATACGCAAGACATTGTGTTCTTAGAGACCTCTAGCTAGATATCCTGTCTGATAAATTACATTGTTTTTTGTCTAGAACAAAGCCATGAGGAGAGATAAGGAGATGTTGTCAAGAATCAGAGATATACAAAGAGAAACATAGGATCATTTAGGTTTGAAAAGATCCTTAAGATCATCCAGTCCAACCATCCACGCAGAGACCAAGTCCACTACTAAGCCGTGTTCCTAAGCACCATCTCCTTAATGTGTTTAAACATAACAGAAGAGTACTTCAGAAAAAACATATATTTGTAAGTACAAAGAGCAGAATCATATACAAATGATTATAGATGGAAAGACAGAAGGCAGACTTTCTGTTTGTTCTATCAGAAAAAATTGCTCAAACAAATGGTATCTTTCTGGGCTTTAGCTTGGATTTTCAACTTTGAGCTCTTGTGGAATTTAAGTGGTGATTTATGAGAAAACCCAAATAATGGGATCATTCTGTAGTTTATCTAAACTAATATGAATATGAAACTTTGCCCTCTTGTCCCTCTTTTAGCATAAAAATAAACTACTATATATTTTTCTTATTTGCTAGCCCAGACACATTTAAAATAGTTGATCTGTGCTCAGCTAAGTGAAGGAATATGATTTTGATGGGTACCTGTGTTGTTTCAAATAGCTTCCATTGAAAATGCACTGTACTTCTTTTTTCAGTTTTTTCTAGCATGCAAAAATGTGTTTTCTAACATGCAAAGACCCCCAAAACTGGGGTCTTCATTTCTTTCACTGTCAAAAATACCTCGTAGATGCCACTGACACAGCTGCTTCATCTCTTCCTGTCCAACGGGGCAAAGGGATCTATATTGTTACTACAACTAAACAGAATTATTGTAACTTTCCATACTTAGAAATTGCATTATGAAGGTTTCACCAGATTGCTTGGTATCATTAGCTGTTGTCAAAACATTATTTGACTGCTTAGTAGCCTAGTAAATTGAGAATAATCAGTTTTCAGCATCTCTATATTTAAAGTAGGCTGCATCGATGTGCCTTCTGCTAACTAACCACAACTTCCCTCGAAAGTTACATGCCACAGGAAGGATGAAACTGCTATGTCTTGCTTATTAGAGTGAGGAACATATTTCTCCTTGTGCATGGTATAAAACTGCATACTTTTCTGGAAAGGGTAGGATAACCACAAATGTTGCTGCGTTCAGAACAGGTGCAAAGCTTGCTTTTTTAGTTTAGCACTTTGCACAACATCTGTCACAAGTGAGGAAAAGGGGAAGAGGAGAAACTCATATTTTTGCACTGAGAAAAAAAATGGATGCAGCCTTTTGGAAAGAAATCTAAGCTGTGTCTTGACCATTTTTTATTTTAGGAGGATACCAGTGACAGTGAGCTTAGAGGACAATACTAGACAGTATTTTCAGTTGTTATTTGCTAGTTTTGCCCAAGAACAGTGAGTTTCATGCTGCCTTCTTGTCTGACTTGATCAGTGTTTTGACCAAATTTGTTACAGTCATAGAAGGATGCAGGTTGGAAGGAATTTCAGGAGATTGTCTTTCCCTAGTAGTACTGATTTAGAACTGTGTCCAGTAGATGTTGAAAATCTCTAAAGGATAGAAATTGCACAGCCTTTCTGAGCCACCTTTTCCACCTAATGTCATGGTGAAAAAATGCTGCCTCCTGTCTGATTGTTACTTACTGCAACTGTGTGTCTCCATCTTTGCTTTGCCCCCCAGGAGCAAAACAAGGGTCAGGGTACTCCAAGTATGATCTCACACATGCTGACTAGAGAAGGATTGCTTCCCTTGACATTCTTTCTAACATGGTCCTGTACATATTTGGCTAAGAGGCCACAGTATTGACTCCTTTTGAACTTACTGTCTGCCAAGACTCAAGCCCTTTTTGCCAAGCTGCCTGCTATGCAGGCCGTGCCCAGTCTGCTCTGTTGTATGATTCCATGTTCCAGGTACAGGACTTCACATTTGACTTCTCTGATTTGTTGAAATTCATTTGAGCCTGTTTTTCCAGACATTTGAGGTCTGGTTCTTCTTTATTTTATGTGTTTGAGCAAGGTGGTCCAAATTTGGCAGTAATGAATTGGCATCCCATTTTTGAGAGTCATCTGTGTGCTCCTGTGGTAGGAAAAGTAATATGGTGCACTGTTGGATAGCCTGCTCTCTTCTGCCACCAGCCCTAGCACATTCAAATGTGCGTTTTTTCTGTGTTTTGGCCTTCTTTCCTTCTCTCTGCAGTTTGTATGAAGTGACCGATAGCTTGGCGTTCATGTGCTAAGAGATTAGATGACTCGAAAGAAGGGGTTTCGTGGCATGTCTGAAATCATGAGGGATGTGGACTGGGTAAACATAGAGTCAGCATGTTCACTCATTTCCAGTACGGCAAACAGAGGACTTCAAATGAAACTTGCAGGTGTCACAGACAAAATGAAGTGGTCCTAGACACCATGCACAGAGTGGAACTTCTTGCTTCAAGATGCTGCAGACTGTTATGTGAGTTCAAAAAGGGGCCAGACAAACTGATGGAAGAAAGACTGACTGTGGACTGTTATATGCAAAGATAAGATATCTGCCTCAAGAGGTCCAAAGTTAGACATTGCAGGAAACCAAGGCAGTATTCTGAGAGGAGAAGAAAAAAAAAAAAAAAAAAAAAAGAGGAAATATGTTTGAGCATTTGTTACAGAAAACCTAGTTTATCTTCAGAGAAGAATTGCAGCTTGATTATGTTCGTTTTGTACTGTAGCCTTAGTCTACAGATGGGAGTAGGAGATGTTCCTCTAATATTAATTCCATGTTTTATCAAGATTCTTGATGTCCCTTCACCTTGTCTGTACTGAGACAGCATAGTGAGATACTGCTAAAATACAAACTGTTGTCTTGAGCTCTTTTTCTGCTCTGTATCACAGGCAAGAAGATAGAAGAGACAGACTATATCTCTGCTTTTCAGGTTCTCTAAAACTGATTGTATAAGGCAGAGTTTCTTTCCTCATTCTCTTCAGCTGTGCCACATTCATTTTCACTTTATTAGAGGTTCATAGTCTTCATGGAGTCTATGCATTCCTTGCTTACCTGAAAGCTTTTGAATTTCAGGACTAGATTAGTCGTTACTGCAACCTTTTTATATTAATAAGCTAGCTGGTAAAAGAGGAGTCATTAAGCAGCTTCAGGAACTGTGCTATTTGTGGTATCATGTTTACTATTTCACACAGCTGCTGTTATTGGCTTTTGCTAAGAGATGAATGTAGCTGACAAGTTCCTCATCTGTGTAGCTTTAAGGATGATAGCAAGAGTTAGGCAGCAGTTCCTGCAGGAGTTAGTGTCCCAGAGCTCTCCTGAGTACTGTTCCAGTCACTGATGGACATCCTACCTCATTCTTCCATTCTGATGTTGTCATTTTGAGTCAACAGGGGTTTGCTGGAACCATTACAACTTGTTTGACAAAGACCAGTTTCTTTTAGGCTAATTCTAAGGTAAATAGTGTTGCTAGCCAGATACAATTCTGACAGCTGGGTTTTTTTTCTTCTTTTGTTTCTTTTAATTGGTTGGGTTTTTTTTAAGTTTTCTCCCATTAGACTTTGCTAAGATCTTTCTAATGTCTTTGTTTCTGCCCAAGCTGAATGTCAGTTTGTCTCCAGACAACATTCCAAAAAGCCACAGTGTTTGAATGTGGAGGATAACTGCAGCTCTGTCCATTTTGTTAGTGAGCATGCTAACATAGTCTGTGGAAGCTAAGTGCAGATTATATATCAGTGTCTTAGAGCATATATATTCCATATAGGCCTGTATGGTGGCTTGATGCTGGCCAGCAGCTAAACACCCATGCTGCTGCTGGCTCATTCTTTCCTCCCCAGATGGATATGAAGAGAACAGGAAGACTAAAAGCGAGAAAAGTCATAGGTGGAGGTGAAGACAATTCAATAAGTGAGAAAAAAACAAGCAGTGCAAAAGCAGTTGCTCACCACCTACCCAAAGCAGGCTGATGCCCAGCCAGTTTCTGAATAGATACCATGGAAGGCAAAGCACCCTGCCTTTCTCTTCCCCTGCTTTTTCAATTTTGTTATTTAGAGACCATATACTTGTTGTATATCAACAGACTGCATAATGTGAGATCATCTCATTCCTGAAAGGAAACAGTACGTATTTGGAGATAATTGTGTCCCTTCTATCAGCTTTCCAGGAGCTTTGAATCTCCTACAGAAAAGCTTCGTATGGCTTGGGTAGTTTGGTTTCACGATCTAGTGACTCTGTCTATTTGGAAACCCAGAATGCTACTCTCCTCTTATCAGACCTGCTTTCTGCTAAGGTTGCAGATAGATCTTCACCTAAGTCTAAAACGTTTTTCCTTCACTACCCGAATGCCAGACATCTCAGGAAAGTCCTTTTGCAGGGAAAAACAGCAAAAAAGACTACTTGTTCTAACTTAGCAAAGAGACTTGTAAAATGATGGTTCTTTGAAGTTGTCTTCCCCATCATTAACTCTTCCATTTACCTTTGATTATGTAGTGGAACTAAAGAAACATAACTTTTCATACAAGCTTATTTTAGTCCTTTTAGCAGCTGCCCTAGCCATACCCTGCTAAGTTTTGAATTGAAAGATGTTCCATTATTTTGTCATGAAGAGTTTTTAAGGTCCTGACTGGACTTTGCCCTCCAAATAAGGACCGTTTGTCAATAGAACTTCATTGAAATCCTCCTGAGTTAAGCTACTATCTAATGCTGCTTGTCAGCTACTTGCTTCATGTGTGAAAAGGGAGAAGAAGATCCAGATCTGTACAACCAGTTCTCAGCTTGTCATACCAAAAAGCTCATCAAAACCTTTTACCAAAGATGGATTCTGATTTTCTCTTGCAAAGTTCGTACTGCTTCAGCCAATGCTGCATAACGTGGCATTCTCTTTTATTCTCAGACCAACAGAATCAGATCTTTCCTTTCTCTTTGTGGAAAGTACAAGATCCAAGGGAATCTTACTCTGTGATGTGTCTTGCACTAATGTATCTGTCTCATTAGAAAAGAACTCTGGTTTACTTTAAGACAGTGTTCCATGATATCTCAAACAAGAAATACAGAAGTAGTTTGAAGTTCCTACTCATGAGAAACACCGGCAGTGGATATTTCCTGGACATCTACTAGTGCCAGTCATGTTTGCTAAATGTTATGTGCTACCTTTGGAATAACTGTCTGCCAATCTCCATTTTGCTCCGGGAATTTGCTGGTGTGAACTTCCTCAGTGTTAATGACTAACCTTCTTTCGAAGGAAAAAGTCAGGATGCTTAATTTTCATTCTTTTGTTTCAGCAGTCTCTTTATGTGTTCAGAGCCCTTTTGCTTCCTACTTTCTCAGCGTGTTGTCTACTCAGTGTTGGAGAGGAGAAGAGGTACCAGCTACAGTTTTACTCCCTTTATTCATGTGTTTGAGGCATGCAGGAGGAGAGGGACTGGAGGTGTGCTTCGATGGGTAAAAATTCTGTTCTAAAAATATTCCAACAAACAATACCAGGGAAAGGGCGCCTGTAAAATGAACAGGAAAAGGCTTCTTGAAGAAAATCAGTCATTTGGGAAGAGCTGCAAGCTTTCAGAATTTTTCAGCCTCCCTTGCTTCTATACAGCAGCTTCTTACCACCTCTCTGGTGATGGCCCCACAGCACAACTGGTAGAAGAAAGACAGCTCCTTTAAAACAGTCGTGGGCCAGCTGAAATCACCACCACTACTTTTGGTTTGTTTCTAATAGGCAGTTTCAAATTTCATATAAAAGAATCTCACTAATAGGAGTTTGCGTGATCGGTTAAGTACTGATGAGCATTGAGGGGAAGCAGTGGCATCAGCTACCTCAGCTGTAAATTGTCCCTTTGTCTTCAGGACTTTTGTCAGGAAGCTGAGCTTATTTTTTAAGTTTTTTATTGTTATTATTTTTATTTTTATTTTATAATCATTATTGTTTTGTTTATTTGAGCAAAAGCAGTGTTTTTGTATGAAGTTAGCTGTTTGTTTTTAAAATCATGTCAATATTCTCAGAGTCTGGACTTGAAAATAACAGAATTGCTAGCATGAGAAAACAAGGACAGAGAAACTGAAGTTGTCAATGCAGCCCTTCACTTTGTTTCTGCTTAAAAATGAGTAAATATGTGCATTATAGAATCATAGAATCAGAACGGTTTGGGTTGGAAAGGATCTTTACAATCATGTAGTTCCAACCCCCTGCTACAGGCAGGACACCTCCCTCTAGACCAGGTTGCTCAAAGCCCCATCCAGCCTGACTTTGAATGCCTCCACAGAGGGGGCATCCGCAGCCTCTCTGGGCAACCTGATCCAGTGTCTCACCACCCTCACAATGAAGAATTTCTTCCTAACATCTAACCTAAATCTACCTTCTTCCAGTTTAAAGCCATAAAGATGGAGCCAACCCCGGTCTAGCACCACAGCCCAGCCCTGAAGCCACTCCTGAAGGCCATGTGTCATAACATGCTTCTGAAACACAGTACAAGGGTTCCTTAGGGTTCCTCACAAGCGAGCTCAGCTCCAGCTAGGATGCTGTCCTGCTGAATTGTCCCTGTATGCCTGCACAGGGCCTCCTATGACCCAGAACATTGTGTTTTAATAGTGTTGTGATATATACTTGAGTTATATTTTATGGATTTCTAGCCTTAAGGCTTTATGACCATAAATGCATGCCAGAAGTGAAAAAAACAGACATTAGTAGAGTAAAAAGAGCTTGTATTGCTATGGTGTTAATATATATAGTTTATTTTTAGAACTTCTAGGCAATCATGAGTAGTCTGTGACTTTATCAAGTTATCATTTATTGACTCCAATAGCAACAAATTCTTAAATAGTTTATTAAAAAAAACTGGTGAGAACGAAATTGCTATAATATACAGAATTAAGTGAAACTTCTCATGTTAAAAATAAATTTTTGTATTCTACTTTCCTGTGGCAACATAGTGTCTTCTGGAACTGGAAATTAAATTTTGACAGTCTGAGTGGTATGAAATATAGGGTCCTTTGCTTTTTCTTTCCCATAATAAAGTAATTATTAATTAATTTTTCCGTACTGCTTTTCAGCTACAACCCTTCCATGTTAGGAAGTAAGCCGAGGTCAACACATGAGGAAGGAAGAAATTGCAAAGATGGCAAATGTAACTGTTTTATTTGATTGCTTTTCAGAACAGTCTCAATGCTGGAGAGATATAGCTGCAATAAATAAAATTTATTCTGACATCTGGCCTACCTTTTGCCAGTAATTATCAGGCATTCTTTAGATTTCCTTTTTCATCACATGGCGCAATTACCAAGTTGTGTTGGCGAGTAAAGGTATATTAATAAGACAGAAAACAAAAGAAAAGACACAGGGGCCAGAAATAAAGCAGGGAAGGAAATTGACACGTTATGGAAGGACATGACAGCAGGAAACCAAGACCCACATCCTGGATGTATGTTGGTAGTCAGCCAATTCCAGTAGGATATGTTTATGTCATTTGGTCTCTTTGGGCACCATTTCAGTGTGCCCAAATGCATTCCAGGTGTGCTCTGTGAAGGCACGGTAGAAAAGTTTGTTCTTTCCCAGCCAATCCTGCTGATGCCATTGATCGATCATAGAATCCTAGAATATCCCAACTCCAAAGGGACCCATAAGGATCATCAAGTCCAACTCCCAGCTTCACACAGGACCACACAAAAATGAGACCGTTTGTCTGAAAGTAGTGTCCAGATGCTCCATGAACTCTGGCAGCATGGAGCCGAGCCCACAGCTCTGGACAGCCCATTCTGTGCCCACAGTCCTCTGGTGCAGACCCTTTCCCTAACCCTCAGCTGCTCCTCCCCATGCCTTTTAAACCTGTATCCCTGTACTTTTAACCAAAACAGTGCACTTTTTGTGTTTCAATCTCTAGCATCAACTTATTTCTGCGTTCATAAATAATTTATATACAACTTAGAGTCTCTTTATAATACATACTGGAAAGAAAAGTTCTCCCTTAGAAAAAGGATTCAAGAGGTAATAGACCTTGAAAAGACAAGAGATTGAATGTGTGGGGCACAGTCAGTATTGGGGAGAATTGAAGAGTGCATTAAATTTTCATCTGTAATATTTGACAAATCTATCTGTGAATTTTTCAGTAAGACATACATAATCTATATAGTACTCCATGATCTGTAAGTACTATAAAATACACTTTTACCTCCAAATGACTATCAACACTTGCAGTAGTCAAACTGTGCATAGAAGCTGTCCGTTTTATCTAAAAATTTGACTGCTTGACTTCTGTGATTGAGATAACAAACCCACTGATGTACTTGTAGCTCAGCTAGAGCTCTTGTAATTTTCAGGTGTGCTAGTTGTAACTCTTGAGTTATAAGCTATTTTTGGTTTAATCCTTTCTCAGGCGTCCAGTTAAACTGAGTCAAGTCTTTGCTTGAGTTGATGACATCCAGGAGTATGGAATTTGGACGTTCACAATGGTGTGCATTTCCTGGAAAAACTAATGAGATCAGTCAAAATGATGTAGCTAGGAAGTTGTAATTTTGAGTCTTCCTGCTGTCGTGTGATAATTCTTTTTCGGTCTAACAACAGTCCTTGATTTCCTGACATCCTGAGAAACAGAATCTTCCTGAAGCTACTGTACAGGGAATGCTAAGAATTTTTACCATGGACCCTGGATTTTTAAGCTCACTTCACTGCAGTATACTACAGACTTGATTTTTCAGGTAACTTCCCATTGGCAGATTTTGCGAGTACCATCATTTGTGTTTCTCCCACATCGCGTGAGCTTTCTTCATGGTGTGATCTGGCAGCACTTGAAATTGATACGCTCACTTGTCGCCTCAGTATTTTCAGTACAGTCCTTTTGTATCCTTTGCATGCAAAGAAATAGATGAAGGGATCTAGACAGCAATTAAAATTCATCAGAAACACGGTATAATGGAGTGATTTCTGGAAAATTTGGTTTTCATTGCATAAGGGTTGATACTGGAGCTTCTTAATCATGTGTTGTATGATTGCAACATGATAAGGGGTAAAGCAAATGATGAACACTATAATTACAAATAGGATTGTATTGATAGCTTTTTTGTTTATCCCTGATTTTTCAGTCAGTGGATTTTCCTTGGCTGTTTGAAAAAGTTTGCAGCTGATTTGAGAATAACAAAATAGTATAATTCCAAGGGGAATAAGGTATCCTACTAAGCAGGCAGCAAGAAGTATAAATGGTAAATGGGCTATTTTTTCAAAGTTTGGATATTCCATACATGTAGTCCTTTCATTTTCTTCATGTGTCATAGGCTGTATAAGCAATGGGAACGTTTGGCTGAATACAAGAAACCAGATAAATACACAAATGCCCTTGGCATATTTAATCCTTCTGATCTTGTATCGGAATGGGTGGACAACGGCGAAAAATCTGTCGATACTCAGACATGTCATGAAGTTCACACCTGCATAAGTGTTAATGTAAAACAAGAGAGCAGTTATTCGACATAGTGCTTCTCCAAAAGGCCAGTGGAATCCCATGGCATAGTAGGCTATCCTTATAGGCAGGGCAATACAGAACAGTAGATCTGAGAGGACGAGATTTGTTGAATAGAGGGTAGTAGAATTTATCTTCTTTCTGTTTTTAAAAATGACAGTGAGGGCAATTGTGTTTCCGAGTACTCCAAGAATTAAGATGAGGCTGTAGAACACAGATAGGATTATCCTTGCTGTATCCTTATGTTCATACAAGTCGCAGGTAGAACTGTTTGTCTGAGAAGTTGTGAAAGTGTCCATTTCTGCAACTGGTGTTTCTGCAGGAAGCTCAGTGGACCTTACATGAAAAAAACAAAAGGGGACATTTTGTAATAAATGTAGATAAACTAGTTCTGCATAACAGTGGCCAATCTGTATCAGAAAAAAGCAAGATTCTAAAAAGCTGAAATGAAACCTTGGTTGAAATACTTTTTCAAGCCTGCTTCCAAAAACAAACAAAAAGATGACTTTCCCCGGCTTTTGTATTTTTGATCTCAGTCCTCTCACTACCGAAAAATAAAATCAGACAGTGGGCAAAATAATATACCAGAGACGTCATAGAATCATAGAATGGCCTGGGTTGAAAAGGACCTCAAAGATCATTTAGTTTCAACCCCCTGCTACGTGCAGGGGTACCATCCCTATACCAGGCTGCCCAGAGCCACATCTAGCTGGGGCATCCACACCTCCTTGGACAGCCTGTTCACAAACCTCTGAGTGAAAAACTTCCTAACCTAAATCTCCCCTGTAACTCCCCATGTACTTGGAAGTTAAGCTGACAGATGATCAGGAAGTCGACAACTAGTGAAACCAGTCTGAGAGGAAAAAGAAGTCTGAAGAAATCATGTGATAAATGACTATATGAAATCCCCAAGGGTCAGATATAAAAAAAAAATCTTATAATGTATTACAGTTTATTTTTTAGGCAGTTGTTTCTAAAGATGCACTTCGCAATGGTTTAAATTGTTTGGGGAAACTAATTTCTTTCAGTGTTGTTGCTTATCTTATTGGCATTACTCATAGAATCCTTACAGTTGGAAGAGACCTTTAGAGGTCTAACTTCCAACCATCTGGTCCAACTCCTCTGCGATGAACATGGACACCAGAGCCAGATGAGTTTGCCCAGAGCCTGATCCACCCTCACATTGAAAGTCTCTGGGGACGGGGCATCAACTGCATCTCCAGGCAACCTGTTCCAGTGCCTCACCACTCTCACTGTAGAAGACCTTTTCTTTATATCTAACCTGAATCTACCCTCTTTGAGCTTGAAGCCATTTCCCCTTTTTCTGTCACCACAGACCTTGCTAAAGGGTCTGCCCCTTTTTTCCTGTAGCTTCCCTTTAGATACTGAAAGGCTGTTATCAGGTCACCTCACAACCTTCTCTTCTCCAGAGTCCCAATTCTCTCAGCTTGAAAATTATATAATTATATGATTATAATCATAGAGTCATTAAAGACTTGGAAAAGACCTCTAAGATCATGAAGTCCAACTGTCAGTCCATCCTGCCATACCACTAACCCACGTCTCTCAGTGACACATCTTCACATTTCTTGAACACCTCTCAGGTATGGTGACTCCAGCACATCCCTGGACAGCCTGTTGCAGTGCTTGAATAATAACAATTCAGCCTATTTAATAGTAGTGCTAAGAACTGACTTTGAAAATCTAATTGAGATATTGTTTATATCCATAAATTCCTAAGACTACTAATTTAGTCTCTGTTAAGTGGTGCTGCAAAAGAGATATAACCTATCTGAAGTATTTCACATACATTATAATTTAGCAGATTTTAAAAATTGCTTAACCTGCATAGTCAGAAATGACATGGTAGGTCTGCAAAGTGGCAATGACTTGGGGAACTCAAAATAGAAAAAAATGATTTAGCAGAATTTTAGAAGTGGAAAGGACGCCGTCCTGTTGATATTGCTTCTAGTACAGAATGCTTTTAAGTGTGATGTTACACCTAATAGTTGCACAGCACAAGCGTCGGAAAGGATGGGGGGCATCTGATTTTACCCCTTGAGCAGCTGTTCTGCAAAATATTACCTAAAGTCTGAAGAATTTAGCTCACAAATCAAAGTGAGAAATCTATTGTTGATTAGTACCATCCTTAAGGTATTTGTCATTTTCATAGTATTCCTTCTTAGTTGGTCTTCACTCAAACTACGTATTTGATCACACTGAGTTTTTAAAGAAAAGGCATGTTTCCCACTCTTGTCTGTGAAGATTAATTGTGTCTTTCAGTTCTTGTTGGTGAGACTGCTTGTGAAAAGAAGTGAGATGATTTTAGTTGCTGCACTCTCTAAAAAACTTCAGGAAAACTTCCAACAGCCAACCACGAACACTGCAATCTTAGACTTTTTCTATGTGTTCATACCCAGTTGTAAGAAGGTGACTGCCACAGAATGCTCTTATAAAAAAAAGTCTCTCAACACTGTTGAAAGTACCATAACTTCAGAATTATACGGTGCTCTATTTATGTACTTAAAAGAAGAAAAACAAACCCTGAAGAAATTATTCTTATGTGTAATCATGGCATGCTCTCAGCAATCTTGCTAGCTATTCCTTTTCAAACTCTTCAGGCTGCTTTTGTTGTTATGACTGTAATGGAGAGACGTTTCTAGAGATAGTAAATATTAATGCTAGTTTTGATATCAGACATCTTTTCCATCTGGATGACTCATAAAACCTGTCAGCCTGCTTATCTGCAGTTATGGGTTAAAATAGGAGTCATGATTGCTTCTACTTTAATGCAGAATATTATCTGGAGAGAAGAGCTGTTATAAACTTAAATGTTAAATCCATCTGATATCTTTAATTAAAGTATCTGGATTATTTCTGAAGGATTTGCCTTTCAAAAGTCAATATTTACAAACAGCTACAACATTCTGTACCTTAAAGAAGACTTCCAGTAAAATACCTCTCCATTTTTGGGGTTTTAAGCTACAGCTTTAATGAAGTATTCATTACCTTTTTATTAACTTGTGGAAGCATTAAAAGGTTAGTATCTTCTTTCATGTTTTGATGCGATTATCCTATTTACTTCGGGTTGTTCACAATTAATTTACCTGCAGCGCTTTTTGAATTATACAGTTTGATCAGACTTTGGCTTATATTGGCTGGGGCATGCAAGGTTCTCTTTTAAAGAGTAAACCTGCGTAGCTGGTGATGGATCTCAAATTCCTGATCTTTATATCGCGGTGGACTCAATGCAATAAGATACATGAATAAGTTACATTACATGTGGTAGGAAGAAATGTAGCATGTAGATACTCTGTCAAGTCTATTCATGCACAGGTTGTAGGATAGACAGGTGGGAGATTTCTGACGGATAAATGTATGGTGTTCTGATTCTTAAACATCTCAAGGAAATAAGTAGCATGTCAAGAAATACGAACGCTGCTTTCAGGGTTGGAAATCAAATCTGAACTGGGAGTATTGTGAATTGAATAGAGAAATTGAATTGCTAATTATCAGCTCTGTGACTGCAGTGCAGTTTTAGGAATATCTCAAATACCTTAGAGTGTCTCTTATAGGAGCATGTAGCGTGGCTTGATTTACTAAAGTATGACAGGCTGCTTTTCATAGAAAGTCATTTGGGTTTGTGTAGGCATCTGGATAAGAGTCAGCGAGAGATTTCAGCTTGTTCTGTTTCTCTTATTTGAATGCTTCTGATTACTTGTTCAGATTCCCAGCATGACATTTGTTTTCTACTCCTGTCTCCCTTGATATTTAGGTAAAATCATTTCTTCAGAGCTTCTCTTTGCATATGATTAAGGTGTATGATAAACTGTTTTATTGCAGTGACAAACTACAATACATTCACAGCATAATTTTATTTCCTGTTCTCTGTAAAGTTATGGTAGTTTTTGCTCATAAATAATGTATATTTGTCACATCCATTCTTCTGTCTGTCAGTGTTTGTATGGTTTAGGCAAAATTCTGTAATTTTAGTCATTTCTTCTGACATCAATAGTAGAATTTTATAAAACCTTATCTACTTTTGCATGATAAAGTAGAATCATCTACTTTAATGTTAGAACTTAATGTTGCTCAAAGTAGGATGTTCACCCTTGCATAGAAGCATGGCTCTGTTGAACAGGAGTTGCAGCCAGGAGAGTGCTTGTGTCCATCACTGGTGCATGGACACACACAGGGAGCAGCCATCTCAGACAATTCTTCCTTCTCTTTACCCTTGACACAAGACCACTAGAGCTACATTCCTGATTCTTAATGAAGTTTTCTAGTTCCACAGTGGGACAAACTGGCCACAAGCAAATGAGAAGAGCGCTGAAGAACCACAGCTAATGTACCTCCCAGATGCACACATTGGTGCTCCTTAAAGGAGGATGCCAGCAGGCTCTTCTGCTGGTTGTGGGAGTCAGCCCTGGGCTGGGGGTCCATTTGGTCTTCTGCTATCCCCAAAGTATTTGGCATGTTAATGTAGGGTACACATTTTACAATACTCTAGATGAGTTCTGTTTCTATATAGATATGTCTGGACATTTTGAGCAGTCACCTTAATGTCTAAGTGCTACATTTCCTGAATATATTTAATATTTCTTAAAAACCCTTGAGATTCTATATCCATCTTGGAGCTCAAGCAGATGATAAAATTGCTGCCATCTGAAAATGTAATATACATCAGCTGAGCTTCTTTGTACATCTGTGTTGACCTGGTGTAGGAACCTGCTTTGGCAGGGGGGTTGGACTCGATGATCTCTGGAGGTCCCTTCCAACCCCTACAATTCTGTGATTCTGTGATTCTGTGAGTTCTGACTGTTGTTAGATGAACTCTACTGACATCAGCAAGTTTTTCAGCTTTTCTTGTCAATCTTGAACGGGGCTGCACTTAAAACAATTTCTTCATAAAGGGTATCTGGACTATTAAGTAAAATAAGGTTATTTTGAGTCTCATGTTTTCTATCAAGTCAATATTTCTTTGCAGCAATCGTTCGTGATCTATCTGTTACACTTACAGAACATATCTGAAAAAAACAACAGTGGCCCCAGTTTGGGTGGCACTTGTTTTTAGATTCCTAGAGCAAAACTGGAGAGTGTTGCCTCCTTATTGCTGCAAACCTCACAGCAGCTGATCAGTGCATTGACTTGATTCATAGTGGAGTTACTGAGTTATATGCCCTCGTTGTACTTTATGAATACATCAGTTAATTTACTTTACCAAGTTAATTATTTTGTAAGATATTGCCACTTTTTTTTTTCATAGGGGTACGTGATTTTAATGCATTAAATATTTAAAATTCTTGTCTCTTTATCAGTGCCTTTATCAGTATTGTAGAGAAAGTTTGTCTGCAGATATACAGGATTCAGTGACACGGATAAAGCTCTAATGCAAAAAGACCACTTACTCATTGATATTGCAAGAGGTCAGTGTTAACGTTTTAGTTACTTGCATATAGATCCCACTAGCTATTCACTTAAAGCATATTTTCCACAGGGGTGTTTGGTCTTCATTTGGAGGACTTGAGAGAAGGAGAATTAGCCCGTTGTGCTGTAGTAGTGTTTAGTCAACCTCCCTCCTACATCGTGGTCGCCTCTTATTTAAATAAATTTCTCCAAAAGCAGTTTGCAGTTGCTGTTTCTGTTGAGACTTTCCTCTCGGAATAAAGATTGCTTTAATAGCCCCTGTCCACCTCCAAGAGTATTTGCACAGTCTCATTGTTTTGACAATTCAAAGTGAGCTTCTCAAATGTCTCAGTGAGAAAGAATAGTCTTGGGACTTCTGCTCCCACTCCAATTCCAGTAAGGGAGAATGGGGTTCCAGATGGCCCTCACCTTCCACGAAACATGCTCACCACTGTGACCCCCCCTTTTTTGCTCAGTGGACTATGTGTTTGAGGCAGAATTGGGCAGCATTTGCTAGAGAGCTTATGACATGATCTACCTGCAATCCTGAGTGCTTCCCAGATTCACTGGATCCTGGGATAACTGCAGTCTATGGCATGGCTCTTGTTCTCTGCTTCTACCTGAGAGGAACATGCACCTGGCAGAGTATGAAGTTAGTATTGTGCCCAGTCTTTCAAGCAGTGCCATTTGTTCCTTGGTATTCTGTCCCTTGCTCTCTTCCAGTTTTAGTGTTGCATTTGCTTTCTGATAATGAGTGGACAAGTGTTGAAATACACACACTCAGTTGTGAGTTTTTCTTTAGCCAGTGACTTCATGAGATTTGTTAGATAGCTTGCTTTTAATCTGTTCTATGTGGTTGATAGATATTTTATAGCAATAATAACCACACAGGTATCACCCCTACCCTGGCTTCCTTCACGTGTTTACCTGTGATGGCCTTTAAACATGGAATACTGTGTTGCATTCATTGAACTATGGAAGTGGTAAACCTAAGCTATAAGCCTACAATTATAGTATTACAAACTTAGATTACACCGTTTAAATCATGTGCAAGCAGTGATAAAAAGCTCTCTCTGTGAGCTATGTGAGTTTTCTCCTTGCTTTCATCTCCTGCTTTTGGTAGAGGAACACCATCTGTGGAATTTTTTGGTTTGTTTGTTTGCTTTTTTATTTTTTATTTTATTTTTTTGCATTGTGGGAAATACTATAAAAGGCTTTAACTGTGTGTTGTAATTTAATGTGCGATTTGTCTGTCTGTCTCTTTAATAATTTTTACTCTATGAGGTAAATCCCTGGTCCACCTGTCCACTATCTAGTCTAAGAACAATATAATTACCTTTCTTGGTAAGGCATGGCAGATCATAGATCTATCCTTGCTCTTCACATAGCATGATTTTTTGCATCACTTTGAGATGGATGAACAAACTGTATTGGGGAATAAAACTTTGGGGTATGTATAAATGATTTAGGAGAAATGGTTGGGAAATAGACTTCTATTTCCTTGTACTGCCTAATTTGAGGACTTTACTGAGCTCTGCAGCCCTCTATAGATCAAAGCTGTGTAAGCTTTAGTGAGTTTAAAAACAGAGAAAGATGGGAAATATGCAATGCTGCGAGTAATGTGGTTTTTTTTCTTAATTTCTAAAATTAATTGTTTTCTTTTGACCAGTAATATTTTCTGTCTGAACTCTTAATTTACCGTTGTTGTGATCCTCACTGTATTATGTGTTCTATGTACTTGAAAAATGAGGTTTTTTCCAACCATCTTACATATATTAAAAAGTATGCACGTCAAGTTGCATAGCAGAATGCTTTGTTAATATGGGAAGGTACATTTATCTGAGAAAGCTGCATTTATCTAGGCTTGGGACAACACGTGGCTTCACAAAAGCTGAAGCAAGAGACAGGCGTTTCCTAAAGCTTCCTGTTTCTTTCTAGTGCTGTAATTCTCGTATTCTTTTAGTACATTATTTTCAAAGCTGTTAAGTTTCATGTCCAAACTTACAATGACTGAATCCTCACTACTCATGGCTGATTTTAGTGAGATAGTTCCAGTCTAGTACTTTTTCCTAGTAGAAATCCAAATTTGTTGGAATACTAAAGCAAAATGTTTAAATCACTCCATGGAGAACCCAAAGCGTGCACTGCATGAGTTAAATTCTCTTAAAGATGAGTAGGAAGAATTAATATATTCTTTAAGTGAATTCTGTAACAGGATTTTTGGATGCATGCTATGTAGGATCTTTCTGGTTCAGCTTTTATCTATTACTACCTGCTTTACCAAATTGCATGACAATTTCATTTTGTATTCTAAAATAATAACAGTTACAGTAAAATAAGTGAAATGGAAGTGAAGGAGTTGAAATGCTACATAAATAGTTAAAGGCAAAGAAGAAGACATGTAAGTGTCTGGCTCGTATCTGTTGGATCTTTCTTTCCAAATGTGATTACTACAAAAAGTGTAAGAATTATCTGACCTAAATTATATTGATCAAAGATGCACGTTAATTTTTACAGCGATGCTGGTGCTGAGAAGATTAACCTCCCTTCAGTTTACCTGCCCAAGTCTACTTAGTATGAAACAGAGAGGCTCCGAAATATGGCAAATAAATAAAAGCCACTAACAATTGCACTTCTGCAAGTAGAAGAGGAAAAAATGTCTAATGAGATACAAATAAAGACTTTGTATCTTAGAAACTAGAAAAATGCAAACCTTGAACATATGTATATATATATATATATATGTGTATATATATATGTGTGTATATATATATATATATATATACATGTATGTTTCCTGAAGGAGTGATATGGAACCTGTGCAGGTGCCGGCTTTAATTAATTTCAGGGATTAAAACCTCACAACTTTAGATTAAATTTATTATTCCTTGCATGTATCCATACTCCTCATTCTTTGAACAAAAAGGGATAAGACTTCAGCTGTTGAAGACAAGTTCCCAGCTCAGTTTTCAGTACCTTTGTTTCTATTCTGGAGGAGCCATAGAAATCTCAGACCTCTTCTATTCTGTGTTCAAGGGCATGCATGCATCTATTTTTTTCCTAGTAAATGCTTGCTTTTTTAACAGCCTATCTGGTTTTACCATTGTAACATGAAAAAGTATTTAACATGAAGGTGTAAAAAAGTCAAATTACTAGAAATATTTATTTAGTTTTATGTTATGAACATCAGTAATAAGGGGAAAGCTTTCAAAGAAATGGTAGAAAAGGAATTAGCTCCTAACATTTTAGGTTCTTAAAACGATCTGCTACAATATTCAAATATGGGAAGAGCGACTGAAGAGCTCTTGAGCTGAGAATAGAGACAAGCAGCACATATGAATGAGCAAGCTGTGGATTCATTACCATGTTACAGATTTGTTTTAAGGCTCTCCCCTAATATTAAAGTATTCAGCAGTATTCAGTGAATGACTTGTGAATTCCAGTGTTCCACTTACTACTTCAACAGCAGTTCTTTTGCATTAGTATAATTTAAATTACTTAAACTAAACAAAACCCTGAGATAATATAGTATCAAATATTTCTTTTTGATTGTCAAATTAATTAGAAATTTTCTTATAAGAATTTGTTATTACAAGAAAGCATTAGAAATAACTTGATATTATGGATCATCATTAAACAAAAATGAACAAAAGGCATATTAAGATAGCAATATAAAATCTGACAGAATTTCCTCCGCAAGCCTCTTCTCTCCTGCCACGTGAAAATGTTCAGTATAATGCAAAAAGAAAGCATCTTTCTGGAGTTGTTTGCTGACATGAAAAAAAGAAATATATATATATCTCTTTTCTGTACTTACATATCTGCAGCTTCTTAGATCCTGTGAGCAGTTAGTTAAGGGCATTAGCAGGATAGCCTGACTGTGAAAGTTTACCCTTGCACATTGTTTTCAAGAGTGATTACGTGAGTCCCTTTTGTGGGAGGGGTAGATTTGTTCATGTGCTTCAAAAAAAAACTTGTTTGTGTGCTGGTCTTGATTTGCTGGCTACTGTCATATGGGATGTGAAAGTGTCTATTTTTAATTCTTTTACAATTAGTCTGCTCAAAAAGAGTAATTAGGAGCACCTCCCCTCCTCCCCCCGACCCACAAGTTGCGTATTACTGACTGTCGCAGAAGGGACTTTACCCAGAAGTTTACTTGACCAACCAAAAAATCCTGAGTGAAAAACCTTGTTTTTATGATGTCTGCATTTAAAAAAAAAGGCTTACATTTATCCTGGAGTAGAATCCTATGAGGAATGCACACTTTTACGCTGGTCACTATGGATAAGACCTGACACAGCCCAGGAAAACCTCAGACTTTAAACATATATCTCGATTAAAAGAAGGCTTAAATTTAGTTTGGGGTTGGATCATCAGTACACACTTTCAAATGAATTCCTCCTGCTGAAATCTGACACAGCACAAAAAAATCAAACTTTAGGCATATCGATAGGCCGTGTAGAAACAGTCGTCTCAACAGCCCATGTACATTCCCAGCACTGTTTTAGTATCATAATGATGAGGCTTTACAGAAATGCCCTTTAAAAATAGATGAGGGAGTTGAAGAACATGAGCGGTTCTAGAGATTAGTGAGGCTGTGTGCATGAGTAACTTGATTGCATTTTGAGCAAGGCTACAGATAATCACGATAGTAATATATACATTTACAATACACATGCAAGGCAAACACATTAACATGAATAAATGGCTTTTAAAACACAGATCTGATTCTGTGATTCTGATAAAAATGCATTCTTGCATATAGATTCTGATAAAAATGCATTGATGCATATAGATGGGAATGGGGAGAGGAATGGAAGGCCAAACTGTGAGGTAATGTGTTGGTACCTGGAAAAACGTTGTTTCTGGATGTGAAGCCTTGATCTATCAGTGAAATGGTATGTTTGCTAAGAAGGCTGAAATAGATCAGAGATAGATGGAAAGCCCTGCCCTTTGCTGTTAGACGCAGTGGCTGGGAGTTACCTGGGATTTTCCCCACAAACTCATACTGATCATTCGCGACTGCAAAAGGCAGTTTGTGTTTCAGGTGGCCTCGTTCAGCATCCTGATTCTCAAAAATGAGCAAGCAGGCACGGTGATGCTGATGTTAGTGACTCCAGCCAATGCAGAGATGGAACACTGTTTTGGGAAGGCTCGGCTGTGCTCATAGGACAAACTGCTGCTGCTGCCGTGCTAGAGGTGTGCAGATCAGATCTCAAGTAACATATCTGTCTCATCAGGAAGTCTTAAGTAACTGCACATTTAATGATAAAGTTAAACCTTTTTAAACATACCTTGTCTTCTATGTTCTTGCTATAGAAAATGACACAGAGCCTCGCTAGATGCGTCTGTGCATACTTGGAACATTTAGTAGACTCTAGAACGTGGTTTTCAGTACTGAACCCCACACTGCAGACATGACTTGGTTCTCCTGAGATGCCAGGGAGCTGAACTGCTTCAAGTACTACCAGCTCCTCAGTTGTTGATAGGCACTCCTCTTCCAAAACCAGGCTCAGGAAGCCTTTCAGAAAACTTACTGGGCTTGCTGCAGACTTTTTCCTTCTTTTTCAATTATTTTATATATTATCTTCATCGCAGAGTAGAATCTCTTTAAATGAAGAGAATTAACTACTGATTCAAGAACAACCGTATAGGGAACTTGCTCCATACGTCATAAAGTAATACCGCAATGTGGTTCCCTGTCCAGCAGCAAAAATTTGTGGTAGAAGTGAGAAATTTCTCGAAACTTGTAGTAGTCTTTGCTCGAGGACTGACATTAATAACCCAACTTCACATTAAGGGAAATGTCTATATCATAATAGCTTTAGCATTATAAAAAATAACACCAATATGTGCTTCCTGCTTTGATCAGATAAAATTAAATACTATCTTTTTTTGGTTAAGATGCATTACTAGATTGTGCCCATGGAGCCACGCATGTACATTAGCCACCATTCCAGCCTTATGGGATGTTAATTGCTTGAGCAGAATGGCACAGATTGCATCATAGAATCATAGAATGGCCTGGGTTGAAAAGGACCACAATGATCTTCTAGTTTCCACCCCCCTGCTATGTGCAAGATCATCAACCATTAGATCAGGCTGCCCAGAGCCACATCCAGCCTGGCCTTGAATGCCTCCAGGGATGGGGCATCCACAGCCTCCTTGGGCAGCCTGTTCCAGTGTGTCACCACCCTGTGTGTGAAAAACTTCCTCCTAATATCTAACCTAAACTTCCCTTACCTCAGTTTAAACCCATTTCCCCTTGTCCTATCACTATCCACCCTCGTAGACAGCATCCTTCCAGTCCATCCAACTGACCCAGAATGTAAAAATCTAAACCAAAAAGTGGCATGTGTCAGAAAGTGTGATTTGTTTGTTTTTGCCGTTGGAATACACAAGTTGACTGTTTTGCTTTTGGCATGCAAGGAGAGTAACATATAAATTAGTACACTAAGACATTACTTTTCAGAGATGGTTACATTAAAGCAGTACAGTTAATATTTTGAGTGCTGTGTCATGATGCCTATGAAAACTTATTTTTCAGTCTGCTTGCTTAGTTCATGCTCTATTTGAGCAGTTTACAAAAGATACTGGATTTAGCTTTACTATTCTGTATCTAGACAGCTACTATGCAAGGTAAGGAGTGACTTCTGAAATTACACAAGGTGTTCATGGATCAACTAGAAAATGAACCCAGCCAGCCTGAGTCCCAGTTCAGTTTCTTTACTAGAAAACTGCTTTTCCTTCCAAAATTAACACCTTTTTTTTTCTAGGCTGGTTCAGGTGTCTCGAATTAGTGTCCAGCTGAATCCTGTCCTTTTGCAAACAAACGTTATTTCTCAAGTGACTTGAGTTTGAGGAACAGCAAGTGATGACTCCTTGGTGAGTCACGGTTGCTGTCTGCTCTCCAGAGGCCAAATGAAATGTGTCAGGCTAAACTGGATAAAGAAGATGTAGTTAAATGCTCAAGCTAAATGAACTTGTGACACAAAAATTTAAACACAGCTATTTGACCATACTTCTTCAACAAAATAGCCATCCGAACCCCTGTAGTGCTTTCTCGTGCCTTCATTTGTTTTCTGCCTAACCCCATTTTCTGTGCCAGACTTGGTGGGATTCACTGGGAGAGCCTGCCTTTTATGGTACAGGCTCCTCTTGCTTGCTGAACTCAAGCTAGGGTTAATGAAATCAGTCACAAAAGCAGAACTGCCTTGTAGCTGTCTCTACCAATCACTTGCTGCAGATGTCTGATGCAGAGCAGCAACTGACAGTGGGTAGGCAGAGGTAGCTGACTGTGTAACACCTAGTTGGCATTACCAGGGATCATAGCTGTTGCTGTGATGCTGTCCTCAGTTGGGATGCATGGCTTGGCCAGCTGTTCTTGTACCTCTCAGTTTCATTGGTATTCCCCAGGATGGGTTGGTTTTGGTCTTCATGTGAATGGCAGCGTGCTAATAATATTAGAGAAAGAACAGGGACAATGATTTATTTATTTTTAAATCATTATAGTACCATAAGCTGAATAAGTGTTTGTTGTTCTGCAAAAATTGCTTGCATGATGACTGCATATTAAGAATACCTAAGTGAAGGATTTTTATGTTAACCTATTGTAACAGACTGGTAGTATAGAAACAGTCACTTACCCTAGGTCAGCCAGGAGATACTAACAGGGGGATGGAGAAGGGTTTTGTGAAAGAGTACCAGATACTATCTTGAGCTTTGCAAACAAAAGCTGGGGGGAGATATCACTAACTGACATTTGTAGAAAGTGATAAAGGACAATGGTAACATCTTATTAATGATAAATAAAACTGAAATTAGAAGAAAGTCTCTTACCAGCAGAAGAGGAAAGTTCTTTGTTAGTCATCTTGCTGATGGTAAGGGAGAGAACAGAAAGCATTAATGGTTTAAAATGGAACCAAGCAGCTTATGGAATAAATTGTTTCAAAGCCTTTAAAGCATTTCATAGGAGCAGTAGATACCTGCATTCTGTTGGTTCATTGGTCACATATTGTAGTGAACCCAAAGTTACAGTTATTCTGTTGGGATATTCACGGAGAGCTGGAAACTCTCTTTTCCCCTCAAGATGCATGACTTCACTTAATGTTTTCATTTGGCTGTCTTGTTTGGGGTATTTTTTATTCCTCCATTTTCCTGCATTCCTACAAAATATTGGCAATCAGATACTGCATCGGGTAACGTAACCTACTGGTTTTGCTCATGTGTGGCAGAAAGGTTGGGTGCAATAGATGGTGCTTGTCATCCTGGGCTTCATCAGTGAGAGGATCACAGCTGTCAAGGGCTGTCATATGTCAGGCAGCTACCCAATTTTAAGAAATGTCATCAAGAAAAAGTTTAGCATTTTCAGAACAAAGGCAGCTACGTTATGCATAGTTTGGCAGTGCCTGGACAGCCTGTAGGAATATAGAGCACTCAATAAACTTGATAACTTGAGTTACTGATAAAGCACACTGTTTGTACTCTCTACGTATTATGTGCGGCTGCTTTTAGAGCTGATATTTTCAGTCCTCCAAAAAAACTAAGCGGTTGTGGGTTTGTCGGGCTAATGTTTTTATAAAGAACTTAAATAATGTGAACTAAAGAAAAATACGGTACCGCAGTTAGTAAATGTAGTGAGTCATTCTGAATAAAATAACAGGTTGTTTCTGCAAATTTGAATCCCACAGAACTTCCATTGACAACAGCAGATATTTTTGCAGAAGTAACGTGTCTCTTACTACCCGTCTCTTCTTACGGTTTAGAACTATTGTTTCCTACATTTTGTGCATATACTTACTAATATTAAAGGTTTTAATCTGCTTTTAATATTCACCCTTTTAAACTCTGAGTAACCCATTTCACTCAGTGATGAATCCTTATCCTTGAGTCTTTGTTCTCTGTCAGAAGTCTGTACAGTAACGGATACAGGTGCTTTCTTTCCAACGTTATTGTTTCTTCATTTTTTTCCTCCATGAAAAAGTTCCCTTCTGTTTTGCTGTGTTGTTTTTTTTTTTTCCCTGCACATGTTGAAATCTAACATGCTTCAAAATGAGGATATAATCATTCCAGAGCCTACAGTAGGCCTTTGAGGTGGACATTGTGTTCATGTCAAGTGTTCAGACTTCAGAATTTAATCTTTTGGGACTGAGAGTATTTTGTTCTGTTTGAAAATATTATTTTCTAACCCATGTGACTAAAACTAATTTCCTAAACATGAGGTGAGCAGAAAAACGGAGTCTGCGTATGTTTGAGTCTGTGTTTCTTCTTTGCAAATGAATATCTCAAGTTTCTAGTAGAAACTGATTGGCAGGGTGTTAATTAACCATGTTGTTTCTGATATTGTTGTAAGCATAAGGAGCAAAAGGCTGGGACCAGGATCTTTGAAAGTAAAGAGGAAAGTAAAGAGGAGAGGGAGGGAAAGAAGATTAAAAGACGTTAAGAGGAAAGCAAAGAGGAGAGGAGAAGGAAATGAAGGAACAGAGAGAACTAAAATAGTCCTTCAGAAGAGTAGATACCAAATCTGACCATATACTGCGAAACAATTAATTAACTCAATGAAACTAGTTAAGTACCAGCCCTTAGATTTGCAGCAAGTGTGGTGGGTCAGCTTTGGCTGGTCACCAGGTACCCACCATGCCGCTCTCTCTTCCTGCTTCCTCAGCAGGATAATGGGGATAGTAAGATGGAAAACCTTGCAGGACAGGAAAATCACTCATCAGTTACCATCCAGTTACAGGCAAAAAAATTATTTTCCAGCTTCTTTTGTGACTATTTGCTGAATAGAAAGCTTTTCCTGCTGCACAGAGTTATTCCAACCCTAGTGGAAGATTTCACAGGTGCTTTTGTTGAAATCCATAAAATTCTTATCAGCCCATTTCTCTGTCAAGATGTACCTGAATGTAGCCTTGTGTTCCAATGTGTTGACTGTTGTCCATGATGCCAGTCATCTCATCATAGAAACTAATCAGTTTGACTGGACATGGGTTGACCTTGGTAAATCAACATGGCCTATCAGTTTGTCCTTCACGTGTCCGGAAAAGGCTGTGAAGAAAACTGCTCTGTAACTTTTCTAGGGACTGAGGTGAGGTGCTACCTGAATATCTTCCTTCCCTCCTTGAAGATGGTGTTGGCATTTGCATTTTTCCAGTCATTAGGACCTGACCACCATGACGTTTCAGTAATAATGAGAACAACTGGCAGTAACACTGGCCATCTCCCCCTGCACTTGTGGGATACCTGATACATTTGTAATACCCCTTTATAGGAGATGAGAAGTCTTTCTAACAAACAAGTAATTTTATAAAAATCTGTTGTTTCTTCAAGCTCCTCAAGATTATTAGGTAGAGAGCTGTGTCAAATGCTGGACTTTGAGTTACTCAGATCAGTACCACGATCTGAGATGGTGCTTTCTATGTTTTCTGCTGACATTAGTGGTGAATATTAACATTGAGGGAACCTTTCAACATTCTGTAATCTTCTTCTAGAATACAGTTCTAGGCATGATGTTGTAGTAGGCGTAAAGCAGGGTTATCGGAATGTGACGTGTCAGGACCTCCCCTACTCTGTGATGGATTTATGACGCATGCTTTAGGGGCGTAGACAAAGCATGTAGGGTATATAAACCGCTGTGTAGTTGCAATAAACGCCATTTGCCTCTCCATCATGTTGATGTATGTGTCGCTAATGGCCCTAGTCATTCGCTAGTCTTAAGCAGCCTGACCCTTTGGAATGGGAGCTGCAACAGCATGAGAATTTCCCTTTTGTATTTTCCCATGCTATGATTGAGTGCAGGCTTGCATGCAAAATTTCTTGATCTGAGTCACTATTTATCACAAGAAGAATAAAACCTGAAAAGCATGCCATGATTTTGGTACTCCCTCAGGTAATTTGGTAGGAACAGAAAGAATCACATTCTTTAGACAGAAATAATTTATCCTGGCTTTTCTAAGAGCAGAAAAGTTTATTTTTCTTTCTTTTTCTTCTCTCTTTGCTTATGAATCCCAATTTACTGTGGTGAATTTTGTCGGTAATGGAAGGAGTTCCAATGAAGAGTTATTTTTAATGTGGCAGTTGTGTAGTTGTGTCTGTCAATCCTTACAACTTAAATAATGTGGAGGTATTTTAAGAATGTGTTATGTGTGTTTGTACAGGTGCTCTCAGTTTACATAAGAGGGATCCTCTGTAAAATTGAACATCTTTCAGTAGTTCGTGAGTTTGTGTCCTCCATACACCCACATGGACCTGGCCTTATCTGAAACAGATGATACTAAAAATGTTTCTAATGTCTTCTATCTAAAAGACATTTAAGTCCTGAGAGAGGAAGGTTTTCAGCAAGCTAAACTTCAAAAACAGCAATCAAAATGATAATGAAATATTGTTAAGCCACCGCCCATTAAATGAGTCAACATATTGTAACTGTGTACTTAATCATTAGGTTTTCTTCATAGCTGTGGGTGTTGCATTTGGCAGTTATCCAGGAAATTAAAGTTTTAATATTCAGACCATTATTTCACATAGCATTACACCTATTGGTAGCTCCTCTGGAAGGGAAATGATTTCTGAGTGAACACTTAAGGTTCTTGTATTCTGATTTATGCTGTGTGCAGAAATCCCACTGAGAGCAATAAGATCCCTGTCCTATAAAGGTCTTTGGAAACTGTAAGTCTTGGAGCTTTTGATAAGCTGGTAAATGATGTAAAATTCTGCTTTGATCCCGGATCTGTCAGAAGAAGCAGTGATGAGCCAGCTGGGGTGGACGTGTGCTTTGCAGAACCCCTCAGCCCAGCTGTTGGCTGCATCTCAATGCCCATGGTGCTGCTTCCTGCTGCACTGCAGCAAGATGCACCAGGGAATGATACCAGGATTGCTCAGATGTGAGGGGGTGGGGGGAATTCAACCGGACAGGATCTTTGTTTTTAGGATGTAGTAGCCTGGGCAGAGCAGTATTCTGGCAAACCTGTGCAAACAGTGCTTTGGGATGGAGGGTGTCTAGTTATAGCAAAGCACTAAGCTCCATAGGAGGTTTCTCTTCATAGTCTGAAATGAGGGCTGATAATGCCTTGCTTACAGATGTCCAGCCACCCCATTAAAATCTGAAAGCATTTTCCTTCACTGACCTTTTTTTCCCATCTCCATCATAGATGTTTCTAGGGCCACGGGAGTCACTGGCAAAATGGAACTTAAACTGTTGATTATCCCATTTTAGATATTGCGTTATTGCATCCTGTTTTCAATACTGTAACACCTTAAACCTGGGTGAATAGTGGGAGCTGAACTTCGTATGTGAAGTGATTTTCCTGACCTCTGGGGATATATATAATCCTTTTGTCCACATCAAATACATTTTGTTCTGATGCGGAAGACCACTGCTGTTCTTTTTGTGGGCTGTATTTTGTGGAAACAATCAGCTATTAAAGCTAAAATGTTGCCTTCTCTGCTGTCCCCTCTCCTGAATACTTGGAAATAATATGCTTTTCATAACCTGTTTCTTCTTGGCAGGCTTACTTAGTAGATAGTAATAGTAGATGATTTGGTAGTTGGATCTGTTGTCCTGAATGCCACAGATTACCAAGTCACCAGTTCCCAAGGAATACTCTTTTTTGCAAGGCAGTGTTTATCATGTTTTTGTTTATCATGTACATGGGGTTAATTACGTTTTGTTACATTACAAATTACATACTGTTATTACTAACATCATTCTTATTAACCATCTGTATCTTTCTATTTGCAGCTTGGGTCCCGTGTTTGCTCTGTTTGTACCGTTCTATTGCTCCATTCCAAGAGTGCAGGTGACACAAGTACTAGGCTTTTTTTCTATTACAAACAAGACATTGGTCTATATACTGGGTTTACAGGTATGGTATGTACTTGCTTGTTCATCTTTTAGTGACTTAATAGCAGTTAGTATTTCTGAATGTGTGATTTTGATGCTTCTAGTGCATGATTGTGTCTAGCTAGTGCTTTCCCATGAACAACAATATTGAACAATATATTCTGATACATATTTTTGGGTGAAGTGGTGGGGAGATTATCTTGTATTCCACAGTCTTCAGTCTTGATTGTCACGCATAGGAAAACATAATTTAAAGTTCTGTAAATTTGAGAGGGATTCAGTAAAATGAGCCAGATGAAAACAGGACCTGGTTCAAACACACATGTATTTTTCACCTTTCTAATCTGCTAGCATTTTTGTTTTTATTTTTGCCTTGTTTGATATTGCTCAAGCAAAACTGTAGATAGAAGACAGTATTTTTCTATGGTTAAGACTGTTAATAAATAACCAAGGATTTGGTTGTATTACACTTTCATATAAATTTGTTATTTTTATACCAAGCATTGCCATGTAGCAGATAATTTAGTGTAACATGTTGCACAGTACTTTCAAGTAGTGTTGTGTTAAATGTGAATGGAAAAATATGGGTACCTGGTTCAGATATACGGTAGTGAGCCCCCAGTGGCCTAGAAATGACTCTAATGTCACAATCTGAATTATGCATGTGTGAAATTATGAGAAATTGTACTCATTTTTATATATTCCAGGGACTCAAAAATAGTTCTAAAACTAGTAGTGGAAAGCACCATAATTACACAATGTGGTACAGAGCATTTTAGAATGAGCGGTCAGTTTCAGAACTGTGGTTCCCACTCTGCTTGAGCGTTTCATTCACCTGCATTGCTGTTCAACATTTGGATTCTGTTGATTTCTGCTCCAGCACCCTGTTTTCCCGATCCATTAGAGGTATTGTTTCCTCTCTCCCAAAACCATCAACATCACTATAACTCCAGTCCTTGTGAAAATGGTGATACTGTCTGAGCTCTTTTGCCTTGTGTCCCTTGCCTCTTGCTTTCACACATACAAGACCAGATACTCATCGCTGCATCTCCACAGGATCTTTCCCTCCTGCATGCAGAACTGTCTCTGCCGTCACACAGAGGTCAAAGGAAACTCATTTGCCTTCTCCTCATTTGCAAACTCTGCCCTTATCTCAAGTCACTCTTTCCATAGTGAGCCCAGAGAGGTGTTCTCACAATTCAGGCAGCATCTCACAGAGCTTTTAGTAATCAGTATCAGTCTAATTTTCACCCTGTTTTCCCAACTAAGAATAACCTTCTTCAGGTGATGAGTCACGTGCACTTTACTGGAAAGGGTGGGCCACCCTGTTGGCATATCTAGATTTTTTTTCAATTCACTTTGACCAATTTGTGTGATTTCATGCCTGCAAGTATGTCACTGGGTGAGCACTTTAATTCTTTAATTTTGACACTCATGCTTCAACTCTCTGTGGCTGTATGTCTAAGACCTTCATTTGCACTGCCCAGCTTGGAACTCTTCTCCTTCTGCTGCTGAGTCATTTCCTTTGCTTCAGTCTGTCTTTCAGACTTGTTTTTCTGTGCAGCCTATAACTGACATCCTGTTATACTTAGTATACTGTATGAAAATAAAATGTATTGTTCTGTAGAAGAAGAACAATTGTTATCCCTGTGTTTTTTTTCCAGTTCTACTTTTGGAATGTATACTTGTTAATGTTAAACATGATTTTCATAGAAATAAAGGTGTGACTTTGCCGATGGTCATGATAAGTATTTAGCCTACATAATGTCGTATGTAGTAGCTCAGGAAACATCAGCTATGTAAAATGAAAATTTTTAATTGCTACTCTTACCTTCTAGCTCTTAACCTCTGGTTCCTACATCTGGATTTTAGCCTTAAGTGGATTGGTAAGTCTTACTGTTTTAAAAATTGCATCATCTGAAACACTGTGTTATATGTACAATCAGGGCAGTACATTTGGACTCAAAAAAGAGCTGCAATTACTAAGGAATGTTTTTGATTATAATTGTTTGTCTTTAAAAGTGTGAAACACTGATTGGCTGGTGATAAACTGACATACAACTGATATGAAACAACAAAATGGGTAGTGTTTGCAGTTTGCCAGTGTTGTCTGAGCCCTGCAATTAAATTCACTGTCTCAGGCATAGACCCACAGCTATAAAAGAAGCTTTTGTGGAAATGGTATAAATACCCATTACATTTCTGTTTGCTTGTATACTCTATTTACCCCGGTATTTATACTTTTTTTTTTAGCAAGCCTCAAATCTATTTCAGAAAGCAACTTTTAACTTTTTACTGGTGGGATTTCATGTTTTGCTCTCCTCCTAGAACACATGCATATAGCCATTTCATACTGTGATGGAGGCAGTAGGAGTGGGAAATCACTTTATTTGTGTCATTCAGATAAAGTTGATGTGGTCTATCCTTTTCCTTTCTGACTCTGTTCTTAGTATTAAAGCACTTACTGCTAAAACACATTGTACTAACTTTTTGAGATTGTTAAATGATGATAAGCTCTTTGAAAAAAATTACAAACTTACAAATTAGGAGCTCTACTGTGATTCATTGACTCAAAATATTGTTTGCTTTTCAAACAGTGAAAGTGCCTCCTCTTCTAAAATAGATGATTTTGTAAGAACATGTAGTGACAGGAGAAGGGGAAATGGTTTTAAACTGGAAGAGGGTGGATTTAGACTAGATATTAGAAAGAAATTCTTTATTATGAGAATGATGCAACACTGGAACAGATTGCCCAGAGAGGCTGTGGATGCTCCCTCCCTGGAAGCATTCAAGGCCAGGCTGGATGGGGCTGTGAGCAACCTGGTCTAGAGGAAGGTGTTCCTGCCTATAGCAGGGGGATTGGAACTACATGATCTTAAAGGTCCCTTCCAACCCCAACCATTCTATGATTCTCTGATTATTAGGTTGATGCAATCTTACAAATAACTCAAATTCTACCCTTGTTTTTAGAACCTACTGATTAGAATTTAGATAAACTCAGAGTGGAATGTCTGTGAATATGTCACATATTGCTGCTATAGTTCAGTGGTTTGGTCTCTTACCATTTTTGTGTACTCCAAATGACTGATGTGAGAGATGGAGCTGTACATGGTGTAGTCTGTCAGCAGTTTGGCCTCACCATAAATATAGATGACAACAGCGTAACTAACAAACCAGAATTCCTCTCCTGGAGACCATCACATTCCTCTGAGCCCAGTTGAGAATCTGTGACTTCCTCCAAACGCTCTACCCTTCCTGTTACTCTTCTAGCTCTTTTAATAGCCCTTCCTTTTGAACAGGTGTTCGTTATGGAGGAAAGGAAAGGAGAGGAAAAGAAAAGGAAAGGCATTTCAACCCCCTCTTTCCTGGTAGTAGGAAGTGTGTATACTTGGTTATACAGACTTTGAAAGAATGGATCAAGCATTTTTTTCATTCCAGTTCTTACTTTAATTGCCTTTTAATTTACAGTTTTATTCAGATCTATAATGCAGTTTTCTTAGGATTCTTTTTCGTGAATGATCATTTTTTAATTGCAGGTTGACAGTATGTTCTACGTAGGTATAAGCCCTCAGGAATAAACTGAGCTTTCCATGTGTCACAGGAAGGCTTAAAAAAAGATATTTAAAGTTTCATATTACTTCAGTCAGGATGAATTAAGTCATCATCATGCTCTTTTCGGTCTCAAGTTTTTTTTCTGCAACGAGCAGATATCTGCACTCTGCCGTAATAAGTGCAGATAAGTAACAAGTGCTGCAATTTGGAAAAAAGTTCGTGTTATGAATTTCAGTCATTTTTACACAGCATATCTGTCATACTTTTGTGAATAGGAAGTCTCATTTTCTCATCTGTTAGTGATGATAATTTGGTTTCTCTTGAGAAAGCGGATAAAGAAGTGATGTTTCCAAGTACATTAAGTAATCTGAAGAGGAATGTGAATCACCATAAGAACACCTTTTAGCACTTACACTTACACACTCATATGACTGAATGTATGTGATGCTGTTCTGCCATTTAGCTTTCACTGCACTTCTGCCTATCTGGAATGTTAAAATGAACTGAGCCTGCATGATTTCTGCATTGTTTTCAGCTTCCCACTTTCTCCTCAGGATGTTCCCATTTTAGGTTTATTGAAATTCACAATTTGTGTATTTTTAACACACAATGAATGCTCTTAAATGAGACCTGGCTTTTTAGCTACAAGACGTGGCACTGCAGGTTTCTGCATTCATCCTTGCTAATGCTCTTCTCTATAAATGTCAGGATGTAAAAGAACGTCATGGGTTCATGTTTTCTGTGGCTTTTGTTTTTGTATGTGTTTGCACATGTGTATGACTGTAGGCATATGACAGGTAGGCGTTGCTGTAATATGCCTGGTGATGGGGAATTTTAGAGTACATATTCTGTGTTATCAGAATACAGAAGCTGTGTGTGGCTGTCTGTGACGTAAAAGATATCTTCCTAGGTCACTAACTTCAAATCAGCATATGAATACTCTGTTCAAGTCAACTTTTTACTCTCCAGATGAAGCTGTAGTACCTCTTAATTTCCATTTTTTCAGTATGTCAGTGTGGTCCTAGTAGTTTCCATTGCTGGTATGTTGTGTAAAGCATGCTGTATAAATACATAGTGTTTATTTAAAAAAAAAAAAAAAAAAAAAGTATATTGTGAACAAATTCACATATCTTGAATATTTACATATCTTATAAGTAATCTGCATTGTTAATCTTCTTATTGTTTATGACTCTTAGTTTCTTGCAGTTTACTTTGCCAGGTATATACCATACTTGGCACATATAGTCCAGATTTGTTTTTTATAATAAGTTTCTTTTATTATCATAAAATTAGGGAGCTTCAGATTAGAGGTCCAGGTATATCTTGAAAGTCAGTTGGATGCAGCCTAATTCCATTTCACTTAAAACTGGATTAGCTGAATACAGAAGTGTTTCCCTGCAGTGCATATCATTTATTTTAGTGAAGCTTAGAAAAAAATTGCCTATTTTTTCCTTAGATCAGTTGAAACACCTTAGAAAACAGTATCCATTTGAATGTTGTATTGGACACATACATATACATCAGCCCATCCTCTCTCCTTCTTTTCCACTTAAAAAAAAAAAAAAAAAGTTCCCAGGTTCTCATCTTATATATCTTACATTTGTCATTGGAATAATTTTGCAGGAGTGAAATATGACTTGTATTTTGTCAGGTTTAGTTCTCAGATTGTTTGAAAAGTTGCACTGAGATTGACATCTGGTCCAACCCTCCAAATGAGGCAGAGTCAGCTACAACAGGTTGTTCAGCACCATGTCTCGTTAGATTTTGAGTACTTCCAAGGAGGAAAATTCTACAATCTTTCCAAGCAACCTGTTCTAGTTTTTTACCATTTTCACAGTAAAAAAAAAGGGTTTTTTTCATATGTTCAGATGAAATTTCAAGGAATTTGATTTGTAACCATTGGCTCTTGTTCTACCATTGAGCACTACTGAGAAGAAAATGGCTCCCTGTCTTCATTCCCTACCTTCAGGCTTTTGTATGCATTGATAAAATCTACTGTCTTTTCTTCTCCAAGACTCCCAGCTCTCTCAGTCTCTCATCCTGTGAAAGACACTCTAATTTCCTCATCGTCATCCTGGACCTGTGCTGGATTTACTCCGGCCAGCCAGTCTGTATCTTTCTTGTACTTGGTGCAGTACTGGGTGCAATGTTCCAGATGCATCCTCATCAGAGCTGAGACAAGAGAGGAAAGATCACTTCCCTTGACCTGCTGGCAACAGTTCAGGATGTTCAACACTAGAGTAAGAGGGATTAGGAAATGAGGAAGAAGCATCGTCTGTTTGTTTGTGCTAAATTCTGGACAGGTACAAATGTCCAAATATCCACCTAAATTTGCTGAATCCCACCCAAAACTAACATAAAGTGGCTTGCATTTAGGCAGTGGTTGATATTCAGTTGAATGAGCATAGGTGACTGACTTTGACATGTGAAATGCTCACTTTTCTGACTTGATCTCCTTTGTGGTGTGAGCTTAGATGCTCATGTCTGCACAGCTAGCTGAAACATATACTCCTACATCAGGTGAAGCATCTGAAAAGAGAAATATGATCCCTGTCATACAAGGGATCTTAGTGTGAATGAGAGGCCATATCTGTTTGTGCAGGAGGGTATGCAGTTTCTTCCAGCTCTGGAAGAAGAAGAAAGAATTGGGAAAGGAAAGGAGAAGGTAATTATGTGTGTGTCATAAGATACTGTTTTATCCATGACTTCTGAGATCCTGTAGAATGGATTTTAGCTTTCAGTGTGAAGCTTTCAATTTTTCTCTAAGATCAGAGGAAGAATTTGTGTGCACGATGTCTGGTCCACATTGCCAGTTGTGCCAGTTGGTTCAGGAAGTGGCATACTGCTTCCTGAACCTTTCTTAGCTACGCACTTACACCCCTGTTACCCTCAGTAAGTTTGCAGATGACACCAAGCTGGGAGATGGTGTTGATCTGCCTGAGGGCAGGGAGGCCCTGCAGAGGGATCTAGATAAGCTGGATCGCTGGGCTGAGGTGAATGGGATGAGGTTCAACAAGGCCAAGTGTTGGGTTCTGCACTTTGGCCACAACAACCCCATGCAGCGTTACAGGCTTGGGGACGAGTGGCTGGATGAGTGTGAAGAGGAAAGGGACCTGGGGGTGTTGGTTGATGCTCGGCTGAATACGAGCTGACAGTGTGCCCCAGGTGGCCAAGAGGGCCAATGGCATTCTGGCCTGCAGAAATTAGAAATAGTGTGGCCAGCAGGAGCAGGGAGGTGATCATCCCCCTGTACTCAGCACTGGTGAGGCCGCACCTCGAGTACTGTGTTCAGTTTTGGGCCCCTCACTTCAAGAAAGATATTGAGGTCCTGGAACGTGTCCAGAGAAGGGCAACGAAACTGGTGAGGGGTCTGGAGCACAAGTCTTACGAGGAGCGGCTGAGGGAGCTGGGACTGTTCAGTCTGGAGAAGAAGAGGCTCAGGGGAGACAGCATTGCACTCTACAACTGCCTGAAGGGAGGCTGTGGTGGAGAGGGATTTGGTCTCTTCTCCCAGGCAACAAACAGGACCCGAGGAAATGGCCACAAGTTGTAGCAGAGGAGGTTTAGGTTGGACAAAAGGAAGAACTTTTTCTCTCAGAGAGTGGTCAGGCACTGCAGTGGCTGCCCAGGGAGGTGGTGGAGTTGCCGTCCCTGGCAGTGTTCAAGAGGCGTCTGGACGACGTGCTGCGAGATGTGCTTTAGTGCTTGTGGTGGCAGTGGTGATGAGGAGACTGTTGGACTAGATGATCTTATAGGTCGTTTCCAACCTTGTGATTCTATGATTCTATGATTCTATGATTCACTGTGACTACAGTGCTACAGCTAGCTTAGGATGAGGTGAGTTGTGTCCTAGAAGCACCTACTTCTTCACTGATTTGACAGAGAATCCGTGAGAGTTATTCAGCTGAGTATTTTGAAGCTTCTGCTGTAGAATGAGTCACATCTCAACAACTTCTACTTCTCTTTGTCGACTTGTAAAGCCAGCTTCAAATTACTAACTCATATGTAGACTTCTAAATTGGAGATGTCTGCATTAAGGCATTGACAATTTTTTAGCAGTAATATTTTAAAAAATTAAATGTTTTTAACAATATGATTTCTGTTGCCTGTAGAACTGTAGCAGTGACACAAGGAGAAAAGTACAAGTTAAGGTAGATATATTGTGCTGAAATGGCAGTACATCCATGCCTGCACATACAGAAAAAATGTTTTGAGATCTTGCAGTGATTGTGCTTGGTCATGAAGGTAAATAATTCTGTCATGCTCTAACCACTATGGAAAATAATTTTTCACATAATTTTGATACTAATCTGCCTTCCTTTTCTTTGTTCGATTTTCTCCTTAATGTCAATCAAGTAAAAAATTTAAAATGTCTTATTTAGTAATGATGCATGTGTGTCCTTGTCTTGTAAAGTCTTGGAGAGCTTCCGTGTTTGGTCTACCTAATGAAAAAGAGAAACTACAGCTACTTCCTTTTTCTTAAAAATGTCTCTTTGGAGAGACATGAGGGAAGGGGAGAGGAAGTTGACCTTTCTTATAGGGATGGAAAGAAAATGATATTGCTAGCCAAAAATTCTCCATTTTATCAGTGTGAACTTGACTGCCACGTCTTCCCTTGATAACTTTCTAGAACCTAGAATACTCTGGATGATGATCTGTTGGGGAAAGTAGCCCTTTAACCTGATGTACAGTGTTCAAATCAAGATATAACGATATAATCTTATATTCACTGAATAAACTAAGTTGTTTATTTAAATACTAAGTTGTTTACTTAAATACTAGAAATACACTACAACCATGAGAAAAACTGGTGTAAGAAAGAACTTTACACTTCATTAAAGCTTTTTTTTTTTCTTTTTTTTAATGACACTTAGAAAGTTCTGCATACGAACCAGCTAAAAAAGAAGTTCCTTGGAAATACTTGACGTTAAGATGAATATATGACACTAAACCAGACTGAATCACAAGATGTATTTTAACTACACAAGCCTCCATCTAGGGTTTATTGGAAGTATGCAAATAGGTGTCTCTTTGTCACCACGTGAAACTTCTTGAAGCTAAGCACAGTATTTGAAGCTTTTACATCTAATAGCTTTATAATTGGGGTAGTAAATCAAGGGAAAGAGGAGTGGGAGTGATGCTGAAGTCCTAGCAAATATAAAGGTAACGAGATGGATGTAGGCCATGTACACATAGTACCTATCACAGCTGAATCTGTCCTTCAATCTGTTTTTATTTACCAAGAATTGCAGTCTTGTCATTGCTCTGCACAGTTATTAGCCTACAGTATGTTTCTTGGCAACTACATGTAGAAGATATACAGATAAATAGATTTATCTTCTTCCTTCACGAGATTCATTTTATTTCAGACTTTGCTCTGAACTTCATATTGTCAGATTTCTTGATCTTCTACTCTGTGAGCATGGAAGATCCCATTTGGGGTATGCAATGAGTTTCTAACTAAGGCAGGACAAGGAGGGGCCAAGACATTAGTCTGCTGTTGGGGAAAGAGAGGAGAGAGAAAGAAGACAGCCCTCTGCACCTGGTGCTGCACTGGCCATAAACCAGCCGTGCTACTCCAGTGAGCTCGTTAAATCTGGGAAGGGAGATAGGAGACGTGCGTAAGTCTCACACTTAGCATGCTCCATCTTAGTGTTGTCCATAAAATTTAGGCTCCTAAAGCCTTCTCTTCTGATTAAATTCTCTTGATTGACTAGCAATCTCTACTTAGAAAAATGTGAGAATGTACATTTCCTCTTCTGAGACAAACAAATCCCAAAGTGCTGGCACAAATTCATGCCGGTACTGTCCTATTTGCTGCACTTTCTGTGTTGAGTTGATATGAGAACTGTTTGTGGTTAACATGTTCAAACACGTGTCAAGATTTGTCATACATTCAGGAAGATATAGATTTTCCTATCACTGTTTGCATTGTTTTGTTCTTGTGACTTTCTGAACTCTTTATAGATTATGGTGCCCTGAAAATTTTAAGCCTTCACAAAGGACTGCAGGTGATTGGTGGGCAGAGATTAATAGTTGGGAAGGACATCTGAAAGAGTTGAAGGAATACTGGTGTGGTTTCTGACCAAGTATTTTGAGTCAGAGTCCTTTTCTTCTCCTCTGCCTTTCCTTGCAAAATTACTGGGACCAAAGGTGGAGCCTGGCTCTATAGCCTAATGATACAGAGTGGGAGAAAGGATCTCTGAAATCATCAGATGAAATTTTATGTAATATGTGCAACAAAATTCAGTCGTTCTTGCTCCCAAAAGAGTGACCTTCCTGGTAGCCATACAATCTAGGTGCTGAGTAAGGAGCCTATATACCCTGACAGCCATAGTAGCCGGTGGCTAACTTCTGAGGTACCTTCTTTGCTGGGTAGATATCTAAAGTACTACATGCCAAAAGTAGATGATCACAGAAATGATATGAATACTACTCTTCTTATGTATTCATTGGAGTTTTATCTTAGTTTCCAGTTGATGTGCCCAAGTTTTAGTCATGGATTTACGGTCTTCTGGAACTGTTTCACTAGAGTTGAGGAGAGAACTGAGGTCATGAAGAAGCTTGTGTTCCAGTGCCCTGTCATTCCCGGAGTCCTTTGAGAACCTTTCTTTAAATGCAGACATGTTTTGTTAAAGGCAGCCTTCACTAAGATGCCATAGATGATGGCCTTCCTCTTGTCAAATCTCATTTAACTTCTTCATAGCATGAAAAGATAAGGGGTTAAAGGCAGTCTAAGTTTTTTCTTTCTCATCTTAGAACTATGGCCTGTGTTTGGTGTTACATCCAACCCCATGAGAAGTCATAAAATATGATAGAATAAAAAGAAAATCAGTATTTCCCACAGCAGAACTGAAATTATTATTCTAAAAGTTTCATTTTCTCACTAGATTATTAATAACAACCTTGTAAATAATCTGAAAAAGTTTTCTCTTCCAAGAAATATTATTTTTTTCTAAACTGTCTCCCTTTCTACTTGCAGCAATGAAATGCTTTCTGTATGTTTATACAAATGTCAGTGGATAAGATAAGAATCCTTAGATAGATAAATTGCCCAGACATGAAGTTTCTACGTTGTTTTTAATGTAATGTAATTTAATGCACTAATTTGATATATACCGTTTATGCATTTTGGATGGTCCTTATCTCTTTCTGTTCATTTCACTCTGCTGCCTATCATAATTCTTGAGGAACAGCAGATGTTAAATAGTCATAACTACAGAAAAGTAGCATAAAGCAGAATGGCAGAACTTGAGGAAGAACTTGACCTTTCTGAGTACCACTTTGGCCTTCAGAGTTTTGCAATGGGATTAAAAGTGATGCTTGAGTGATGACAGTAGATCATCTGCAATGAAATCAAGTCCCAAGGCAAGCATGAGCATGAGCACAGTAATGTTTTTTTGTTTTATTTTTTTTAATAGGTAGGAGAAGGGCACCACAAAGGCTGATTTTCTTCAATGTCAGTTTTTAATGAACTGTTATTTTTATTTTATTTTTTCCCTAGAAGGTAGACTGGAAAAAGTCTGTGCACACTTTTTGGTTAAACTTTAAATCAGCTATTTTACTTTTGTCTTTACTCAAATGGTACTCTGGGCTTCATCAGAAGAGGGGTGCCCAGCAGGGACAGGGAGGTGATTGTTCCTCTTTACTCTGCCCTCGTGAGGCCCCATCTGGAGTTCTGTGTCCAGGTCTGAAGCCTCCAATACAAGAAAGACAGGGAGCTGTGGAGAGGGTCCAGAGGAGGGCCACAAAGATGATCAGGGGACTGGAGCACCTCCCTACGAAGACAGGCTGAGGGAGCTGGGCTTGTTCAGCCTGGAGAAAAGAAGGCTGCAGGGTGACCTCATTGCAGCCTTTCAGTACCTAAAGGGAGCCTACAAAAAGGAGGGGAATCAACTCTTTGAAAGGGTTGATAACAGCAGGACAAGGGGAAATGGTTTTATGTTGAGGGAGGGGAGATTTAGGTTGGATGTCTGGGGGAGGTTCGTTACTATGAGAGTGGTGAGGTGCAACATCCCTGGAGGTGTTCAAGGCCAGGTTGGATGGGGCCCTGGGCAGCCTGGTCTAGCATTAAATGTGGAGGTTTTTGGCCCTGCATGTGCAGGGGATTGGAGATTCATGGTCCTTGAGGTCCCTTCCGACCCTGGCCATTCTGTGATTCTCTGAAAGGCAGACTTGGAAATGCTGACAGAAACTATGAAGGAATTGTTTTTTGTTAAGGAATGTTTACAGTGCTTCAGCATTCTCAAGGGCAGCCTTTGTCTTCTCAGGTCAGCATGCAGCATATTCTGACCAGTTCCTTTACTAGAAATCAAAGTTTTATTTGAATAAAATAAAACTGGTTTCAGGTAGAAGAAATCTTTCTCAATCTGATTGAGAAACAGTCACTTGGTTTGGATTGAAGTTCCGAAAAAAAAAAAAAAGAGCAACTTTCTGAGTCATAGGCAGTGCAGTACACAGATTTTGAAATGTAACAGTCTGTAGTTGTGAGGAAGTTGAAGGTAAAGAAATCCCCTATTCTTGGTTCTTGACCTAAGACTCTGGGTGAAAACATTAAAATGTACGTTTAAAATGGAAAGGCCATCTGCAGCTAAGTACAAAGTACATTTGCTGTATTTAAAGTCTTTATTTTTTTAACATTTCATTTTGACTTTTAGATTTCTGGGATTTGCTACAACAGCAGTATATTAAAAGTTCATCGAATTCTTTGTGTACCCAGCTGGGTAGCAAAGATATTTTCCTGGACTCTTGAACCAATCTTCTCGTCTGCGGAACCAACGAATGAAATCCGAGTGGGAATGGGAGCAACAGTCGACATCCAGAGGCAGCAGAGAATGGAGCTCCTGGATCGACAAATCATGATGTCTCAGGTTGCCCAAATGAGGAGACAAAGGCAGCAGCAGGTACTGATGCATGCTCCATAAAGATTATGTTTATGGGAAACATATGTTTTCAGTTTGTATATTTTATGGTTCCTGCTTGATATATTCTTCTCAATTAGTTTTTCATACACCGGCTATTGGCCGTTTAGGTGTTTCTGTAACTTTAATGTTAAAATCGTTTCGCAAGATAGAAGCAGAGTCCTGTAAGGATATCAATACGTCTGGCATTTCTTTCTCCAAAAGTCAGCCTGAAAGGTAAAGTGCCTGCCTTTCCTCTTACTAAAGACAGTAAGCTGTTGGTGAAAGTTAGCAAGTTCTCTGTCTGTTCTGAGTATTTGTATTGTTTGCATCCTTTTCGGAGAAAATTATCTACACAATAACTTTATTTGCAAATGTACTTTGAATAAGGCTTGCATCTTTGAGAAAGTTCTGAAATTCAATCATCTAACTCCCTTACAGAGGTCAACCACAGGAACTTTCTCTTTGCTGCATTTAGTGTTCATTTTATTTCCTTACTGAATGGAATAGCAGAGCCCTTTGTTTTCTCTGTTTTAGTCAAGGCAGTGAAAGACGTTCACATGTTTTCTGTTGTACTGCAGAACAAGGCAGACAGTGTCTCAATTAACTTCTTCCTATGCCTTAAAAATATTGCTGCTCTATCAAACTTAGCAGATATGGGCCTTAGATTTCTCTATGTGAGCATACCTTGTTCATTATTTTGTTACAGTCTGACAATTTGTGATCTTTATTGAGTTTTCTCTGACTGAAATGCAGCTCTGTACTGATATATGAATTCTTAGTATGTTTATGGTAGCTTGTAGATACACCTGTGTTACCATTAATATGTTGGCAGAATTAGATGTAGGATAGCATAAAGCTTAGGCTTTGGCCAACAACTAGAGTATATATCTTTGTTTCCCTGGAATTTGGTTTTCTTCCATTTCTTAACATTTTGATCTGAATAAATTGTTCCTCAGGTGAAAGATTCTAATCTCTATCCCCATTACAACATTTACCAGTTTTAATGTAAGAAATGAACTAGAAATAATTCAACATCCGTGTTCTGATAGAAGGCGCTTTGAAGGTGTCTTTCGGGCCACAAGCTGTTGTGAAGATTCAGCTAAGTTTCTTCAAATGAGAAGAGAAAGAAATTGCCAATTATGAAAGACAATCTTTATAATATATTTTGAACTGCAAGAAGCATTAAATAAGTTCAGAGTTATAAATGTTAAGAGTTGATAATGTTTTCTTCCTATCCTTCTCCTTTTCCTGGGATTACAAACAATGAAATTGGCAAAATGTCTTTTCGCTATTGACTTCAAATAGAGGTTTTTTATAAAATATGGGGGAGTTTAAGTAAAATAAATGAGTGTTGTTTGAGCAGCGGTGACATGGTTTACCTTAAAAGTTGCTGAAACTCTTTCAAATCGCCTACATTGACTGGTCTTTAACTTTAGTGCGGCATTTTGTGATCTGATAGTGCTAAATTGTGAAACCGGTGAGCAGAAGGCAAAGGATTCGATGTGTGAACGTTTCAGAAAAGTTCTTCAGAAAAGATGTGTTAGGAAAGCATTTACTGGGCTTTGTTTATGACTCACAAAATTTACTGGATATCAACAAAATCATGAATAGTGCCCTTCACAAAAGCTGAGATGCAATGGTACAAAAAGACAAACAGGATAATCTCAGTCTCAGTGTTCAAAACTTGAAAACAGTTTTCCAGATTGTTGTAACTGTGCAATTCTTTTGCTTTTAGAAGCTTACAAAGGTATAATTTGAAGACAGTGGAGTTGAACGCATCGCACTGCAGATGGAATTTAGATGGTAAATGCTACCGCTGGGGCTGAAGCTGGTAAAGAACACCAGTCAGTGTCACTGGAAGGTTTTTTGTGAAACTGACAGTAATAAAAGCTGTGAAGTATATCAATCAAGTTGTCAAATACAAGTTAGAGTTACATTGCAAGAGAATATTGTGCAGATTTTTGGCATCCCAATATGCTGTCCATAGATGAGATAAATGAATGTTTTCTCTCCTGCTTTCCATGTTGTTTGCCAAGGAAAGGAAACTTCAACTTTCCTCTGCACGTCATTGTGCAACTATTTTCTTGTTATCCCTTGGGGAGGCATTCTGTTTGTTCCTCCTTTTCCTTTACTCTACAATTCTGTTTGGGAAGAGGCAGTGCACTTTCCCTGTGTACTGTTAGCATATGGAAACACAGGAACGCAATGTGTGGTTTTAACAGTGCTGCATTGTCCTGCAGAATGTGGCAAACTGTCCTCTGGCTGTAAAGAAGCCCCTTTCTTAAATGGACCCTTTTTGTACTAAGCTCATTCTTCAGGTTTTACAAGAAATTCTGAAGAATGTGAGCCTGATGTACAAAAAAAAAGAAAGCTTAAAAACAACAGGGAAAAAATAGGGGAAAAAAACTTAAGTTGTTAAAGTTAAAGTTGTCTTAAGTTGTTTAAACTATATCTCTAAGATACTAAAATATAGAGGGTTTTTGTTTTTTTTTTTTCTGTTTACATTTACAGAGTTCTTTTATTTGAAACAGAATTAATTTTGGATGTTTTCTATGGGAAGAAAAAAAAAAACCAAAACCAAAAAGAACACAGAATTTCCTTGCTGGCAGTTCTTAGAGCTTTGCCTTGCCCAGTCTTTCTCTCCCAGAAATGTTGCCCGCAGGATGCTGAAGCAGAGAGGTGTGCTTGTGGCTGCTGGGCTGCCAGCCACTCACAGCTTCCAGGAGCAGGTTGAGTGAGGGACACAGCCTGAGCATAAGCCACCAGCTTCATTACTTGATGTACGTGGTTTTGATTTAGCCCTGAGTTGTGCAGTGCTGCTGTGTCTGAACGTGTTGTTAGAAACTGAAAAATCACCTTACGTTGCTAGTTTCGCAGGGGAGTGTGGTTATACGGTGTCTGATTTTTGTCTTGCTTTCTAGTTGCTATGGATACAATCCTTAACCAGATGGTGATGTGCATGTTGAAAAATTTTTGTCCTTTTTTCCCCTCCAATGATAATCCTGACAAATTCTGAACCTGTCAGTTCAGAATTACTGAACATCACCTCCATCACCTTTTGAGGCAGTGAAATAACGTGTGCCACATGTATTCATGCCCTCAAAAAATATCAGGTTGCTATTTTTTCCTTTTTAAACCCGTTTCTTAATTCTTTTCTTTCTCTCTCTTTTGTCAGTCCTCTTTTCTCATTTTAGTAATGTATCCTCTTCTTTTCCCTTTTTTCCATAAATCTGATCTCTTTTTTTCCTTTGTATCATTTTCACATTTTCATTCCCCACTATGTCATTTTCCTCCCAGATTTTCATCTCTTCCCCTTCATTTCTATTATTTCCCATACTTTGTATTTCCTCCTCTATGTCCTTCTTTGCTCTGGAGAAAATTCTTTCCCATCACATCTTACCCATCAGTCGGCATTTGCAATGCATCCTGAAGGCGTCGATGCAACTTCCCTTTCTCTCGCTCCAAACAGGAGATAGTTTTTATCTTCAGGCACTATTTTATCCTTTTTATACTGTAATATCAGTGGGTCTTTTGGGTCTTTCTCTCCTGACTTTTGCATTTCTGGATCTGTTTCATTTCCCAACTCTTTTCTGAAGTTTGTCTTTCTGTAACCCAAATGAAAGCCCTGGTGAGAAAGGGGAAGAAATTGCTGCATGTGTGCAGTGGGGTGCTAGCAGGGAGCCAGCCTGACTTTCACTTCCCATTGACAAGCTTAGAGGGAGGCTGCAGATAACCAAACTGTAAATAGATGAGGGAGGACTGCGTGCGAGGTGTTGCTGGCAGCGCTGATGTCACTGGGTTGTAGGAAGGTTGTGGAAGACTGCAGAAAAGGTGGTCAGCATCTTCTGTTGGCTATTAGATACCAGTTCTCCTTTTAGTGCTCATTCCTGTGCCCATTCTGTATATGGGGATGGAGAATGAACCCTGGTCCATTCATCTTAAAAAAATGCTCTCAGTAGCCTTCATTCACATTGAGCATGTTGAAGTTGAACACTGTTGCCTGCCTCCTGGTTTCTCTAAACTTTTTGGTTCAAAAAAGAGTATCACGGAGGTGCTCAAGGGTCTGTGATAAGCCTACAGCAATATATGAAAATCTTTTCTACTATTTCCTCTACTTTTAAGCTTTTTTTGTGGGGTGGGTGTTGTTCTCCCTCCTGTCTTTGTTTTTCTGTTCCAGCTCCTGGTACTTTTTAGTGAGGCCGGACCCCCTTTGATTCATATCTCTGATTCCCCTGCTTGCAGAGACCAGACTTCTTCTGTAACAATGCTGCTTCCCCTAATTGTTCATTCACTGGATGTCTTCCTCCTGGGACACTGGAGAGATGCTCTGTGGGGAGATGCATTGAGTGTCTTTATTGTTACTGGGCGTCTCATATCCTGAGAAATTTGCAACTTACTTATTTTGTGAGCTAAGGACTGAGGCTAGATTACCAATTTACCTTTCAGTTTTATTTAAGTAGTAAACTTCTGACCTTGGAAAGCAGAATTTAATGGAGCAGTGACTTTCCTAAGACAAGAATTCCTCTTTAGGAATGTTGTCCTTGCTCATGATGCTAGAAACAAATCCCTCAGTGAATACCGACAGTCTATTTCTGCCTTCCCGAGGAAGAACCACATCTGAACATACTTCATTTTCCCACTGATGCAGAGAGGTGCTACTTTAGCAAAGTCTTCTGAAATAGCTTGAGAAGCTTGAGTACCAACTACAAATGCTTCAAGACGCTTCTTGGGTCCTGAGATGTCTTGCAACCTTTACCCATTGCCAGCTCCCTGGAAATTCTCACAGAACGCTAGATGGAAGGAGTTTGTTCATACTGACCCATGGATGTACCTATCATTGTTAGAGAAGAATGTACCAGACAACTTTACCTGAATAAATGAGGGAGGTTTTCACCCAGTGTGACGCAAAATCCTTTTCTCTAATTAGGCTTTTCACTCCAGTGTGTGTTACCTATAGGAACTCTGGGATTTTGTGGCATAATTGAATAGAAAGTGCTATTTACAACGTTGCCATAAATTTTAAACACAACTGTAGGTGGAATACTCACAGAATGAAAGAGTTACTTGAGCTCTGATCTCTGAGGCGTGTTTCTATAGCACTGACGTCATGTTTTTACAAATTCTGCTAATAAGTGATCTAGGGGTTTATTTATGCTGCAGCAATAATCACTGGCTAAATTGAGAATCCATCTTCCCTTATGCATTGTGGATATACCATCAGCCTTTTTTTTCTTTCCCATTTTTGCAAACAAAACATTTTTTCAGACCTCGGTGACCTGTTTTTGCTTTTTGACATTCTTCTGGTGTTTTCAAACCTCTTTTTCTTTTTTCCTCTGTAATTTTTAATGTTTTCTCTGTGTTGAGAATAACGCTTGTTTGTATTCCCAAAGGTGAGCTTTATGCTTAGTCAGCTGTAGAGCTGTGTATTCTGCTGATGTTGGTATACATTAAATCTTTTTTACTGCTCCATTTTGATAACATCATTGCAGCAGTTGCTAAACCCTACTATTTAGATATTTCAGTGTTGTTTTGTTCTTTTTTTTTTTTTTCAAATAACTTTTTCATGGATTTGACGTCATGAAAAATGTTGAATTTCCGGGGTGCTGATCCGGGTAATGAGTTTATGACTATTTCCTCTATGTATCTACTTTATATTTTCTCTCTTTTTCATGGAAATCAGCATTTCCAGGAGTTGACAGACACAAGTAGTACTACTAGAGTAAGCTTAATGTACCTCCTTAACAGCCAGTGGTCAGAGTCACAAGGCTAACTGTGTCTGACTCCTACTCCTCAGTAGCACTCCTGCCCTCACCCTGAACTATCATTTTTTTCTTGGACTCCATTATTCAGTTCTCTTTCTGTTTGACTGGGCTTCTGAGCTGTAGCCTTTAGACAATGATTAAATTTGAGTTAGTGCTTGTAATCAGTTTCCCTACGGAAGCAATGGTGGAATGCTTCCTAAAGCAAAACAAAGCAAATAATTTTTGAGATAGAGATTACTTTTGTTCTCCTATGTGACTGTTCTATTCTCTCTGACAGTTTAATTTGAGGTAATCCCCATTAAAAAAGCTCACGGCATAAAAATCTCCCCAAGCATTTTGAGAGCATTTAATTCTTTATTGTCTGATCCACCACTGTCCACAGAAGGCAAGTTTCTTTTTAGCTGTTTGTGTTTTTCCATCTGCGGCTTCAAGCATGAACCAAATTAGACATCCAGTTTCAGGACTGAGAAGTCAGTAGTTTTTTCTGTTACCCTTCATCTGCACTCAGAAGTCTTGTTTGGAAGTCATTTCTTCCTCTAAGTCTCTTCTTTTGTAGCTCATAGAGACCAGAAACGTGTAATTCAGATAGTGTGTGGTCCATCTTGGTATTCAGTTTTTCTGATTGGAACGTTGATAATAGCACATAACAACTACAGATCTGTGCCACTGGTTGTTTCTAAAGCCTGTTGAAACACAATAGATGGGAAGGTTTTGCTAAGCAGTATTGCCAGTATGTCACCTTGAATGTTAACTTTAGGATGTCAACAGATGGAAGCTCTTCCCATTTGCAACTGAATCTTTGCTCCCTTGAACAGGATACTAACCTTTTTTTTTTTCCTCCTATGTGTTGGTAGACTGGCCCTTTATGTACCCAAGTATGTGTTTATGCTAGTGTATTGGAGAATCTGGTTTTGAGGTTTCTTTGTACCCAGTGTTTGCTAGCTAAGCTTCTCAAATCAAAACAGTTTTGAAACTCTAATTTCTCACTTATGTTTGAAAATGTTTGTGCACAGGAAGTGAGTGAGGTATTATCTGTCTAATCATCCATCAGGCTTTAATAAGTCACTTGTCACCAGTTTGCATCCAAAGAGCCAAATAAGAAGGGTCAGAACTGCCTTTGTTTTGTCTAAAATGTCAAAAATGGAGTAACAGATGGTTTCCTTAAATCCAGAGAGGATGTTCATGCTGCTGGATCTGCCTTCAGCATTTGGCACAGCAGACTGCCACACTCTGGTTATCTCACTTAGCAAATATTAAAGGACCAACATAAGAACAGCTCCAAATCATTCAATTACTTAAAATTCAGGTTGTGATTATGACTGATAGCTGATGTAGCTGTGACCACGTCTGTGATGTTGAAAAGCCCACTCTGGATGAAGAGCAACTGATGCAAGCATGCGAAAGTGAAGTGGAAAGTCCACAAATGGAGGTGCTTCGAAAAGGTGTTTGAAGCCTTGCCTCTGCTGACTAGACAAGATAAAAATCCCCATTTATTAGTGCAGACAAAGTATGAGAGCCCTGCTCAACACTTTCCTAATGCTGGGTGAACGAGTTAACATCTGTTCTCAGAAATGCCATCTTTTAGCATCTGACTGATATCAAATGTCTTTCTTTCTTGTTGGTGTAGCAATCCATCACTTTCCAGCTGAACTATTGCATCACAGCGGTACTGAAATGTGAGTGTTACAATAATGTGCAGTTTGGTACAGAATAGGTTTTTAACCGTACTGTGATGAGTTGAATGCAGAGCCATCTGACTCTCCCACTGTCGTGAGCTAACTTGCAGTTTTGGGGGGCACCTTCATAGCTTTTCACTTTTACTACCAGCTAGTTGTGTGCCTGAGTGATATAACAACACCCCTTCCTGTAATGTGTGGCAAGCAGACTGCAAGGCCAAATGCTTGGGCATGCATGAGTACACTAAGAAGCATTCAAAACTCCCTACACCTCCCTTGAACACAGTCGCAGAAGCAGCTGTGCCCACTCGCCTCCCAAGGCACAGATAGGCCTGCCACTTGGCATCTTTGGCATCTGCTGCTGTGAATGCTTTGAGCCTGTGCTGAAGTCCCTTCCATTGTTTCTCTAGTGGCTTCAGAGGCCAGACTGAGGTGTTCCTCCTGGATTTCAAAGGAAATAACTGATCAGGCTTCAGAAAAGACCACATGTGGATTTGTGAATTTTTGTGACACACGAGCTCCTCTGGGAGAATGCAGACATCAAAGCTCAGGATACAGCAAATAAGAGTTGGAGACAAAGCCTCTGGGCTAAGGAGACTTGTCTGTAGCATAAATTTCCAGAGGAAATTGGAATATGTTTAGAAATTGCTGCACTACTTTCCATGGTGAAAAATTCTTTCCATCGTTAGAAGTGATGCTCACAGCACCAGTATGATTACTTTTCTACCTCCTTTCAAAAAAGAACGTTATTAAGGTTAAAAAAGAAAAAAGTTTAAGATGAAATAAACCCCCAGAACAGTTTTAACCTCACAAAAAGAGACAGGCCAGACATTTTAATAAGTCCACTGGAAATTTTACCATTGCCATTGATCTTTTTTACAGTGTTCAGAAACTGAGGCAGCTGGTATCAGTGTACCATTCATGGCTACGTTGTTTTTTTATATTATTAGTACATACACTTCGGGGTCAATATTTTTAACAAAAAGATTGTGTCTGAAAGGCAAGTGTTTTTTGTTTCTTAGAATAATCTTTATATCAGTGAAGTAAGACAGCATCTATACCTGCACCAAGTAATGACTACTATGCAGGGAAGCAAGCTCTAAAGTTGTTACTTTAAAAGATGAAATGCAAAGCAATTTCCTTTTTTTTTTTTTTTTTACTGTGGTTGTTGTGTTGAGAAAAGGTGAACAGGACAGATATCAGGAGGTGTTTCCTGTTTGTGCAAACAGATGGCAAGTTGGCATTAACCATATACATGAGATAACATTATCAAAAAATCTTAACCACATGAAAAATTATCAAGAGGACTTCTATAAGGCATTTTCAATTCTAGTGAAATTAATCTAATTGTAATACCAGCACATTTGGTAGCTACTTCAGTGAATATTTATTAGTGGTGTGTAATACATGTTTGTTTGTCAGACTTTGTGTGAGAATTGTTTTACAGAATATGCTATGGCAAGTATGTAAACGGGAAGCGGGGAGAGCTGTCATCTCTGAAAGAGAGTAAGGAGATGATGTGAAAAAATAGTTGGGATTTCAGCAAGTTATGCAATCAGACATTTGCTAGCTCTAGACTGATACGAATGTCTTGTTCTGTGGGAAAAGAGGATACTCTTTTCCTTTAAACAGTATTATCCCAGACAACATTTAGGAAAAAAAAAAAAAAATCTAGTATGTGACCTAACAACTGAAGTACTGACAGTTACCAAGAATAATTCAACAATATAGTATTTCCTTATAATATTTTCTATCATGGATAGATGCCATTTTCCCATTCCTTTAACCCATTCCTCTATCTCATTGTTTGGTCGCCTGAAGCTTGTGACTAATTTGTTGTTTTCCTGTAACAGGAGTTCCAACATCATCAGTGTTTTGCTAATCCACTTTTGTTAGTGATGTAACAGAGATCTATAGATGGTCTCGTTGATTTGTTTGTCTCCTGTCAGATAGTAACAAAGAACTTGCCATCAACCAATTCACCCAGTCTTTGCACCGCTAGCATCAAAGGAAACTGCTGTTTTCTTTAGTTAAAAAATTACAACTGTAGGAGGAATAGAATGGGGAAGGCTTATAGACCTTTCCTTAAATGTGTCCATCCTTCTCTTTGGCTACTGAATGAAGCAGTCTTTTTGACATGAGTTTTCTCTGATGACATGTGGAAGACTGCTGCAGGCAGAAATCAGGGCCCAGTCACCAATTGTACAAAATATTTGTATGAATGGTAGTTTATAGACTGATTTTCTCAGTGATTGCCTTCCTCTAGCAGAGAAGCAGAAAATCTTCACCAAGTTGGTCATGAAAGATTTGGACTAAGAAAGAAGGCATGAACAGTAAGTCTTACCTTCATGTGGATAACATGATGAGTGGTTTCTCTCTGCCCAGAGCACTGACTGGGGAAAGCAGTTGGTTTATCAGTTGTGATCCTGAGCACACCAACCTGCTTTCCAGAGGGTTGTGTTGCCTGTACTGAGGGCCTCCTCTGACACGGTACAGCTCTTCAGCCTTGGAGCAGACTTGTGAGAAAGAGCTGTGGTTAGAAACATCTGTGAGAAGTCTTGGGGCCTCACCCACCTCAACTGGGAGTTCGCTGCTTTTTAGTACAAAGTCCAGGTCCTAAGCCACTGATTTGACTTCTGGTCTTAATCTTAGACCTGCCTCACCATTGTGGATTTGCTTGGTGATCTGGACTGTTGGCTGACTGTGGTTACCATCACTGGTAATATGGCTTTAGCTTTTTTCAAGTCTCCTGCAGAAGGCATACTTATTTACCATTCTCCAGTAGAGACTTTTGGATGGTTTAGAAGCATTGCTTAAGTAGATTCACAGATTGGATATCTTCATGTGAAATCTTCCTGACCTTTCTCAGAAAAAGTGTATTAGCATGGTCAAAAACCCCTCTAATACAGAATGTATCATAAAATTGTGAACAGAAGGTCTACAGAATAACATCTGGGAGACGAGGCAGAATATTGATCTGGAAATCTGTGCACATTTTTAACTGGAATTTGAGAGGTTTGGTTAATTTAAGACATTTTTTTCTGTTTGCTTTGAATCAAATTAAAAATCAGATCTTAGGTCAATTTCTGCTGTGATAGTAACATTGTCCAAAACTCTCCGTGCACACTGGAAATCCTTAGCCTTGATCCCCGCTTTCTATGTATCTGAGACATTAGCAGCAGTTCCTGCTGTATTCTTATATTTAGGGAATGGTCCACAGTAGCAGTTCCTGTTGCAACTCTCAATCTCTGCTCTTTTCAGTCTGACTTTGTACGTGTCCATCATGTGATTAGAGGCAAGCCCACGAGAAGAAACAACTTCCTTGCATTTACAGATCAAGAAGCATAACTACATGGTTTAGGTGCAGTCTAGGAAATAATACACAGTTGAGAAATAGACCATCCAAAGTAAGTTGTAATTAATCCTAACCGTCAGCGCTCACATAGCATTAAGACCTTTGGGCTTCATTAGTTGTGCTTTAGATATTCTTTCATCATTAATACTGTCAAGAGCTGACGTTTGTCACAACTTCCAAAAGTAATTGAAATATTCTGAGGACAACTGAAAAGGATCCTTTCATAGGAATTTTGATCCAATTTGCCTTGTCTGTTATTTCTGGGATAGAGTTAGCAAGCGTTGCCTGGAACTGTTCTGAATTCATCCATCCATATCCAGTTATCCATAATAATCCATAATATGCATTCATCCAGTTATCCATAGTAAACCTTCTAAACGATGTAGATATTTTGTTAGGGAATCTGGATTTCTTACTGCAGGTAATGCATTTGGTGCACATTAATTTAACATGTATTGTTAAGTTTAAGATAAAAAGGCAGATGTCTTTGCAGTGTTATGTGTCAGCACGCAGGACGGGGTGCAGTAGGTAGCTTGGTGGTGAAGCTGAGAGCACAGCTGGAAAGGTACATTTATTTCAGTCTTCAGATGCATCAGCATACTGATAAATTAATGCATTTATTGTAGATTTTATATTTAATATGCATTATTCCCTATGAATTCTGATGCTACAAAAAACATGCCCTGATCCTGGTGGCATTTTTCAATCCACTAGTTTTATATGAATTACCCTTGGAAGCATTGCTTTCTCTGCCTCAAGTATTTGAAAAGAACACACACAGGCAAAGCACCATCAGTTCCATGTTCTTGCTGAACTGTAGAGTTCAGTAGGCTTCCAGAAATTCAAAATGAATTAATTAAAACTCAAAATAATTCTGAGCTAGGGGAAACTACAGATGGGGAAGTACATGGCATGTGATTTTCCAAGACCACGGAGGAGTTCAGCTTGTCAGTAGAAGGTGTGAGATCCCTCTACAGGTTTAAACTAGAAACCAATTCTCCTTTTTGCTGCATTATACTGTTTGGCTAACACAAGGCTTATGTGAAATCCTTCAAGATAAAACCTTTAAGTAGATGCTTAGTGCAGCTTATAAAGTAGAAATATGGATATGTAATAGTGTCTTAAACTCCGAATTGCCAGTAGTGGAAACTTTGTACTGAAGATGAGTGGTGACTCATAGCTTGGTGCTGATCTTCTTAGGGAAGATGCACTGTGCCATAAGGGAATGGAACACTTTAGAAGCTAACAGGTCGCATCTCATGACTCCCCAGCTGCTTTTTCAAGTGTGCTCTTGCACTGCCTCCTGTGGTGTCTGGGCTGACTGAGTCTCCCAGGGAGACGGTGGAAGTGGAAGAGAACAAAGGAAAGGGCAGGAAAATGAAATAAATGATTTTGTGTGTGTGTGTGTGTGTGTGTGTGTGTCTGGGAGTAGGTTAAGCTGCTGTTGCTGATCTGATCAAGCAGAGAGCTTTTAATGCTGCAGGAGTACATAAAGGCAGGAAGAGCCCCAGCTGAGAGAAGAAAAAACTCATAAGAGGAAGATTTTCTGAGAAACGACAGCACAGACCTAAAACAGAGCAACTAGAGGAAGGAAGTCCTTGTCCTATATATACTAAAAGGGAGGGGGATCTCTTCCATGGTAACAGAGGGAGTGGGTCAGGAGGAGAAGGACACCAGCTGCATTGCAAAGAACAGAGGGAGCAAGTGGTGCTGCTCTTGCCCATTTGCAGGTTCTGGTGTCATACCACATCTCTTCCAGAATGTTTGTGCAAGCTCATGAAAGGAAGACGGATCATTCCCGGGCAATGATAAAGCTTGCACTTTGCATTCTGTGTGTCTTACAGTTTTAAGGCTTCAAGCTGAGCTGTTAAAGTTTCTGTTCTGTGATTTATGCCATACTTACGTTACTGCTGTGTATTTATGTTATTACCATGTAGTCAGAAAATGATTCGGCACTGGAGTGCAGCCAGTTTCTGCAGTGGTAGTAATGCAATGAAGTTAGGTAAGTCTGTCACAGTCATATTGGTGTCACAGAAATAATCACTGGTGTGGAAAGTCTATCACGGGTATCCTGCAAGTTGAGCTTGTGATCAGCAGCATGTGCTCTGAGTTTCCTGATGTGTTTTTGTGGATGCAGTGAAAAGCATCTTTGCTTCTTCTCCCTGCTTCTTTATTTCACTCTTACCCACGTAAAGCAAGCACATGCAGGACGTGCTGTTGCATCCCTTGCCAGACACGAAGTCTGGCACAAAGTCACAAAGAGAGCAGGCTCTTCAGCCTCAGAAACCTAGCACTGTAGTGAGCCATATCACCCACAACATATGTGAAACAAGAAGTATTAGCAAGAAATCAGGCAGTCCTTTCTTCGTTTTATTAGCACTTTTCCTTAGCTTACAGCAGCTACTTCCAGTAGCTAGGAAAGAGGTAACAAGTCCCAGTTTTCACTTCACAAAAAGCTTCAGCAGCTCTTGTTTGAGATAAGCGTTTCGCTCAAGTGTTTGCCTTCTGTATTATGTGGGATGGATGGTCTTTATGTGTAAAAGAACCTGTAGTTCTTTTTGAGAAGACTGACAGCAGTGTCTGGTTTCAGGGTGGGATGATTAACTGGAATAGACTGTTTCCTCCTCTACGTCATAGACACAATGAGAATTACCAAGATCATCACCCATCTGATCAAGACACACCCCCACCTACTGAGGTTTCTGAAGAACAGGTAATTTTTTCTTTTAATATTTCATTAAAAAAGCTGTTTTTAGGAATTACCTCTGTTTTTTGGTTTGTTTGTTTGTTTTGTCTGGTGACACAACTTCTTAATCATTCCCTGCAGCAGCATGAATAGAAATCCCAGTTAACAGTCACAATACAGGGACGGTGACTCGTCATTATCTTTCAAACTAGAGTTGCATATCAACTTGGGAATTACTGCTTTTATGCGTAACTTTTCATTCCTTATATTTAAAGGTTAGACAATTTCACAAGTGGGGCTGATATGTTTCAAAAAAAAAAAAAAAAAAAAAAAAGGAAGAATGGCAAATAGATTTCATCATTCTCCCTGTAGACATACAGCTCTTCCTGCACTGAGGTCTCCAGCTTAAGTTCCCAACTTGGTCATGTGGCTGTTTGGAAATAAAAACGTTCTGCCAGCCTTGGGCTGCAGCAGACACTTGTGGGGTGTTTCCCTACATAATATGGTTGACTGATTTTGTATACTGTTGCCACAGAGAAGTTTGTCTTTTCTGCCTAGTGTAGATTTAGACCTGTAGCGTAAATGTAGACTTCTGTTGATAGTTTGTTGTCTCCGAAGAGAGGATTTGCTGGGAAGTTTAAGAATTGGATATTAATCTTGTTTCTTTATTCAGGATTTATTGTGTGCAGTCAAGTTCTCTGAGTTTTAGCCCATCTGCAGTTAGCTGCACTGGCCTTTTTATTTTCTAAGGTATCTGCTATTCTTCAGTGAGAATAAGTTCCAAGAGTGAGTTCCTCTTTCCCCTTTTTCTGTTTCAAGGAGACAAATCAATACCTGCTAGTGCCATGCTGTTATTTCCAGTTAGTTTAAAATGAGATTGTTCCAAAGAGAAAACTTTGCTATGACCCAGTTTCTAGTTTTGATTCAATGTTAGATTATGTCCCAAATTAACTGAACTGGTGGTTTTGATTGAGAACTTGTTGGCCTACATCAGAAAAGTTAAAAAAAAATAATTTAAAATTAAAAAATAAACCAATCAACAAGAAAGAAAGAAAGAAAGAGAGAGAGAGAGAGAGAGAGAGAGAAGGAGAGAAAAACAATAGAAAATCCCCCACTAAAGAACACCTTCTGAGACCAGTCTGAAATTTTGACCAGCCTAAAAGCCTATTCAGTGCCAGGAGTAAAGTGACAAATTCTGTATGTATGGACTGTACTGTTGTGCTGGAACTCATGTAGCAGTTTTTCGTCCAACTTGTGCTGCCTTCTGACCTCAAACCTGGCCCAGGCTCAGCTGTATGAAAGCACTTCGGTATTTGCTTACATGTTGTAATGCACTGAAGTTGTAAAGATCACCCAGTTGCTGCCATCTGAAATGCTGTCTGGTTGCCTTGCGAGGTAGAGAGTTACCCAAGCACCTTTGATTTTTCAGATTTGTGCTAATAAATCTGTAAATCGTCTTAGAATGGCAGAAGTGCAAGGTTTGTGCCTGTTCTTTGGATTCAGATTTGTAAGCGTTAGCAACGTCTGGTAGAAAAATCTCTGCTTATCTCATGGATTTTTTAGCACCTTCAATTACTGTTACCAGCATTCAACTCAGTTTCCTGGTGCTGGATTCTGTGGTTAAAATGTACTCAGATAAACAGAGCTTTCTGCTGTTAAAATGTATTTCCCATCATGCCCTCTGGATGTTTCTGCAAATGGGAGCATTGAAACTCCATCCACCGCTTCTTGAAAGCCAAAGTTACAATTCATGCCCACTGCCATAAAAACCTTTCGTCTGAATTGTATTGCTGTGGTTAGCTTTTATTTCCATTGCCTGACCTCTTTCTCATAAAAATCGTTATCTTAGGTGAAAAGTCAGAAAAGGGAACTTCAGAAAGTTACTGGTTATGAGATCCAGATTGATGTTGCAGTGATGTTGAAAGTAACGATTTGTTTCTCTCTCTACAAGAAGGTGAGAAACTGACACTAGGTGATAGAGCGAGAAGGGGAAATGCAAAAAAAGATGGTAGCATTTTTGATATTTTCACAGCCAAGGTAGCAGTATTCAAATTTTTTGTAACAGTGAATTTAGATCAAGAGAACCAGAACTCCCACCTCCGGGCACACTTAGCAAGACTATATTTCTCAATAAGCCACCAAAGCAGCAGAGATTAAAAATCCTGAGTTCTTTCTTCCAAGAGGCATTTCAAATACGACCACATATTGTTAATGTGTCACAGGATGCAGAGGATCTCAGCTGCATTCCTGCTTGCTTGGTTCTGTGCAACAGGCTCCATGCCAGCCTCCAGACGGCCACCAGGGCTACCAGGCCACTCTGGACCTGCAGCTCCCACCTCACAGCCCACCTGCAGGCATGAGCAGGATGGAGAGTGCCTCCTGCTGCCCCTGGCCATGCTTCATTCTGCATGCTGCCCCCCTCTCTGGATGATTAAATATAAAAGTGAATTAGTTACATTGTGACTTTCACTTATACCTAATAGAGAGCCATAGTTTTCAAGTGTAATTTCAATCAAAACTTAGCCGTAGATTTAATTAGATGTATGTACTTTTTTTTAACATGTAGTAATTTGTGGTACTTTGAGTATCTATTAGCACAGGGGAAAAGGTTAGGTGTCAAGAATGTGATGTTGCAAAGAATGATAATTGGTTACTGATCACCGAAATGATTCTCTCAGTGTGCCCATTTCGAGGTAACTCGTCCATCACATGGCATTGACTTGCCCTGTTTTGAAAACATGTGGAATCCTTCCGTGAATTTTACTGAACTGATTTAAGTATCTCCGTGCCTCTGTTTCAGGATTAGCTTTCAGGTTGGCTGTAAAAACCACCTGGAGCAAATGTTTTGGGCTTTTTAATGACCTTTGGAGAATTCAGTTTTTTTTCAAGCAGAGCACAGCTAAGTGTAAACGTACAGTCTTCTCATCTGCTGTAAGATTTCCCATTTGGGTCAGCATTGGGCTCTGCAGGGCACGTTCTTCTCTAGAGCAGTGAGCCCTGGGGTCAGGCTGCCCTTGTCATGTAAGGTGCCAAAGTGAAAAACAGAAAAAATGCCAGCCAGACAACAAAGCTTACTTTCTATTTCACTCTTCTTTCAAAACTGGGTCGGGGTTGAAAACACAGCAAAAGACTGGTTCTGAACAAGTGATCACAGAGCACTCGTCTCACTCTCTCTCTGTGGCGGTGTTTTCAAGCATGCTGTCACAGACAAGTCTTTGTGGCGGTGCCCATCTGCACTTGCACACTCTTCAGATAGATAAGCTTCTGAACAGTGGAAAAAAAAGTGATCTCTCACACTGTTAAATAGGTAATGCACACATCATCTGAGTAAAACTGTTGGTTCAATAGTTTTATGTTATTTGTCTTACAGGTTGCACGACTTATGGAGATGGGATTTTCCAGGGGAGACGCTCTGGAAGCTTTGAGGGCTTCAAATAATGACTTAAATGTAGCCACTAATTTTCTACTGCAGCACTGATGATTATGTGAGTGATGAAGGAACTCTCCCCGTGGGTTTGTATGCTCCCGAAGGGGACACAGCCACCTGCTGGACAGACTGATGCAGGTCGGCCCTGCCGAGCCGGCAGGAAGGAGAAGTGGGCTCCGCGTGACTGCTTAGTGAATGACGTGAGCTGTTCCCAAGCCTTCGAATCAACCGGTGGTTTCTATTCTGGTTATCCTTTTCAAAGTAAATTTAGTTTCTACTTATTACTGGATATCACCTAAATTTATTTTTTAAATAAAATAGGTGGTTTTTTTCCTTGTAAATCATTGTTAGACACGTTATCGAACTGAATGACTAAGAAAACATGCTCCTACAACCACAACAACCAGATTGACCCATTAAGGAACGGTGTGCTTTCTTTGTTTGCCCGTCCGATTTCTCTAGCTTACATGTTATGTTACAGTACTTGATTTCTGACTGCAGTAATAAGGTGTTCAACGGTCACTTCATGTTCGACTCACTGAAGTGTTATGAGATTATAATGTCACTCCAGAAACTTTTATTAATGCCTGTAATATTTTGTTTCCTGAATTCCTTTTTAAATAAAAGTCATCATTCAGCACATAATAATGCACAGATAGGGTACAAGAAAATTTATATGGCGTATTACAAGCAATGGTAAGTGACCACTGTACACTTAAATTTTGCAAATGGAGTAGATTGCTGTTCAGACACAGGGCATGAGGATACTCACTGGAAGCAATAAAGGTGAATTGAATGAGACAACGAGGTCAGAACTGCAGTAATTTGAATGACATCCACGTCTGATTCAGACAGGCTTCTGCATCAGTGGATGTGTGCTGTGTCTGATGCGCCAGGTTTGTATTTTGAGCTGACTACACACCGTCTTCAAGGAAAAATATACAAAGCTATCTTTTCTATGTAGTTCCAATTTTCTACTTTCAGAGTTGTGGGTGATCCTCATTTCCTGAATCTTTTCTGTATGAAGCAGTTAATGCAGATGGAGTGCCAACCATAAGAGTGGCTCAGAGTAACACAAGAGTCAACGGGACACTGCTGCCAAGGTAGCACAGTGCTGGCTTTGAAGTGTAGATGGATGGGTACAGTTGTGTGGCTTGACTCTCAGCAGTGCTCATTGTGAGCACCTCAGGAGCTTTAGGAGGTGGGTAGGACACCAAGCTGAAGTAATATGGTATTTCAAACTGCAACTCCATGAAACCCCTGTATACATGTGTCCCAGACATTGAATGTCAGCTGTTGTGTATGTACTTTTGTTGGTATGTTGAGTATATGTGTGTCTATTTATATACGTACAGGCATATTTAACACATACATGTGTTCAGAATAAGATACAGGTTCCTCAGGAGCATGAGGCTATAGTGGGTGAAAAGGGAATGAGATGCAAGAACACTGGGAAGAGAAGGGTGTTTGGGAAATCCAACAGAATGCGTGTGTTCATATGTGTTCATACTGGACATGTGTCCAGTTGCATTTCGCTTGGAATATTTGCTGGGGAATCACAGCACAATATTTAGGAACTGAGAGATACATTGGTTTTTTGTTGTTGATGTTGTTTGTTTGAGGGGTTTTTTTAGTTCACTGATAAGACTAAAAATGTTCCTTCCGGCATCCAAGTCCTTATGCAGGCATAACATCCAACTTCTTCATCTTTAGGCACATAACAGGCTTCTGTAATAAAGCCGGTGTCCTGTGCATGTGTGTGTGTGTGTGTGCAAGCTGGGGTTGCTTCTATACCCAAATGGCTGGAAACTGGCTGCCTTAGGAAGGGCAACTGTTGGAATATCTTCTTTAAAAATACAGTAATTTGTGTAAGCAAACGTTTTTAAGTTTGAAATATTCAGACTCTTCCTCCACAAATATTTTATCATAATCAGCAATAAAGACTAATGCATTCTTTCAGACGTAAAATGTTGTCTGAAGGAAATAAAGGTCCACCTTCCCTGGATGGACTGAACTGAACACATGGACACGTGCCCTGTTCTGGGGACAGGCACAACAAGCATTTCTTACATGGAATTTTAAAGCATAAAGGAAGCATCCTGGGCACACTGGTGGATATTGTCCAAGTCTCAATCCTTGACTGCTGTTATCTATACAGAGGGTATCTGAAGGCCACGCTTTGGAAAGCCCCATTTCACAACATATGATCAAACATGAGGGGTGAAGCTCAGGTCTTGGTGATGTCAGCTAGAAACCTGACTTCTGTAGAAGAATTTATTGCTCAGAATGCTCCCAGGGCTGTGATTTCCAACCGGGGAAAAAAGAAGAAAAAAAAAAAGAAGTGGTGAAAGGAGGAGTCCCTGATGCAGTTGAGCAGAGTTCCTGTTTTGTACAAGAAAGCTCCACTGCACCAGAGCTGGGGAAGACCTCAGTCTCCTCTTGATTGTGACACATCTGTGAGCATGAGGAGAGTGGTCCTTCCAGCCCTCGCAGTGCCCAGCGCAGCTTTAAATGTCACCGTGCAGTTCCTTTTTGAGGTGTGACACAAAGATATGTTTAGGCTGTGACATAAAGCAGAATGCTTTTCTATGGAGAGGATTTTAAGTCCCTAGGTAACGGTAGCTGCTTTTCAGACTTCTCTAACAGCATGGGAATGTCACCGTGAAACAACATCACAGTACTTCCCTGTGGACTTTCCTAGATGACTGTGGGACTTGGAAATATACCTGCAGTTGTTTGCATTTGTGGAAAACTGCCTGGTGAGCAGTTCTCAAGCCCAAGCTCTTTGCTGAGACGCAGAGTGGTTGGGCTCTGTACCTCACCCAAGCTTTTCCCTCTCCCAAAGCAAAGACCATGTGCTGCTGAGGTGAGCAGTTGGGTGCCAGGGCTGCTACCTCCCTCTGGTCCCGGAGCACGGGATGGACGTCTCATGGCTTCTGTCTGAAACGAGAACCAAGCAAGCAAGTGTAGTGCAAGGTAGTATCATAGAATGGGCTTAATTTCTTGTATGTGTTCTCCTAAGTGAGATTGACTTTCTTTAAGCGGATAGTCATAGAAATGAGTTTTTTATAAAGGAGCATAAATACTTTTATTAGGAGAGTCACGTGAGCACACAAGCACTACCTGTGTTTATATATGCACACACACTATTTTATTATATGTGTGTATGAGTTTCTGTAAAGCATACAGTACTTGGTTCAACACTTCATGGTATTGTTCCTCCTTTGCTGGGAAGAGGGGCCCTGGCTGCAGAAAGAGCACACAGTTCTACATTGAAATTCAAGAGGGTGTGCACCACTGGGTGCCATCAGCCCAATCATGAGATGGGGAGTGGTGGTGGGGACAGGGACTGCATGGCTGAACTGAAGGCAGCATCTGGCCTTCCAGACAGAGAAAAGTAGGCAACGAACCCGGCATTTAAGTTTAATGAAGAAGACATGAGTGAGATGGGGCTCAGAGGAACAAGTGAGAGATGGAATAACATGAGCAGATCAGCAGTGTGGCTGAGCCTGTACAGAAAATCCACCCATGGTTTTTCTTGTAGGAACGTCTGCTAAGGTCATCCACCCATTTCACTTGGTTGCTTTTGCATGAGGTGCTGCTTTTACCCAGGGAGGAGCACAGCACGGTCAGTCCCGGCCAATCTCAGATGTGAAGTGGAGCCCAGTGTCGCCCCAGCAGGTGATGGAGTGTTGATGGCAGCTGATGGAGACCTGCAGGCAGGAGCTGCTCGGTGAGAGGCTGTTGGGTTCGGTTGATGCACGCACTTTCACATGGCAACATCATGGTGCCATACGAGGATGGGTATCCTGGTGTGAAACGGGGAGTTCCAGGTATGGTTTAAAGAAGAAAAGTTAGTATGAAAATAGAACTGTTGGAAACCCCAGGCAGGTCCCAGCTCCCCCTGTCAGCAGAAGATGTGCTGACAGGTGTGGCCACGTGCTCCCAGCAGGCCAGCATCTCCCTCCCGCTGCGTTCACTCCCCTGATGTTATTTTGGCGGGTGCCTGCAACTGCAGGCATCCCTCATCTGATGGCGGCAGCATGGCGCTGGGTGCAGGCACGTTTGCACCGAGAAGGATGTCAGGAAGGGAGCAAAAGCTGTGGCAATGCAGTTACTGATAGGAGCTGATAAGAGGAGGGATGAAATGTTCTCAGCGAGTTCACACATGAGTGAGGTGAGCAGCAGGAAACATGCATGTCTCAGTGCTGCGCAAACGTGCTGGCTGAGGCAAGCATTATGCAATGAATGAAATGTGGAGAAGGTGCTCTGTGCCCATGGGGGAGGATACTGTGATTGTCTTATTGTGGTGAAATGCCCCATTTTCACACTTCTGCATCAGCTGTGGAGCAGAGCACCAGGAGTGCCTCCATGGGAGGAGACAGAGCGGAGTAACACCTCTGCTAGGGAGCCCCTCCTTGCAATCCCTGATCCTCTGCTGGAACAAACAAAGCCACCAACCTCCTGTGCATGGCGGCCCGGCTCCCAGCAGCCTGTGTGCTGGACATCCACACTGGGCTCCTTTGCAGTGCTCAGACCACAAATACCCCTCGGTTACTGCCCACCAGCTCTTCCATGCCCATTGTAATGTGTTTTTTGGACACAGGCTCCCTTCAGGCCAGCACTGAGGTTAGACTGCTGGGAGTAGGGCTCGGGTACCCTGCAGGGCTCTGCTGGAGGCCCTTCCAACCTCAGGTACATCCCTGCAGTCACCTGTGTGCAGGTGAAGTTATTTTAATCCAAAAGATAACTCATGCAAACACTCAAAGAGCTGCACACACCTGTATTATTAACCTCCAAGCAAGAAATGTTACTGCCTTCAAGAACGAATTCTGGTAATCAGAAGTATCATTAATGGAACTGCTTTAAAGTTAAGCAAAAGAAAGCTGGTTTTCCTCCTCTTCATATCTCTGTGCATATCTGTGTCCCTTCCAGCCTCCAGTACAGAACCATGAAATCTGGTTTGCTTGTGTCCAGCCCTGTAGTCCAGCAGCTTCAGAGCGGAGCTGTGGAGCTCTTTGGTCACACCAACCTTTTCCTTACTGCACAGGCTTTGATGGGAACCAGATGCCTCCTGGCTCTGGTGAGGGTCATGCGTGACCTACCCTTAGCGAGGCCCCAGGAACAGCCTGGTTTGGCTCATGTTCCAGTCCTCGTATTCAAGGGAAGGTCAGCCAAAGCAGAGCAAGACCACCATCAGTCCCCTTTATGGGAAGAGTGAGGTGGATTAATGTTGCAGGAAACCATGCACTTCCTCCCAGTGCCACAGAGAGGACCAGGATCTGCTCACATGGTGCCCACTTGCCACCCATCCCGTGCAGTGCGTGGTGAAGGGACAGCAGCAAGCTGCTCTTCATCCCTGCAGGGAAAGAGCTGCAGGCAGCAGCTGGGTTGGTGCTTTGTTAGCTGTACAAAAGCCCCTGGTTCCAGGCAGAGCGGTGGGGTCTGGTCCTGCTCTGCGGCCCGGCCCCACGGCTGCTGCAGGGAATGGTCCACACGCTGCCAGATGGAGAGAACAGGAGGGTCACGTTAGACAGAGCTGGAGCCGGGCGGCTGGCTGTTGCTGTTGCTCTCAGAGGGGGTCTTGGCAGTGGAGGAGGTGGCCATGGAGCCGCTGTTCCTGAAGATGCGGAGAAGCCTCCGCTTATAGCCTCGGAAGGCGAAGAAGTAGATGATGGGGTCAATGCAGCAGTTGAAGTTCATGAATGCCACGGTGACTTGCAGAGACATCTTGAAGGCCTGCTGCTCATGGCAAGATGGCTGGTGGAGGATCTTCCTGACCATGAACTGGACGATGTTGATGTGGTAGGGGCTGAAGCAAAGCAGGAGGGCCAGCAGCACCACCAAGATGACTGTGAAGGCCCGGTGGTGGTGCCCATTCCTCACTGTCAGTGGGTTCTCCTTGGCGGTCTGGCAGAGCTTGAGGTTGATCCGCACATAGCACACCAAGATGATGCCCACGGGCAGGAAGAAGCCGAGCACACAGGCCACCAGGAGCAGGTAGGGCAGCTTGGGAATCTCCTCGAAGTTGAAGTACTCCATACATGTCAGCTTGTCACCCATCCGGCGCGTCATGGGCCGCAGCAGGAGCGGTGCCGTCTGCAGGAACACCAGGAACCAGACGAGGGCGCAGACAGCCCTGGCACGGCTGACCCTGCGGGTCCTGCCAGGGTGCCTGGTGCGCACCACAGCGATGTAGCGGTCCACGCTGACGCAGGTCATGAAATAGATGCTCACGTAGGTGTTCATGTAGAAGACAAAGGCGGTGACCCGGCAGAACCAGTCCCCAAAGGGCCAGTTAAACTCCAGGACGTAGTAGGTGATCCTGCCAGGCAGCGCCAGTGTGAAGAGGGCATCGGACAGAGCCAGGTTCACCAGGTAGAGGTCGGTGGAGTTGAGTTTCTTCTTCCTGCGCTGGAAGGTGATGCAGAGGGCCAGGATGTTTCCGCAGGCACCGAACACCAGCAGGGCAGTGTAGAAGAGGGAGAAGGTGACCTTGGCAGAGAAGTGATGGTTATGCACATTGCAGGTGCTCTGGTTGGAGGTGATGTTGGCAGGTGCGGACGTGGCCACCACTGCAGCCATTTTGGAGCGTCTTGTGAGCCTTCTCTCTGAGGATAGGAACAGATGTAAAAGCCCAGCAGCGGGAGAAGCACCCTCAGGGCTGTCCCTTTATGCTCCCTGCCAACCCCCGCCTGTCCGTCCTGCTCCTCACCACCCCCAGCAGCACACAGCCCGAGTCATTTGGAAAAATGCATCTCTCGTGATTTCGGTGTGAGCAGTGCAACAAAGGCTGTGACTCATTGTCTTCTTTCTGCTTCTTGTCACCATCTATTTTTCTTTCTTTTTTTTTTTTTTTTTTTTAAAAAAAAACATCCAAGCAATACCAGAAAGGATGGCAGTGCGTGGGGAGAGCAGTTGCATCTTGTACAAACAAGGTCCCAAAGTCATCCTGTGGCGGTGAGATCATTGATTCATCACCACAGGGGCAATGGGGAGATTCACTGAGAAAACAGCCAGATGGAGATGGGGCTAGGGGGAGCTCAGGGGTGCAGGCATAATTGCAAGGAAGCAGAAGCAGAAACAAAAAATTCAAAGAAAAGAGAGATTCCAGCCATCCTCATGCATACAATGCCCCATGCCATGCACAGATGTGAGAGGAGCATTCCCTGCTACCCAACGACACACCCTCCTTCATGATGTGCTTCGGACTGTGGGTCAGTGCCTCCTGAGTCCTCCATCACACTGCTCCATTCCAAACAGCCCTATCCATCCACATCCCATCCCTCCCTGTCTGTTCCCTTCCAACCCACCTGCATTACATCCATCCTAGTCTGTTCTCATCCACTCGATCTCCATCCCATCCTGCCCATCTCCATTCCATCCACCCCTGTCCATTCCCATCCCACCCTTCCCTGTCCCATCCTGCCCTATCCAGCCCCATCCATCCCATCCATCCCCACCCTATCCATCCCTTGCAGACACTGCTTACCTCCTGCTGCTGTTTTGAGGTCGTGTCCCCTGTCCTGTTGCTCTATGGACACACAGCCCCACACTACCTCCCACTCCCTGAGGTGTGAACAGACGGAGAGACACACTGACAGACACAGGCATACACCCACTCCGCTTCGCCCTCCTCCCCTTCCTCTTGCCCTGGCTCCGTGTGGACCCTCCCTGCAGGGCTCCTGCTGTGTGAGTGAGCGCCTCTCGGTATTGGCTCGCGCTATAAAAGCACCGGGAGGTTTGGGCTTTTTTTTTTTTTTCCTTCTTAGATTTAGTAAAACTGTTCTCACTGGGCTTTTTTTTTTTTTTTCCTTCCTTCCTTTCTCGATGTACGAGAGGCATTTGGCTGCTGCGGGGTTATTCTGAGTAGAAGCAGATAAATGACTGTACCTGCACAGCAATCGCTCCTGACATCTCTGCCGACTTTGGGTTTTACTCTGAAAATGTCCGTGAGGACACAAAACGCAAGTGAGCCAGGAAAGCAGCTCCAGCCCTACTTCACATGCTCAGCCCCTTGGCCACAGAAGCCTGATGGGACCCCAACAAAGCCTGGACAAACCCTGGTGCAGCCTATAGTGTGGAACATCCCAGGCTGTTCCTCATTGCACTTCTGGGGGCAAATCTCCCTCTTTTGAGGGATGGAGAGACCATCAGGCATTGCTTCTTGAGACACAGACTGAAAGTTAGATTATTTGCCTTTTATTCTTAGGCTGCTGCTGGTGGGATGCGCTGGGCATGCATGGGCACCATTTAGTGAAGACTGATAGAGCTTTCAAATCCCAGGAGGATTTTTATTCTCTTCTCAGTGGTTTGGGGTTTTTCCTTGGTGGCGGTGATGATCTGGCTTATTTTCTTTGTTTTCTTCCTTCCAAAAACTCCCAATTAGCTAGGAAATTTCCACCAAGGGGCATTCATGGTGCTACTGAAAAACTGAGGCCAAGAAAAGTCAAGGTTAAGGTCATAGTTAAACTTAAATTACCCTTTATTGTAGTAAAGCTCAACTAATTATTTAATTGCATAATACTTGTAATGCTTTACAACAGAACAGCATTAAACTCAGCACTAATCTGTGTACTTGTGGATGGTGAGTCATGCGTATAGAAATTACACAGTGAATGGTATTGCCATGAACCACTATGACTTAAAGACTAATACTGAAAATCTGCTCGCAACCATCTATGAATGGATCTACTTCTCTAGCTTAGGGGTCTGTATTGCTTGAGAGGAAGGATCTGCTGTGGAGACAATATTCCTTAGTAAGACGGGCTTTCTACCTGCGCAGCTGGCAATAATTAAGCCACCCAAACCTGCATGGTTCTCAGATGTCCTTGAGTTTCCATCTCCATCATGGCAATGCCCGGGGTTCTTCTGAGTGCACACCCAAGAGCAGATATGGGATCGACTTTTAGCCAGCATGCATCGTGGGCTGTGAGGTACCCCATGCTCCCACTGAGGTCACCAGGGTGAGTGCTGCCTGGCCCAGGAGAGGTTCCTGGCTGCATTCCTGGTGCTATCAGGAGAGTTCTCTGTGGAAAACCTAAAAGCATCATCCCCAGGCCAGACCAGCTGTCCCCATCCATCCCTAGGGCTGCTTGATGGGTGCAAGAAGGCACCACAACACCAGGATGCTGGACAGAGACCAAAGATCTCCCAAGGGAAGGAGAAGCCAGAGGAGGGATGGGCCCTGCTGGCACCACCAGCCTCAATCACAATCAAGGAAGCCCAAAGGTCCCACTGTTTCTTCCAGGGCCAGTGCATGTATGCTTGGGAATAAGGAGGGTGAAAGCAGTAAGCTCCACCTGATTTTATCTCTTCAGTGCAGAAGAAAGGAAGTGGCTTCTTCTGTGCAAAACACAGACCTGCCCTGCATGCAGCAGGTGCAGTCTACAGGCATGCAGCCCAGCCCCACCCGCTGCATGGCCCCACCAAACCCTTCCATGCTGCACCCACAGCTCCTTCAGGCCAGAAACCTGGCCCGGTGGACCAGAAGCTCTGGTGGAGCTCCTGCCTCTGAAGCACCCACGGGGTGCAGGGCGGGTGGGGTCTGGCAGCTCCAAGGCAGCCAGAGATGCAGAGCCCACCATAGTGCAGCCTGTTCAGCATGGTTACATGTTGGTGTTACCCACCCTCCAATCCCCCTGCAAGGCCCTGACATGAGGGCATGACATGAGGGCTGCAAGCTGGCCCAGGTATTCTGGTGCTCCCTGCACCCTGTCTTTGATCCTGGAAGCCTTTACCCATGAGCTTTGTGTTGCCCAGTAGAAGGGCCTGCCGGTGACTCCTCTGGGAGCTGGTCCTTCAAGCCAGTGTCACACATGTCACCATCACTCAGCCCCTCAAGTCTGGTTTGCTTGTTCCACTCATGTTTGGCTCCATCAGTCAGTGCAGCGGCTTTCATAGAATCATAGAATAGTTCAGGTTGGAAGAGACCTCTAAGATCACCCAGTCCAACCACCAGCCCATCACCACTGTGCCCACTGCCCATGTCCCTCAGTGCCACATTCACACCGTTCACGAACACCTCCAGGGACAGTGACTCCACCATATCCCTGGGACAGGCTGTGCTTCACCACTCTTTCTGAGAAGAAGCTTTTCCTATTATCCAGCCTACTCACACCTGAGCCCCTGCATTGTCCCGCCAAGAGCCACCATTATCTCCATCTCCCTCTTGACCCACAGGCTGCGGGGCCTTGCTCCTCAGGACCAGAGCCCATGGGGTCAGTGGGGAGAGCTTGCAAAGGCCTCATACATGAGGGCACCAGGCTTGCTGCACTTGTGATCCCCATACCCAAAGCAGTGTTGCTGGCAGAGCCTGTCCCAGAGCCTCATGTCGAGCAGGCAGCATCCCCTCTTGCCAGGGGTGGCAGGAAGCTTTGCGCTTTCTTTCCATTGTATCATCATCTCTCCTGGCTTCCTCCCCACTTAAGCTGTGGCTGCTGCTTTTGTCTTCAGGTGCAAAACATTGTCAGGAAGCTCGGGGTTTATACATAAAATCTCCCATCCAGGTGCTTTTGGTTTCAACACATGAGGCAGGGATTTTCCCCACTGGGTGCCTGGCTGTTCACCTGGTGGGGAGCAGGACCACCAAGAGAGCAGCTGGTTTTGGCAGCAGCTGTGGGGGGAACAAGGCATTTGGGAGGCATCAATTCAATGGAAACTACTGAGATTCTTACTACTTTGTGAAGAAAATCTCAAGAAAATAATTGGGTATTCTCGAAACCTGATCTCATCCTCAATCTTTGTCAGGATAAACATGTAATGGTGCATGCTTCAGGAGATGACACCGAAGCCCCACACAGTGTAGAGGATCGCTGAGAGGGAGCACACAGCACTGCTCAAGACCAGTTGGCTGCAGGAGGTGTCCCAAGGCCTGACAGCACTCAGCCCTGGGCTCCCAAGCTGGGAGAAATTCGCATTATGAGGCAACTTCCTCTGCTGAGTGTGAGCGGTGCCGGTCCCACGCCGCCCCGCAGCTGAGAAGCTCCATTTTGATTCTGCAGGGAATGAGATGAAAGTTGTCTGAGTATCTGATTTCTGTGGTTAAAAACAATGTAAAAACGTTTGTTTAAGAAAAAAAGAAGAAAAAAAAAAGCAATCAGAAGGCGGGTTTGGAGATCAGAGGTCCTATTTTTGTCTGTTTTTCCTCACAGTGGGGCCACACACGCTATGTGTGCACACACACTTGTAGGGTGCAGCTGTGGCACCGGAGAGAGCAGCGCAGTGCTGGAGAGCTGGGCTCCGTTTGCTGGGGAGCGGCCTGCACTCTGCTGGGCCTGGCTGCCTGGATGTGGCACGGCACGTGGGCTTGCCAGTGGCCTCTCCTGGTTTGTTAAATGCAACTTGAAGGTGGCTCCTTGGTGCCTTGCTGTGGATGAGGGGCACCTCATAATATAGTAGAATCGTTTTAGTTGGAAGGGACTTTTAAGGGTTACCTATTGTCACCTATTCCAACCCCCAGCAATGAACAGGGACACCCAGTGCTAGATCTGCTTGCTCACAGCCACATCCAGCCAGACCCTATGTCTCCAGGGATGGGGCATCCACTGCCTCCCTGGGCAACCTGTTCCAGTGCCTCACCACCCTTGTCATTAAGAACATTTTCCTTATATCCAATATAATGGATCCCAAATGGCCAAAAGCTGGCAGCCACGTCCCTGTGAGCACCCTGCCTCATCAAGGTGCTCTTCCTCAGGGGCCCGCACCGCCCTGCAAAACCACAGCCTTGTTGTTTTCAAGTTTGAAAATGGAATGTTTCTCTTGAATTATAGTGGGAGAAATTGCTAATCTGTTTTTTTTTTGGTAGAATTTCCCAGCTGCATTCATCCCCTAGCTGTGTTTCCACAACAGCCCCAACCCAAACAATACCTGCTGGGCCAAAGCTGTACAGAACCGAAAGACGTCACGTAACAGAAAGTGCTGGGGAAGCGTAACCACAGAGCGTGCTGCAGCCCAACCTCCTGCCCTGCTCCCAGAGCAGAGGATGCTCCTGTTTGTGTGTGCAGATGCACATATCTCACACGTAGGCTTGTATCCAGTTCTGGGCTCTGCAGTACAGGAGAGATGTGGAGTTACTGGAGGCTCCAGCAAACAGCCATGAGGATGATGAAAGGACTGGAGCATCTCCCCCATGAGAAAAGGCTGAGAGAGCTGTGACTGCTCAGCCTGCAGTAGGGGAGCCTCAGGAGGATGCTATTAATGATCTTTCACTAATTACAACATTGGATTAATATTAATGATTAATTAATACATGAAGGGAGGGTGCAGAGAGGATGGAGCTCTTCCCAGTGATGCCCAATGCCAAGAGAGGAGGCTCTGGGCACACAAACTGTATCCCCAGAGGCTCCCCCTGAACACCAGGAGCAGTGCTGCGCTGTGCGGGTGCCGGAGCACTGGCAGCACTGGCACAGGCTGCCCAGAGGCTGTGGGGTCTCCTCCCTGCAGCTCTCCAGAACCGCCTGGCCGTGGGCCTGGGCACCCTGCTCTGGGTGGTGCTGCTGGAGCAGGGGCTGGGACACGGGGACACAGAGGGACACAGAGGGCCCTGCCCGCCTCAGCCAGACTGGGGTTCTGGGATCTCCAAACAGCAGAGAATGTCGTAGGCAGCTGGGAAAATGGGAATAGAGAAGCAATTTTAACACTCAATGGTAAATGGAAAACAATATTTCTGGGTGTGCCCTCAGCTTTGCTTTTAAACTTTCCCACGGAGGACCATATTCATGCAACACATTGTAGAAGGTTGCAAAAAAAATTGGCTGTTAGTTCTCATGGGCCACAAAGGCTTTTTGGGGGTTCTCTTGCTTAGCTGCACTATTTTATAACCTCAGAAAGGTTGAAAGTTACTGGGGGTAGAGAACAGAGATGTTCTGGCATTCTTCAGCTGCGTGGCAAAACAGGGTGAGAGTCTTCCCCCAGTTAAACAGTACCAAATTCTGTGTGGGTCCCACATTTCTCTGCAGATCCCTTCCCTGACTGGGTTGTTGCCCTGCTGACCACCTCAGACAGACAGAGCACTTCATTCAGCAGCCCCACATCCTTTCTGTCCCTCATGATTCTGTGCAACTACCCAAGAAAATGTCCCATTATTTTAACTACACTGATTTTAAATCCATACATTTAATCAGATTATGGGTTTTGGTGGTTTTTTTTTTGTTTGATTTTTTTTTTTTTTTTTTTTTTTTTTTTTTTGGTAATGCCTTAAACATCTGGATTACATTGAAGGATTTCTTTTCCAGTCTGCAAATGATGTTCTTCAGGGCTTTACTTGCAAGATCAGACAGATAGATCTTAAACCTTACCACTTTAAACAACCACTGGATTTGATCATTTCCATGCATTCATTTTACACCTTTCCTTCTCCCTGCTCATCTCCTGAGCCCACACGGCAGCTGGTCTCCTGCCTCATGCACCCATGAGTGTGGTTACCAAATGATTCCCTTCATAGTGGTACTTTTGCTTCCTGGGGTTTCACTCTCTTCATGTGTACTGATGTTTTAGCTGCTAATGCTTACCGAGAACACTTGGCTCTCTGAGCTTGTCTGCAGCAACCAGCGCTGCGCTGCTGCCACATGCATCATTCTGAAACACTCAGTTGGAGGGAAGCGTTTGGTTCTTCACACCCCTCATCAAAGCCTGACCTCAAAGTTATTTAAAATCGTGGTTACTTTTAAATAATGTTCAAATGCAGAAATGGGTCCCCATCCTCACACAGCTACAGTGCCTGCACTGCTGTTGCATCCCACCTGTTCTTTAGCAGTGCCCAGCTTTGTCTTGTGCCTGGTGCAATGTCACCTGGGGCTGACATCTCTGCAGAGGGCAGCATTTGTGCCCTTATGCATGGAAGGCTCTGCCATCATGGCCCTCCTCTGCCTGTGAGCTCGGTGCTGCTTTAGGGGAGCTGGGACCACTCCGGGTGCTGGTGGTCAGCATCGTGATGGGTCAGAGCTGATCTGACAACAAACAGGAATCACACAGAATAGTTCTAAAAGAACAAGAAACAAAGGGGGTTTCTGAAGGAAATTTGAAGGGGACAGTAATTTCCCATCTCTCCAGAGCTGTAGTCATCTGATCACTTTGGTTGGCCTTGACCACTGATTACTAAACATGGAACTTCACGTGAGATGACCGATGTGCCTCTTTAGCACTTTCTGAGAGCACATCCAATCAGGCTGTGACAATGGAGTCATTGTCCTGATCTGACGTGAGCACCAACTTCTAGGAAGGATAAAATCAGTACTTGCTAGAAATGAAGATAGTGTTGTTTCAGCAGCTAGCCTTACTCACTCTTTGGGAGGTGCAGATAAGGATCACAGAAGCATAGAATCATAGAATAAATAATAGAATCATGAAAAAGCTTGGATTGGATTGGAAGAGACCTCTAAGATCATTAAGTTCCAACCCCCTGCCACAGGCAGGCTTGCCAACTGCTAGATTAAGTACTAGATCAGATTGCCCAGGGCCCCATTCATCCTGGGCTTGAACACCTCCATGGATGGGGCATCCATAGCCTCTCTGAGCAGCCTGTGCCAGCACCTCACTGCCCTCTCCATGAGAAACTTCCACCTGACATCTAATCTAAACGTCCCCTCCTTTAATTTAAAACCATTCCCCTTGCACTATCACTATCTACCCATGTAAAAAGTTGATTTTCCTCCTGTTTATAAACTCCCCTTAAATACTGGAATATTGAAAGACGATCACACTGGTTTCACATAGCAATAGCGTGGCTGTGGCTGTCAGACTGTGTCTCCCCCTGAAAAAGCAATTTCTGTATTAATCTCCTTCTCACTGTTATGAGGGCTACTGGGCCATTCTGGACCACCACCAGCAGAACTGTGGGTCCCACCATCCTCCCCAAGCACAGGGCATTTTCTGGTATGATTCATGTTGACAGTGGAATTCACGTTTGTAATTGGGTGTAGACTGGGGTGAAGGTGATTTTATGCTCAGAAATGTGCTTTATTCTTGAGACGTGGATAGCTTCATCCTACTTTTTTGGATATAGCATGTCTGTGGGCAGATTCCATGCAGCCAGCTGGGTGTAGGAGCCCACAAGGTTGTTGTGAAAGGAGAAAGTCTTTGAAAAGGCATTATGCTGAACAGGGAAAGAGCGTGCACTGCTTGGATGCAGTATGCCAGAAACCAGTTTGAGGTAAAAGAGAGGTTTCACACTGAGATCCCTTAGCAAGGTCCACTGAGAAAGTGTAATGAGATTCATATTCAAAAGAAATATCCCCAAGCAGAGACCACGCTCTCCACAGGACAAGCGTAGAGGAGATCCACTGGGCACCCCTGGTGCTGCTCTGCTCCTGCAGCACAGGACAAAAGCCACCCAGTGCTAGGATGAGCCTCGGCACAGTGACATGTCAACACCTGCAGGGCTTGCAGGGGGGCTCTGGACAAACCAAAGCCATGCTGATTCTGTCCCTTCATAAGATGCCCAGTGCCTATTGGGGGGCTGGCACTCTGATTCTTCTCTCTTCAGCCACAGTCCTGCAAGGAGCGCTCCCATCCAAGTTGCATCCTAAGCAAGTGTCTCTTCACTCTCAAATCAAAGAAGCTCTCAGTGACTTATCTGTCTGATAGGCTTGAGCTCAGGACGGTGACACAGTGCTGTCAGCATGTCCTGGTGAAGATTCATACAGGTTGTGGGCAAAAGGTGATTGTTCTCATCTCCGGTGATGGGCTGCACATCAATTCCAAAGCCTTGCAACAGCACTCACCCTGTATAGGCAAGGAGGGAGGTGTGTATGGCTCCATACCCCAGGAGGTGCAGAAAGGAGGCAAGCCAGTAGGGCTGAGCAAATCACCCTGTGTTGGCTGAAGTGCTTGGGGTTTGCCCTGGAGTCCGGTCTTGGGTGAGAGGGCCAGCGGGCTGCTGGGAGGTGCAGGAAGAACTGCAAGAGAAGGAGACATCCTATTATTCTTCCCCCTCCTCGCAGACCCACCTGGAGCTGGGATAGAATGCAGGGGGAGATGGGGATGACGGCTCCTAACTCAGATCCTCTGCAAAACTGGGAATGCTGAAGAAATGGTGAGGAGTCAGTAAAAGGGGAAGACAGCAAAAAGTATTTGTTAATCCTTGGGTGCCGTTTCTAGGATTGGTAGAGGTGCAATCTGCGGTTCTACACGATCCATTGAAATGGCACAAGGAGCGTGAGGAATGTTAGTTTGGGATTAGGCAGTAGCTGTGATTAAACACCGGATTAATCTCCACTTTCTGAAAGAACGAGCTCTGTTAATAGGAAAAACACAGGGGAGCAGCTCCGCACAAAGCCTCCGCCAGCAACCACGGGCACCCTTGGGTGCAAACAGCAGAGCCCGCGTCGCCCAAACGCCGATTCCCTTCGCTCTCTCGGAGGTGCTAACGAACAGCTGCCGTCCTTACAAGATTTTCGCTGGGTTGCGGAGGAAGAGCAGCTTCCCCGCTAGAGGTCACCGTTTGTACGACGTTGCGGGCGGGCCGTGGGCAGAGCCGTGGGGCGTTTGTTTGATGTACTGCTGTTAGTTGTTAGCAACATTACATGTTTCAATGAAATCTAATCACTGTGGCGGTCATAGAATCAGAGTCATAGAATGGCAAGGGTTGGAAGCGACCTCAAGAATCATGAAGCTCCAACCACAACCCCCCTGCCACAGGTAGGGCCACCGACCTCCACGTTTAATACTACACCGGGCTGCCCATCCAACCCGGCCTTGAACACCTTCAAAGAGGGGATCAGAGGGTTTATCTCTGCCCCAGGGCTTCCCCAACCTCCTTCCTTTGATGTTTTCACCGCCCTCGAATTCGGTCCTCAGCCGCTGGGGCTGGCAGGCCTCCATTTGCATGCCTCAAACCTTGCTGGGTAGGGTGAAGTCTGAAAGTCCCCGCCGTGGTCTGAGCCGGGTTTCACTTTGAATGGCTGGGTTGTCTCAAAGCCAAACTGAGACAAAGCCTCAGGCTAACTCACATGAACTCAAGCCTCGGGCTGTTGCACCTCATCTCTTACGGCTAGAGGGAAGCCATTTGCAGCCCTTTCACTCCACCATCCCTCCTGTTAGAAACCAGACACAACACCCTCAGTTTTGGGGTGAAACTGAGAGCGGGGTTTGCTGTCAGTGGCTAGCTCTGCATCTTGCTGCCGGAAATGCTGGCAGCAAATCACGGCTGACATCAAGCAAACCCCCTCTTGCTTTCCCTGCTGGTGCTGCCTGCACCTCTGTGCCAGCAGTGTGTGGGGAGGGGGAATGTGTGGGGTCATGCAGCACAAGGATGGCACTGCCCTACAGGGACCCCAGCATCCCCCGTTGGAAACACTGCTCTTGCAGTGGGCGCTTTCATGTTCCCAGAGCATTCCAACTCGCTCCTGAACTTTGCAGGCACATCTTAACCACCTGCATTTGTACAGGCAGTCACACCGCACAGCTCTGCAGCCCATTGGGCTTCACAGGGGGAGTGGGAGGAATAGTGGTGAGAGGAGGTAGGTAGAAGAGGGTTTGCTACCACCTGAATTTGCAAAGGAGAAAGTGGCAGCTGTGTTTCTCACCCTGGGCACAGAGCCCATGTCCCCAGGCAGTGGGTGGGCCCCAGCAGCCAAGCAGGAACAGTGCTGGGCTGCTGCAGCAGCACTGCTGTTGCTCTTTACCTCCGTTAACATTAGTCATCATGAGAGCAAATTTTGCTTCCTGGTAAATAAAAAGGCACTGGTGCAGCTGCTGTGTTTGAATTCATTGTCAGGGATAGTCGTTGTTACACAGGTGGAGAAGGAAGAAGGAAAGACGCCAAGAGGAGGATGCACACCTCTATAAGGGCAGCAGGGTCAGTGCACGGTGCATCACATAAAGCCCCTCGTGGTGCCCACGCTGCCCCACAGCCAGGGTAAATGCTGATGCCTTTCCCGGGGCATCTCTTTGGCAAGTGGGGCACATCGAGCAGAGGAAGGTGAAGGTCCAGAGCCATTCCTTGCTCACATACCCCTCTTGTCCAGCTGGGTGTGAGCTCAGCAGGCCACTTCTCACTAGGGCGCCTGTGCGTACTTTTACAGCCCAGGTCAGAACTGGCTGCAGTGCTGGTGCCCCAGCCCCATCCTTTGCTAGGCATTGCAGGGGCAAAGCACAAGTGCTGGGCTGTGTGGTGTTCCCTTCTCTGTGCTACAGAGCTCTTACAGCAGCTGTGGAAAATCAATAGGAAAATGTTGCTAATAAACCCTGTGAACCATAAGACTGAAATTATCAAAAGCCAGTGCAGCTTTACTGCGTTTTATGCCAATTTGATAAAATCTGCTTCTCATCTAACCTTGGAGGTGTGTGACCAGAGTGATTGATTGAAAGCAGGCCAGGAGAAGCCCAAATGAAAAACCCACTGTGGGTATGGGACAAACTCCATTACGGGGAGGCAGGTGCTGATTAGAGACCATAAACACCTGAAGTGAAATAACAGGGTGAGTTGAGGCGATGGAACACGCATTGCTCTTAGGAACCATATGGGAAGGTGAATCGCAAGGAATTGCAGGCTGATAGGAGGCTGCTCCCAGCACCAAGTGGCTGCAGAGGGGCCTATCCACACCACGTTTGCTATTCAGTGAGATCTGGAGAGCATTTCTTAAGCCAGCGTTTACACAGCACAAGGATCTTGGTGCAGTTCAGCTTTGCATCACTTCTGACTGCTCTGTTGATAAACCATGGCAAGATGTAAGCCGGAAAAAGGCTGAGAGATAGCACAGGTTCTTGGTTTTGTTAAAGGAAATTTATGATATTTTGACAGAGTGACTTTTTGAAATACAGAAGTACAGCATGAATGTTTCTCACGTTAAACCATTACATTTGTCCAGTGAGAGTTGGTGTCTCTGGATGCAGCACCTACACTCAGGTATCTGCACAGCAGCTGTCTTCATGTGAGAAACAAATTTAAACTCTAATGTTGTTGATGGAGGCCCAACCAGTGAAGCTGAGATCTTCTGCAGTCTCAGGTAGGGAAAAGAAAGCAGGGAAAATTGAATCTGGGAGCAATATTGGGTACAGCCTTGAAGCTTAATCAGTGAATTTTAAAAGAGAGCAGTTCTGTTGGTTTATATTTCTTAAATTTGAGACATAATCCTGCTCTGATTTGAGTCAACGGGAGTTTTGCTGTTGATTTCAGAGGGACAAGAATCAGGCACTCTGTCTGCTCCAGGCCTGACTGTTTTATTTGGAAATTTAACTTTTTAAAACACACACTTTGCTCTTAAAAAGCTACAAAGTAGAGCAAGTAATTACATTAGGCTCTACCTGAAGCTCCAGAGAATTAATACAAAGGCTGCTCGGCTCTCGCCAACTTTCACTGTTAGTTTTACTAGCGCCATATGCAGCTCTACCTTACCTGCTTAGTTCTTGTTTCACTTAGGAAACTCATTGGAGCTTTCGCTATTTTTTTTTAAGGGGCGCTTACAATATACAAAAACAAGGGCTCTAGGGAGTGGGGACCAGCTCGGTGGCCCACTTGGTGTCCATATCAAAGAAATCAGAGTGGGAGCAGGTCTGCTTGCTCCGTGACCCCATACTTTCTGCAAACATTGCCCAGGAAAGCTCTCCTTTGGGTGGTTTGTGTGGCTTGCTGTCAGACAAAAGAGCCTGTGAAGTGAGATTTATGGTGTTATTTGGAGCACTGCTGTGGCCCAGGAGGTGGGGAGCTGGGAGAGGGGCGGCAGCAGCAGCCTGGAGCTGTTGAAAGGCTGGGGACAGCCAGGAAAGGGTTTGAGGGCAATTTTCCAAGGATAGCTGGGAAAGGGTGTGTGCAGAGGAGATATTTTGCTAGAATAAGCAAATCCTGTGGTTTTCACACTGCTAATCCCAAGGTAGGACAAGAACTGAAGGTGAATTTAGCACCAGCTGCAAATCACACAGATAAGACTTCACATAAAGTTCAAGGCAGGGATTGTCTTCCAGCAGATGGCTTTGCTTGGGCAGAGGAAAAGTTTCTGCACACAGACAGGCTCAGTCTGAAAGACGGGACATGGAAGTAATGTCTGAGCAGAAAAGGATGAGGGATTTGTCACCATGAGACTTAAAAATGAAGCAAAGCTTTGCCTGCACCATGCCATGCAGCAGCGTGTAAGTGGCAGAAAAAGGAAAGGAAAGGTGGCAAACAAGGGGCATCCAGGTTGATCCTCAGGAGGTGTCACGTTTGTCCTGATGGGGGATTTCAACCACCCAGGTATCTGCTGGCATAGCAGCATGGCGGGTGGCAGACAATCCAGGAGGTTCCTGGAGTCTGTTGAGGACAACTTCCTGGTCCAGGTAATAGATGGACCAACCCAAGGTGAAGCCTTACTGGACCCGGTGCTCATTAATGCAGTGGTGAGCATTGGAGAGGTTAAGATTGGAGGCAGCCTGGGCTGTAGTGACCACGAATTGGTGGAGTTTGTGATCTTGAAGTATGCGGCCCTGGCAAAAAGCAGAGCTAGGACCCTGTGCTTTAGGAGAGTGAACTTCTGGCTGCTGAGTGGGATCCCCTGGGAAACTGTCCTTAAGGGCATGGGTACAGAACAAAGCAGCTCTTTAAGGACACCCTTCTGAGAGCACGACTCTCCATCCCTCAGCATCCCCCAGCAGAAGTCGAGCAGGGGAGGCAGGCCACCATTGGGGCTGTGCAAGGACCTGCAGCTCAAACTGAGAGAGAAGAGGGAAATGTACAGAAAATGGAAGCAGGGTTGTGTAGGCTAGGAAGAATACAGGGCTGTTGTCCGTGTGTGTAGAGATAGGATTAGGAAAGCACAGATGGAGCTGAATTTGGTGAGGGATGTGAAAGATAACAAGAAGGGGTTCTACAAGTACATAGCCAGAAGGAGACAGGCCAAGGAGAGTGTTCCCCTCTGATGAAAGGTAACAGGGAGCTGGCTTCATCAGATGTGGAAAAAGCTGAGGTACTCAATGAGTGCTTTGCCTCAGTCTTCATGAGAGGTAAGGCTTCCTGTGTTTGCCAGGACCATGAACCTCTAGGTGAGGGTGTGGGGAGTGGTTTCTGTCCCACTGTAATGGTAGAACAGGTCCAAGTTCTCCTCATGAAATTGAAAATGTATACGTCCATGGGACCAGATGATATCCATCCTAGGGTTCTGAAAGAGATGGCTGATGTGGTTGCCGAGCTGCTCTCCATCATATTTGAAAAACTGTGGCTGTCTGGTGAAGTCCCTGGTGATTGGAAAAAGGGAAACGTTACTCCCATTTATAAGAAAGGCAGAAAGGAAGACCCGGGGAACTACAGGCTGGTGAGCTTCACCTTCATGTCTGGGAAGATCATGGAGCAGATCCTCCTAGAAGCTATGTTAAGGCACGTATGGGATAAAGAGGTGATTTAAGACAGCCAGCAGATCGTGCCTGACCGAACTGGTGGCCTTCTATGATGGAATGACAGCTTTGGTGGATGGGGGAAGGGCTATGGATGTAATCTACCTGAACTTCTGCAAAGCCTTTGACATGATCCGTCACCACATCCTTCTCTCTAAATTGGAGAGGTGTGGATTTGAAGGATGGACTGTTTGATGGATTAGGAATCGGCTGGCCGGACGCAGCCAAAGGGTTGTGATCAATGGTTCTGTGACAGGGTGGAGGCCGGTCACAAGCGGTGTCCCTCAGGGTTCAGTCTTGGGACCGGTGCTCTTCAGCACCTTTATCAGTGACATAGACAGTGGCATTAAGTGCACCCTCAGCAAGTTTGTGGATGACACCAAGCTGAGCAGTGCAGTCAATACTTTGGAAGGAAAGGAAGCCATCCACAGTGACCTGGACAGGCAGCAGAAGTGGGCCCATGAAAATGTAATGAAGTTCAACAAGGCCAAGTGCAGGGTGCTGTATTTGGGCTGGGGCAATCCCAGGTATTTATAGAAAATGGGAGAAAATCTCCTTGAGAGCAGTCCTGCGGAGAAGGACTTGGGGGTCCTGGTGGACAAGAAGCTGGACATGAGCCAGCAGTGTGCGCTTGCAGCCAGGAAGGGCAACTGTGTCCTGGGCTGCATTAAAAAAGGGGTGGCCAGCAGGGAGAGGGAGGTGGTTGTCCTCCTCTACTCAGCTCTTGTGAGGCCCCATCTGCAGTATTGCATCCAGGCCTGGGGAACCCAGTACAGGAAGGACATGGAGCTCTTGGAGCGGGTCAGAGGAGGGCCACTAAGATGATCAGAGGGCTGGAGCACCTCTCCTGTGAGGAAACATTGAGGGAACTGGGATTGTTTAGCCTGGAGAAAACTCCAAGGAGACCTCATTGTGACCTTCCAGGGAGCATATGAACAGGAGGGGGAAGAACGGCTGTTTATGAGGGTGGATAGTGATAGGACAAGGAGGAATGGTTTTAACTGAGACAGGGGAGGTTTAGGTTAGATATTAGGAGGAAGTTTTTCACACAGAGGTGGTGACGCACTGGAACAGGTTGCCCAAGGAGGCTGTGGATGCCCCATCCCTGAGGCATTCAAGGCCAGGCTGGATGTGGCTCTGGGCAGCCTGGTCTGCTGGTTGGCGACCCTGCACATAGCAGGGGGGTTGAAACTGGATGATCATTGTGGTCCTTTTCAACCCAGGCCATTCTATGATTTTATGGTGCCCACCATAGTGCTACCACCCATGTTCCCACTGCTGGCCATCCGAGGGGTTCTAGCTGACTGATATAAACTAGGAGAAACAGGGCAGAGTCATTTACAGCTGAAGCTTGGGTGTCAGAGCACCACAGCACTCTCTCCTAAGGACGTGCATGCCATTAGCTGTAGCTACTCAGTAAAAGAGAGCAGCACCCAACTTACATTCTCTTGTTTCTCAAGTTCACATTACAGTGTGAGACTTAGCAAAACATAGTTTTATATGCTAATTTCCTTACAGTAAAACCCTTACTGTATGTCGTTCATTGATATCAAGCAGTGTACATGCAAGAGTAGACTAATATTATGTATATATTAACAATTTTATGGCTTCAAGAATTACAGTGTGCTTGTTTTATTTAGGTGGTAAACTTTTTTAATGAGTCTGGAGGGTGCTTTACATAAAAGTAGTGACTCTACCTTGAAATCTCTTTCCATGTTTATTAGAAATGTGTTTCACTTTATCACGCAAAAAGCCAAGGAAACATGCAGCCTTAAAGTCTAATGAAGTAGTTACTCGTGCAGTCAAAGTTCATAAATTTTAAATACATTTAATTTATAAATTGAAAACATAGCTTGCACTGGCTTTTTCAAGATTATTACTTTCCACAGGGGTCTCAGGATAGTTGTCGGGTCAAGCTTGTTGCCTCTTTTCTTTCAAAACTGAGACTAGATCTTCACAATTCATACATATTCACTCTGATGCTTTTCAAGAATATAATAACATGTAAAAAATCAGTTATCTAGAATATTAAAAATTGTAACCCAGCCTGTAGCCTCTTTGTTCTCAACTCAGACAAGACCTGCTTTGGAGCTGACACCAGTAGGGAGCTCTTTCTCGTAGCGAGAAGCTCTTTGCTGCCCAGAGATCTCTTTTTTGAACTAATTGCAGTGTGTGTTACCTGCAGCAGCAGCCTGAGCCTGACTCCAGTCTCACACCAATAAAATCTCAGTACCAGGCTGGATAAAGAGAGAATTTAGGGAAGGGGGAAAACAAAGACCGCAGCTCCCTACTTTTGTTCTCTGCCCTCTGCAGTTGCTCATCCGTCCCTTGTGAGACGCTTAGCACAAGCTCAGCCATAATCAGTCTTATTTGCAAAGCAGTCTCAGGCACAAAGCCTGCTGTAGGGATGCAGGGCATCTGGTTGTCCTCTGCCTGCATCAAGAGGAAGCCAGGTTTCCACTCAGTGCCCATAGGGGGCCCCACAGCATGGTGAGGCAGAAACTTGCCAGTGGCTGCAGGACTAGAACAGCTACTTGGTGACTGGGAGATGATGGACATCGATGCCGGGGCTGCCAATAATTTTGTGGAGATCTTACAAAAACCAGAACGTGCCTATGGTAAGGGAAAGTGTGAAGCCCACCATACCCAAAATCATGATTTCAGTGCTAAATTTGAGTTCTCTTCAACTATATTGCTATAAAAAGAAGCTTTGGGAATGTTGTCTTTGGGAACCGAAGGGTATCCAAACAGGTCAGTTATTCAAGCCATTTCAACATGTTGTTTTCCCATTTGACTTTGGTGATGGACACACCACAGTACACTCAGTACTCCAATGCTTCAATCTCCTCTATCAGCTAAAGTCTTTTCTGACAGGTGTTTCTCATCAGGGCCATTGCTGCACCATACACCCAGGTGACTCCATCCTCAGCCACGAGGACAATTTTAGGGGCTTCTGCCAAAGAAAGCTGCGAGGTGACACCACCTGAATTCCTGGTGTATGTCCCTGCTCTGCACCATCGTGCCTCCCACCTCCTCCATCACTCAACCCAAAAGCCCCTATGTAGCTGCAGAGCCATCAGCATGCATCAGACCTGGCCAGCGCGGGGAGCAGGGCTGGTAATTGGAAAGGGGAATTGCAAAGCACCAAAGCTTATCAGAAAACAGCTGGGGAGAGCTTAGCAGCCCTCTTTGGGGTCCAGAGTCCCAGGTGGATTTGCAGCCTCTTGCTTGGCAGGATAGTAAGGATGCATGTGGCTTGGAGCAGTACAGGAGCAGAAAACCAGCACAGCCCCGTGCTTAGGGCACCTACAGTCCCCTGATTTTTCTGGGGTAGCCTTAGGCACAAGGCACGGAACAAGCAGCTATTTTCTGAGGTATCTTTTACTCATTAACTGGATAGTCTAATTATAGCTCTGACAAGAGTAGGCAAGGGATGGCTGGGTTTTTGTGCAGTCCTCCCAACCATTCATACGCAGGCTCCTGCCCAGGTGACATCAGAAAAACCGGTCTCTTGCTGCCACCAACATGGGTAAACTCAGGACTTCGAAGCCCAAATCCTTAAACAGGAATTGTTCTCTCCCACTGTCAGAATGGGTCCATCAGGAGCTCCTCACCAGTCCTCAACCAACACTCCCTCCCTCATTCAAAGTAATAGGCAAATGGGAAAGAGGGAAGGCACCTGCAGGAGTTTCGCCAGTCCTTCCATCTTCCTAGTTACACAAGAGTTGAAAAAGGTGGGTAAATTTGCACTTACACGGTGCTACATGTAGCTGGTCCACCAAAGAAATGGATGTTTGCAGATCTTTTATCATACTTAGGTAAAAAAAATGTGGTTACGGTCTCTTGCTTGTTGAAACACAATGTCCCTTGATAACTTCTTACTGATTTCAATCATTGTCCATCAATAACCAAAAAAAAAAAAAAAAAAAAAAGGCAAAAAGGCTTTCCAATGCAATGAAAGCTCTGGATAGTCTCCAAGATTACTCAGAGAAGTCTCCCATGAGATTTTGCCCTCTCTGCTCAGGAACTCCTGAGCTTACCTTTCTCAGTGTGATTTCCTTGGAGTGAATGCAGGATCCCACTTCCTACATCTAAAGTAACTTGTTTGCCTTCTATTACAATACCTGAAGCAGCACAGTGTATCACAGAGATATAAAAGCATGTAAGTAGCACAATACCTTCATCAGAAGTAATCTGTGAATGGCCTCACGTTCATTCTCCTTTGCCCTCAGATAATTTTTCTCCTGGAAATATTTAGCTGGAAATATAACTCTCCATGTGTTCCCTTGAGAGAATGGTACAGGACAAAACGAAATAGTGAGCAAATATGTGGTGGCAAAGCCAAAGGAGTGATGCTCTTTTGAGATAAAATTCTCTTTACTTACAGCTGAATAGACAGAGATTAACTTATAAGGATTCCGGGCTCCTTGCCAATTCTTCCCCATCTGCTTGTCAAGAGCAAATGCTTTGTTATTTGGCTTGATGTGGGAGCAAAGAGCAAGAGAGAGGGCAGCGGGCCATGGCCATGCCTTCCTGTAGACATTTTCACACCCATGGGAGCTGCTTTTTTCTGGAAACTCCAGCCCAATGCTTCGTATCAGTGGCAGAGAGAGGGCCAGAGTTGGCTTGCCAGCAGTGGTGCGTGATGAGAGCACCATTCAGGGAAGAATATGTGGATAGAGGAAGAATGAAGGAAGATGCACATATGAGGCTCCTAAAAATCAAAGGCAGGTAAGGGGAATCAAGACAGAAAGAACAGAATAGAGCTTTTCCATGTTCCTAGGAGATTGAGGTAGGTATGGCATCATGAGATACAGCCTCAGAGACTACTGGAGCCATTAGAAGACTTGGTAGTTCCTGGAGCTGTATCACAATGTCAGCAGTGTCCTGTGGAAAAAAAAATAAATGAAACATTAGAAGATCAAGCCTATGAACCACACACCCTTATGACAGCAGCTGCGTCAGTCTCTGCATCTTGTCACATGCATCAGAAGGCAATTTAAAACGAGAAGCAGCTCTGAATGAGCAGCAGACAGCTGTATGACGTTGTCTGCCACAGTCGTACATTTGGAAGCGAAGAAGTCTGGACTGCATGTCTGTTGGATGATCTGAATATCTGATTATGATATCTGAATATCTGTTGCTGTCAAGTGGTTTGAAAATTGCCCAGACCACTGGGCAGTTACCAATTGTAATTGCTTCCGGATTCCCAATGCTTCACAGGCCAAGCCACCACAGATTGCTCTTATTTTGTCTTGCAAAGCCCCTGGAAACTTTGCGATTGTGCTAGCTTTCATCTTCATGGTGGCACTGCCCTGTGTTCCTTCTTGTTCAAATAAAAGAATGGCAAATAAATGTCTCTTCTCAAGCAGCTCAAAGCAACATTTACAGACCAACCCACCTCATAGGACTGTTTACTGATGATTTTTTCTTGCAAGTATCATGAGATTTGCCTTGTTAGCAAACTAACACATCAGGTGAGATACTTTTCACAACATTTTCTGCTCCTGTATGGTGCTCGTGTGAGGTATGTTAGGTGATCCTCCCAGGTGATCATCTCCCATTATCAGAGAAAAGGTCATTCAGAGTACCTGTATCTGCTCACCAAAAAAACTGTAAATATTTGTGTCTCTCATGTATAAATTCCTCTAATTCATAACAGACTTGTTACACACAACAAAGGTAACTCTCCTGGGTGAAGTTTTACGCCAATTTTTGATATTCTAATCTCATTGGCTGGTATTTTAATTAACTTTTAGGCTGAACCTCCATTTCATTTCTGATAGGGTCATCATGATAAAAATCTTAAAAGCATGCAAAGTTACAGCTGGGCCCTGTTCTGAGGAGACCTTACACAGAAGTGAACAGGAGGACCACCTGCTCCTGGCACTCTCCTGACATCGAAGCACTCCTCGCAAATTGCTTTGCAAAGGACAAAGGCTGCACCTATGAAAGAGGTCTGGTTGCAAACGAGGTCAAGAACATTATTAAAAGCGTTTGAGGGTGGGAGCAGACAAAACTACTTATTGCAGAACCCCTACAGGTCACCCATTAAAAAAATGCACCTTGTGATTTATTTAATCATTCAAATGTTGGCACTCAGGGATCCCAGCCTTTAGAATGTAAATGTGTAGTTCATCATTGAAGCAGTTGCAATAGTTTTTCTGGGGTTTCTCCCTCATCTGAGAAAACAAAAGGCTTCACGCAAAGGATCTTAATCTTTTCATTAGCAAAGGTCAGGTCTGTATTAAGCAGTCTTGCAAATCAGGTTCCATTATGCAATCACATAGCATTGCTGTGAAGACAACAGTGTGTGCATGAGACTACAACACCAGATGCGTAACATTATATTGGTTTTTTTTGTTTGTTTGTTCATTTTAATTTGGATCATATAATTATTCTTGTAGCAAAAAAAAAGGTACTCTGATCTGTGCTGTTTTCCTTCTCTTTCTTCCTCTTCTGCTCCCACACACACAGCCAATCCCTTGCCTCCTCTTTCCCACTTAACAGTAGTTTAATGAAGACCACACTTCCCTGGCACACCCAGGAGAGTGTCACCTGGGACACTGCTAAAAGCTTTACTCGTATTGGTTGCATGCAGAAATGAAGCCACCTTTTGCACCATCATTTTCATCATCAGGTCATTACAGATCTTCCTTTGCAGCCATAGCAGTCTCTCCCCATGCTTGCTGTGAGCCTCCTGTATCACAGCAGTTTTTCATCGGATATTCAGTGTCTCTTTTAGGAACCGGCAGTTCTCCAGGGCACTTTTTCCCATTAAAATTCCTTTCCACAAGACTGCATTTAGCAATTCTTGGAGTGGGTTGAAGACTTCTGTTTTAAGTTCATTATTTCATTGCATTCACTCCTTTCCCTCCTGAAGCACAAGAGCTGAGCTGATTTGCGACCACTTCCACCCAGATCGCCTTCCTCCAGCAACAGCCTTTCAACCAGTTTTCCCACATTAGACTTAAAGGCTTCCCTTAAACTTAAAGCCAGCAGGTACAGGCTCCTGTCACTGGGCACTCACTGTGACAAAAAGCCACTCTTTATCCCTGGAATTTCAGGGACAGGTAGCATGTGCAGTCCCCTCTTGAATGTGTAACTGGGTCAGTCTGATGCTGTCAGACATATCTACAGGAAGAGTGTGCCTCCCTTCCCCAAGTCATGGAGTGTAAGCCTGCTGCATGCTGGGACCTAGCCCAGGGAATTGGCTCACTGCAGCTGAAGTGATGGGCTTGCAGCTTTGCAAGGACTTTCAAGAAGGAAACTCCTGTAGGAACTGAGAGCCAGCTTAAACGCATCAGCTCTGTGCTGTCTTCTGTTGCTCTAAGACATAGGATGTAACTGCCTGGAAGCAGCTGGATCTGTGAGCTCTACTGCTGTGTTGACATCCCATTGACCCCTGAATCGAATGGGCTTCTTTTCCCAGTAGTGAAACAATCAGATGTGGTTACCAGTTTTGCTTGGTTCTCATCTTGGATGCCGAACTTCTCTCTGAAGTTAAGGGAACCAGCACCAGCAACACTGAAAGTCAAACGCAGGTTTTCTTAAGAAAGGGCAACAACGAAATCACAGTACATCATTTCTGAAATGCAGAACTTAGGGGAAAAAAAAATTGGCCTGCATTTCTCCCAGCAAAAAAGTTCTTGTTTGCAACTGTTAGGCTGAAGACTGAGAAAATTGTCTTATAGTTCTACCCACATCATCTTACATGGCATTTTAAACACAGTAATATAAAAACTCACCATAATTTTTCACTTCCAGCTGTGAAATTCTTTTACTTCTTTTATTTCCCAGCATAAGGTTTAAAACAGTTAAGTAAAGCCCTTTTAAGTGTTGGATTCCACCAGAATTAGAGGGTTAGGTGCACTGAATTACCACTACCATTTAACACGCATGCTGCTTCTTGCTGCTCTCTGTCCTGCTTTTTGCTCTTCTCAGGCCACTTATTACCTTCTTGCCTGTCCCCTCTTTCTATTTCAGACTGCGAAGGGGAGAGCAGAGTCTGACTCCTGCAATGAAATGCTTCACCTGCGGAGCCTGCTGAGAGTGAAATTGATAAAGTGCGGCACCAGCTCAGGCAATTTCACTCACAGCGGGCACTTGCAGGTGAAGCACTACCACAAAATGGAGCAAGGTTACTCGCTCGCCACCTTCCAGCACAGATCACCAGCTGATACCTGTGTCTTTCACAACCTTTCCACCCGTTTCCTGCCAGGCACCAGTTGTTCTGACCCCATAGCAAGAGGCTTGAATCAGTTCTGTGTATCAGCTCTCCCCAGGCCACCTTCCCTCCACTGTCATCCTGGGGAGGTCTGCGGCCTGGCTGCCTCTCTGAGTGTCACAACAGTGCCACAGAGCTGTGTCCACCACAGCCACCGGACAGGACAGAGACGACCCATAGCTATTTCTGTAGCATCTCATGAGTGTACCAGCCTGATGCTTGGCATAATTTAGGGCAACATATGCATCATTTTATATGGTGGCCCCTGCAGTGCTCTTGCAGCACACGTTAGGTCCCAAGGGATAAGAAGGGATAGCACCATGCATACCAGCGTCACTTTGCCCTGATCCCACTTCCTCTGTTGTTGGAAAATCTGGTGTATTAGAGGACAACTTTTTCACAGAGTTGAGTTTTTTTCTTTTATTTTGATGCAATATTCCATAGATTTGGCACTGGGGCTGAGATTCTTCCCCCAGACTGGTAGCATGTGGAGTGGTCATGAGAGAGTTATGGTGACGCAGAGTACAGAATCAGAGAATCACAGAATGGCCAGGGTTGGAAGGAACCCCAAGGATCATGAATCTCCAACCCCCTGCCACACGCAGGGCCACCAACCTCCACGTTTAATACTAGACCTGGCTGCCCAGGGTCCCATCCAACCTGGTCTTGAACACCTCCAGGGACGGGGCATCCACAACCTCTCTGGGCAGCCTGTTCCAGCACCTCACCACTCCCTCTGTAAAGAACTTCCCCCTGACATCCAACCTAAATCTCCCCTCCCTCAACTTAAAACCATTTCCCCTTGTCCTGCTGTTATCTACCCTTTCAAAGAGTTGATTCCCCTCCTGCTTGTAGGCTCCCTTTAGGTACTGAAAGGCTACAACGAGGTCACCCCACAGCCTTCTTTTCTCCAGGCTGAACAAGCCCAGCTCCCTCAGCCTGTCTTCTAAGGTGAGGTGCTCCAGTCCCAGTAGGCAAACTGGACTCTGCCATCTCCTCTTGTTTCCAGTACTAGGAGTAGGGGATGAATCTTAAACACCTCCAGATTTAAAACAAATAATCCAATAAAAAAAAAAAGTCATAATTTATCTGTCAATCTAAGAATACATTGTTTCATACCTGAGATCAAAGTATTTTGAAATCTAGGAAAGTTTAAACCTTTATTGGAAACGATCGTGCTTGCAGCTAGATCACTCTGATAACAGCAGAATAAAAGGCATTACAGATAAATTTTCTCATACTCCAGAGCATAAAATTCCAGAAATAAAGAGATTTCTGAGAAAATCCCTTTCTAAGCAGCCCTTCCTATGGAGCACTCTACAGTCCTTGTTGGAAACCGAAGACTAGACAGTATTGGGCATCTGGTAGAGCATTCCCTGCAGTACTGGCTAGGGGGAACTGTTATAATAAATACCTTCTACATGAGTCAAAAAAAAGCTCATTTACAAAATTCAAGGACTGAAATTAAGACCTAAGAAGCTCAATGCACGCTCAATGTACCTGAACAGTTGGCTCCTAATTTAGCATATAATTCCCAACTGAAATCCACAGAAAAGCTCATGTCTCAAAAGCACTTAACTGCTTCAACTTGTTCATAGATCTTGTCTAGACCAGTTGCAGTCCACATTGGCTCTGCAGCTCTTACAGCATTGTTCCACAGCGTTTCCCATAATCTGAATTCCACAAACACGATTTGTTTTACAACGGTGCAAAACTCACTACCAGGACCTGGGCTTGAGTAAATCGTTGTCCATGAATGTGGAGACTGAATGTGTTAATATATTCTGCCACAGAAGTACAAAGAGCAATGATAAAATACTTCAAAAACTTGACCACAGATTAATTGGTAATAACCAAATGGTGTTGGTCTGCATGTTTCCACTTAAGGAAGAGAATAATTCGATACAGATTATTACACATTTTTTTTCTTGCAGCTTTTTTTGAAAATCTAGTTTAACTCCTGTTTACGATCCAAGAAGAGACTGTTCAGGAGAAAAACAAAAACACTCCTGTGGCTTCTTCATAGACAGCCTCTGGACAGCATTCAACTCCCCCTAGCTTCCTTCACTGACTGATGTAAGGCTATTCCCAGATGCTCTAGGATAGGTCAGTACCCAGATCTGAAGTCTCTCAGAAAACAGTGATCACCAGGAGTGGTATTTAAGCTTGGAACTGCAGAGAAACTACTAATTACTGACCATGCTGACTGCTGAACACGTAACCAGCTTAATTGATTTGGGGGTCATAGAGCTATTAAAAGAAAGCACTCCCCTTTGGTTTATCTGCAAGCATATACTACTTTCTCCTGTATAAAGGTTTGTTTCTTTCTAATTCCTGTAATTGGTACTAACGGTAATAACAATTACATTATTACACCCTGAGGGCTGAACAGGCTAATTGGTGTAGGCCTGCTCCAAACATGGCAGGCATGGGCTATGCAGGCAGCAATCTTCCCACACTTTCTTTTGTGCTTGTTTAAAGTTCACCAGAGACACCACAGAAACCTTACATAGAGTAACTGATGAAAACAGTCATAAATTCAGCTGCTCCCAAAGCCATTACCACTCAGTCTGTGCTAGCTGGTGCCACGTGCCTCCTCTTCCTCCTAGAAGAGCTTGTTTTATGTTTGCAAGGCATTGCCACATCTCCTTTGGCACACTTACTTCTCCGAAGGCTCTGCCCTGTTGCTCAGGCAAAGTGATCAGCTGGGCTGAATTTTGCCTTAATATGGAACAATGGCTGCATAATCTTTTCAGTATTTTCTGTTTAGATTTACTAGTAGTCTTTACCTGACAAATCTCTTTTTAAATTCAGTCATTCCTTTGTAGAGTCAGATATCAGACTTCTGGCACATTCCTTGCACCATCTGAAATAGTGTGAAAAAGGACATAGGTCTTCTAGTAGCGTACCAAAAGCTGAACATGTTTGTGTTAAATATTAATCTGAGGCAGTTCATAAAGACATAGAAGGTGCTGAAGTTAATTCCTGAGCAAAGACTTTTATTTAAAAAAGCAACCAACAGATGTGCAAGTCGTAAAACCAAATAAACACAGCAGTGGCACAGCCAGCCAACTGTCTGCATTCTGCACAGTTAGTCTGAACGCGGCATTGACTGCTTATCTAGGTAAATAGTTAGGTGGTGAATGGCTTCAGGGGAGAATAGGCTTTTCCTGGAACACAGCTGCCATGCCCTGATCCAGACAAGAAGCATATGTCACACACCACCAAGCCCAGTAGGGTATTCCAGAGTTGCAGCACAGCTGCTGCAATGGTGCCAGGCCAACACTTACTTGACAGAGAACTGTGCCTTGGGAAAGAGGGCACTAAGCCAGCAGGATCTCTGTTCAGCACCTTGCTGGCAATGCTGCCATCCATCTTTATGAGCTGGAGTAAGCTCAAGCCATGCCTCCATTCTCATCAGACCCACAAGTAACATGGTTAATGACGCATCCTTATTGCCAAGGTAGCTTTTTTTTTTTCATCTACAGGATGAAGTTCATCTTCCTCCTCAGCTTCAACCCTGCTGTGCTATCATCTCAGTGAGGAAGCACGCAGTCCCCTCCATTTTTAGGATCAAATTTCTCTAAAAATTGGCCTCCAATCATTTGCAGAAGTACTTTACGCACAGCAGGACTGCATTGCTCAGATCTCCTTCAGCCAAGGTAGTATCTGGCTTCACAAACCATAATCCTTTACCTGTTCTATCTGCAAGAAGTTCTCAGGCACACTTGATATATCTACTGGGGGAAGGAGGGCAAAAGGTTACAACAGTGACCACTATAATGTCATCTCTATCACTGTATTGTCATTTGGAACATCTTTAAATAGATTTTCACCTTTACCTCATGATGTTTTCTCCCTTAACATTCAGTTCCCAGAAAAATAATCAAACTACCGCTCTAAGGGCTACTTATTAGCAGGGTGTTTTCCTAAAAAATGAATTGATGATGAAGTTGCCAGAGCTGATTCTTTCAGGAGAGAAAAAGAGAGCAGTCATTTACAAGTCACTTTCTATGTTTCATATGTTTCTATACAGCAGAACTCATCTGCAAAGAGGGAAACTTGGATCCCAGTTTCTGTTGCAAATAATGTTTGCAGTAAAGTAGATGTTTGTGCCCTAAACACTATGCAGGAGAGTAATCCATAACTATGTGCTCACATTCTCCACTGCAGGTAATATGTATCTGCTCCAAAGTGGAGCAGCCTCCCTGCAGCTTGGTGTATAAGACTGTGAGAAAAGTGGGTTTCAGTGCCTCCAAACAAAGGAGAGAATATACTGGGAGAGTGCACTAGCCAATGACAGGTAGGATATAAAGGCCTTTTAAAAGTTTGTTTTTGAAATGAACAACCAAACTATAAGAGTTGTGAATCCCTGTAAGAAGGCGGCACTCTTTGAGGTCCAGACATAAGCAGCAAAAGTTGACAACAACCACAATAGTAATAAAAGTTATTCTGAAGAGTTTCTGATAACAAAAAACAGTATTTTTCAGTGACTGACACTTATCTTTCCAGCAGTTTGTGATGACCCCATATACTTTTATTTGTGTTTTCTCATCATAAGAAATTCTGAGTGAAATAGCATAGGCTGTTTTTCTTGCTTTAACTTCTGCTGATTTATTAATCTGTGGGATAGTAATTCTCTGGTGTCTTGCGTAATCTTGGCATTTCCCCTGATAAAACCTGTGATACTTGTTCTTCTGCTACTAAAAACACACCCAATGTGCTGTGACCTATGGCTGTGAAAACTGCAGCAGGGAGAGTCCAAGAAGGGAAAAACTCAACCAAATTCCCACTGAAGTTCTTGTTAACCTTGAGGTCTCATGCAGGCCAAAATCAGATCTCACAGACCATAGCTATTTCTGGGATATAACCTATGGTTATAGCTGTTCTAAAAGAGCTACTATATTGAATGAATAATGCAGCATGCAAACTGCTTTTCCATGTTGCCTTTGTAAGGCCAGAAAGGAAGGAGCATCACAGCATACATATCATAGGCATCTCAATGTTCTTTGGACCAAGAGGCAGAGCACCCACTACAATTTCTTTGAGTCAGCAGGCTTTGTAGTCATGGAGGTAGAGTAAAAGGAGGGATTGAAGCAGATCACAAAGCACACCATGACTCCTGCTCTTCATGAAGCTTTTGGAGTGTTCTCAAGGAAGATGAGGATTAAATGGGCAAAGGCCTTTAAGTATTCTCTCATGTAAAGGAATGGAATTAAGTCCACAAAAGTAATTTGCTCGGAATATTAACCTGGGAAAAGGGAGATACGTTTGAACTCTCTTGTGGCAGAAAAGAAACTGAACCTGGATCATTTACATCCTGATTACCCTAACCATGAGTAATTTTAAATAAAAAGAGAGAACTGGGATTTCTTTTCCAGCTGCGCTTGTCACAGCCTTGATCTTATAATTGTGCTCTTAGGATATCTACAGGATGAGACAAGTAGGAATTGGATTTAGGAATAAGAAAGCTAGATGAACAACTTAAATTTCAAATATGTTGCATTTATAAATATCTAACATATAATATCTGCATTATAAATTAGCATATGTTTATATTAAATAAGAATGGCATTTTTGATGTAGAAATCTATAAAAATAAACTAAAATAAAGTAAAAGTATATTGTGTGATCTAAGTGCCCAATGATGTGTCTGGTCAGACTCTGGGTAAACTGACTCACCTGCAGGTCCATCCTGCCCACTCATACCCATGCCATTAGTAATCATAGAATCATAGAATCATTAAGGTTGAAAAAGACTTCCAAGATCATTGAGTACAACAGTCCACCTACCATCAGTACTGCCCAGTAAACTGTGTTCCTTACATCTGCATGTTTCTTGAACACCTCCAGGAGCTCAGTCACCTCCCTGGGCAGACTGTTCTAATGCACAACCACTCATTCAGAGAAGAAGCTTTTCCTAATATCCAATCTGTACCACCTCTGGCACAACTTGAGGCCATTCCCTCTCATCCTATTGCTAGCTGCACAGGAGAAGAGACCAACCCCTACCACACCACAACCTCCTTTCAGGTAGCTGTATAGAGCAATAAGGTCTCCCCTCAGTCTCCTCTTCTCCAGACTGAACAATCCCAGATTCTTCAGCCATTCCTTACAAGACTTGTGCTCCTTTTCAGCTTCATTGCCCTTCTCTGAACATGCTCCAGGGCCTCATTTCTTTCTTGTACTGAGGGGCCCAAAACTGAACACAGTACTGAAGATGTGGCCTCACCAGAGCTGACTACAGGAGGATGATCACCTCCCTGTTCCTGCTGGCAACACTACTTCTGATGCAAGCCAGGATGCTACTGGCCTTATTGGCCACCTGGGCACACTGCTAGCTCATGTTCAGCCAAGTGTCAACCAACACTCCCAGGTCCTTTTCCTCTGCATAGTCTTCCAGCCACTCCGGCCCAAGCCTGTAGAGTTGCCTGGGGTTGTGGTGACCAAAGTCAGGACCCAGCATTTAGTCTTGTTAACTCCATCTCATTGGCCTCAGCCCAGATATACAGCCTGTCCAGACCCCTCTGTAGGGCCTTCCTACCCTCAAGCTGATTGACACTTCCTCCCAACTTGGTGTCATCTGCAAACTTATTGAGAGTGTGCTCAATGTTCTCATCCAGACCATCAATAAGGATATTGAACAGGATGCGCTACAATACTGATCGCTGGGGTACACCATTTGTGACCGAGTGCCAGCTGGATTTAGCTCCATTCACCACCACTCTCTGGGCCTGGGCCTCCAGCCAGTTCTTTACCCAGCCAAGAGTGTACCTGTCCAAGCCACAGGCTGCCAGCTTCTCCAGGAGAATACTGTGGGAGACAGTGTCAAAGGCTTTGCTCAACAGCTTCATCCACCAGGCAAATCACCTGGTCGTGGAAGAAGATGAGGTTGGTCAAATAGAATCTGCCCTTCATTAACCCATGCTAGCTGGCCCTGATGGCCTGGATGTCCCACACATGCTGTGTAATCTCACTCAAGATGATCTGTTCTATAATTTTCCATGGCACCAAGGTCAGCCTGACATGTGTGTCATTCCCTACATCCTTATTCCCAACCCTTCTTGTAGATGGGAGTCATGCTGGCACGCCTCCAATCCCCTGACTTCTCTGGTTGACCAGATGTGTAGACAGATGGTAGAAAGTGGCCTGGCAGTCACCTCCACCAGCTCTCTTCAGGTGGTTATCATCTGGCCCAATGGACATGTGACAGTCTAGATGGAGTAGAATGTCTCTAATTGTCTAATTCTAGGCCACCCATCCCAGACTTACCAGACTTCCAGGTCAGGGGGTAGAGTACCTCAAAGATAACTGGTTTGACTATTAAGACACGTGTCAAGACGGCATTAAGAACCTCATCCTTTTCCTTATTCTCAGTGGTCATGTTCCTTCTTGCATCCAGTAAAGGATGGAGGTTGTCCCTAACCTTCCTCTTACTGTTCATGTATTTGTAAAAACAAATTTTGTTGTCTTTTATTACAGTGGCCAGTTTGAATTCAAGCTTGGCCTTTGCCTTTCTAATTTTCTCTCTGCATATCCTAGCAAATTCTTTGTACTGTCTCCAAGAGGTAGATTCTCTTTTTCTCCTGGTGCCCTAGCAAAAGTTCCCTGTTCATCACCATCAATATTCTTCCCTGCTGGCTCATCTTACAGCACAAGGGAACAACCCGCTCTTGCACCTATAAGACTTCCTCCTTAAAGAACAATCAGCTTTCCTGGGGGGTCCAGGAAATTCACCCTTTGGGACTGAATCTCAAAGGACCTTCCCTACCAGTGTCCCAAACAGTTCAAAATTCAGTCTCTGGAAGTCCAAGGTAGCAGTTTTGCTGACCCCTCTCCTTACTTCACCAAAAATACATAACTTTACCATTTTGTAGTCACTCTTCCCAAGGCAGCTCCCAACCTCCACATCTCCACCAGTCTTTCTCTGGTTGTGAACAGCAGGTCTAGTGGGGCACCTCTCCTGGTAGGCTCTCTTATCAACTGTATCAGGAAGCTAACTTCCACACACTCTAGAAACCTCTCAGATTGCTTCTTCTGTACTGTATTATATTTCCAGAATATATCAGGGAAGTCAAAGTCCCCTGTGAGAACAAGGGATGGTGATCAGGGTGACCTCATTGCAGCCTTTCAGTACCCAAAGGGAGCCTACAAGCAGGAGGGGAATCAACTCTTTGAAAGGGTAGATAACTGCAGGACAAGGGGAAATGGTTTTAAGTTGAGGGAGGGAAGATTTAGGTTGGATGTCAGGGGGAAGTTCTTTACAGAGAGAGTGGTGAGGTGCTGGAACAGGCTGCCCAGAGAGGCTGTGGATGCCCCATCCCTGGAGGTGTTCAAGGCCAGGTTGGATGGGGCCCTGGGCAGCCTGGTCTAGTATTAAACGTGGAGGTTGGTGGCCCTGCATGTGGTGGGGGGTTGGAGATTCATGATCCTTGAGGTCCCTTCTAACCCTAGCCATTCTGCGATTCTGTGATTCTGTGATCACGCAACTTCTGCCAGCTGCTGCCTTAGCTGCCTCTGGACCGTGGTGATGTATCAAGTTGTGAGCTACATAGGAGTCCTCAAACCCTGGTAAGAACCAGGAATACAAAGATACTCTGAGAACCAAGTGTAAATCAGCAGCAATGCTGCGTTATTTATAAATACAGTCCTCCATTAGATGTTTGGAGTTTCTAAAGCACAATCAACCCAAACTGGTGGAAAACTGCAGGAGGTTGAGAAAGGTCAAACAAGAATCTGAGCAACACTCGCTCTGCATTCAGAGGAGGTTTAGGTTAGACATAAGGAAGAACTTTTTCTCTCAGAGAGTGGTCAGGCACTGCAATGGCTGCCCAGGGAGGTGGTGGAGTCGCCGTCCCTGGCAGTGTTCAAGAGGCGTCTGGATGAGGAGCTGCGAGATGTGGTTCAGTGCTTGTGGTAGGAATGGTGATGGGAGGATGGTTGGACTAGATGCTCTTGTAGGTCCTTTCCAACCTTGTGATTCTATGGTTCTATGATTCTCAATATATATGTATTTTGTGGGACGGACAGGTTGGGGGTTAGGAAAAGGCTCCACACGAGTGGGCATGGAAGGAGCCGCCAAGGCAGTGGGCACGGCCCCGAGCTACTGGAGTGCGAGGAGCGTTTGGACACCGCTCTCAGCCGTAGGGCTTGGGTGGTGCTGTGTGGAGCAGGGAGACGGACTACACGACACACATGATCCGCGTGGGTCCCTTCCGACAAGGTGGACGCTACGATTCTGTGACTCTGCACATTCACGCCGCCGCTTCTAGAGAGAATCAAAACCTGCACACGCCCACAGGGCCGCGCGCACCCGCAATGAAGCACAGCGCGCAGCGGGGCCGGCCCGTGCCGCCATGGCAACCGGAGCGGGCGGGGCGCAACCCGGAAGCGAACGCGCAGAGCGGCCCCGCGGCTCGCTCACGCCCCGCCCCCTCCCTCTCGGCCCCCGTCGGGCTGGCCGCGCGGGGTGACGTGTCCGAGCGCCAGAAGCCGGAAGCGGCGGCCGCTCGAGGCGGGGGGCGACGCAGCAACGACCGTTGGTGCCGCGGGCGCGCGCGTAGAGGCGCCGAGGGAGCCGCCTCCCCGCCCCTCCTCCTCCACCGCCGCCCGCCCGCGATGGCCCTGCGGCCGCTCCTCGTGGTCGCCGCTCTGGCGGTCACTGCGCCGCCTCACCCCGCCGCCGGCTTCTACCTGCCGGGCCTGGCGCCCGTCAACTTCTGCGAGCCCTCCAAGGAGAAGCCCGAGTGCAAGGTGAGCCCGCCGGGGCGGCCTGGGGCCGGGCGGCCGCGTTGAGGCGGGGAGGCCTCGGCGCCTCCCGCGCCCCTGGGTCCCGCCTCACTGCGCGGCCCGAGCCTGCCGGGCGTCCCGCCGCTCTTTTTCTCTCCTTTTGCTACCTGGCTGCCGCCTTGAGGAGTTTGAGCTCGCTGCGGCTCGAAGCGTGACGGCTGACGGTAACGCGTTAGTAGATGGTGCGACTGCCGGCTCCTCTCCCGAGTTACTGTCATCTTACAGACGGGAGCGGCCCGCCCATCTCCTGGCCCTTGTACGTGCTGCACCGAGCGAGCCTTTCCAGCTGGTCGTTTGTCAGGGGTTAGCAGCTGCTGGTTGCAGGTCGCAGGCAGATAACCGGCCAGGGTGAGTGTGCGGTGACAGCTGTGTCTTCCGGGCTGTCATGAGTCCACAGCACAGAGCTTCCCTGTCCCAAGCACTCTGATCCTAAACTCTCAGTGATGTTTTAAGTTACTTTCAGTACCTACAAACAGGAGGGCAATCAACTCTTTGAAAGGGTAGATAGCAGCGGGACAAGGGCACATGGTTTTAAGTTGAGGGAGGGAAGATTTAGGTTGGATGTTAGGGGGAAGTTCTTTACATACTGGCTTACTGGTGAAGTTTTCTCACGTAACTGAGTGGCATATTTGTGAGGATGCTGGTTGATAGGGGTGTGTTCTTAAGGCAGTTTTTGCTCCTTTGGGTGAGCTTTAGAAGCTGTTTGCTGCTGTTGTGACAGAAATGGTAGCAGCTGTACTTTTCTCATCTTTCTCAAGTGTGTTGTTTAATTCTGACTGGTCAGATCCTCTTCTAAACAGGTAACCATGGATTCCTTCAGTCTTCTTTCCACACTGCTTCTGTCATAGCACCAGAATGCTCTGTGGATGTTGTTTTGTGGGATCATAGAAGTAGTGTTTGAAAGAAGTAGTGTTTGAAAGCAACCTCAGGAGATCACAAATTTATTTAAGAAGCAAGACTGCTGCCAGCACGAGACCTGATCAGCTCTGCCCTTGTTTAAGCAAACCTTGAAAACTTCCAAGGACAGCACATCTACCACCTGCTACAGTGCTATGCTGCCCTCCTGAAGAAATACTTTTCTTCACCTACAGACTAAAGTTTTCAAGCTGAACTCTGTAGTTCTTCAGAGCATCCCTGAAAAACACTGCTGTTTTTAAATTATTCCTAGTTTAGGCTAGGGTCATGTTAGAAGATTTTTAAGCAAAGCAGGTTGCCTGCTGTCCTTTCGTTATACCTGAGATGCTTATGGAGTGATCCTGCTCAGGCATCATTGCTTTATTTCTTTTTTCCCCCCTCATGCAGTGTCCACAAAATGTTTGAATCCTTATCCTGAAAATGCATAACTTTATAAATGTGTAATTAGACAGTTAATATAAATCTGTCACCAGTGGCTAGCTGAACATTTTAGGATAACCTCATCAGCTGTATTATTCTGAAAATCTGTTTCTGAGTTAAGCCATTTCTTGTTATTCCTCTACCTTGTGCCAGCTAGGTTATGTACAAAGTGAGATAGAAGCATGTAGTAAGTCTGAGTCGTTCTTTTAGTTGAATTGCCCCCGTTTAGTGTAGTGTGTGGTGAGGAGGAGGAGATAGTGCATAATCAGATAATTGCCACAGCATAATATTTGTGTAAGTGGGTACAATTAAGCTTCCTTGTACAACGTTAATTTTTCATGTGTTCTAGCTGAGTTCTGACAGTTGCCACCGTTGATTTAGTAATACTGAGTTCTCCCCCATGTGAGATTTTTAGATTTTGTTGAAATCCCCACAGCTGAGTTTTTGGTTGCTTCAGAAATGAAATTGTGGACCAGTACACAGGTACTGATCTGATCTGTGCTTTTCACCGTATCCTTGTGAGACTTCTTGTGCAGAAGTTCTGATGATGGCTAAGATCGCTCCAGCTGCTGCATTAAACTAAAACTGGCAACTGTTTTATAACAGTTTTATAACTGTATTATTCTTGTATCTGATTTCTTGCTATCTTGTAGTCTGCATGCTTATGTTAGCCTTCTAGTGGTTTTGTCATGTGGGCTCTGTTTTCCCCATGCTCAGATAGCATTTAATTCATGGTCCAGGCAGATATAATTCGTTATATGAGAATGTGCATTTCAAGATATAGAGTTGCATAATTCTTATCTGCCCATTGTGAGACTTTCACTTACCTTATTGACACAAGAGCCTATGTGTGTGTGTGTGTGTATATATACAAAATATATATGAGCACAGATGAGATATAATCAGTGACTCTCTTAATTCTTTCAGTCTGGAATCGAGCTGTTTGTGAACAGGCTTGACTCTGTAGAGTCTGTCCTTCCCTACGAATATACTGCGTAAGTATCTTGCATGTCTGTGTCATTCTGCTTTTCACTTCTTCCCACAAGATGAATTGCATTTATCTTTAAGTGTTATTAGTGCCTTGATTTAGCTGTTTCCAAACGAGGAATGTCCGCTTATTTTTCCATTTTAGGTTTTATTTTTTCCATTTTCGTTTTTTTGTTTCCATTTTTTAATTAAACAATTTGCGAATCTCGAATGAATTTCCAAGAAATGGGTTTTTCGTTCCCTATTTCTTGATTTTCTTTGCAGATTCTCTCCTTATGTCCCTCCCTGTCTATATATTGTAATTTTGTAGGGCAAAGTATTACTACTGTCTTTAGTAGCCTATAGCCAGATGAGTTAAAGTGGTAACGAGGTGTGAACTTTCCATCAATTATCTTAATGAGGTGTTAAATGCTTTCTCGGTTTTCATCGTGGGAGTACACAAATATGTCTGTGATCTGTGCAAGTATGTAAAGTTGTTGCTTGGAAAAATACTTTGCTATTTCATATCGAAGAGATCAAGCACGAGTTATATCCACATCTTAATGCATATAAGCACGGGACACTTGAAGTTAGGAGGTATCCGGAAGGTGTGCTATTAAAAGATTCGGTGACTGAAAGTACTGTAACTTTTTTATTCAGTGGCATTTGATGTGAAACAGCTCTTTGATGCTTTTGTTTTATTATTTTCTCCAAGAATTCGATTTGCATGCGCTTTTTTTTTTTTTTTTTTTTTTTTTTTTTTTTTTTTTTTTGTGGACTGTCATGACGTGATGTGAAGCCTTAATTCCTAGCTAAAATTCCTGCACAAATAGGAAATCTGCAACTACTAAAGGAAACGTTTATTCTCCTCTAATTAATATAAACTGAGTTCTGAATAGCCAATCGAGAGGCTTGACTTCAGGGCTTTTCTTGTTCCTTCTGATACCAGAAGAATTGAGAAACTGTCAAGAGTCAAGGTGGAGAGTTAGAAAGTAGGTGTCCCTTAACAATAGCGCTGGGTGTGGGCGGGATGCTCTCCTCCAGTCACGCATGTCTTGCATGAAAAAGGTCCTCAGCTTCTGTGCATTCAGAGGCCTTTCCTGAAGGCCTCCCCTACATATTCCATAAGATACAAAGTCTCAAGTGCCTCCTTTATCTATTCAGTACAAAGAAGCAGACCCTTCCCACTGTCTGAACAAAGGTTATCTGTTAAGGGATTTATCAAGCTGCAACTTGTATCACTTCCCCCAAACCGGGCTGTGATTTTCATACTTGACAGATTCAAGTAAGAAACTATATATATATATATATATATATATATATATATATATATATATATATATACACATTATATATATATATATATATATATACACATTATATATATATATATATATATATATACACATTATATATATATATATATATATATATACACATTATATATATATATATATATATACACATTATATATATATATATATATATACACATTATATATATATATATATATATATACACATTATATATATATATATATATATATATACACATTATATATATATATATATATACACATTATATATATATATATATATATACACATTATATATATATATATATATATATACACATTATATATATATATATACACATTATATATATATACTATATATATATACACATTATATATATATACTATATATATATACACATTATATATATATACTATATATATATATACACATTATATATATATACTATATATATATATATACACATTATATATATATACTATATATATATATACACATTATATATATATACTATATATATATATATACACATTATATATATATACTATATATATATATATACACATTATATATATATACTATATATATATATACACATTATATATATATATACTATATATATATATATACACATTATATATATATATACTATATATATATATATACACATTATATATATATATACTATATATATATACACATTATATATATATATACTATATATATATATATACACATTATATATATATATACTATATATATATATATACACATTATATATATATATACTATATATATATACTATACTAACTATATATATATAGTTCCTTTACTTGTGATGATGGTTTTGATTTGAGGTACTCTGTTGGGTCTGACGTGCACATCTACTAAACTTTGTTAATTTTGCTATCTTTTCTATAATTCAGGTTTGATTTCTGTCAAGCGGAAGGAAAGAAACGTCCATCTGAAAACCTTGGCCAAGTGTTGTTTGGAGAGAGGATAGAACCGTCTCCTTACAGGGTTTGTTCTGTGAAAAGGGCTTTTATTAATACTTATAATCCAGTGTAACCAAAAGAGGTCAGAATCTTGAGGATCCTTTCATTAGGGCGTTTTAGGATTTCATTATCTGAAATTCCACATAATAGAAATCTGTCAATTTAACCTAACTTTGCGTAGGGTCATAGAATTGCTCAGGTTGGAAGAGACCTTAAAGATCATTAAGTCCAACCACAACCTAACCATACTACCATAACTCTTAACAACCCACTGCTAAATCATGTCCCTGAGCAGCACATCCAAACGGTTTTTAAACACATCCAGCCTGTGCCAGTGCTTAACAACCCTTTCTGTAAAGAAGTGTTTAGTGATATCCAACCTAACCTTACCCTGGCACAACTTGAGGCCATTTTCCTTTGTCCTGTCATCTGTCACCAGTGAGAAGAGACCAACCCCGCTTGTAAACCTTGTGGCCTGAAATGCTGCAGAGTTTTTCTTCTGTCTTTGGAACCTTGCTTCTCAGCTGAAATTCCTCTCTTGTTAGAGGAAATTGAGTACTCTTACTCTTGAAAACCAGGTCCAAAAATTGGGATCTTACAATGTGCTCTAAGATCACGAAGGGATTTTATAGTACGTGCCAATATGAAAAGCTCCTCTGTAATATCAATGTATATAGTTTTGAAAATTCTTTTTATTAGCATACACAGTAATAAGTGTATGGGGGAAAACTTGTTAAACTCTGGAATTGCAGCAACATGCTTTTACTAATTTTTTTCATATGTATTTCATTTTTGTAGTTCACATTCAACAAGAAGGAGACATGTAAAGCTGTTTGTACAAAAACGTATGATACCAAGAAGGCAGAGGATAAGCAGAAATTAGATTTTTTGAAAAAAAGTATGCTACTGAATTATCAGCATCATTGGTAAGTTGACATTGTTCATGGATTGGTTAGTCTAATATATTGCTGATAATTAATCATAGAATCATAGAATTCTGGCCTGTGTTGAAAAGGACCGCAATGATCATCCAGTTTCAACCCCCTGCTTTCTGCAGGGTCACCAACCAGCAGACCAGGCTGCCCAGAGCCACATCCAGCCTGGCCTTGAATGCCTCCAGGGATGGGGCATCCACAGCCTCCTTGGGCAACCTGTTCCAGTGTGTCACCACCCTCTGTGTGAAAAACTTCCTCCTAATATCTAACCTAAACCTAAATTAATGTAGTTGGTCATTTTGTATTTGCATGTTAATACAGATTCAACATGAGGCTTTTGCACTAAATCCATTACTGTCCTGTTTTTGCAAAAGTTATTTTTGTATGTTGCCTTAATGTCTCCTAATGCATTTATTTATTTTTACTTAAGAGCACTCACCAGGAATGAGTGCTTACTCCATGGAAACAAGTATGTTTCCAAACATAGCATGTGATTATTTTTTTTTTTTTTCTGCTGTCTGCTCACTGTAAAGTACTGCTATTTCTTTGCACCTGTAAGCATAGAAATTGGTTGGAGGTAAGAATTGAAACTTTCAGTCTACTTTTAGGTCATCTTTACTCTCTTCAAAAGCCTTTGCACTCTTTGTAATGTTGTGCCCAAGAGATGGGATCAGTAGTTCTGAGTGTGCAAAGTTTCTTTTTTTGTATAGGATATGGAAATGAAAGGTGGCCAGTGAAAATGAGCTCATTAACTTGAGGAACACCTACACACTGAATCTTTTTCTGTTCTCTGAGACCCTCTGTAACAGATACAAAAAATAGAACTGGAAAAAAATAAAATAAAATCTAAATTATCTTGGAATGTGCTGGGGCTCTGTTCCAGCTTGGATGTTGAGGTTCTCTTCTGATGGTCCATAAGGGTGAGGCATATGGGATGTAGATGCTGAAGTCATGCTGATTTTTTACTTAGGACTTAGGATGTGCTCTGCACCAAAATCCAGAAGCTGAGAAACGTTTATCTGCAGGGTCTGTGTAGGTGTTGTAGATGGCATACATGGATATTTGTCTGTAGTGCTTTTCTGTTGGTGTTCTGTGCTAACAGCAGCCTTTAGGTGCAAGCGTAGAAGGAACAACATTGGCATTAAGTTGTCTGAGCTTTCACTTTGGCACGTCTTTGGAATAAGCATAATTAATATTGCCCAGATGATTCCAATTACATACTGCCTGCTTCACTGAAACAAAAACTGGTTTTCATCTAATTAAATTAAACGATTCCGAACATATTAGTAAAAAAAGGAGGTGAAATGTTGAATGTTGCCATTGTCATTTAGGTGTTTTTCCTCTAATACCACATTTTGTTTGTTCAGTTTCAATGCAGCCATCCACAGTGAATAGGCAGTGAGTGCTTTTTTTGCTGTTCTTGGAAGCTGACGCTGTCCTGTCTAGGGGTAGACTGTCTCACTGATCTGCATCTTCTTGGAAATCTCTGGAAAATCAGTGAGGTTGCAAGCTGATAAACTAGATGAGAGGTTCACAGGCAGCAGCTGCATGTTTATATAAGTGAATAGGGGAGTAAATAAAGGAGCTCTGAAAAATGCAGCTGTTTTTGCAGGGATTTGTAGTGTATCTGTTTAATGCTGCAATAAGTAGGTCTTCAAAGATACTTCATTTAGTTATATTTCTTTTAAATCTTGCATGTGTTTATAAAATTTGCATTGCTTTGAATTTCACTGGTATGTGTTGGTGTGGCATAATGCTTAACCTTTGAAGCCTGTCTGTGTTTTGGTGCGTGCATGAAAAATGAAATGAAAAATTTCCCAAAGCTGTGATGCTATCACAAAACAAACACTTTTCTCTGCTTACATCAGTTCACAAATGTACTTAGCATATTTAAGAATGTTCTTTAGTCTGTACCCCAAACTTGATAGAGATGTTGCAATTCAATTGTTCAATTTTCAGTGGGACAACTTTCCTTTGGTGTGCTCTGTGTTCTTATATTTCTAATTACTTTAATAGCAAAAAATGAAACAATTGGAGCATTAGTTCTACTGCTGTAAAGCTTTGCGACCAGTGGCATGAAGTATCCATGTTTATGTCTGCTACAGTAACAGCAGTCCCTCATCAACCACAGATCCGCAGAGTGGAAGTGGCTGCATTTTGTGGTTCAGAAGTGTAATATAGGATTCGGGTACGTGGCAATCAGCAAGGTGTAGCATAAGGGAGGGTTTGATAGAGGTTTATTATCAGGCTTCAATGTGTCATAACATTTCAGGGGAACACAGATGGTGCAAAGTACTTTTAAGGCTTTCAAGGCCACTTAATAAGATTAGTAATTGACACACTGAATTGGACTCAGCAGCAACGGTGATATCCTGTCTCACCACGTTCATCACCAGATGTTCTTGGAAGACATGTAAGAATATTTGTATAGCTTATTTGCTCCTCGTGTATAATCTCTTCAAGTCATTTCAAATGTGAAGATTAACACTGAAAAATGATTTGCTTCTTAAGTTATCAATTTGTTCCAGCATTGCAGCTTGAAGGCAGCTTTGTATGCCTCTGCTGCAGAAGATGCAGGGGAAAACCTTTATCCCAACCAAAGTCATTTGCAGTAGGTTGATCTGTTACCTGTTTTTGTGCTTTACGAAATGGAGGTGCTAACAAAACCAACCTCTTGCACATGTTATGGAGCTAGAATTTCAAATGAGAACCAACTGTAATGACTTGCACCTGGAATAGCTGCAAATCTGCAGCTTAATTGTTCCCTGTACAGCATGGCTAGGCAAGTCAGATTTGGTTGTTGCTACTGCTGTTCATAGCTCTGCTGGAGACTGAGAGCTTGCAAATTGTGGTTTTCAAAGGGGCTTTTTAAAAACTTTCTTCTGTTGTGTCAATATGAGTCAATATTGCTAACCCAGCTCTGTATGGTAGCTAATGGTGGGGGTGATGCAGACCTCGTTATTGTTTTATCAGCAAAGGCACCACGTGTCACTTAGCAGTTCTTTATTGTTGACTGAAGTCCTAGTTGTGTGTGAAGTACCTAATGAGACCTTAGCAGGTATCTGTTAACCTTAACAGCTTAGTGACTGTAATCCTGGAGTGCTTAATTGTAACGAATATTCAGCAGCTTGATAAGTTCTGCAAAAGCCTGTCTTGTTGAGTTGGTGAGATGTCTTCTTTTGGTTTGGCAGTGCTCAAGAGCTGGCTGTTGTCTCATGTCTTCACGTGTGTCATTTACTAATTGAACTGTACAAATGTATCTGGGAGCAATTAATGATGCTTTAAGGATGGCTGCTGAATTTTAAATCTTCTTTGAATAAATTGCTTTTGGGATTTATCTTCCGGATAGTTAAAACACTTTGTGACATGAAAATGTACATTCTTAATGCTTTTCTAGCACAAAAAGAAAATTGAGCATGATGAGTATCTCTCAATTTAAAAGTATGTCTTTAGTGGGTTTTGTTTTGTTGATAGATAGATACAGATAGATATAGATGCACTATTTGCAGCATGTTGGATAGTATCTTTACCATGTTATTCTGTGTAAAGCTTTTGCTGTAGTCCCATGCAACTTCCTTGTCTCTAAATGGGAGAGAGAAGGTTTGTGGAATTTCAGTGGTAAGGAGCTGGCTGGATGGCCCCATCCAAAGGCTGGCAGTTGATGGCTCAATGTCCAGGCAGACATTATTGACAATGCCCTTCAAGGGTCCCTACTGGGCCTGTTTAATATTTTTATTGGTTATATGGATAGTGGGATTGAGTTTACCCTCAGAGACTTTTCAGGTGATACCAAGCTGTGTGGTGCAGTCAATGTTTTGGACTGAAAGGATGACATCCAGGAGGAGCTTGGCAGGCTTGAAAGGTGGGCCTGTGTAAAAACCTCACGCAGATGAACAAGGCCAAGTGCAAGGTCCCACACCTGAGGTGGGGCCGTCCTAAACATGGGCAAGGGCTGGTTGGTGAGTGGATACAGAGCAGCATGGAAAGAACTTGGAGATGCTTCAAGCAGTGTCAAGAAACAGTATTAGTATTATTAGTAGCAGTATTTCTGAAGAGCAATTAGAAAGTTGGAGGATTAATAATGTTTATGTAATGTGTGAGCAGTTTTTTATTTTGTGTTTTTGTCTCGAAGAGACTGGAAATTATGTAGTTCATTTCAGCTGCTTTCCTGGATGACTTGGGCTATTTTTAAAGAAAAAATAATGAAACAGTTCATTCCTGTGCCTTCAGAGTGAAAGAGCTTTATGATTTGATCTGTGTTTGTAGGGGCACTTCAGAAACTGGCTCAGTAAATAGAATGCTTTGGTGGTCACCCAGTGGGCCGTGTATTTCCAACACCTACCTATGGATTTGTCTATTTTTATTTGCATGATGCCATATATTTTGAAAGATGATGAAGTGTCAGTATATAATTCACAGGATTGTGGACAACATGCCTGTGACCTGGTGCTACGATGTTGAAGATGGCCAGAGGTTCTGCAATCCAGGCTTTCCCATTGGCTGCTACATTACAGAAGATGGCCGTCCAAAAGATGCCTGTGTTATTAATGTACGTTTGAGTTGGATTTTTTTTTTTATAATATCCTCTTTTTACTGTTCTAAAGACTTATTATGTCTGTGTCCTGTTTCTATGGTGAGTCCTCACTATCTTTGTTCCCCTAAAACTGAATGTTTTGATATATGTGCAGGTACTGCAATCTCTAATCTCACCTCAGCTTGTCTAAGAACTGCCTCCTCTGTGATGTATGTAGTAATTCAGAAAGGCTCAAAAAGAGAAGAATGTGGATAGTGTGTAGAATACATGGAATGCAGGAGAAAAACATTGTCCTTCATTGTCTGTGATGTCTAAACTTTGAAGAACTTGGATTTTACTTTAGTGTGAGATAGAAGTGTTTCATGGAAACAGGTTTTTGCAGGCGTATTTTTTTCTCTGCATGAGAACTAATAGTTCTTGAAGGAGTGCTTCTCTTAAAATGATGTGGACTGGTGGAAAAAGGCAATATATAAGAATACTGAGTGAAGCTTCTCTTCCATGTCAGATGGGTCCTTTTGGGTTAACTAGTGGAATTCCAGATAAATGCACTGTTAGTGTTATGCAGATAAGAATGCATTAAGAAATGTAGAATGTCTTCAGGTTATCCCAGACCTTTTCCACAGAGAGGTGATGACTAAGAAGCAGGTCTTTTGTTTTACTTACCAACTTCTAATTTTGTTTCTTTTCCTGCATAGTGAATTGATTTCAGAGACTCCATATAACTGGATGGTTGAAGTAGATTTGTGATCAAATATGTAATCTGGCAACATTTCTTAATCTTGTTTAAATATTTGTTTTTAATATAAGGGTAATAACTTTTGAAGGAGTAATTGAAAGGCTGTAGAAGAACACCTAAGAAAAATAAAACCCAGGCTTCTCATTAGGGCCCTCTGTAGAAAGGGCTGGGGACAGAACACCCTGAAGAAGCACTAACAAAGCTGCAGTAGACATAAAGCTTTTAACAGCTTGTTTAATGGACTGATCTTCAAACTGGAACATCCCTTCACCTGAGATGTCTGTTCAACATATTGAATGTTGTTTACAGTGAACCTTTGGTTTCAAACATGGAAGTGGTTCTGTCACAGACAGCAGTGATTTGCGTTGTCTTAAAAGGTTTGGTTTAATCTATGAAAAACATACACTGTGTTTTAAAAGAGCTAATTGTTTATTAAACGCATCTGGTTATGAAAGTTGTCACATAGCTGTCAATTCAGTTTGCTGCTTGAGTACAATGGAAACGTTGTCAGTTCCTCTATCATCTCAGGTGAAGTTCTGCTCTCAACCTGTAGTTCTGAGCTTTTTTTCTAATGCAATAAAGCAGTTCACTGTCTTTGTATTCCCAGAATTGTGCATGCATCTTTGGGAGAACTTTTTGACAAGAAAACTATGCAGTATAAAATTAAATTTTGTAAGGCTTTCAGGTGTCTTTATCTTCTTGATTTTTTTTAACCTTTTTTTTTTTTTTAATCATTTTAGTCAGAATTTCATGAAAAAGATACTTTTTATATCTTCAATCACGTTGACATAAAGATATATTACCATGTTGTGGAGAATGAAGCTCTGGGAGCAAGACTTGTTGCTGCTAAACTTGAACCAAAAAGGTCAGTATTCAGAAATAAGTTGTTGAGCAGTGATCCATCCCAGCACTCTTGCTTTGGTTTGGAGAAATCTTTTCAGGTATGTGATGTGTACATTAACTTTCCTCTTGATTGATGGAGGATTGATGCAATCTTACTCTGAGTTCTGTAGATCTTTGTGCACTATTTCCTACGTGTGCCAAAAAAGATAAAATGAAATTTGAAAGTAATATGTGTTAAGGGAAGCAGTCCCAGTAGGGAATGTTCCATATCATCATCGGTGCCAAAGGCAGGAGTAATTTGAGTGCAAATTCTGATGAATTCAGCAATCTGGATGCAGTGATAGCACAAATATAGCTATCAGTTGTTCAGGTGTCTGTGTGGTCTTTCTACAGCTGGTTTGATTATTACTGATGCTGCGTTTTAGAGAGTGTGTTCTTCTGTAGTTATGTTTTAGGAAACACTTCTGTGCCAACAGTTTTTGTGTCCTGATGTCCTCAGTTTGTGACACGCTCCTTAGGAGCTCCGAAAGTTGAGACATTAAGAAGTATTATAACGTTTAAGGGAAGAGTCGGGGATGAAATTGATGCTTGTGTAAGATAAGCAAATGATATCTTAATGGTGGCGTTAGTGATGCAGCTTTCATTCTGTGTTTTTTCTTCCTGCAGTTACAAGCATACTCATCCAGACAACCCTGATTGCTCAGGAGTGCCTATGGATATAAGCAATAAGGCTAATGGAGAAGTCAAAATTGCTTATACGTACTCAATATCTTTTCAGGTGAGTGCTAAGGTTTTTTTATGTTAGTTACTTCTTAAAATCAAATCTTTTGTGTTAACAATTAATTAATAATTAATGAATTAATAATCAGAATTATAAAGATAGCTAAAATTATTTCAGAGCAGTACATTTGTGGTTTAAAAACTTAATTTAAACTGAAATGTGACTTGGGACCTAAATGCATGCCTTACAATTTTGCATACCTCCCCACGCACCCTGAAAAATGCATATGCAGCTTTTAAAAGAATCACACTTTCTATGTCTGTCTAGACTGTCTGGCAGATTTTTTCTCACTCTAAGCTCCAACTCTGAGAAACTGTGCATTTTGGCAAATTAGTGCTGTAAGCAGTCCTAGAGGAAAAGCTTTATGTTTTTTCCCAAGGTGGTCTTCCCGTATACATCTGTAGGAAACTTAAGAAGCTGGTATTGTTCATCCCTCTATTCTCTAAAGGCACAGAAACACTTCATCGGGCAAAGGCAGGGACCAGTGATGCTTGAATGTGTCTCATTAGGATGAACAAGCATGATGTACCTTTTAAAATGGAATTTCCTTAAAAAGTAACAATGATGAAATGTCCAAGTATTAGTCCAAGACCTGTATTGCTTCTCTTATACAAATGGCATGCCCAGCTGCATGTGTTTTACTGTCTTGTGCATAATGTTATGTGACATGGAGGTATTCCTCTGAAATTCTGTCAGGTTAGTGGATCAGATCAGCTCAGGAGGACAGGAATTGAGGGAGTATAAGTAGAAGAAAATTGTGATTCTGTCCTAGAATTATTGATAAGGATGAGAAACTTGTTGCTTGCCTTGAGATATGGTTTTACTGCCTCTGTGAACTAGATACTTGATCTTGGTTTCTGCGTACTGTAATTCATTGCTTTGGGGTTCTTTTAATCTTCGCAAACAGCTTTACTACAAAGTGCTGTTGCTTAACTTACTGAAATAACATCCTGTGACAAAAACACGTGGCCGTTTGTATTCATTGATTGTGGCATTGATGGTTTGCTTAATAGTAACCTTCAGGTGATTAGCACTGTTTATTCTTGTTTCCATGTTTACTGTGAAACGTAAAATGAAGACGTGTTGTATTAGAAGTGTTTCTGATACATGAATATTTAGTCTGAATAAGTGTCATCAGTTGAAAAGCAGCAAGGAAAAAATTTCCTTCTGTTAACAACGTAAGTTTGTAGCGTTGTCTTCCCCACCTGTCTTGCAGCTCTAGCTGACAGTAATTGGATTGGTAGTTGGTGCATGAAGCTGCGTGAAAGCAGGAGGTAACTTGGGCAGTTGTGTTCAAAGAGGGGACCTTCAGGCTGAAGGCTGTTCACATAGCACAGCTTTGTCTCTGAGTATGGAGTGTGTTGACTTGCATACGCTAAAAAAATTTGTGCTCTCAATTAGTTCATTAGTTATCTGAATTCATGGGAATTAATAGAAAACTTCATGCTCTGAGAAGGCATGGGTCTTAATATTATTCAGAAAATGTTTTATTCTAGAGTCTATGGTCAACTCTTAAGTCTGTTTTTAAGTTGTTATTCTGTAAATATTACATTTAAACCATTCCAAATTGAGTTTCAATTCATCCTGAGATTTAAGATAGCTTTGCACGAATATAAGCTCTTGAATTTAAGTTGGACTCTGGTTGTGTCTGAAACCGATGTTTCTTCTTTCAGGAAGAAAAAAATATAAGATGGGCATCAAGATGGGATTATATTTTGGAATCCATGCCTCACACTCATATTCAGTGGTTTAGGTGAGAAGAAAGTTTGTCTTCAAGTATACAGTACCAAAATATTTTAACATTGCGATGTGGACGATGACTCGCTGCTGTTTTTCAATCATTGCAGCATTATGAACTCCTTGGTGATCGTCCTTTTTCTGTCGGGAATGGTTGCTATGATTATGTTGAGGACGCTGCATAAAGACATTGCAAGATACAATCAGATGGATTCCACTGTAAGTCTGAAATGTACCTCCTCAAGTGTATTTATAATGTAATTTCTTTGTACGAGGAGTTATTTTGTTACAGGCTACGCAAGTGTGATTTACTGTATGAAAATAGCTGGATTTCCTTTACAGGAAGATGCGCAGGAGGAATTTGGCTGGAAGCTGGTTCATGGGGATATCTTCAGGCCCCCGAGAAAAGGAATGCTGTTGTCTGTTTTCCTAGGCTCTGGCACGCAGATCTTAATCATGACTTTTGTTACACTGTGTAAGTAATAAAGCGGGAAGGAGTTGGTTCTGTAGAAACCATCTTTTCAGTGCTAATTGCGTGTAAAAAGAGCAGTACGGTTTTGTCTACAAATGTCTTAACGTCTTAAGATTAGAAACAGCTGAGCTGATACAGTAGACATATAAGTTTTTATCTTAAAGTTTAGGTACAGTACGTGGTGTACTGGCTTTAAGTCCAGTGTGTAATTAAGTTCTTAAATTGTGCATCTCCTTCATAGTTTTCGCTTGCCTGGGATTTTTGTCACCTGCTAACCGGGGAGCCCTAATGACCTGTGCTGTAGTTTTGTGGGTACTGCTTGGGACTCCAGCAGGTTATGTTGCTGCCAGATTCTACAAATGTAAGTAAAAGTTATTTAAAATGACAGGGCTTAAGTTCATTAAAGTAAATTATCGTCATAGAACTGACTTTTATTTTATGGAATGGTTTGTAGTTTCCCTCAGGGCAAGATGGAGAAATGTATTTACCTTAACAGAAAATAAGTATGGAGTACTGACACGGTTAAACTGATTTTGATGTGATCGTGCTTAGAGACCCTGAATTGCTTTTGCTGCTATGTACTTACGGAGTTACGGGGGAAATTATTTTTTACTAATGCTAATTCCTTCTGATGATTTTGTACTTATGTTTTCCTATGGCTGGAGGAATGCAGACCCTTAACTTGATTTTAGCTTTAGCTGTTGACATTGTTTGATAACTTTTTTTTTTTTCCTAATAATGAACTTCTGTTATTGCCTGAGATTTTTGTCACTGCTTCTTAGCTAGTTCAATTTTTGGGAGAATAGTGCTTTTCAGGCTGGATGTGGGGTGAATTAGCAGTATTCTGTGGCTGCAGCATCCCAGTGATATTTGGACACCAGGCAGTAGTTGGTTGATACTGTTTCCTCCCCTTACCCTAACTAGAAATCCTTTCAGGGCCTGTCCACTGACCAGAGCTAGTTTGCACCTGTACCTTCTGGTTTATTTTATGTCCAAGTGTGCCATCCTCTATTCTATTACCTTATGTCAATTACCTTACATGAGGTACAAGATTGTTTATGACTGAGTAAGCTGGTTTATTTTTTTGGACTGTTTGGACTATTATAATTCTGAAGACACTGTGCTAGAGAATTCATCTCTGATCTTGAACCTGAAAGTTAGCGTCGGAGTTCTTCACTTTCTTCTGACTATTTTATAATTTTCCTGTGGGGCACCAACTGGATGAAGAGCCTTCGTTTTGAAGGAAGCTTTCCCACAGTGGCAGTGATGGTATTTTTTAACTTCTCTTCAAACCAATTTTGTTTAAATAGAAGGAGACTTAAATGCTATTACATTCAACAGTGCTTTGGGGCTTCTTTATATCATGCTGGATGTTTTGTATTTTTAAAGATAATTTGAATTTTTTGATGGCAAAACGAATTCCGTAGTTTTAGTGGAGGTGGTAAGAATTATGTTTCTTATTATATTTGTCATGAGTTCAGTTGATATTTGACAATTTAACTAAATATTTAAGACAGTGAATGATGACTCCAGAGATATTCTTGTTGCAACGAATGGTAGAGCATGTCAACATGAATGTTTTTCCTTGCAGTGTGCCAGCAAAGCACTGAGAGACTTAAACAGCAAAATACAACTGAAACAGTTATCCAGTTCTAAAAGGTTTTTTTAATGCTGCATTTAAAAAGTGAAGCGTGAGTTGAAAAGAACTGGTTAATATTAATTACCTGTGCTGTGTTCTACCAAGGATTTTTTGAAGGAACAGAAAAGTAATTAAAATCATTCCAACCATAATCACTGCTGAGTCTTAAAACTAAAAAATACATAAATAAATGTGTCACGAGGGCACTGCTCAGCTGGAATTCCAGTGGGATATTTTCATTTGGAAGTTCTCTGACTAGAATTTTTATCAGTGTAGTACAAACTCTTCAGGATTTTTTTTTTTATTTATTTTTTTTTTTTTTAAATAAAGCTATCCTAGGTCTTTTGGTATCACCAGTGCTTAATGCCATTAAGATTTACAGGAAGGAGTGATGTTCTTTTAAGCATTAGTCCTAACTTGTAAAACTCTTAGACAAGAGTTATTTCAAGAAAGCAGCTTAGCTCTCATTTCATGTATTTATATAAATATTACATTCTAATATTTATATATTTATATATTTATATATGCTAATATATATAATATTATTTTCTAATGAAACTGTTCAAAGGCTAGAAAACTTGAGGTTGTTGATCATAACAGGTTTAAACTGTTTTTTAAAGACTTAAAAGTACTTCAAATCTTCTTCCTTAGATAAAGTGGTCAGAGGCCAGGTTTATTTACTTGAATGTTTTTCTCGTGGATCTGAGAGTTTTCTTTGCTCTAATCTTTGTGATCAAGCAATACGATGAAGGAATTTGTTATTACTAAAGATTTATTTTACTGTTTGAAATTTGAGCATGATAGGACGTTATTTGAGTATTTGCAAGCTAAGTGTAACAGCTAAATGGACTGGAAAATTAATAGTTGTGAGCTTAATGCACGTTTTGATGACTGTCAAATGTTTTAATATAGCATTTGGAGGTGAGAAATGGAAAACAAATGTCCTGCTGACATCATTCCTTTGTCCTGGGTGAGTTGAGAATATAGCCATGATTAAAAGAATTAAATTGCTTCTCTGACATGCATAGCTAATATTCCGGCTTCAGCTGTACAAGTAAATCTTATTACGGTGTCCCTTTGTTCCAGAAGCTGTAAGAGCATGGAGGTGCATTTGACAAAGATAGCTGTGTCAATGGCATGTCATACTTGGTTCTTTTTTATCCAAGTTCCGTGTTTACTTTTGCCACATGAAAAAACTGATTTAAGAAAGAGCAAAATCGTGCTATTAAGTTTCAGATGTAGTTCTTCCATGCTTTCTTTTCCTCTCTGTGCTGTCTTTCTGACCGCGCTATAGTTGGTCCTACATGGTGTCATACACTGTATAACCGCTGTGTTAAATTCTTCTACTTAATCACAGCAAGCAGTCTTACCCTGGAGCGTAGTTAAGACAAGCATATATTTGAAATTGCTTAGTTGGGATGTCAGCTCCTGCTGAAGTTCAATCCCACTGGATTACAAAAGAATCGCTAAGCTTGACCTCTTCATTTGGATATTTTTTGTGTCACTTGATTGTAGGAGATTTGCACTAAAATCCTTATACGGTTCTATTGTTTTGTGAAGACCTTTAAATATTAAGAAGTATTTCTATGCCCTGAGTGTGTGATGTATTTTTCAGAATCGTGTTTGCGGATTTTTTTATCATGAATCTCATTCTCTGGGGAGAAGGCTCTTCTGCAGCTATTCCGTTTGGTACCTTGGTTGCTATTTTGGCACTCTGGTTTTGCATATCTGTTCCACTGACGTTTATTGGTGCCTATTTTGGCTTTAAGAAAAATGTAAGTATTTCTTGATATACAATGTTGTGTTTTGTTTTTTTTTAAATATATTTCTATACGGCTATGTCTGAGGTAGCACCTAATCTAGTTCACCTTGTCAACTCCAGTCCTGTTCTCTTTCTTTAAAACTGCATTGTGTACCTGATCTTGAAATTCCAAGACTTGAATATTAAGTTGTTGAGTTGCAGTGATATTTCTGAGCACTGATCAGGCTTATCACTGTATTGGATTGAACGATTGTTCAAGGTAATGCGGAGATCCGGGCATTCTTTATTTTAACTACTATTTCTCTCATTACAGAAAATTCTGTTGACCCAACCAAGTATAAAGGGAAGCAGTTTATGCGTTTGTGGGTATTTTGTTTGGTTTTCCCCTGTGCATTTTGGTGCTGTTCTCTGTCTACAGAGTCTGAGATGAGAAGGGTGTCATCTTCCGATGAAGTTGCGAGTTCTTGTGAAATCTCTTCACTTAAGTCTTCTGTAAATGATTATTGCTGCTTGGCAGACACTAACTGAATTAACTGAGATTTCCTCCTAAACTGTTTTCTTACTTACATGAGGGTTCTTTGTGACACGAGTGACCAAACCCTAAGCAGTGAAATCAGTGGTTTTCTTTTGCTTGAAAAGTGGCTTACTGTGCCCCACAAGCTTAAAGACCTGTAAGTCTGTCTAATATTTTCTCCCATGTATGGGCAACCTTCATTTCAGCTCTCTGCAGAGCTGATGGAATGCCTTCAGAAAAATGTTTAATTATACTGGAAGGCTTTGTAGGTCAATTGTAGTTACCTTATTTTACTTAATTGAAAGTCAGTGGATTTTTGTCAGAGGGTTCTGACAAGGTAGTGTGAATGGTGTCACAAATATGTTAAAGCAGGAAAGCAAGTACTGAGCTGAAATTGTCGATTTTCTTGAGGTGATCTGTAAGAAAGGGGAAAGATGACAAAGTAGGCATTCATCTGCCTTAATTTTTCCTTTCCACCATGCTGATTTGTGCATGTAGCTTAATTAGACTTGAATTCAAGATTAAAGTAAATCAAAATTGCCAAATTGAATCCTCTCACTCTGTAAGTGTACCCTAATGTGATTCTTGAAGTAAATCCTGAAAAACAAGATGCAGAGATTTCTAGAAGGAGAAACCAAGAGTGCAGCACCACCACTTCCAAGCCAAACACTGAGAAATATGTTCCAGCTACACAACAGATCATAGACAGTCATGAAAGAGGAGGCTCAAAATATGTGTTGCAGTACTTTAAGTAAGAGCTCTCTTTCAGCTGTTTTGCCTTGCAGATTTTGTTAGCTGAACTGGTAGAAAACGCACATGTAATGGTAGATGAGCCTGTGCATATTCAGAATGTATGAATAGACTTCTGCCAGCTCTCCTGTCAAAGAGAAAGCAAAATAAGTAGTGGTGTAGTTTGACTTGTTACTTACCTAGCAATTTCTTTGTTTTGTTTGAAGGCTATTGAACACCCTGTTCGCACAAATCAAATTCCTCGTCAGATTCCTGAGCAGTCGTTCTATACAAAGCCATTACCTGGAATTATCATGGGAGGGATTCTGCCTTTTGGGTGCATCTTTATCCAGTTGTTCTTCATTCTGAACAGTATTTGGTACGTTAACTGCAACCTAAACTTTACCTTCTGTGTCATAATAGGTTGTCGTTTTTATGTGGAAGTTCATTCAGGTTGCATTGACTGATTGAGGGATACAGAATTACCAGAATACTGGCTCATTAAAAACGTAAACGTTAACATCTTTTTAACATTTTGTGGGTTAGAAGATACTCAGTGCTTGTGTTGCTTGCTGAGGTGTATGGAGAAGGGACTGTGACAAGCATAGCAATTTACAGCTGGCTCATATTCAGACATATTCAGATTACTCGGCCTTCTTGTGGAAGCTGCTCTAAAGTTGACATACATGCATATAACTTGAAATTAGTAAGCATGTCGTAAGGAAGCATGTGATCTGAGGGTGTTTGTTTTGGTTCAGGCTTTTTATTGTTGGGGTAGAAAGCAAGACTACAAATTGTTCCCCAAAATTGTTCTCCTTTCAAAGGCATCACGGAGTAATTCTGTTTAATATCAAAAATAATGCAGCTACTCCAGTTCAGGTGAATTTTGGTGTGAGTTCATAGCACGCTGACAAACTAATCTACTGTAAGGATTTTGTCTTCCTCCTGGCACAGTTTAGTTACTGGGGATCTTTAAACTGTTTCTGAACCTTGAATAGGTGCTTCTGCCCAGCATACACAGCTGAAGCATTTGACATTTCTTATTATTTTGCAGCTCTGCCCCTTTGATTGAAATGTGAGGTGAAATCCAAGTTCTGCTGAATTCAGTGGAAGAGGTCATGTTGACTTTACTGGAACTGTAATTTCACTCATTATGTGTAGTCAGTTTCTTCCCTAAAATCCCAAACACCAGCAGCATTGGGGCTCACTTTCTCGCTGTTTTCAGACTGAGCTGTCAAGGCTCTTATTCTTGATGTAGAAAGCAAATTAGTTAATTGTATGGGCACGGAATTAATAGTGCCTCAGTGAGAAAGGAAGTACCTTAAGGTGAAGGTGATATTACTGTGTACAAAGGAATAGTACCAGTACAATGTCCATTTTAATTTTTCTGGTTATTTTTTGAAAACTCTCTTCATTAGGTCTCACCAGATGTATTACATGTTTGGCTTCCTGTTTCTGGTTTTCATTATTTTGGTTATCACGTGTTCTGAGGCCACCATATTGCTCTGTTACTTCCATCTATGTGCAGAGGTAAGAAATACTCATCAGTATTCATACTTAGTACTGCTTTAAGGACGCTTCAAGAAATGCTAAAGACTTCTATAATTGGAAATAAGCATTAACAGAATTTGACATAAACATTTAAATATGGTATTAAATATCCTTAAATCGAGACTTTAAGAAGTGAAGCTACTTCTGGCACAGCTTGTAAAGAAATAAATAATAAATCAAACCCTGCACTGAGTGCCACTGAGTCAGATACATCACCTTCAGAGTCTCACCTCCTGGTTTCTGAAGATTTATCCACTGACTTTGCTTAATGAGAGTGCATTCCTTCATCTGCCCAACCTGGGGGGTATAATTAAGGGGAGTAATTAAGAACCTCCATGGTTTACAATAGTAGATTGGGCTTATTTGTGTTGTTTGGGTTTTTTTGCCTAATTGATACAGATCCTTCTTATCTCTAGTTCTGAATAATGTATTTAAAGCACTGTTGATTTTTATAGTTTTTGCTGTAGATCAAAACTATGAAAGCTTACTTTGAGATACAGTGATGGTAGAAGAAAGATGGCCAGTAGCTTTGCTTTCAGTATCAGAATCAGAGCATTAGAGGTATGTGCAATTGTACTCATATGTCTTTCTTTTTGCCCCCCACTTCTAGGACTATCACTGGCAGTGGCGTTCATTTCTCACTAGTGGTTTTACTGCAGTTTATTTCCTAATATATGCAATACATTATTTTTTTTCTAAACTGCAAATCACAGGAACAGCTAGCACCATTTTATATTTTGGTTATACCATGATTATGGTTTTGATCTTCTTCCTTTTCACAGGCAAGTACTTCTGAACTTTGATTTCAAATGTTGAGTTTACCTTCTGCTCTCCATAGGAGAAGCCTTGGCATGCTTTATCTTGATACAAGATTACAAATTTAATATGCAACTGTGATTTTTTCCCTTGATTTGATTTCTTCTGGAACTTTGTAATTCTTTTCCTGTTGCACTGAAGAAATGGCAGAGGAAGGGCAGAGAGACTTTTTTTTTTAATACAGTGTTATTAGAGTTTTGTCATCTTTATTATGAGTTTCTGGGCAAGCGTGTGTCTTAAGTGCTGCACTGCTCTTTGCTCATTAGTGAGATGAGGTGACAATCTTCCCTCTTCATCATCTTCAATACTAGAAAGGAATTTCCAGTCAGACATGCTTGTCCCTTATTTAGGATGGAGGACGCAGGAACTCTGCTTTCAAATGTTCATGAAAAAAGTTACCACGTGGCAATTCCTCGAAATACTTAGAATATTTAATTCTGTTCCAGCATTCCCTACAGAGTAGTATATTTTTTAAGCTATTTTGAACTGATCAATGCTTAAAATGATTTCAGGTTCCATGCTTATGAAGAAAACCTAATGACTTCTGAAGCTTTGATGCAGCTTTATGCATACAACTTTGCAGGCTATATTTTGCAGCCTCCTAGAGCACAAATGGTTTGCCATCAGAGCTTTTAATAGAGATACCACTATAAGTAGAATTTTCAGTTCCACTGAACACAGAGAAGAAAAAATGTTTAGCTGGAGAAGATGGGTGGCATTTGTGAGTGTTTATTCTTAAAGTGAACATCACACACTCATTTCAAAGAGCTTGCTGCTTCAAAGCAGTTTGTAGTCCACAACTGAATGTAGATAAGGATCAGGAACAAAAGCCTCCAAGGAGTATCTTGGGTCACCGATGGCTGGAAAGAGAGAATGTGATATTACAAAAAAACCTTTTAAAAAGCTCTGTCCCAGGAGTGTTGGGCTTGCGTCCGTGTCTTAAATAGCCAATTTAACTTCTTTTGGCCTTGCTAGAATGTTTTGGAGGTTGCATATCGTCTTTACTTTTATCTGTATTTTGTGTGCTGATTAGCAAGCTGTTCTGAAGACACAGATCAGATTCTGCTTTCCTTCCTCACTCTCTCTTACTTGTTGCTCTGACTTTCTCTTAACCTTTTATTTCTGATCTGGGTTTACTAATAGTCTCATTGAGGTACAGAGCTTAAGAATACATGATTGTTTGACTAGGAACAAATGCACAATGCTGATCCTCCTGGCCTGCATCAGAAATTGAGTAGCCAGCAGGACTTAGGGAAGTGATTGTCCTCTTGTGTGCAGCACTGCCGAGATCACACATTGAGTTGCTTGAGGGTACGCAGAGAAGAGTAGTAAAACTGATGAAGGGACTGGAGAACAAGAGTTGTGAGGAGTGGCTGAGAGAATTTGGGTGGTTAGGTCTGGAGAACAGGAGGCCGAGGGAAGACCTCATCCTTCTCTGCAGGTATTTGAAAGGACTGCACAGAGGAGAGTGTTGGTCTCTTTTCTCAGGCAGCGAGTGATAGGGCATGAGGAAATGACTTCTAGTTGTGCCAGGGGAGAATTAGGTTGGATGTTCGGAAGAGTTCCTTCATGGAAAGAGCGACAGACATTGGAAGTGGCTGCCCAGGGAAGTGGTGGAGCCCTGGGGGCACTGAAGAGATGTGGCAATAGGGGCAAGACTTAGTGATGGGTCTTGGTTTGTCATGTTGCTAGTTAGACTTACTGACTTCCAGCCTAATGATTCTGTGATTTCACTTATATCAATGTTTAAACATTGTGATGTATGCTTAAAGTCTCATGAAAAAGTAAGGCCTTGATAAGTCTATGATCTTTAATTTAGTTCCATTACCTTTTCTAATAGATATTCGGTATGTTCGCCTTTAATTGTGAACAGTTTTGGCCAAAGCCAGAATTGCATTTACATAGAAAACAAAGGGGACCATATTTTCTGTGCTGAGACTTCTGTTTTAGCTGCTTTTCTGTACCTTCCACGTACGATTTCCATCTTTCACTCACCCTTGTTCTCTCAAGCCAGTCATGTCACATGATGCCTTTAAAGGTGTGCAGTGCAACTCTTTTCCTTTGCTCACACATTCGCTTTCAGTTGACGGCCACCAACTGGCTGTGCAGTGCCTGCCAGTGAATTTGGGAAATGCTTTTCAGGATGTGTTCACAGGGACGCAAAGAATAAGTGATTTAGTCTTAGACTTCTTCAGATGCTTCCTGTAGTAGTTATCTGTCTGTAACTGGGACAGTGGAGATGCAAGTCATGCTCTGTAATTCCATTTGTGTGTAGAAGTTAGGGGAGGATTTAAGCAAAATAAACCGTAGGATTAGAACTTTGAAGCATCGTGTGCTTAATGGTTTTTTTTTACTTCCCACTAGAGTAAGGGTAAATTACCCCATAATTTAAGGGAGCAGTCGTATTTCTGAGCATATAATATAACTCTGTCCATTTAGCTTGGCATGCTAATTTGTGTTCCAAGGCAACATTTCCAGTTCTCTGAGATGCATTGAAGCACTCTGAGATAAGGGTTTATAGAAACGTGTTAAAGGGGTACTGAGTTCTCCAGATTTTTAAATGTAAAACCATACTGGCAATTTAGCAAAAACTGCTCCTAAAGGCATCTGACTTCTTGTGTCAGGATGATAAAGAAGCTAAAAAGAGAAAATCGTAATTGTTGTATCAAAACTATTCTGCTGTTGCTTACTCATCTGTTAAAATTTGTCAGGATCAGGAAGGGTTCTGATGGTGCCCTGCTGCTATGTCAGTGTAGCACATGCTTCAGGCACTTGCTTCCATACTGCATTCCAGGTCATTGATCAGACTCAGCAGGCAAAATACCGGGAGCTACATGACAAATCTTTGATTCGCAGCTGGGACTGCAACTACGTATCACAGTCAATGAGTCAGTTAAACATCAGTAGTTTAGCAAGCGTGAAGAAAAAAAAATTACTGGGATATCATTCATGGTTCTTTACGAGCTCGTGTACTGAATGAGTTAGTATGCAGCTTCTGTTGTGCCTCTTAGCAAATCTTAAACAAAGGTGATGTTTCAAAAGATGGCTTTATAAGAGGCATGCAGGCAAAAATCAGATAATTGTCACGGTTTTTTTCCTGCCCTACTTTTTGTGGGAGGAGAAGGTTCCTGTAGCAGCTGTTCTGAGCTGCTTTTAAGCGCAGTATCGTTCTGACTGAAGCTGTGCTTTAAAGCAAAACAGTTTTAACAGAAATATTCTTTTGCATGCAAAGTAGTCGATATGTTTAGGCTTTGCCAATCTGTCTGTTGGAGCTTCATAAAGAGATTCTCCTTTCTTGAGGGAAACAGTCCCTGTCCTTAAATTTCAGCTCAGGTTTGTTTATGCCTTTTGACTGCCTAATGTATTTCAGAAGCATTTATTTCTATGGTACATAGCACGTTTTTGGTAGGAAACAAGAAAAACGAGTGGTAGGAAGAGAAATGATGTGACTTAAAATGAGTTCTGCATGACATCTTTCCGATTGTGGAAATTGAGTGCGTACAGATCGGTTGATGCCTGTAAAGGCCGGGTTCCATCTCTAATTTGATCTGATCTGATGGGTACACTGAAGACTACACATAGCACATTGCATACGTAGATTGATATTAACGTCTGCTGTGTAACTTTTCCTAATATGTAACCTTCCTTTTATTTTTTAGGGACAATTGGATTCTTTGCATGCTTTTGGTTTGTAACCAAAATCTACAGTGTGGTGAAAGTTGACTGAAAGAACCAATGTCAAGAATTAACGCGGAAGAGGTTAAATCTTCACGAGCGTAACTTACAGACCTGATCTCCGTGATGAACTTGAGCTTTATCAGAAGTGTTGGCTTTCTGTTCTTTGAGAATGATACTGAATATGCAGCTGCCCCAAACACTTTCTTCCACTAACACGTTTATATTGTGACTTAACAGCCTGTTTTCATGCAGATCTCAGTGAAGATCAGAGTTACAATATTTATGCATTTGTAAATACAACGATACCTTAAAATAAACGTTGAATTCTAATGGCAGAGTAGAACCGGCTGTGTTAGGCAACTTAATGATACTTCTGATTAAAGTACAATTGTAAATAGGATTTTCTAGCTTGGTAGGTGGGATGAATTATTTTTCTTTGAGGGAAATGAGAACTTTTTATTATGCTAACTTTGAAGGATGACTCTTAAGAAGTGTCGCTTTTAGTTTGGATGTGATTTTTATTTTTTACTGGTATTATGTCCACAAATATTCTGATTTCTGTGACTTCATTAGTTTCAGTGTTTTTGGCCTTTTAAACTATGTGCCTCTGAGTCCTTGAATTTATAAATTCATAATCTAATAAATATTGTAAAAATGTCTTCAGTGGGTCATTACCTGTTAAAAATTCACACAAATCCGTAAATACAATTATATGGAAGATCACACAGAGCTTTTGATGGCATTTTCTGCAGTGTTCTGTCTCTTGACACTCCTTTAGATCTGCAGGACGCGTTGTGTCACACGGCTCAAACACTGCCGTGTGGTTGTGGCGCGTGAGAATGAAATGATGCACACACTTAGCAAAGACACTGCAGCATTCAGCCAGTCCTTAGCCCAGGCTCTTGTTCAGGAATTGCTGTGGAATGGTCAGTATGTTGAGAAGGTCTTAATGCGTGAGTCAGCATCCTCTGCTGCTCCTGCTTTAGAAAGATCTTGATGAAGCATATGGCAGCTGCTGCCGATTGTACTTAGTGTACGTTAAAAGAAAAAGCCAATTCCTATTTTTGCCTTATATTAAGAGACTACTGTCAATTTCAGGTGACTAGCATTTAATTGATATTTGCTTCTTTGAAAATGGAGTATTATATTCATATGTTGTTCAGTAATTTAGATTCAAAACACAATCTGGCTTTCGGTAAATTTTTTTTCACAAACCTGATAAAATCTTACTTCAAATTAATCTTCCTGTACCATTTGTCATTTGTAAGTTTGGGTGTTTTTGTTTTTGTTTTTGTTTTTGTTTTTATTATTATTGATTTGCTTTTCTAAAAAGACCTTAACCTAATGATGCTTGAATACTGAACCCAATAAAAATATCTTTGGTTAAGGTATTTTGTCATTATTAACCTCCTGGAAGCTGGCACGTAAGAATATTTCAGATAACATCTGAACTATAGTGCTGCACATCCCTGCTAGATGAACCACACCTCTCATGTTCTGCATATCTCCAACCACAGCTGTGTTCAGATGCTGTGGACGGAATTGTTTTAATTGTTTTCATGTCCCTCCCTGCAAGCAGTCACTAGGAAATGCTGATTTCAGATAACTCTTCCATGTTTTATGTTCAAAACAGGAAAGGGTGAGTGGGTGTTCTTTACAAATGCCATGAGCTGCAATGTGACTTGATTTAAATTTCTAGGAAGGGTATCAGTGAATATTCTTACTATCCTTGCTTCTGAGGTTGCATTCTATGTATATCCGTGGTTCAAATCATCAGTAGTTACACAGCTGTGAGTTTTTGGTTTGAGAAATGTGGATCGTGTTACTGCAATACAAGTGCAGTAAGTGCTCAGTAATGTCAGTGTAGTGATATGAAAACAGATCTTAAAGAGAGATTTGCAATTGCTGCATGAGAGTAAGATTAGCAGGGATGGGATGTAGCTATTATGATCTGTATGCAGGTTTGCAAGCGGTGCTTTGCCATTTTTTTCTGTCAAGTAGACAAATAGTGGTGGATTCTTACCTTTGTGGTGTTTCATTATTTTCTGGAATCTAAACCCGCAAGCAAATTTTTCCAAGCAGATTGGCCTTACAATAATGGCATCTGATGCATAATTGGGAATGGTTGAGTTTCAGTGCGCAGAGATCTGGGAAGTTTATTACATCATAGCTTTAAAAGCAGAGCTATTCTGAAGTGGTCTCAACCCTTGGAACTCATCTGTACCTCACATTTTGTTAGTTTTCTAGTGTAGAGTGTTGTTGTGTACAGCAGGGCATTAAAACGCTCTGCAGTGCAGCATATCTGTGATTCAGATCTCTTAGGAGACCTGGGGATTTGGTCTCTGCTTTCAGCAGTGCCTCTTCTTGTCAGAGCACATCGCAACTTACGTATTTTTCTGCAGGACAAAAGATTCCTTGTGCAGAAATGATCTAATCTTCACCCAACTGTGCTGCTTCCTACAAGTTACCTCCAGTGTAACCTTTGTTCTCTGTCCTGCTCTTTCTCCTCATTCCCAATATCTAACAGATCTCCGTAAAGCTGACTGCTGAAATCATTACCTCATGTATCAACTTCGGGTAGACATGTGTACGTAAGTGCATGACGCTTTAGATTTCAGATACTTAAAGCATAGATCTGCAGGGACTACAGGAAAGCTTGATTTATCGTTTGGTTACTGTAAACTGCCATGATGGGTTTCCTCTGCTCCTTTTATTTGTAACATCTGGAAATCCCTGTTGGTAAGATGGGAGTAGTGTTAATCTGCTTGTTAATCAGATATGCCAAGAGATGACAAATGAAACTTGCCACGTTTGAATGGCAGCACATTCCTGCAGCTTCCTGGACTTGCGACGCTTCCAAAAGTGCAATCTAAATTCTTCCTTCCCTCAGAGGGATTTTAGCATCACCTACTGGCCACAGCACATATAACCTTAAAGTATGGGAGCAGAGTTAAGGGTAAGATGGGACTTTTACCTAACCACACTCTTGGAGAAGTGAAGACATGAAATATATTGACATACAGTTAATTATGTATGCTATTTTCAAGTTCATCAACGATCAAGAATAAAGAACAGGTAACACTAGTCATTCATGTAAGTTCTCTGTGAAGATGTGTAAGTGCAGTCGTGTGCCTGGAAAAGGTCCTTTAGAGTGAACTGTATTTCAGATATACAGTCTTCCTTTATAAGGATCGGTTCTTCTCACCCAGATACCTTTGATGTCTTCAGATGGTTTTTTTTAAGTTCACTAAAAATGCAGCACTTCAGGCAGGGCCGTCAAGTCAAGATAGTTGATTGATTTTCTTCTCTGTTTTTGGAAAAAATATTTGTTGAGAAAACGCCCTCTATTTTTCCTATCTTTCCATGCCTAGCTTTTAATTTGTTCAGAATTCATCACTGAAATGAAGTGCTTACAATCACAGAACAACCAGACTTGAGGAAGAAAGGCACTGCTGACCTCCCAACATGGTGGGCAGTCCAGCCTCTGCTTACCCCCGCTGTTGTTGCAGCAGCAACACGAGGAGCAAGCTCGTCACTCCTGGAGCACCATAAGGTAGAACCATAGAATCACCACGGTTGGAAAAGACCTCCAAAGTCATCCAGTCCCACCTACCACCAATATAACCCCACAAGACCATGTCCTTCAGTACAGCTTGTAAACATTTCTCGAGCTCTTCCAGGGACAGTGACTCCACCACCTCCCTGGGCAGCCTGCACCAGTGCCCCACCACTCCTTTGGAGAAGAAACTTTTCCTATTATCCAATCTGAGATGTGACCGAGGAAGCCGGTGGGTTGGCGTGGAAGCCCATTCTCTCTGTGTCCCAAGGCCACAAGAGACCATGCAGTTGTGACATTTCTTCTCTAGCCTTGCTTAGGAGCTACAAAATAGAGCAGATGTCAGTCCTGTTTTCTACTTTTCTACAGGGCTCTGCTCAGATCCCCTGTTTATCCCAGGAAGCAGAGTGATGGCAGTAGCTCTGCACAGAAACTGTAGAGAGAAATAAAGGGGTTTCCCTTTATTCCCTTATTATTGTCAGACAGGACAATATCCAGACCCAGGGGGCAAAGTCCAAACAAAGAATTGATTCCTGTACCAGGAAAATACTGGTTTGTCAAAACAAAGTTTGCTCTGTTACACAATGACCAGTTTCAAGCAGAGATAGTGGTTTGGGCTTGGTTGGTTTGTTTGCCGTGGAAGACATTTCTTACAGCCAGATCAGAATTTCAGAAGAAAACAAGACAGGCAGACAAGTTTAGGCAGATTAGAAATGTGTTTCTAAATCCCCCAGCGATCTTCTTGACCACTGGACTATTTTAGGGTGAAACACATCTATCTTTTAGTCTTTGAAACAGGTTTACAGACAGAGGTTTTTGAAGGCAATTTTTTGCACAGAATGGGGCAGAAGTTGAATCTCAATGTTTTGTTGAAGAAAAAGCTGTTTCCTGGTCAACTTCACACCTGACACTTAGGAGGACTGCTGGTAAAATAACCTGAGTAGAACATCTACCCTGTAATTTAATCCAGGAATGCACTTCTGCGTACTGCAACACCAGTCCCAGCACACAATGTGCAAACAAATATCCAGCAGGATCCTCTTACAGAGACACTGACTATTGCTGTGCAGGACCTGGAGGTGGGAATTGTAGCCTTGGAATCCTTGAAAGTACTGGCAAAGGGAAATTCAATGAAAAATGCTAGAGTTCTAAGATTGCAGGTAGATGAAAGTGAAGAAAAATACTTTCTTTCATTCCTAATTAACTTTGCCCGAGCAAAGTTAACATGGCCCGAGCACAGAGAAGGCAGCAACACTTCTAGGTCCTACCCAGAATATTGCAGAAATCCAAATAAGTCACAGCCAGTCACAGCACTGAGAAATGCTCATGGGACATCAAATAATTACGCTGTTAAAAAGTTTACGAGTAATGGAAGAGCTCCATTTACAGAACTTAAGTTCTGGCAAAGAGAGAGCAGTGAGGTGGTGGAACAGGCTGCCCTGAGAGACTGTGGATGCCCTGTTCCTGGAGGTGTTCAAGGCCAGGTTGGATGGGGCCCTGGGCAATTTGATCTGCTACTTGATGTAGCACAAACCAGAGGTCCCAGTTTGTGTGGAGATGTGTTCCACCTTTCACCTTTATGTGTGTGTAGGCTGCCCCTACGTATCCAAACACCACGATGGTTCATCGTGCCAAGTGTCATCTGTGGGCTATGCAGGAGGCAGCCATAGAGTCCGTAACTCACAGCAGCGCTCAAGAGAAAAAGCAGCATTAAAATTAAAGAGGAGATGAAAGCTGTGCGACAAAAGGATTATCCAGGGTCCTGTCCGTGCTGAAAGTACCACATGGCCTCCCTCACAAAATATTGGTGCGCAGCAGTGGACGCCCCCGTGGTGAATCTCTGGCCAGGAGCCTCTTCTTAGAGATGCTGCTGCTGGATGTTTCTCCTGAGTCTGTATCAGTATCTCCCAAGATCACACTTCTGAAGAATAAGTGCTGTCCTCATCAATGGGAACGGTTTGCTATGTGGTGGGTATCTGCTGGTCAAAATTATGTGTAATTTTTACTTTCAGTTTAACTTAGGTTTAATTGTCTCGATTTAAGCCTCTTGCACTAACACTAAGCTGCTTTTGTTTTTACTTTGGATCCAATAATTTTAATGTTTCCTCCATATGGCAGTGGGTTTTCAAAGGAAAAAAACAAGGTCTGAGACGGAGTTACTTGAATGGATTGAAATTAGGAAAGTGAAACTAAAAATAGAAATAGGACATATCGAGCTAATGTGACATACAGAAGGAGCTTCAGAGTGATAAAAAAAGTCATAATTTAGATGAGAAAGTTTGTGTCTTTTGTTCAGTCCTTCTGTATTTACAGTGGATTCTCTTATGACTTCAGCAGTAGCTGAACTAAGGCACAACGTTTTTCACTGCAAAGAAGGCTGCAGGGTGACCTCATTGCAGCTTTTCAATGCCTAAAAGGAGCCTACAGAGGGGAGGGGAATCAACTCTTTGAAGGGGTTGATATGAGTAGGACGAGGGGAAATGGTTTTAAGTTGAGGAAGGGGAGATTTAGGTCGGACATCAGGGGGAAATTCTTTACAGAGAGAGTGGTGAGGTGCTGGAACAGGCTGCCAGAGAGGCTGTGGATGCCCCGTCCTTGGAGGTGTTCAAGGCCAGGTTGGATGGGGCCCTGGGCAGCCTGGTTTAGCATTAAACGTGGAGGCTGGTGGCCCTGCATGTGGCAGGGGGGTTGGAGATTCATGATCCTTGGGGTCCCTTCCAACCCTGGCCATTCTGTGATTCTGTGAAAGAAGACCCGAGTTGCAGGAGAATAGTTAGCATGGTTTTCTATCAGCTGACTTTCCTCTGCTCACATATATGATGCAGTCACTCTCTGCAGTTGGCCTCTAAGGTAGGAAGTTTTTCAGCGGTTGGATGATCCAAAAGTAGCTTAAACTGTAGTAGTGAACACATTTCCTATCCTCTGAGAGTCCTGTGATGATTTCTGAAAAGTGACTGTTGATGCATGACATAAAATGTCAGTGACACCATCGAAGTCACTGGGACAACTACTGCGTCTCATGTCACCTCTGTCACAAAACTGAGGGTTAAATGGAAACAGGAAGGCTATTGCCATTGCACTCCTGCAACATTCGTCACTGTCACACTGAGATGTGGTGGCTCTGTGCACCTGCTGTTCATGATGGGCATGGCTGAACAAAGCCATCAAATGCTTCCATTTGGGAGCCGGGACTGGCACTAAATTTACATTTGCCTTGTCTGGGCTGGGGTTTTCAGAAAGATCCCTGCTCCATTCTGTTACGGTGCATGGCATTGAGCAGAGACATTCAGTGAAGGAGCTATGCAGCATTTTACGTTCTCAGCCCAAACAAATGAACGCACACAAAAAAGCTGTGCCTGATGGTGGAATGAGAATTATTCATACAAATAGGAAAGGAAGGTTTAGATTTTAAAACTCTAACCAAGATAGAATATGGCACTTCTGCTTGTTTATTAGACATCACTTTTTTTTATCAGGGTCTGGAGCCTACCTCATCACCTGTGGAGAGTCTGATGGTGTTCTGCTGCCAGTGGTTACGGCAGTCCTTAAGGACAGGGCTATAGCATAATTGGTCTCCCACCATTCACCTGATGGAAAGTCTCTGTTTCTTGCTGGGATGCGTGGGTACCTGGGTTATTCCATGAAAACAAAATCATTCCACTTCATGTTTCTCACATCAAAACTATTCATGAAATCTTACCACGCTTGCCACAGACTTTCATTTTCTTAATAACCAGGAAAAGAACGACCTCGTTAAAGTGATGTGAGACATCACCCTTTGGATGTTCAACAGCTTTTGGAAAACTTTCATTCTGAAACGTGCTGCTTTCTGACATGACTGAAGGCAACAGCATCTAAGTGATGTTTCATAGGCTATATTCAGATTATTAACTATGTTCAGAATATGATTCTTACCTTGTCAAATTTACTGGCTGAGAAAAATTTAGTAAAAATCTGTCAAAGCTCCTGATTTTGTTTTATTTTCTCTCCTTTGGCACTGAAAACATGAGGTACTGCAGCGTTTTACATGAGGATTTCAGAAATGTGAAAAATTATGGAAAGTGTGAGAGTCACAGGTAGGCAGGACGTAACTTCTCTAAGAATTCTTTAAGTGTTCCTTTTGTCTGTTATTACGTCAAAGTGGAGCATAACTTCTGAAGCTATCAGCAACCTAATCCAAACTGCTAGTGCCACAGGGCTAAATTATAAAATACTTCAGTAAATCTAGCACTCACCCCCAAAGTGATGCCTTTGTGGCATCACTTGGTGCTAACTTTGTTCACTGAGGCCTTCTGCACGGGGCTCCATAAGCTCCTTACAAACCATAGCACTGTGTGCCCAGGGTCTGCAAAGAGGTAGGAACTGGTCCTGACAATAACAGATACGACCACGGAAGAGAATCCTGGTATCATAAAATCCCCAAGGTTGGAAAAGACCTCTAAGGTCACACAGTCCAACCGTCCACCTTCCACCAATACTCCCCATAAGCCATGTCCCTCAGTACAACATCCCAGTGTTTCCTGAACACCTTCAGGGTCAGTGACTCCCCCACCTCCCTGGGCAGCCCGTTCCAGAGCCTGATCACTCTTTTGGAGAACTATTTCCTAATGTCCAACCTGAGAAATCTCCAGCACTGGCACAACTGCAGGCAGTTTTACTTGATACAGATGTGCCTGCACCCCCCTTCAGAAATACTCAAACTAAGCTGTAATGTAATGTGGACCCGAACAACAGGATTTTCAAAAAAATTCCTAAAACTCTGCTTAGAAACTATTTTTTAAATGAGCCACTCAATATAACTGAAACTAAATATTAACAATTTCTACCTTGGGAAAAAAAAATGCTTTGTTCTACTCACCACTTAGTGAATATCATACATTTTATAAACAATTTTTTCTTTTCATCTTAGCTTCAGTACTGAAATTCGACTTTGCCCAGTGGTTCATCAGGAACAAGTGTCAACCGAAGTTCAGCTCTCCATTATACAGAGGGAGATTTAAAGACAATGATCTGTGGCAGACACAAACAAAACCACGGGTCTATGCCTTTTAAACAAAACCCATTTCCCTCCCCCTTCCCTGCAGTAAACAGCTTCTGGCTGCAGATTTGGTCCTTTATAGAAGAGATTTTTAAGATCCCAGATGACCTGTCCAGCAGCCTGGTAATCCTCAAATCATCTGCTTGCCATCCTAATGTGGAGATGTCACTGAAAAGGCTTGTTGACAACCTTCTGTTACATGAAAGATAAGTCTGTAAAACTGTGACCGTTTTAGTCGGTTAAACTTTAACACATGGCTGAATGAAACTCCCCTTTCTGATAAATTCAGGAAGACTGCTGGCAGAAGAAAATAGCATGGAAAAAAATACATCTTTTCTAGTTCACTTTGGGTTAGGGTAAGTTGATAGTGATTTGTATAACACCTTGTGAACTCTCTTAAACATATTTTAAAAGTTATTATTTTGCAAGTCTGAATGTCCTTTCCATGCACATCCTCGTGCAAAATGTTTTAAGCCATCTAAGCACCGTGTTTTATATCAGTATTTAGTTATTTTGTGTATAACAGGTTTGCTTAACAAGGGCTCACGTGGCAAAAACACAACAATCAAATGCATTAGTGTCTCCCAGGCTCTGATATTATCAGCATCTATGAATCCTTCAATCAATTTTTCTGTCGAGTAATAAATACTAATCTCAGCTAAACTGTTTTGTTACATATACAGCATGCTCTCATCCCAAACAACTCCTTAATCCACTATTTTAATAATAGTCTATGGATTAAAGGATCTATACAGTACACTGACACAACGTATTGAGGTAAGGATCTATAGATGGACATTTCAGTGATCCATTTTAATGGCATACAAGCTACCATAGCATTACAGCATCAACAGCCTGCAGATTATTTGGTGGGGTTTGAAGCACGCCGCAGCAATTCAAGTTTAAGGAACCTCCTTTGAGGTGAAAACTCTACTAGACTTACTGGGAGAGGGGACTTGGGAATAAAAGCATAGGGCATATGAATACTAACAAGCATTCACATACAATCTGCTGTAAAATATACAGAATATTTTGAGTTTTGAAGCCTGTTGAAATAACATCTGTAACAGCAGAGTCTGCTTTTTTGTCCCTCTCCTCATCTACACACGCATCATACTTTCCTCCTTGCGTGCTCCGTAGCTTTACAGTATTTCACACTGGAAAACCCATTGTGATGGACTTTTTTTATTTGTTTAAAAAAGAGCATTTGCTCCGAGTAGTTCTACGCCTGCTATTTTTCACCTTCTGAACTAAAGCATAACGTACTCACTTCTGCCGCCACCCTTGCAGCAGCCATCACCATGCCCTGTTGCCTGACTCACACTGAGCAAAACCAAAGGTGCCCTGCAGCGTAGGTTCTCCTGTGCACTGGGTGCAGTGTGGACATTGCCTGTAGCTCCTGCTTCTAGCAAGCCCAGGTGATGCATATGAAGAGAGAATCATAGCATCATAGAATCATAGAATGGCCTGGGTTGAAAAGGACCACAATGATCATCTAGTTTCAACCCCCCTGCTACGTGCAAGGTCATCAACCACTACATCAAGCTCCAGAGCCACATCCAGCCTGGCCTTGAATGCCTCCAGGGATGGGGCATCCACAGCCTCCTTGGGCAATCTGTTCCACTGCGTCACCACCCTCTGTGTGAAAAACTTCCTCCTAATATCTAACCTAAACCTCCCCTGTCTCAGATTAAAACCATTCCCCTTGTCCTACCACTATCCACTCTCGTTCCAAACAACTCGTGGCCTTGTGCACTGGTAAATGAATACTTGGCACTCAGGAAACAGACCTGCTCCCAGCCAGTGGAAACATATGCTCAGTGGATCACAACAAATAAAACATGAGGCTATATAAGGAAAGAGAAAGAAAACCAATACTGAAACCACACCACTTTTTGAAATGTATCACAAGCTCCTACCTGGAGTATTGGCAAGCACAGCTCCCCACTTCAAATTCCCTTACAAACTGTGTTTCCAGGCAGCGCATGGAGCACGTAGGCTGTGAACCACTTCCAGCATGCCAATATTTGACTTTTCTGAATTGCAGTGGTTCCAGGCAGATGCTTTTCAGTAATCTTCCCCAAAAGCTGTGTAGTAAGTATAACGTTATCTGAACTGGATAGCAATATGCACTCACTGTAAAATCCTCTTAATGTACGAAGTAGGGCTTCTATAACTTGATACTTTCTAGCTAGTGTTTTCTTTGATTTACTGCGAGACCTGCTCTAGTAGTTTTTACTTCCTGCAGCTCCACCTCAGCTACTGGCCCTTCATTTTTTCCAGATGTTTCTCCCTTTTTTAGCTTTCATCTTCCCTCTGTTGTGGCATTGAGTGCCGACCATCCCACAAGGAACCTTGAGGAAGCAGAGAATCGCCTGTGAGGCCTGAGGGCTGAGCAGGGGCTGCCTGCTCCAAGGAGAAAGGCTCTCAGTCCATTGTCTGAAGAGGAGGTTGGGGAGAAGAAAAGTAAATACTTCCTGCTCGCCCACCCATCTTTCTTCTGGCTCAGAACCCCTTCTCTGCCTCTCCTTCCCCTCGCTTAGCCACCCCCACTTATATCACCCCGTTATCACCTTAACCCACTGCCCAGGCCAAGCCTGTCTCTCCTCCAGGAGAGCAGCGAGTCCCAGCCAAGGCCCCCGAGGAGCTGTCACTGCGCTGAGCCATCAGAGCAGGCCCCAAGCAGCTCTGGCACCACAGAGGCCCCGTGACACAGCCGGCCATCACAAATGCCCTCCTGCCAGAAAGCGTCACCGAAACCTCCGCAAGATCGGTGCTGACAGATGTTTATTCCCCACTTTTGCACAAGGAGCTGAGGACGCCCTTTGTGCTCACAGCACCACGAGGAAGGCACGCCGCGCCCGCCCTGCTGCGATGCTCATTTCTCTCTTGCAAATCACAGTAAATGAGCATCAGGAGGACGGCGACGCGCAACGGCTTCGGGCGGCAGCACGGGGCTCTTCGCTACTTGGCTTCCACACAGACTCCAATAAAGATCGCGCATTTTTATCAGGGCGGCTCATTAATAGCTCTACGGCCTTCTACAATACGGCAGGGAGCAGGGCAGGGCAGGCCGCTGCCGGCTACCCGGCACTGCCCCGCGCCCAGCACCCGCACCGTCACCTCGGAGCCCTGAGGGAGGCGCTGGGGGCACGCGGGCGGGCAGAGGGCGCCGCGCTGAGGGAGCGCAGCCGGCAGCCAGGAGGCGCCCCGCCCCTGCTGCCAGGGCACGTGGGGGGCGGCTCCACACCCCCACGTGGCGCGCGACACACCTCCTCCTCCCTTCCCACCAATCAGCCCCACGGGGGAGGGGCGCGGCGGCGTTCCCCAGCCAATAGGCAGCGGCGGGGCGGGGCGAGGCGGCGATGGCGGCGGCGGTGGCGACGGCGACGCGGAGCTGGCGGTGGCTGTGAGTGAGGCGGCGCCGCCCCGCGGCACGAGCGGATCGGGGGCGAGGGAGCGGGGTCGGGACGCGGCGCCTGAGGGGGGCGCTGTGCGGCGAGGGCGGTGCGGGCGGTGCGGGGCAGGCGTCGGGAGGTGCGGAGGGCCGGAGGCGGCGCGGGCGGAGGGGCGGGGAGGTGAGTGGCCTCCGTGCTCTGACCTCGTGACGCCCCACCTGCGGCACCTGAAGGGCCTGGATACCGTAGGCATTTCGTAGCTGATTGCAGCTCGGAAAGCAAATGGTATCCTGGGCTCCATCAGAAGAGGGGTGGCCAGCAGGGACAGGGAGGTGATTGTCACTCTCTACTCTGTCCTTGGGAGGCCCCATCTGGAGTACTGCGTCCTGGCCTGGGGAATCCAGTACAGGAAGGACATGGAGCTGTTGGAGAGGGTCCAGGGGAGGGCCACAAAGATGATCAGGGGACTGCAGCACCTCACCTATGAGGATAGGCTGAGGGAGCTGGGCTTGTTCAGCCTGGAGAAAAGAAGTCTGCAGGGTGACCTCACTGCAGCCTTTCAGTACCTAAAGGGAGCCTACAAACAGGAGGGGAATCAACTCTTTGAAAGAGTTGATAACAGCAGGACAAGGGGAAATGGTTTTATGTTGAACGAAGGGGAGATTTAGGTTGGATGTCAGGGGGAAGTTCTTTACAGAGAAAGTGCTGAGGTGCTGGAACAGGCTGCCCAGAGAGGTTGCCATCCCTGGAGGTGTTCAAGGCCAAATTGGATGGGGCCCTGGGCAGCCTGGTCTAGTATTAAATGGGGAGGTTGGTGGCCCTGCATGTGGCAGTGGGGTTCATGATCCTTGAGGTCCCTTCCAACCCTGGCCATTCTGTGACTATCAGAAGAGCATGTGATGAGTCTGTAATAAACATAAGTATTGCTGTGTACAGACAGTATTGACCATGGTGTTCTTGGGGAGCCCTGGGACTTGTTTGTGCTGTGCTAGGGGCCTTACAGTCCAGGTTAGGCTTTCCTGCCTTCAGTAACGCCATCCTGCAGGGCACCCAGCGTCATATCCCAGCCTCTGGCTGACTGACTGAGCCTGCTGCTGGAGGAGTTGCATGCATGTAAATGCCTTTCCTTTTCCCCCTGTACAGGATCGTATATGCTAAGAAGGACATAAAACTGTTAGCATCCAAGGAAGGGTAACAAAGATGTGGAAGGGTCTGGAGGACAAGACATATGAGGAGCGGCTGAGGTCCCCGGGTGTGCTCAGAGCAGCTGAGCTAATGGCGGCTGCAGCTCCTCACAGCTCTGCTCTGTGTGACAGCGACAGGGCCCGAGGGAACGTCATGGAGCTGTCAGGGGAGGGGCAGCTGGGGGCTAGGGAAAGGGGCTGCACCAGAGGGTGGTGGGCATGGAATGGGCTGCCCAGGGCTGTGGGCACAGCCCCGAGTGCTGGAGTTCGCAGAGCATTTGGACACTGCTTTCAGACATAGGGTTTGGATTTTGGTGATCCTTTGTGGAGCCTGGAATTGGACTCGATGACCTGCCTGATTCCCAACAGATGTCACAGCCTGTCAGCAGTGGGAACTGCCTGTCCCTCATCACCCGTGCAGCTTTGGAGCCCAAAGGGCTGCCACACAGGTGCAGTCCACGAGCTCTTGCAGGACCTGAATTTGGGGCAGCTAAGCGGTTGCTGACCTGAGCTGGATGAAGAACCAGGAGTCCTTGCTCACATTTCAGCTGGACAGCCATTTAGCTGTGTGCAATGCAGACAGAAAAGACAGGGATGACTTCAAACTTTGGCAATTGATGCACCTGTTGGTTGAATTTCATTAGCAGCTTTGTGGTCTGTAGCAGGAGCTAGCAGGCGCTCCAGTTCTGGACATCAGTGCATGTCCTATGGCTGCCACTTTTGTGTCTTTATGAAGATGTTGCTGTCCTTGCAGTGCTGCTGTGAGAATGCTGTTGGAGTATTTGTGCTGTTAGCAGGCAGATGAAACTGACAGTGCTCAGAGCACTTACAATCTGTTTTTGCTCATTTGTGATTTTTCAAGGCCTTTTGCACTTCCCCTGCTTTGGAAAGATTTTTTTTCTTGGAAAAAGTTTTTTAAAACTCCTTTCAGCTGTTTTGAAGTAATAAGTTCAGCTGTTCTTTTTTTTTTTCTAATTGCTGGAGGCGTTAAGTGTGCTTTTACAAGCAATACTGCAGTAAAGTATTGCATATGAAAACTTTTTTCACCACAGATCTGTGTGGAGAGTTCTCTCTGCGCTTAGTGTTTTTGATGCAAAAGAACATTGCACCTGGTTGCCCTCAGCTATCTGAATGCAAGTGTGCTTCCCCCATGAACAAGAGGGCTTTTTACATCTGTTCCTTTACATGGCATGTTGTGGCCAGAAGCATACCCACGTGCCTGCACCACGTCAGTCGAAAGTGACATTGCTAACCTCACATCTTGGCGGAGTGCTGCAGAGTATGGAATGCACAACGTGGATGTGTACAGCTTTGGGAGTGCTGCTGGAGGAGTGCTGCTTCTGCTGCTGTGCCTCTAAATGAGCGTGATGGATTGCTGTGGTGTGGTGAGGCTCACCGAGTGTCTTCTTGGAAGGTAATAGAGGATTAATGATAATTCCTCGTCACGTCTCGCTCAGGCACTCTGCGTATGTCATCTACAATTTCTGCCCTTGGAACAGAAGATATTTTGCAGAATTGGGAGTTTCTTCTGTTGTCTCCAGTTGCTATCTTCTCTCCCAGGATCCTGCTGCTGTTTCATCTTGTATCTCACAGGACAAGTTTGAGTCTGCTTGGCAAATTAGTCTTGATGATGCTTTTCATGGATTGGACGCTGGAGGGTGCTAATGCAATGAGAGCTGAAATTGTTCCAGCAAATTAAAGGGCTCCCCTTTGTTACTTGTGAAATAGTTCTATTCTTTGTTGCAACATTTAAATGGGAAGACATCATCTGTGGTCCTCACTGGCCGCTGATCTTGCTCACTGTGTGTAGTGCTCTAACCAAGCATGTCAATAAAGCATTAAGTCTGTGAGGGATTTCTTTCCTGAATCTTTGTAAAAAAATAATAATAATAATAATAATAATCATTCATTTTGTACTCAATGCATTTTTAAGTGTGTCTTTCAAGATTATGGGCTTGGGATGAGTTTTACTGACTTTCTAGTGAGTGATAAGAGCGCTCTATGAGGCAGAACTGTTGAGAAACATCTACAAAACCTGTTTTTCTAGAAAGTGACTTTGGTTCACTGAAACTAGCATGGTCACATTGCTGGCTAGGTGAGCACCTGATTGTGGCTCGTGTGCTGAGGAGGAGAGGGGTGGCTTGAACACCACTGATGGAGTCCCTCGTGCTGTGACCCTCTGCCTGGGGATGAACCTGATTGAGCTCTCTAACATCAAGCTTTGGGGTGGCTATATGTATCATATATACACCGCACCTGCTTAAAGGTGTTCCTGCTGGCCTAACATTATGCTGAGCCTATCTCTGCTCTCCTCTGCAGTTGGCAGAAAGATGCCAGCTCACTGGTGTGTGCTCTGGCAATTCCATACCCAGTATTAGGGACTGTGAAACTACTGCCTGAGCCAGTTATTGTCCTGGCAGCAGCAGAGGTACGATGCTGTCTAATTAATGCTAATGAGAAGCAGGGTGCAAAGCCAAGTGTATACAGCTGATCACCCCTGGCACCCCAACAAGTCTGCTTAAAGCTGTCTCAGTCCTCAGCGATCCTTCGTGGCCCTCCACCTGCCTTTGTGGAACCATTAGCAAAATGGGAGCTGCCAGTTATAAAGTGTTTGAGCAAAACAGGATTGTTCCAAATACGCTTTCGCTAGAGGTCTTTCTCACGAGGTATGAGTGAATTACTGCTGTATCTTGTTCCCCTTTCCAACGCGTTGCTCTGTCTTCTCCAGGAAAGCATTACTTTGTGTTTGTTCTTTCACAAGCATTGCAGTGTGCTTACATACAGACTGGTGCAATTTTTCCTTTCTTCTAGAAATACGCAGCAGTTTTTCTCTTGAACAGAAGATGCGGATGGGCATGGAGAAAAGAGCTGTGTGTAGGGGAACCGGGTTAGGTCCTGCTCTGGCACTGTTTGAGATACACTTGCTCACCCAGCAACACAGCCAGCGTGGCTGGTTACGCCGCTTGGCATGATGTCAAGAACCGATACGCTAGCAGTGGTGCCAAAAGGATTTGCAGTTGTGCATTTCATGTGGGCTGCGGCCTAATTTATCCTGAGAGACCCGTGACTGGCAGAGAGGGATCACGGGCCTTATGCCATAGGTACTCAACGGCGTTGCGTTTAAGTGCTGCCAACTGCTGGCTGCTGAACTCAAGGCGCAAAGCCACCCCTTGATGGGAGGGGAGCGGGCCGTGCCTGGGCTGCCCGGCACTTCGCTGAGTGCAGCCTGTCTGTGCTGCTCACGAAAGCCGTGCAAGCGAGCTCTGCGCGGCTCTGCTGCCTTATGCGACAACGAGCTGCTGGGCTGGAGGCCTCTGCGTTCAGGGGTTGCTCAGGCCGGGGGAAATGCCCGTGCTACTGGATGTTCCTGAGGCTGCCTGCCTTGCCTTCTTCCCTCTGCTGCCGTGGGCAGGGCGACCACGCCTGCTTTCTTCTCTGCCATTTTAATTAAAAATGGTTGGCATCGGGGCTCTGCAGCAATGAAAGGGAAATGATGAAACTTTGAAGAATTTGGGGCATAAAGTCGATCTCTAAATTTTAATGTACTCATTGCGTTCAAACAGTTAATAGATGCGTTTTATTATTGGGCTTTCAGGTGACCTAATTTCCCTTAGTACTGTACATTTAGCTTTATACATCTGCACCTAATTTGTAAAAAAGGACTTAATGAGAAACTTCAAACAGTTTAAATGTCAATTACAAAGCAAGAGAGGTTTTAAAGTTCCAGTAATCTGTCCATATTGGTCATCGAAACATGATCCCAGGTGGATGTTAATTCAAGACAGATGGCATTCCAAAGGCACAATTACAAAGAGCTTATATGTTTTCAACACTAACAAGCTGTCACGCTATGTTGTAGCTACACTTCCAATACTGTATAACTACAATTACTGCTTTATCTGGTGTGGACTTGGTAATAAAGGGGTTTGATTCCCCACTCTTGAGTTGTCAGTGGGATTTCTGAGGTGAACTGGAGAGTGGGGTAAGGTAGAGTGAATATCTTTCATTTGGTCATGCTGCTGGGTTATTTTGTTTGATTGGCTGGTGGTTTGGTTGTTTTGGTTTGGTTTTTTGTTTGTTTTTTTTTTGCTTTTAAGTTGGTGAAATGCTATTCAAAGAAAGGAGGGGAAATATTGCATACATGCACAACAAGACTAGCTCATCACAGAAAGATTTCTATTTCCTGGCAACAATAATTAGCATTAGTCTTATCAGCTGCTAGGAAATAGCTATGACGACCTGTTGAAACCCACAACATCCTGGATGTTTTCACTTAAAAAGTCATCTGAAAGCTTTTGGAGCAATGCATGTGTTACTTGGAAAACTGAAGTCAAAGGGATTGATTGTGACTTTACTTGCAATGGTGTCAAGAGGGAGCAGTTCCACCACAGCTGGGCAGAAGCAGTACACCCAGAGCAAAATTAGGTTTGAATTATTTGTAGGTTTCTAAAAGGGTGATTAGGGCCATAGGCAGAGAAAGAGGGGCTGAATGATACAGGCTAAACGCAGGACTTCCCTTAGACCTAAGCATCAGCCTGTGGTAGACAGCAGGATCTGGTGTGAAATGTTTGATCTATGTGTCATATTTTAGATGGACAGGGATCTGTATAACTGATCATAGCTATGTGAAACACAGTAGTGTGTAATTTCCACTAATTTGTTTGTTTGTTTCTTGAAACCAGCTCATGAAAAAGCCAGATTTGCACTGCTCTGCCTAGATAGTGTTTTAATAGGCTTTAAAAATTCTACACTTTTAGGAGCAAGATTAATAATTCTCTCCAGGAAGGTTTTTAAGCTCCTGTGGGTGCGTGTATTCTTTAAAGAGGTTCTGAGAGTGAAGAGCTTACGCGTCTGCTAATTTATCTACCTTTCACTGGAAAGCAGAGCAGGAAGCAGGAGGGCTGTGATGCTTCATCCTCAGAATGCTGGAGTTAAGTGGTGAGGTTTTGCTTTTTAATTTTTGCTTTCAGTTAAAGAATGCTGCAGATGTGTTTTCTGAAAGTACCTTGCTTCCTTTTTGGAGGAGATGCAAGTGTTGTTTGAAATACGCAGCTCGTCAATAAGCGAACTGGACTCCTGAGCTACGCTTGAAACAAAATGCCAATTTTACCTACAGTTTTACTAGGTTTCCTGGTTTATACAGTGGCATTTCAATGGCCTCTAGTAATTGTTTTTAGCAGGAAAAAAAAAAATCAAACAAAAATGAAAAACACAACCCAAAGCTCATTAGCACAGAATTTGGCATGCCTTGAATCGTTAAATCTTTATATAAATGCAGAAGTAATTTGTAGCAAACAAAGTCCTTTATTTTTTTTCGGAAAGGCTTTCTTTTGAATTTTCAATTCTGGCTGCTGAGGTCCAGGTTGTTTTCCAAACGTCAAGTGTGAATTCGAGTACAGAGGAGGAACCAATTCATGTTTTAATTAAATGTTATGTGCGATTCTTGAGTGTCAAATATACTTAATGGTGATAAATGAGCAAAATTATTTGGAAAACAAAAGGTAATAAGAGAATGCTTAGATGAGTTTTTACATCCATGTATTTAACTCAAATTCAACACCAGCAGTGTTGCTCTCAAGTGTTTTCCCCTCAGATTCTGCAGTGCTTATCAGGGTAACACACCGTAGGCCTTTTATTTGTATCAGGCTAAGGTTGAGAGCTAACTGATTTTTAAAGCCAGAGCAGGGAGCTTTCTTGCACCTGGAAAATGAGGAGAGCAAAAGCAAGGGACATGTCCGCATCTTTTCCCTGATGGTTCTTCACCTGTGAATTTGAACTGCAGCGGTAATAAAAGTTTTGTGGACCTCATTTTATGTGAGATCATTAAGCGACAGGAGAATTCAGGCCTAGCTGCCCTTCATAATTCAGGACACCGAAAGGTGCCATTTATAAGCTCAAAGCGCCTGCGGGAAGGCAAAACAGGCTTGTAAAACTTAGGCTCCAAACTCCGAAAGGTAACTTGTTTGTACTGCTGGCTGTAGAACGTCAACAATGCAAAGGTGGTTGGTACTGGTTTTAAAAATGGAAAAACACCTGCCTCTAAGAGGAACTAATAGCCTGGATTTTCATAATTCTGGTGGTGGTGTGGCTTTTGCCTCCAAAGAAAAACCCAAAATATCATGGAGAATGAGCCAGGAAAGACACTGGCAGCTCAGGAAACAAGTCCAGTCTTGGTTCTCCTGTTTTCACTGGTATGCTTCCACTATTTATGATCAAAATGGAGGGAGCAGTTAATGCCTGGAGATGTTGGTTGTTGTGGCAGGACTCTGGTTGGTTCATTTTGTCGTTTGCTCAGTCAGGCTCTATCATACATTCCCAAATGTATGATAGAAATTTAGCCATCCATATCTACAATCTTAAATAACTTCTTGTTATCCGGTTAAACTGTTCAATCTTGTTAAAGTCCCTTAACTACAATTAGCTGGGTGTCAGTTTGCACAATCAGAACTTAAATTCCAATGAAGACAAGAGCTGACTGCACGTCATGTCTGCCTGCAGCACCTCTGTTTTGCTAATCGCCATGAATTCAGCATCTACATGCTTATGCACCCGGTTTTCAGCAGCAACGGGCTATGGAACTGTACCTACAGTGGCATCTCTCAGAAGACATTTTATGTAGGATCCAGAGAACTGGCAGCAATTTGGAGACCTATGTTTATTATGCCATTCTTACACTGCTTCTGTTGCCACGATTGACGTGCTTGGGGCCCTAAAGCATGGAGTTTAGTATGACCCCGGGGCCTTTCCAAGGTTGACTGCAGGACTCAAACCTTTATATCCACTATTAAAAGGCAGTTATATGCCTGTTTATGTTAGAGCCAGGTGCTTTGTTGCCTGTGGACATGCTGTTATTTGACAAAACTTGTGGTTTTTCTCTTTGTCATCAAAATATGAGAAGTGTTCATGCTGTACTTACATTTATCCCTCCCTCTTTGCGAATGGACTGGCTGCCTTCAATGGACTGCTTTGATTCCTGCAGGAGGATTCGAGTCAGGGTTTTCCAGCTCTCCGTAAGGATGTGTCTAACAGCACTACCACAACACTATTACTTCTGTATTTTCTTCATGAAAAATATACACTTGCTAGGTGGCGTTTCAGTAACATCTTTTCAATGGCATTATTTGCACAGCATTTTTAATTTAAGCTCTTTAATCCATAGTACATTTCTAGAGTTTTATGTGTTCATTTATTTAGGCTTTGTGGGCTTATTGCAATAAGCATCAGCTTTTTTGTTGTTGGCTCTGTAATAACACTGAAGCACTCCAAGGCACTTTGGGTTGGGTCAGTGCAAAATACTGACTTTGGTATACTGGAAGCATAAAATCTGTTTTCTTACTAACTGTTTCATTGGGAAGTTGATAGATGTGAAAAATGTTTAACAGGTTTTTTTCTTTCCTGTGAAACTAAGCTACCGAGGAAATCTTCTACTGCTACATGCTGCAATATGTCAGAAACACCGGTATGTTATAGTTGCATCATTATCTAAAGGAAAAATTGAGTGTGGGTTTGAAGTCGACAAGTGATGAAAGTAGCTCTGAGGTTGTCAATTAGAAAGCCAAGGCCTGGAATTGATAAGTTAATGGCCGGTTCCCTTGTCACCCCCTCACTTTTCTGCCTGCTCCCTCCTCACCCCGCAGCAGCTTTATTGCTCAGAACATAAAGGAAAGGCTCGTGTTGCTTTGTGTCCCAAGATTTATCTCACTAATATCATTCACTTACATTCGTGGCGGGTTGCAGTGTTCTTAGTGTAGACAGGTAGCTAAGCACGGAGAAACGAAATGCAGCAGAAAAAAATTATTCTCAAAGTGATGCCTTTTTTTTTTTTTTGTACATGGAGTACACGCAGCAAGTTTGGAAGCATTACATAATTCAACTTGTCTGTGACATTCAGTGGCAGCCAGTTGGAATCCATGTGCTCCCCTTAATGGTGGAGGGCAACGTGCATTTTTTTTTTTCCAAAGGGAGATACTGATTACCAAAGTTTGTGATATAATGCCATATAATGCAATAGTGTTTGCATTTTCCTTGGGCAGGAAGGAGCAAACGTATTGGCAATTTCTCCTTTCTAGAGGAACGTGGCTTTAGACAAATAGGTAAATTCTGGAGCGTAACAAACAAGATTTGAATCATTCTAGGTGTGCCGTATTGTGGGAATCCTCCCAAACTCATGTAAGCAACTTTAAAGGAGTATTAGGAGTAAAACATATTTCAAACAGGCATTGCACAAAACAGGGTACGATTCGTTTTCAGTTTCTGAAAAGCTTATGTACAGTGTGAGGTGTTTATGGCTTGTAAAAGGCTGCAGATGGGCGCTCCTGAACTCTGAGGTTTTCTGCTCATGGCACAGCTGCTACAGTGACAATGGAAATCCAATAATTTTTTCCACATAACCATCTCAACCAGACGAGTAATAATTAAGGGTATGAGAAGGCAGTTTAATTTGTAAGCACATTCAGCTTTTTGACCTTTCTGGTGCTTTCCCAGTGACCGGCAAACATCTGTTGAATGGTAAAAAAACTGCAGTTGCTGTTTACCTGCAGCAAATAATCCAAACAGGGAGCTCAGTGTATGGCTGGGAATCTGGTGTTCCTCTCTCCTTCAGCAAGATCTCAAAATGTGAAATAAATATTATTCTAGCTTAATTCACAGGAAAAGACATATGACATCACGCTCAACAGCTGAGTGCTGGATGGCGCTCCCTCTGCCTGAGGTGCCAGCCCAGCCCAAGAGCCAAGCTGCAGCCTTCTCCGTCTCTCTGCAGGAGGTTTACTACAGAAGAGGTAGCACAACACTATTTTCCATAACCACTTGTTCCTTCTGTACCATACTTTGACTTTTTTCCTGAGGTAGCTCTGTCTCATAATACACATAAATGTTGAAAATGTACAGTGATTTCTTACATATTGTGGCTCTGGAGTTCTTAGTAAAAAGGGAATGAGCTCCTCTAGTGGCCTGTTCCAAGACACGTTATCTCAAGGTGAAGAAAGATCACAGCATCCAGATTAGCCTGATCTGTTCATATCACCCCTAACAGACAGATAGCATAATCACAGGCTTCCCTCCTAAACTGGTCCTTTTCTTGGCATTTTGTTTTATCAATGCAGGAGATTACTGCAGTTACTATTTTGATTTTTTTTTTTCCAGAAAGCTTATAGTGTTAGATCAGCAATCCTCACCTTCCAGGGGAATAGGTATCGCTTTCTGGACTTTTCTTCCCTCAGTCTCTTTCATTTAATTTTATACCTGTTGCCTAGTAGATCTGTTGCTTAGGTACCATCTGGAAAAGCCAGTCTGTCAAATTTTGGCAGTGCCAGTCACTGTTCTGCAAAGGGCAGACCAATGCTAAAAATCTCCAGCCATCTCTTTCTTATATTGCAGCAGGGTGTTGGCCTCTGCACTTGCTTTTCTTTCCCCCCTCCCATTTGTTTTTTGCTGTTATTTAACTACATTTTCTCACTAATGGTAATCTTTCAGGGGAAATCTTTCTTCCCAGCAAGGATGAGACCACGTAAGCTCTTCAGCTCTTTAGAAGCCTGCTTGAAATTGATCACTTCTGTCTGAAGGTCCAAAACCTTACTCTGAACTTTTGACACTGCAGAGATTTATAGGGCTAAAAATTAAAAGCGTTCCCTTGCACCCATGTGCTGTACCTCTTCTGACAAATACCTGGAATCATACATGGTGTTCCTTCCTTCCTGTGCCAGTGGTCTCAAGCCTGGAGCTCCTGCCATGACTCATGTTCACCATATTCAGAATCTTAAAAAAGGGAAAAGCTTGTCTAAATTCAGCAATTTAAAACTTTTGGAACGGATGAAAAACATGTTCAGTACGCTAGAAATCAAAAAGAAAGGAATAAACAGTGCTTACACAAAGGCATGCTAGAAGAGAGAACGATGACTTGGCATTTCCAAATTTTTAAATCCAAAGTAGCCCACTGTTATTTCAACGCAGACAAGAAAGATTTCCTTCGACTGTGTCTGAAATCTACTGTCAAAGGGCTGCATTTCTTGAGGCACCTGCAGGGTTTATTTTTCTTTGAGTGTGAGGGCTTTTTTGAAAATCAGTTTCTTTGTCCTCTTTCGTTTGGGAAATGATCTGCTAACCTTCAAACACCGCCAACAAGTTGGAAAATCTTAAAGAGAAAAAGGAATGCACAGGGGCTTAGGTTTGGAACTGTAATGTGTGACTGTATAAAATCATTTATTCACTAGGGAATGTAGAAGCCAAAACTAAATGGTTTCAAGCCAAGTGTAAACTTATAGGAAGAATTAGCAAGAGTTCAGGCCTCTCTGGTATTACAGACCTCAAGGATGCTTGGAGGTCTTGACCACCTTCCTGATGTATCTGCTGCAAAGCATTACAAGGTCTGCTGTGTTGGGAGGACAGGCTGTAGAATATCTTCACTCTACAACCATGAAGAATGTTCAGAAAAGAAAGATACTGGCATTTTTAAACATTTTAGACATTTCCAGTTTCTTTTTTTCAGACCACTTTCTGATTCTGCAACTGATACAAATATTTTCTAGCATTTTTGTATAGAATATATGAGATGAGGTCTTGCTAGCTCACACCATTAGTAGCTGTGATGCCAGCACCTTCCTTCATAAAAAAAAAAAATAGTTTGGAACTCAATGAAAAGCAAAGAGCTGAACCCACTATCAGTGTGATTGGTAAAATTAGTGATCAAGAAATAAACAACAGTTTCTAAAATAATGGTTTCATTCTTAAAACAAAGTATATTAAAATGGCGCCAAGGCCTAAGCTTACTGCAATCTGCATAAATCATAAAAATAAAGAAAACAGAAACAGTGCTTTCTTGCTTCCAGGTTGGAAGTCAGAACATTGAATTGATGAAAGTCACTGCCTAAACTCTGGAAACCTGAGTTGCTTGCAGTACTGAGTTGGCTTTTGAGATCAGCAGTCTCTTCTGCAAGTACCAAGAGAATATTTTCTTCAATACATTCAATTAACTGAATTAAATGATTAATTTATTCTTGACCAATTGGGAGTTGAAAGAAGCAGAAAAGCTTGTTCTCTACCAATTTGAGAATAAAAGGTAATTATGTGAGGATTAAATTTTGTAATACTACAATGTTGAAGGATATTATGACCAAATACAAGATTGGTGCTAATTCTAGCTAATACTGAGTTATTTTAATAGGCCAATTTTAATCAAGTCACACCACAATTTATGTATGTATTTTTAAGTCCAGCTTGTTTACAACAGTGCTGTGCAGCTGATAAACCATGTCTCTAATTTTGTTGTAATCCAGTTTCCATCCAAAGAAGCATAAATCATATGTACACACAAAGGGACCGGCTAGTAAATAAGAATTGCGCCATACATGATTTTCTAATAAAAATAAAATTAATGTGAAAAAATACATAATGAGGTATAGAAAAGCTTAAATAGATATCAGTAGAGCTACTCTGTCCTTCTGGCTAGCAGTAAGGAGTGCCAAATTTAGTGTAAAAGCTATATTTAGTTACAAAGCAACATACAAACTGAGAATTAACCTTTCTTCAAGAATATAACTAAAATGTTTAAATGGGAAAACAAGATTCAAATTAATTATTTAACTCGAGGTTTTCTGGTTGGTTATTTAACTCATTGTTTTGAAATAAGTGGCTTAAATGATTTCATTCTGCTGAAAGTCATCAATAACTGAGGTACCTATGAGGGAAATGAATGCAAGTAAGTACAAACTTGACAAAAGGATCTGGAAATTCAGCCAGGAATGTGAACTCAAGGGAAAAGGGAAAATAATTTTTTCAGTCCTGTCTCTAAACATTTGGCATATGGGACACCCCACAATGAAATTTAATTACCTCTTCTGCCAATGGGATCATGAGAATAAAGGTGCTTCAGGCGGTAGCAGAATGAGCTCGGGAGGGCGGCTGGGACGAGGAGTATCTCGGTCAGCATCCTTTGGCTGCAGAGATGCCAAATCCTGCTGCAGCCGGTCCCTGGCACCCAGGCTTTCGAGTGGACATCACCCTGTGTCCTTCCACGTGGTGAAGCTCTTCCTGTGGGTGCCAATTCAGCACTTCTCATCATAGAGCTCTGAAAAAACATTGCTTTCTGTTTCTGACCAGACAAGATCAATGACCGGAGTGATGGAGCCGTGTGGTGTGGCGCTGCCAGGCCAAGAAGCAGATCTTACAGTGCTGTGGTGTGATGCTGTTGGTAGCTTTGATGAGTTTCCCTGGCTCCCCACTTTTGCCTCACAGTTATTTCCTGAAATAATGCTATATGTCTTGCTTGTATGTCCTGAGCCTCCAGGAACCTCCTCCCAGTCACTTCGCTCCCGTTGGTGTGCGCAGCAGGGGATTTTTGTAAGGGTGAGCCTGCTGCTCACTGCTGGGACATAGCGATGAAGTGATGAAGGATGTACAAGCAGCATAAAAGCAAGGTGGTAGATGTTTGCAAGGTCATCGATGTGAAAATGGCCCTCCGTTGTCCTGCAGGCAGCCCTGCTAGGCTTGAGGCTCTATGTGGTAACCAAACAATACCAGCACGCGTACGCAATGCTGGTGTAAAGGCTGTGTGTTACCTGCCCCATCTGGCTGCCCGGATTCTGGGTTTAGGGATGTGCTATCTCTTTGTAGTCCTTCTTTGAGTAAAACTTGGATTTTGCCTCACGGATCTCCCTGTGATGCCTCACGCATCCACTGTGAAAGATTAGCATTGTATATAGGTTTTTCTAGACCAATTTTCAGGATGACTTGGACCATTTTTTTCTGTAATGTTTCTAAAACTGGCAGAAGAAGAACTTTTTTTTTTTTTAACGCCTGCATACGCTGCAAGGGATATTTTAAAATAAAGATTTTTTTTTTTAATCTTTAAGCGAGTTTAATATGAGGTGCCAGATTTTAATTACAGTTGGCATTTATAAATGTGGTGCTGGCAATGGCAACCATATTGCTGAAAAAAGGCATAAATTTTGACACCGGCAATATGGGAGCCCAGCATAGGAGACTGTAAACCCAGTTGCATTCTGTTTTAATATGCTGGTTTAAGGAAAGAATTTCTAATGGTTCGTGTTTAAATAGAATGTTTAGGGTTAGATATAAAGTTGTTCTAATTTCAAACTATTTTGTGATTTAGGTCCTACCAAAGATCGGCTGCAGCAGTAGGTTTCTATTAAACAGCCTCTAAATAAGCGTGCTTAAAGTAGGAAAATAAGATGCTTCATTACAAGAAATGAGGTTGGCATCTACCAGGTTTTCCATTAAGTTCCAGGTCACAGACAAATAAAGGAAGTATGTTAGGAAAAAAAACCTTTTTAAAAATAATTAGGGAGATGTCTGTTTTGTTCACCAGATGGAAAATCAGTAGTTGTGGGTGGTCTGTGCTGGATGGGGCATCTCACAATTGGCAGAACTATGCCTTTAACTTTTAAAGTCCTGGGACAAAATGTGAAAGTAATTGACTGTTCAGAGTGCTCTCTCTCTGGATACCTATCATTGCTTTTAAAACCAGGATTTGGTGAGTTTCTGACTTTTTTTTTTTATAAGAATGCTCAAGCTGTTGTGTCTCGTATCGGGCCAATGGGATATATTTTAGTAGCTGTGCATTGGGGCTGTTGTCTTTTGTGATTACGCCCATGTGTGCCTGTACTTGCATGCGCACAACTGAAACACCGCAGCTTTGCAATTCTCTGTTAGCACGTCGTGCACATGTTTTTCATCATATTGTCAATGTTTGCCGTGTCAGGGTGTATCTAAACTGCCAGTTAACAGCACTTGTTTCTTTCCTGTGGCTCGTTCTTTTTTGAGATTCAGATCAGAAATGTCTATCGATTCGCCAGCCTCGCTGAAGAAAGAAGCTGCAACCTTGTTTTTGCAAACAAGAGGAAAATCCCTATTTTAAAATAAGTCAGGGCGTTGGAAAAGCTCCATGAATCAGGAATATCATTTTTTTAGAACAGTCAAGTAAATCAAGTGTGCATATGCAAGGAAGATGTGTATACATATGCATGTGAAATCTGGTTATTTAAGAAGGTGTTTGAATTTTCTCGGTGGAGTTTGCAACTTTGCTCACCGTTGCTGTTCTGGTGCTTTGTAATTTCCAAGTTAATGTGGAAAAATAGTATATAGAATGTGGAAGAAGAGTTAGGAAATCTTTGCATTCACATTACAAAACACAGATTTTAGTATCTGAACCGTGATAAGAATGAGTGCTGATCAGAGGTGACCTCTAAAAGAATGAGACAGAACCCATTTATGGCATAGGAGGTAATTGCTTTAGATTTTCCTTACTTTACAGCCAATTTTTTTGCAGTTATCTATATGAATGGTCACGGAGAATTGAATGTGCGTGTTATGTGTATATTGTAGCTTGTGTTAAACCGATCCCCACACTTACTATGGACAAGCATTCTTGAAGATAAGTGAGGCACTCAACTTAGTACCTTCTTTGTAAAATCCCTTTTGCTATGCATGACATGTCCTCTGTGTTTTTTTCCTTGCAGTAAATTATAAAGCTTTTTTCTTTCCATGAATCTCCTTCCAAGAAAACACATCCAGCCTAATAACACTCGCCTTGAGAACGGTGCATTGCCTCCACTACAAAGCCGTGTTTTCATTGAAGAGATAATTATAATATGGTTTAATGTTCTTGTCAACCCTGAAACACTGTCCCTAAAGAGTGCTATTCTGGAGGGTGTCTTTTTGAAGAGAGCTGAATGTAGTTAGGAAAACACACATAGAGCCACACACTTTTTCTGGTAAACTAAGACAGATTTTTAATGCAGTGTGTGCTTGCTGAAAAGAATTAGACGTTTTCTAAGGAGATAATTTAGGGCTGCTGCTTCATCCAGATTTCCTTGTTGAAAATGTGGAAATTTTGCTTCGATTTATTTATTTTCACACACACGCACACAGTGTTTATAGACTTTAAATCTATACAGAGACATAAACCCATGACAATAATTAAAATGCTTTTAATGTGCTTTGAGGCGCAGACTTCAAATGAGTAAAAAGCCCAAACTGGAACACAAATGGTTCTTCCCCGGCAACAAACATGCTTGGCTGTTGATATGCTGTAATTTTCTGCTTTACTTAGTGAAAACAGCAATTACTTATTTGTCCCACGTCCCCCCCCCAGCACAGATGCTCCTCAGTCTGTCCATTTTCTGGGCGCTGAGCAGGCTGTGCGAGTGCCTGTGCGCGTGCATGTGCTTTAAAGCAACGTAAGGCAAGTTCTCCCCTCACGCACCGTGCCGCTAACAGCATTTATGTGACACGGCCACCAGCCTGCCACCAGCTCCAGACAATGGTGTGAGTGAAAAGTAGTGCTTTGCTGTGGAAACGTTTGCTCCCAGGTGCAGGTTTGTAAAGCACCGAGCAGGGTTTACAAATGGGCGCATGTGCAGAGAAAAGCTGGATGGTCACACCAGTTAGGGCCGCCGCCGGGCTGAACAAATCTCTAACATTGCCTTTGCTGTCTCGTCTTTTGTGACGGTCGGGTGGTCGTGAACTGTGCCTGGTGCTACCAGGAGCTGCGTATTGGGGAGCAAAAAGCCTCGGAGTGGAACTGCGGCAAGGCAAAATTCCCACTGCCTGCAGCCGCCCTGGGGTGTTCCCGCAGGTTTCAAACCCAGTTACAGCTGGTAAGCTTGTGGCCACTCCACAGAAATACTTCTAACCAACAGGAAAAAAAACAGACTTGAAAAGGTACGGACGACACAAGTCCTGCAGGCAGCACGAGGCTGTGTACGTACACGAGCAGCGCGTGTTCCAGCCCCACACGGCCTGACTTCTGAATCTGCCGTTTGCGGTCTTGAATTTAATACCTAATTATTTTTAAGGGCTAATCTTAAATGAGGAATATGAGCTAATTAATTGAAAGTAGGCATTTTACTAAGTACGTAATTAGTGTAATTCTGTAGAGGTAGTTTAATAGGAGCACAACGCGTGGAAAAAGTGTATTATTTGATTCTGCATTACAGTCATCCAATCGCTAGCAATCCATTTGCTTGCTCTGAAGTCTATGGGATTTTTTTTTTATTTGGGTAGGAGGAATCGCAAAGTAGGGCCTTACATTACTGCAGAAAATAATCTTTCTAGAGAAACTTTTCACCGCCAAAACCTGCCTGACAGACAAACATTACAGGGTCAGTACTGCCACACACCGTTATAATATCCTTGAGATTTTTCCCCTGGGGAAATCTGCAGTGTAGAAGGCTGCCCTTCAGAGAATGAGCGCGTGTTTCAGGCAGAACCAGTGTTTTATACCCACATCATCAACTACGTTTTGCTTCTCCCACCATTTTGCTTTTGTTTTGCAGTGGAAGGAAAAAGAAAATACCAAATCTTAGTTGATGAATTTTATCAAATGTTACTTAGTGAATTTAGATGAGAAGTGCAGGAGAGGATTCCTGTTGTTCTTTTTCGTTCTATCTTCTGCTTTCTCACTGGAAATTTTCCTTATGAGTTTGTTTTGTTTTAACAAGATAAGTTCTAGCCTCATCTCTTTGATGCAAATCAGCATATGGATTTTTCATTGGCTTGTTTTGTTGGGTTTTCTTTGATTTCTTCATTTGTTTTGATTTTGGTTGTTCTTTTTTTTTTTTCTTTTTCTTCCCTAAAGTACCCCTTTTAATTCTGGAACAAGTAACTCATTCTGAGATTAAAAATTGGAAGAAAGGTATACAAGACTTCCCAAGCAGGCGAACATGACTAACTTTTGTAATTATACTCCTTTCTCCTCCCTCCCCCCCTACCCCCCAATATTAATTTCTTTATTTTTAAAATTTTAACTATGAAGATGTCACATTTAAATCCACTGGCATGCTAGATGCTGCAGATGAGACTCGATGATACCATCTGTCCTGACAGGCAGGTAGCTTTGCTGTTTCATTTCCTCATAAATTGCCCTCTCTGGGAAAGACTGTCAAGGGATACTTGCAGACAGCCCGTTTCGTGCTGTCCTCCTGCTGCCCAGAGGCACTCTTGCCCAGACAGACATTCTTGCTCCATTCTTAACGTGTCCATATATTCCGCTCTCTTTCTCAGTGAAATTTTGCAAACAAGGAGTTAATTGTTAAGCTCCAAATACTCTGGGTCTTTGTTTGAAGCCAGCTTTATTTTTAACACCTTGTGTATTCTGAGGCACTTGATTTCCAGCTTTCACATCCAAATGTTGTGATGGAGAGAGAAAGTGAATTGAAGGCTGCATTGTCATGTTGTGGGTGATAGCGTCTTGCTTTAGTGGGTAAATGCAGTCTCTGACCCCATTTCCTTTGGAAATTCCCATGAGTTGCATATTATTGATGTCAACTGATTCACTAGTAATATTCTATTTAAAAAAAAAAAAAAAAAAAAGCTGGAGGAAAATTTTGCTGAAATTCTCTTCTGATGCATTTTTATTATTAAGCTTGTTTTCTTTTATGATAATGGCATTCATTCAGCCTGTAGACCTCCATACATAGTGCATTCTTACAATTCTTTGCTCATAATGGGAGGCTCCGCAAAGACATGCGCCAGCTCGAGACAGCCTTCGTCAGGCTGCGGAGCAAAATGCCCACGAGTTAGGAAATGTCAGAATTATGATAGCTGGTGCAATTGAAGTTTAGGCCTCTTACAGAGTCGCATGATAACGTCGTCTTTAATTTCAGGATCATACAGTTTTTTCCACAGGACTTCTGTCTCAGTTACTGAGCAGGATGGACGATGCTGAGTTAATGAGCAGTTATTCAATATTTTGTTTTCTCCTAATTTTTCAATGTGTAGCCCTAGGCCTTATTTACTGCACACTATTGAAACCCTGCTGTGAAGACAGAATTGTTAATTTCCTCATGAGCTTTTCTATGGCACTTATTGCTATAAATATCTGAATGCTTAACAAACATTAATTAATTTATCTTCAGAAAACCCTTGCGATGAAAAGGGCTGGTATTACTGCTGTTTTACGAACAGAGAGCTGAGGCACAGGGAGATGAGGATCATGACTGTCCCACAGACATGAGTGCTCAGTTGTCAGCTTACAATGAAAGGAGGGATCTGCATTTCAGCATTCAGTTTTGAGGAACCTTGCCATCAGAGCTGAAAAGCAAGGCTGGGTTAGAGAATCACAGAATCATAGAATCACCAAGGTTGGAAAAGACCTAAAAGATCATCCAGTCCAACTGTTCAATAAGAAATAAGCTTCTTCTACTCTTACGAGAAGCACTAGTGAGTTGAGCTGTGTAAAAGCTGTGTAAAAGCTCAATTTATTTAATTAATGGCTTCTTTGTATTAAAAGAAAAAAAAAATCACTATGCCGAAGACAAAAGTAAAGAACATCCACCAAAAAAACAGAGGCTTTGGGCACACAAGTCCTTTTCGCCTGCACTCTTTTACTTATGTGCAAATAATTCTAATTCTATGCCAAGTATAAAATTTTGGAGACTCACAGAGCATTGTGGCTACGGCTCCACAGGAAAAGCTGGCAATATGTGGAATATTCAGTGAGCAGGGAGCTACCTGAGTCCAGAGAAATACTGCAAAAATGCCATGCCTTAAATCACAGGCTTTTCTTAAATCTAGCAACCTTACTTTGGGTTTCAGGAAAGTGCTTTTGTTCACTTGAGACTCACTCAGCCCTTTATTGCAGTCACAGAAGCATCTGGGAATTTTATTGAATTAGGCAGGACCCTAGCAGAATATGAAAGGCAGATATGAAAACACTGATGGGAGCACCTTCTTATAAATTGTTCTGTGGTAAGAAGCAATGGCATCGGTTCTTTCTGAAAAGATTCAAACATGTTGCTTTCCAGAACACTACCTTAACTAGCATTATGCTTGGCTTACCAGATAGAATCATAGAATCATAGATTCACTCAGGTTGGAAAAGATCTTAAAGATTGTCAGTCCAACCATGACCTAACCATACTACCCTAACAATCCTCCACTAAATCATGTCCCTGAGCACCACATACAAATGGTTTTTAAACACATCCAGGGATGGTGACTCAACCACCTCCCTCAGGAGCCTATTTCAGTGCTTAACAACCCTTTCTTTAAAGCAGCGTTTCCTACTATCCAATCTAAACTTACCCTGGTGCAACTAGGGGCCATTTCCCCTCGTCCTGTCACCTGTCACCAGCAAGAAGAGACCAACCCCGCTCTCACTGTAAGCACCTTTCCCCAGACTGAACATCCCCAGATCCTTCAGTCTCTCCTCATAGGCCATATTCTCCAAGCCCTTCACAAGCCTTGTTGCCCTTCTTTGGACCTGCTCCAGCACCTCAATGTCCTTTCTCTATTGAGGTGCCCAAAACTGAACACAGTTCACCTCACTCGAGGTGAGGCCTCATCAGTGCTGAGTACAGGGGCAGGATGACTTCCCCAGTCCTGCTCACCACACCATTGCTCATACAAGCCAGGATGCCATTGGCCTTGTTGGCCACCTGGGCTCACTGCTGGCTCATGTTCAGCTGACTGTCCATCAGAAGCATTTGCTTGGTGGAGGGCAGATCCAGCTCCTGTCCTTGCTCCAGTTAGTTATCCAAATAATGTATGTTAACTAAGTGCTGTTTAAAGTAAGAAGGTAGATTTTAGATGAGTTCATTCATCATCTAGCCTCAAAGGTTATGTTTGGGCCTGTTAGTGTCATCCCCTACATATCCAACAACCATACAACGATACACCAGCTAGCACGACTTCTGTGTCTCCAGTTAAGGTCAAAACCTAAAATAAAATTAAAAAAAACATCCTAAAACCTTAAACTTTCAAAAAGGAAACATGAACAGACAAACAAAAAAAGCCTCCCAGGTTTCTACGGTCTTCTTCATCCAGTTGTGATTCAGTTCAGTCCTTTGAAACATCTTTGGGAATGTATTGCTAAAGGTGATTTCATAAGCTGTGTGTCCCAAGGGCTGAATTTATGTTACAGCAAAAGGTGAACTTGGCTGCTTCCTAATTTCTTGTTCATTTGTTTTGTAGTCTTAGTGATGCAGTTTAGGGTAGTCTAGCCAGGCTTGCTGAGAGGGCATTTTAGCACAAAATGACACTGAACCTTCCATGGTCTCCTGGCACAGCAGCTGGAGAGCTGGGCTGAGCAATGCCCGGGTATGAGTGTGGTGTCACACCAAGGTGTTGGGCACTGATGCAGTATCAGCACCCTCTGGCTTGGTGCAGCAGGCAGGAGACTCATCTTCGTAGCAAAAGACACAGGAAAACAAGATCGCAGGAGATGGAAGGAAGATGGGTATTGCAGTACCATTAGCCTTTCCATCACCCAGTACAAGCAGATCATTGGAGTCATGACCTGCCAAAGTCCCACTGCCTTGTCTAATAATTCGATTACATTTGATGGCACTGATACTTCTGTTTTTTAACGGTGTTCTAGGTTGTTGTTTTTTTATTATTTGGGGAGGATCTCTGTGACTAACAATGCGTATGTGCATTGGGTGCCACTGCATGTGATGCAATGCCTTCTGCTCCAGCTCTGTCCTGTCCTCAGTGTGTTGTTTCAGTCCTATTCTTCCTCCACGGCTTCACAAAACCTCGGAGTTCTGTGGGAATGCCCCATTGCCTCACCTTCCCAGAGCTGCTGGGAGCCACAGTCACAGGGCAGAAGTTGTGGGATCTGTACCTGAGCTGTGCCCATGGAGCTGCAGCAATGGACTGGGATGCTTCATGGTTTAGTCTGACCAAGGGCTGTGCATGGAAGGAGCAAAGCAAAACATGCAGATTATTACCATCACGGATGTAACAGATCTTACCTCCTGATGTTGCACTGAAGTTTCTCAGAGTTTTTGAAGTTGGGTAAATCTGGGTGACTTCTAATGAGCATGACAACAACATAACGTACAGTCCAAATACTCACAGAATCACAGAATGGCCAGGGTTGGAAGGGACCTCAAGGATCATGAATCTCCAACCCCCCTGCCACATGCAAGGCCACCAACCTCCCCATTTCATACTAGACCAGGCTGCCCAGGGCCCCATCCAACCTGGCCTTGAACACCTCCAGGGACGGGGCATCCACAACCTCTCTGGGCAGCCTGTTCCAGCACCTCACCACTCTCTCTGTAAAGAACTTCCCCCTGACATCCTAAATCTTCCCTCCTTCAACTTAAAATCATTTCCCCTTGTTCTGCAGTTATCAACCCTTTCAAAGACTTGATTCCCCTCCTGTTTGTAGGCTCCCTTTAGGAACTGAAATGCTGCAATGCTCCCAGCCTTCCTTGCTAAGTCTAAAGAAATTTGAAGAGGAACATATTTAAAGGTACTGGTAATTTTAATACAGTGAAGAGCCTCGTTCATTTAAATCACCTGTTACCATTGAAGGTTCAAGTAACTTCAGCCTGAAGCAACCATGTAGCACAGACATCCCTCTCTGGTGCCTAGGTGCAGACCAAACCAAATGTGGAGGTTTGAGGTTTTTGTTAACAAAAAGACCAACATTGCTAATGCAGACCCCCTGCTATTGAAACACCAGAAGTGTTGGACTAGCAAATTAGCACAGAGGAAATCTGCAATTGCAGAAAAAGTCGGGTCTCATGATTGTAGCAATTGTTTACATCTTTCTACAACAAAAAAGACTGTTTAATCACGTTACATTACAACCCTGTGTTCAGATAGTGGGCGCTCACATTATTGCTGTTGTGAAGATGAGTTGTCACTTCTCTGATCTAGGTTGCTCTCACAACAAAGAGGCATTAAAGCTTTCTGTTTGAAATAGAATAAATAGAATAATTTCTTCTGGTGTGAGGCTGTGCAACAGTTTCCCTTGTACGCGCCCTAAAGTTTAGCCTTCACTAATTGGTTCAGAAATGAAAATTAATCAGTGCAAGGGAAGGGAATTCACAGCTGAATTCTAATTACAGAGTAAATAAGCAAAACCATGGTCGGACAAGGCGAAAGCGTGGCATGGGAGTGTAACGCACAGCTCTAGCTTGTTAACTGGAACTGCTGTCCTGAAACAGCTCTGTGTGCTAGCTTTTACCAGCAGCAGGCAGCTGGAGGAAGGCAGGAGATGTACATTTAGGAACCAGCTGTGCTGGTTGAGAGTGGCTCTACTGCCGCTCCAGGAGATGTGATTGCTTCTGGGGATCTGCCTCAGAGATACCTGATACACTCTAATGGGTCTCATTTTGCCTGGAACAGGGTTGGGGGCACTTCTGCAACCTTCTTCTACTGGCAGGGCTGGAAGCCGATGGCGTCTGGCTGCTGGGTCCTCCCAAGCACCCCAGGTTGGTGCCTGAACAGGTCCTGTTTGGAGGACATTTGCCTGCAGCCTTAAATCACTGAAAGCAGCGTGCGTCCTGCTGCTTTACGCTGCTCCCTAGAAGGCATTTCATACACCTGTTTCTCCCTCACTAAGCTCATAGGCTTTCTTCTGACACTCAGTCAATGGCACCAGATTCCTCACCATTTCAGTAAAGGTATCTTTCCTTTTTTTTCCATGTTCTCTGTGAAATGTAAATTCACCCATTGGTTGATAGGCTACATCTTTCCTAAGATTCTGTTCAGGTAACATTAGGTTGAAAAATGTAAAGCAAAATATCCAGAGTTTTGGAAAATGATAGTTTTCCGCTCCTGATATTTCTCATTTAAAGAAAATTGAAGAGCATTTTGTTTTACTTTGTTTTGCTTTCATTCCTCACACTCTCTGTACCTCTTACCTTTTTTTTTTTATTTTTTTATTTTTGGTTTGATAAAAAGGCCAGTAAAATGAAAACCATACACCAGGATGTGCCCGTACACTTTGACTGAAATAACAAAACGCCAAAGCTTTGACAATGATTTTTTTAATTAGTTCTTTCTCAATACAGAAAAAGAAATTCAACAAGCTGTAGTTAGTGCTTCCCTTGCAGTGCTCTTTGTGCTTGTCTGTGAAGAGCAATACAAAATTCTGTAGCTACAGAATTCAGGCTGGTATCCTGGTTTGCTCAGGGGTCATGTGAAAACACGGTGCTGAACCCTGTGCAATTGTTGCTATCGCCAGCTTCTGCTGCTTCTGTAAGGAGCAGAAGCAACCACAAGTGAAGTTGTATGGAGCAAGGGAAGATGATTCCTTTTTGCAATCTCTTTTCTGCTAGACTTGTAATGGCTTAACTTGAATTGGCAAATGGTGATAAATGCTGATTTTAAAAAAATAAAAATCATTTTGAAGGATTTATAAAATGTTGAAAATTGCAACCGTGCAGGTGTACATCTGGTTCTCTGACATGTGCTCCTTTCTGCCTCTTTCTGCTCTGAAACCGTGGCACTGCCTTTGCACTTTTAGAGGGACTTAGGAAGGAAAAAAAAAAGAGGCCAGGCTTGACAAAAGCTGCTCTCAGCAGTTATGTGGTGAAGTTAAAGCCTATTAGCCACTGATTATTTTTCAAGCAGAAATTAAGCCCTGCTATGCCCAATGGATACCATCTCCAATGGAAGAGCCCCCAGCGTGGTGAGCTGTACTTCCATGGCCACGCTGCCTTCTCCAAATAACAACACTGCCACGAGTTTTTCTCGAGGAGAGTGCAATCTGCATTGTGTGCTTTCGAGGTTTTCTGCTGCTGCCGAAGCTAATTTAATACTTTAAATTAAAGCCTAATCCTCAGCCCGATGGGGCTTCATTTCAGGCCCATAAAACGTGCAGATCCGCGCTCGCTGCCCTGGAGTTGGAATCCCGGGGGACGCAGGGTGGCAGCGGGAACAGGCCCGGCCTTCCGACGTGCGAGGCTGGGGCCGGAGGGAGCGGTGGGAAGGAGCAGCGGTGGGAAGGAGCAGCGGTGGGAAGGCCCGGCCCGGGGCCTCGCCCTGCACGCCGCCCTCCGCGCGGGGCCGCCGCGGCCGCCAGGTGGCAGCGCTGCCCCGGCGGAGCGGAGCGGGCAGAAGCCGGCGGCGGGGAGAGCCCCGGGCGGGCACGGCCGCCTCGTTTCCCGTCCTCTGATACACGCATGGCTCGCTTTTCTCCTGTTCAGCGATGGTGTGCGGCTGGCTGAGCGTCGTTTCCTAGGGTACCACTGCGTCGGACGCTTGACTGTGTAAAGAGCCATTACTGTTCCACGCAGGTGAATTGTTCGTGGATGACAGTCATAGAGATGGCAGCGGTTAGCTTTAGTGCCTCCATCACAACATCTGCGCCTTTACAGCCAGCTGCAGGAATGTGAATGCACGGACGGTCTGCGGCCTGCCTGATGAGGAAAGAAACAGACGTGGCATCAAATAGTATTGTCTAAGGGCTGTCGGCCTAAATCCCTCGTGCTGTAAATCGGACCGATGCCATTTAATCCAAAGGAATTGCACTGCTTTGTGAAGAATTTTGTGGTCGACTGTTCAGGAAATGCCTGTTTTCTGCTGGGAAGGAAGGAAGAAACGAGCCCAGTTCAGCCCCGTCGCCATGAAGTGACGGCTGTTGTCTGATGCAGCTCTGCTGCTGCTGCTTGGTGCGATGCTCGCAGTGTACATGCAGCAGTGATTCATCGCCACGCTCCTTAGCTGAGATAGCAGCCTCGCCAACCCTGCCGCTAAGGTTAACCTGTATGATGCATAAGGACAACAGATGGGAATTCTGGTGTGGAGCCACCACAAAAAAATAAAAACATGTTCCAAAGGGAAAAGGATCTTGTATTTCTGTGCCTGAACCTTTGATCTTCCTTCACATCTGAAGGGAAGAGTAGACCTTTTGCTGAAGACACATGGTTTTGCATCTGTGAAAACACAGCTGTATAGAGCAAAACAACACTGGTGGAAAACACAATGGGTTCGCTGTGTTACTTTAGATCTCAGCATTAAAGTTCTTAAGAAATACTGTTTTTTTCAAAGAGCCTTCCAGAAGCACACTCTCATTAGGCTGTTGTTTGTTGAGATTTTATTCTGTGGATGTTAAGGTTCATCGGTGATCAGGAGACATCTGCTACCTACATAGTTAAAACGAGATCCTGGGAAAAGCCTGGCAGCCCCTCAGTGGCCCTATTTTAATGGTATTCTAAAAAAATACGGAAATGAAAGCGTCAAAATTTATAGGAAAGCATGGACTGGCAAAATAACCTTGAGAAACAGTCTCACTACAGAGAAAACAATCCCTATCACAAGTGCTGTAGTTCGTAGTGCTGTGTATAAAATATATAGCTATTTCAGAATAGCATGCCATCTTTCCTCAGTCGCCTCAGAGCTCCCTGGAAAGCAATAGGGGTGCCTCTGGCCACAGCCTGAGCACCGTGGCAGCTCTGCCATCATGCCAGCTGCCTGTCCCCTGCCTCCCAGTGTACACAGTGACACACTGCTGTCCCAACCATCCAGAGCATCCCAGCCAGCTCCGTGAGCTTGCTTCACACCTCTTGTTTCCCAGCAGCACCGCTGCTTGCTCTGTTGGGTCAGGAGTCCCACTGAGGTCCTCTTTTTACACGGACTGGTTTATTGCAAAGGGCAAAGAGAGGAGCTGAAAGGAGAAATGCTCAGTGTGCACAGCTCGGCAAACACACTGTTATTTCTTTGAATGTAGCCAATTGCTTCCTGAGCAGGGAGTGAATCGGACTCTTCTTTTAATTCCTGATGCTGGCACACCAGTGTTTTGCTCTTAAAATGGATCTGTCTTGCAGCCTTACAGTGAATTTTCAAATGTGTTCAGGTTCCTAAACATGCAGCTGGCACGTAATTGGATTTTGAAAAGAGCATAAGCAGGTTAGACATGGCAGCATCTACCGAAATCGGTGGGATTTATGTACCAATCCTGCTCTCAAAGATCCTGCCAGGTGCCCAGAGAATCTTCAGTAGCCCTGGAAAATCTGGTCACAGTCCATCCCTGTGGTCGCTCCGCTCACATCAATATTTGTCTCCCATCTCTGCCCCCTGTCTGGCCTGCACTGATGCCGGAGCCCTCTCCTTTGTAGTTCCTAACTCAGGGACATCCCTCTTCATGCCACCTACCCAACAGGCTCTTCAAAGGCTTGGTCAAGCGGCCCTGCACCTGCTCATATTTTTCAAATTAACTTACCTCTCCTTTCTAGTGACTTTTAATTCATTCTTTGCGTTGTTTTGACTCTGTATTTGGGGATAAGAGGCTGTACAAACAGGTATGTGTGTACACACAAGGAGGGCAGCGTGCTGCAGATCTCTGTGAATCTGCACGTCTCCAGGTGGACTGCAAGCCGACAGGGCATTAATTTTGTGATCTGCCCACAACTGCTGGGTTTCATATTTAAAGCATGGGAACCCAGAATCAGAATATTAGTATTTTTGATTCCTGGCTTGCTAGAGTGGTCGCCTCATGCAAGCCGTTCCCCATCTGTACAGTGGATCCTGCCTCTCCCTGTGCACGCGTGTCGAGCCCGGGTAATTAATTAGAGCCCGTGCAGCCCTCTGAAATCCTCTGACAGAAGGTGCTGGAAGGTGCAGCAGGCTGCTTGGGGCTGAGCAGAAAGCTGCTCCCCAGCTCATTCCCAGAGACATGCCTCTGTTTTCTTCAGGGGGAAACAAATTAGGAAGGGAGCAACCGGCACGCGTGCCTCCCTTGCCGCGCATCCCAGCGATAACAACAGCTTCATTAGCGAGCTGACAAAAACAAGCGATGAAATATTAACAGTGAACACAGTCGGGGGAGCCTCTGCGAGCTTCCCTTTGGAAGGAAGCTTCATGGGCGAACCAAAGTGAAGACGTGAAGGCAGGGAGGGGCTGCCCCGATGGTCTCCTGCTCGTGCCGCTGCCTCCCGGCCGGGTCCCTCTACCGGCGGCCGGCGGGTGTCGCTGCCGGCCCGTCTGTGCGCCCGGCCGGGCCCGGCCCTGCAGCCAGCGCGGGGCTTTTGGGGAAAGGAGGCGGTCCCAGGCCGCGCCGCGGGCAGGGGAGGAGGTTGGGGGGTTTCGGTGTGTGTGTGGGGGGAGAAATGGGGAATAGCGGCTTTATTCTTGTCTTTTTTTGGGGGGGTTGGGATGGATGGGAGGGCGAGCCCCCCTCAGCCCGCGGCGGGCGTTGCTCCGCAGGGTCACAGGCTGTGGGGCAGCGATCCGCTCCCGCGTGCCGAGACACCATCGAAATGCCGCCGGTAAAGGCAAATTAGCGACTTCTTTTTTTTTCTTTCTTTTTTTTTTTCTTTTCTCCCTTTTGCTGTCGTTACACGCGTAGGTGTGCGCTGAAGACAATAAGTGTTTGCATTTGGCCGGAATATCGCTGAACACCGGTGCCAGCGTTAATTTCCTATCTGAGCAGCGAGTGAGGGGCTGTAGGTGGGCATTCGTGCTCTTACAGACACGTAGGGGAACCATTTTCCTTGGGCACTGCCGTGCGTGTGCCACCAGCACGGTGCCTTCCCGCCGGGATTGCCGTTCCTCCCCTTTCTTAAGGAAAAAAAAAACAAACGAAAAAACCGATAAATGCTTTTTAACATCTCCCGATGTTCTGGGCTGTCCGTGTCCCCGTTTTGTCCTTTTGCGATGGATTCACAGTAATTTGCAACTTTTGAAAGCTACTCATTGTTTCTCAGAACTTATTGAAATGCACAGATATGTTAAATAGGGAAGAGAAAAAAAAACCAAAAACCCACCCGATGACTTCTGTTTCACTGCATATGCAAAGGAGCGTAGCCTGCCTGTTCCCTGGCGTTTGTTAGTCACATCCTGTTGTCCATTGTTTTGCTGTTTGTGGTGCGAATCCCATGTATTTAATGGTAAAGAGCCAGGGTGGTTTTCTTCTTCCAGCGACGGTGAGATGAGCTGGGCAAAAGCGCTGCAAACGCAGGAAGAGCGGAGATGCCGATGTGCAGCTCCATCGCAGAGCTGTGCCTGCCCCTCGCGAGGCTCTGCTCGCAAATATTGCCCTGCACTGCTCTGCTTCCCGACTCATTTTGGCCCAGACGCTGTGCGAATGAATACGTGGAGCAAACTTTGCCGTTCTTCCCGCGAGGAGCTGCAGGCACGGCGCTTTGCTCCTTTTTGCCTGCCCGAGGAGGTGATCTGCTGCTTCTCTAGGCTGCCTGTTCCTTTAAAATCCTCTCCAAATCCCGCAAGAAAAGCTGTTTGTAGCAACAGGCCTGTTTCTAACGTTGGGGGGACACACCGTTTTCAGACGATGAGATTTTCAGGGAAACAGAAATAAAAGGTGTGAGTTTCGTAAGTGGAAGGACAACACCGATATCAAAGCGCCGTGGTTCCAAAATGGTTTTATTGAAAAAGGACATTGAAGACCGAATTTGTGATGTCGTTATGGCAACAGAAATAGTTGGGTTGTGGTGTGTGTATCCAGAACGTAAAATTGTAAGACAGCGGCAAAATAAGCGCAGTGCTGTAGTTGGAAACCAAAGAGATCAGTGGCAGCCCCGTATCTGCTGGTCTCACTCGCAGCCTGCAGTGAATGCTGCAGTCTTGCTCTCGTGTGCCCAGTGCTACCGTGGTGCTTTACCCAAGGTGCGAGCAAGGCACTGCAGTATTCACTGCCTTGAGGTTTACGTTTGTCATTTTTGCTGTTGCCACGCTGGCACAGTGATATTTAGCACTGTTCTATATTTCCTCCTTTTCCAGAACCTGTGACTTCTCTTCTGCCGTGCTGCAGGGATGTGTGCTCTGATCCCTTTTTGTCCCTGCCACTCTCCGCCTTGCCTCCCGCAGGACTGTCGGGAGCAAAAAGAGCTGAACGTGCTCCCCTTAACTCTTTGCAATGGTAAAATGCTGCCTCTGCCTCCAGTCCAGTCGTTAAGCTGCAGCCCATCCTCGCAACCCGCGCTGCTTTAGAAGCGGCAGCAAAATTTGGCTGCACCGTAACACGCTTCGGGAACCTTTTGTCCCGCATCTGACATGGATGAATTTGCCAAGTTTCAAATTTCAGGGGCACGGCAGTACATTTGTAAGTCAGTGTTTTTGTTATTCTGGAAAAGTTATTTGACTTGCAGGCTTTCTTAGCTTACGTTTAATAAAAAGGAGATGGAGTGTGACATTGGGCAGTTTCACAGCGTTATAGGTTTGGGCTGTAAACAAAGACAAATGAATCTCGATTACTTTCAGTCTCGGAAGTTTGCTGTCATTTGTTCATAAACTGTGAAGCTGATGCTACGGGATGTTATTCAGGAAAACAGGGCTTGAAGCCGCTGACAATGTGCCTGAGTAAGTACTGCGGGACCAGAGCCTCTGCCTGCTCAAAATACAGTACCTGCATCCGAGGGAAAGAGCTCCTGAGCTGCTCTCCCCGCAGCACTTTTGATTCTCTCTGGGATTGCCTTGCTAAGATGCTGGTCAGGATGTGAAGAGAAAAAGAGAAATTGAGGTTTTGGACTGATGCTCGTTTTTGGTTTTGGTGGTTGGTTTATTTTTTTCCTACTCAACCTCCTCAAAGCAAAGCAAAACAAAAGAAAAGAAAACAAAGCAAAACAAAGCAAAACAAAACCAAAAAGCTTTTCTTCAAGCATCTGATTTTAATTTGATGCGATTTTGTAGAGGTTTCTGAAAAATTAAAGCATATTCCTCCAACGTTCTGAGCTTAGATTTTTAGCATTTTACAATATAAAATTACTTGACATTATTTAATTGGACATGAGGGTGTAATACAGGAATTTCCGTTACGTGATGGATTAATTGTTTTCCTAATACTTTAAAGGCTGGGATCCAAACATTTTTCCATTCTATTGCGAAATTAACTGCAATAAATCTGTCAGACCCAATTATTCATTTAAAACATTCCACACTGATTAAATCTGCACATTTGCCGGTGCGTGTGCGCGGCTGCGAGCGGGCGGCACGGAGAGGTGTGCGGCGGGGGGCGGCCGCACTCTGCTTCCTCCCCGAAACGGCGGAGGGCTGGGGGGCGAGCACTTTGGGGTTTAACCTGGAAAATGTCATTATGCAGATGGTGCCCTGCAAGGAATTCAGCAGGCAGATATCTCTCCGTCCGTCCGCGGCCGCTCTGTCCATCTCTGTCCTCAGTGCCAGCTCTGAGCAGGCAGCAGCGTAGCGTGGAGGTGTGCGACGCCGTCCGACTCGATCCTATTTTACTTCTATGGTGCGATGGCGGATTTTTTTTTTTTTTTTTAATAGTTTGTTGATGTTTTCAAAGTCTCTAAACAAAGTCAGATGTGTTAACAGTCTTATTAACAATGTTAAAATGGAATTAACAGCTTGTGGATACCTCGGGAGCACAATAGCATGTCAGCCTACCCTGCCCCCTTATAAATCGTGTCCCGCTGTCTTTCCTTTGTTTCGGGCCCAATCAGCAAACCAAAGTTTTGTCGAGGCAGAAGGGCAGCCCGCGCCTTTCTGCGGGGCCACGGCGGCAGGCCGGCCGAGGGGAGGGCTCCGCTGACCCGCCAGGCTGCCTGACCTCTGCCTTGCCGGTTTGGAGGTTTGAAAGGCTTTTCCTATGTTGTAGTTTACTTTTATGGTCCTCTCAGTGCCGCCACGAAAGCTTTTGTTTACTTGAGATGTATTTGGGGTTCGCTTTCTGTTAACCTTCGCATCGCTCCCAGGGCTGCGCTGCGCTTGGGAAGGCTTACCTCTGGAACAGTGTCGTGCCAGACTGTACACAGCCACCACCGACCGCAGCCAGGTTTTGATATTTCAAGAATTGTTTGCCTCTGAGAGGGGAAGCTAACAGCAGCACGTGCTGCTCTTCAGGGCGATTTCACCGGAATGGGCTTCTGTGCAAGAGAAAAACTTTTACTTCATGTTCTCTCTCAAGTTTTCCTCCGGCAGCCCTGCTGAAATCTTAAGAAATGTCACCCGTCACATCGCAGTGTTAAATGTAAAAAGGGCATTTAATGAGACGTAAATTTTTTCATGTGGCTAGAGTAACCCAGGGTTAATTTGCATATAAAATTTATGTGAAACGAAAGGCATTCCCCATAAGAAAAGTGTTTATATGTTTTGCTTTAGCCATGATAATGACATTTTTGCTCCTTTCATCCGACGGTCTCAAAGTATTTACAATTCCTTGTAGGGCTGCATAGCACCACGAGGCAGGCGGGCGCACCATCCCAGCTGCACGCCACACACTGTGTGCTGCAGGCAGGCTGCACTGTGCCCAAGGACTGCAGAACAGCAGCAAGCTAAGAAAAGCTAAAGTAGTCCTGTTTATAGCCGGCGCTACCCCAGCATCCTTCCCTGCTCTGGCTGTTTCCCACAGCCGCTGGCAGGAGATGCGGGGGGATGTGGCACACAAAAGCACCTGCTGGAGGTGCACCTGGAAATCCAGCTTTAGGAAGTAGGCGTGCTCACTGTCCCCAGAGCCCTGCTGTGCTTTATTCAGTTGTGGCACTTGGAGGCATCACCACAGCGCCCAGCGAGAGTCTCTCCAGTGTCATCGTAAGCGCGTGCTGTCATCCCTGCTTCCCGTTCTATAACTCATCATTCAGAAAAGTTGGCTCTTGCTGCTGCTGAACAGCTTCTTTCTCATGGCACTATTTTATCTACTGATGTTTTTATGCATATTGCGCTCATTTGTCTGCATTTGGGGTCATCATCTGTGGATTCAGTTCCACTGGTTTATTAGTCCTTAGAGATAGAATAAGCCCATCCACGAGTAATTTTCTTCAACCTCAGTTTATGTAGCTATTTTGAAAGCACAGAATATTAGATTACAAACATGCACTAAAAAAAAAAAAGAAATGCAAGCTAATCAAGAAGGCCTGCAGGCAATTTGGCTTCGCTCTGGTGTCCGCTGAGCACTGCTCACCCTCGCTGCAATGACAGAAGTTGGAAACATTTCACCTTTCTGAGGGTCACATCCTGCAGAAGGTGTGTAGTCAGGAGGATGAAGTTGAAAATATTATTTTCTCACCTAGCTGGTACAAAAAGCTTCTCACAGGAAAACCCGTGCCAGATTTACAATGATAAAAATCAGTACCTGCTCTCCATTTTGTAATAATGAAAGAACCAGGCTGATAAAGACTAAATTATAGAGGAATCAACTATGTTATTTATAGCACAGCTCACTTTTTACTATGTTGTGAAAACATATGCAATAGAATACCCAGCAGTTTTCCAGTAATTCAGCTTATTTTCAATATTTCATGCCTATTTTTAAAATGCAGATATTTTGCACTGTGTAGAAATTCCACAGATAAAAAGGGATATTTTAATCTTTAAGTCTATGGCATGAGAAACAAAATGATTTGTAACAGGGTGCTGTTTTATAAAATTTTATAACAAAAATAAATGCTTAATGCTTAGTGTTCTCATTTTCATGCAGTGTTTGAGGGAGTTGGGAGGTCTGTAGTCTAATAACTGCAAAATTGGTAAGTAGGTGGAGTGTTTGCTAAGAGCCCAGCCAGAGGCGTTGCTGAGACCTGCCTTGGGCCACAGCAATCAGAAGAAGATCTAAGAATAATCGATTTTTCCTCTTTTCATTTCTATTCTTTATAATATATAAGAAAAGCGACCTGCTGTAGGGAACCTGCTTTGGCAGGGGGGTTGGACTCGATGATCTCTGGAGGTCCCTTCCAACCCCTACAATTCTGTGGTTCTGTGATTCTGTGAAAAGTCCTTTATACAATTTATGCTTTGTGAAAATAGTCCCGTCCGTTTACTTTTAACAAATGGCAGTTTTGTATGTGAAGCTACATGGATGGCCACTAAATGTACCACGTTGGTGAGCTCTCAATAACATGTGCGAAGAGTTACGTGAGTTTCTTGAAAGGAGAGCCATGAAGACTACACAAAAATATGTCGAAGCTATGCAAAAAATAAGCAGGCTCAGTGCCACTGATTTAAGAGCAATTCTAAGTGAGAGATTGTATTACTGATATGCTTGTCGATTTAGGTCCAGTTGAGTGTCAGCTTGGAGAAGGCACAGCTGAGACTGGGGGGAAAGGCCCCAGAAGTGCTCATAGTTGCCTTCCTATTGCCTTCACCTGCAGGAGAAGTGAGCACGTGGCTTTGGGGCACAAGGGGAAAGTGTAGGACTTTGATGGGTGCCATGTTTGGTTTTTCTGTTCCTCTGGGTGAGCTGCATGCAGAGCACGTGAGGGTGATGCTGGGTATATGTGCCAATGGCAGAAGCTTCTGAGGATGGAACTGGAACATCCATCTTTTGCGCAGAGCAAAAGGAGCTGCATTGCCCCAGAAAGCACCATCCTGAACAGGTATGAAGATGTCTTAGACATCATCAGCAAAACCAGTAATTGCTGCCCACCTGGGTCTTGGTTGGGCTGAGTGGGACATCTGCGTCCTCACCAGCATATCCCTGAAGTTCACCCCTGAGCTTAGGACCCTGGCTGCCCTTTCCTAAGGCATTAGTTGTGCTCCTGTGCTAGTTGACATTTGTCTGGGCAGGTTTATTTAGTTACCTGTTCTGTGCTAAGCTAGCTTTATTGAAGACATCCTGAGGATTAACTTGTTGCAGGTGACTTTCTTTTTTTTTTTAACTTAGAAGGGAGGTGAAGTGAGGAGGCTGGTTGGAGGACTGTTCAGACACAGGGAGGCTGGGTTTCATCTCTGGCACAGGGGGAGGTGTGGAGAAGAGTCTGAAGGAGAATTGATGTGTGTGACACAGAGGGGCTTGGATTTCCCCAGATCAGACTGGTCTATGAACAAGTTGGTGCATCAGCTCTTTACTAATGCTACATTTTTATGAATGCATGCATGCCATGAGATGCAGTCTTTAACACTTTCATCTGTATAGACATATTTACGTACAGTTTTCTTTCCACGGAGTTATAATGCAGTAATCATTTATGTAATAGAGAAAGATGCAAGGAGCGTTTTGAAGATGTAGCACATTTAACTACATATGCTTTTCCATCACAAGTCGATTTTTAAATTGGGAAACTTGGGAAAACCTTGTAAATGAGGATGGTGGTTTATTTATTTATTTGTTTCGTTTCAGCTAAGACAGATGGGATTCTCGGATCATGCACTGTTAAGCCTTCCTTTGGAATTCGCGCCACTGTGACCACAGAGCCCAGATGGTGCTTAAATCTGTCATTTTTTAACAACCCTACTTTCTTAATTTTATATCCAAACACATTGAGCATTCTAAGTGATTAATTACTGTCCAGATATGTCTGTGCTGAAGCAATGTACTTGCACGTGCCAAAGATCATTTTGTTTGCAGAAGTTAGCTTGGAGAGGGTTGGATGGGCAGTGAGAGACCCCCCAGCACATCCCTTCTCCTGGAGGTACCACACAGGGCAATTTGTACCTTCTTTTTCTGACAGCGGAGCATTAGCAAAAAAGTTTCTGCCAGTAAAACAGAATTTTGGTCACTGATATTTTCATAGAATCATTAAGGTTGGAAAAGATCTCTAAGATGATGCAGTCCAACCACCAACCCACCCCCGCCGTGCCCACTGACATCCATGTGGCACACCCATGTGTTTCTTGAACACATCCAGGGACGGTGCCTCCACCACCTCCCTGGGCTGTCTGTTCCAGCACATCACCACCCTTCCAGAGAAGGAATTTTTTCTAATACCTCACCTGAATATCCTCCCGGGGTGCAACTAAAGACCATTACTTCTTGTCCTAAGTCTTAAAGCTTCTGTGTGGGATTCACTCTACTGCAATATAAATTTTGATCTTGCCAAGTCTTCCATTTGTTGGGAGTAACAGGAAAAGGACAGGTTTTGATGCCTGACAGCACCAATGTTATCATTTAAGGACTTTGCATCAGAGGTTGTAATGGCCAGCTCTTTAGAAAGCAAAGACTGAAGACTTCAAGAAGCAGAGTTTGTTTACTGAGATTTCAGGAATTAAATGTTCAAATCACCGTATTCAGAATTGGATGTTTCTCTGGTGGTTTCTCTTCAGTTTTCATTTTAAACTCTTAAAGACTTTAAATGCAATTATTATTTGTGTCTGACACTTGCTTTAATTTGCGTGTTGGCAGCAGGCTGCTATCAGTTCCTTGATTTTTGGAAACGAGGCGAGAAGTGGTGCTGTGTGGTGTCGCACAGCCTTCCTGCAGCTATCAGTGCAGCCCAGGGAAACCCCTGAAGTGCTGCTGCTCTTTCCTTTGGCTGAGCACCGATAGCCACCTGAAGGTTGTTTGGGGATGTCACCGTGCATTGTCTGCTTGATCACATCAGCTGTATATGCAGGTAGAGCCACTGCTCAAAACACTGCAAGGAGTTTCCTCTGGGGTGCCTGAAGTCTGTCAGGGTTCCTGGGGCTTTTTCTGTTTTGCGGAGGAATTGCAATGCTCATGCTATGTTAAACACTGGCAAAGCAAATGTCGAATGCTTCTTGCGTTACGGGGGACACTGGACAGCAGCAGGCTGTGTCTCTCCTTCTTCATACGGTCTTTGTGCTCTGCACAGTCCTACCTATTAGCTCCATGAATAAACACAGCCTGCAATGTTAAACGTAACAGCATCAGCATATGCCATTTCAACCAAGGGATGTTGCTTTTTGCAAGGGAGATACTATTCTTGTCTGAGGGTGAAATTGCCTTCCCTTCCGTGCAGTGGGAAGCTGCGCAGTCCCTAGTGGCAAACAAAATCTGTTTCTCTTAGGTGTAAAGTTTGCAAGGAGGCATCTTTTCCTGAAAGGTTTTAAATGAGCTCAGCCAGCATTAAGTACTGGAAACTGTAATACTGTGGTAGCTGCTGCTGCTGAGACTCAAAGTGATGAAACAATGCATGTTATTTATCAGACCAGGCAGGGTCCCTCAATGGACAGGAGCTCTCAACTCAGAGTGTTTTGTCTTATCCACATCACTGCTGAGGACCAGTTCTTGGGCAATGAACAGCCTAGGTTGTTTGGTTCAGACTGATTTGCACTTGTTTAAGAGCACGGGTTTAGCAGTGCTTTCTTTTGGTTATTCTTAAAAACCTCAAGAACCATTCCTCAGCATGGTAATGCGCTTTAAAGAAAAAAATTCTGGTTCTTGAAAAGCAAAGGGAGGCTTCTTTTCTCCCCAGTTCCTAGTATCTGTACAGAATCAGATAAGTAATACTTAATTAGATAATCAGACACCACCTGGCCAAAGGTTTTAAGGAATGCCTTATACCAAGGTGAAAATGCACTGACTGAAACACAGGCAGCACTCAGAGGCTCAGCTAGCCAGGCACAGTGTTCAGGGGAGGCACGCTGCAGGGTAAGGCTTACGTAGCTTTTATTGTTTCCTTGAAAGCAGGAGTCTTGCCAGCAGAGCACATGGACAGAAATTGTGCTAGAGAAAGCAGGTATTAAAAACTGAGTTTAGATGGACACGTA